>NC_046683.1:16345000-16970000 GCF_009870125.1 Drosophila pseudoobscura
TACTGGGGCTGAAAGCAACCTGCCAGAGGAATGTCCAGCCAGCTGGGCACATTCGTTGATCTAATATCTGCTGCAAGGTGTGGAAGTGGCAGGAACACTGCAGAGTACGAATTTTTCGATTATCCCCCCCGAGTGTGTATGGATGGTTTAACCTAATTTACTAGATGGTTAAAAGGGATTGGGATAATGAAAATGTTACCTCTTCATGGGAACCGACGGCACTTATCGTGAGATACCAAGCTAATTACTAACATACGAGTATACGAGGTGTTCCTGGAAAATGTTCAGTGCCTTTAAATGGAAGGAAAAACTCCATGATGCACTTCGGGGAGGAGTTCAAAGCACTCAGGGTCTGTGAAACTAACTTTAAACTAAATAATATAGTCGGTTTGTTTCCCATTCATTGAGTTCACCTTTTGATTTGTTCGTGTGCATTAAATTCACTTTGAATATAAACCCACAGGTGCGTTCATAGCATCAGCAATTTTAATTCTTTCCTTTCTGCCAGTGAATTTCGTAGAGTATTTTGTCTGCCAATTTACGCCTCAGCGATTTTCGATGGCCAAGGTGTAGGTGGCTTGAGTGGGTGGATTGGGTTGAGCGGGTTGAGTGGGCTGAGGCTGAGAGAAAGTATGAAAAGCAGACACCTGGCGTGGGGTGAGCTGCAGAATGTGGCAGGGCAACGTGGTGGCATTGTTGGAAAAGCGTGAAATTTGAAAAGTGACGCTAATACGATTTCTTTCTTCCTCTCCCTCTTTGCCTCGTTCACTTTCTCCTTGCCTTCGAGTGTGTTAGAAAATGTGTAGGGCGTGAGCTCGTGCAAAATCAAGTGTGAAAATTGAGCCTATGAACTTTCCCTTGCCTTTGTGCGCTACATGAACACATGCGAGTATGCCGTCATTCCCCATATCGGCTTCTGACTTTGGATCATTGACACGAAATTAGGAAATCGACGTCGGCTGAACATCAATGAATCAGACAGAGCCCGGAAGAGACAGAGCCAAAGAAGAACTCGGGCCGGAGGATACAAAAATGGCTAACAAGATGAGGCAAAATAATCAGAGAGGATGTGGCTGCGGTGCGCCCTGCCAGGTGCTCTCAGCAACTCTTGCTGCTGTGGATGTTGCCACTGGGATTGCTACTGCCACTGCCACTGCAATTGGAACTGAAGCAGCTCAAGCGGAAATTGTTATTTTAAGTGGTAGCGGAAATTTCACTATAAGGATGCTGCTACGATCTAATGAAATATTTCCGTTTTTGTGTAGGTACAGATGCCAGTGATACCAAGAGATAGATGGAGACAGAGGAGGCAAATGGCTGCTACTGCTACTGCATACATATGCATAGGTACGCACACACAAAAACACACACACACGCACATCACTGCGAAATAGAGAGAGAGAATGGCCTTTGAATGGAGGCCTGGATTCCCCTGGAGAGTTTATAAATAATTTGTTTTGCCTCTGTTTGATATCGTTCATTTTGCGGTTGATTTATGCGTTGAGCGTCGGAGACCTCACCGCCGTACAGAGAGGCCATACCACAAATTACACATAGAGAGACATGCCATACACTGGGAGCAATTCAGTCAGACTAGTTCAACAAGAAGAGCAGAGCCAACGATCTTTGCCAGATTATTTAGAATTAATAATTCAGAATTCATTTGTATGATTTATATAATCTGATTTCGTTGCATTTTAGAAGTGGGAAAAATGCTTTTCCTGCTTTCGAGCTTAAATCATTATTATTTAAATACACTTTTATTTTTCTCAGTGTTGGCTCATACACACACACACACTTATGCCTATAGCAGACAATGCTGCGCTGACAGCTCCACTCTCTCTCTGGGTGTCGTGTCAAATGCTTGTTGGCGCCTTGCCTTTTTAATAGTAAATGAGCATTTAGCTTTTTACCAAATTAGTCAAAAGTGGACCTACGTGTGGGTACATACGATATGTACATAGAATATGTGTACATATATATTTGTGTTGAAGCCGCTTCTATTCTCCAGATCAATGATGAATCCGGCTCGAAGGACCCAATGACCAGACGGAGTTGCTGAGTGGAGTTGTCAGACTTATACACTATCTAAATTCTAAGTTAAGAGATGGAGGGATGTACTCTATGTGTCCTTCTTCAGGTGAAAGTATTGTATTGCTTATGGGACGGCATGTGTCGGTCCTTTCCCGCGGTATCCTTCTGTATCTGTGTCTGGACTGTATTGGGTCCTGTTCATGTGGCTGAACAATTTGCATGTAGGCGTAGTAAAGAGCCATACAACAGCAACCACATATCTGCATACATGCATCGTATATCTAAATATCTTATTGCTGTCGTGTCAATTAAATATGACTGCTGCTCAAAGTCAAGTTTCCCAAGCAGAGTGTGGAAATATAATACAATTGAACAAAAGCTAGTCTTCCCCACTCATACTTTGTCCTTTGGCCAATCAATTTGATCCAGTTGAAGGCTGCCTAGAAGGCTTAGCAGATTAACGAATTATATTTCCACGCCTCCCAGCGACGCCTCCTGGGGGCCTATCAGTGCGCCTCAATGTGGGCTACGAATAGAAAGGTGCAATATGATACTTCAACATTTCCTATGGTTCCATAGGGGTGTGTGCCGGGAGCTCTGTGAAATCAAAATTTGAAACTTCTACAATCCTTTGAAACGAGAGATTTTGAGTTGGAAATCTGCCAACAATTGGCCACTAGCTTAACTACTTGATGAGTTGCGGCTCCAGTTGATGTCTTCGGATAAGTTGAGGTAATTCGATGCCGTTATAATTGATTTAATTGTTCAATATGAGTGTGCTCGAAGGTGTGAAGCAGTTAGGCAACCAGTAAGGCACTCCCTAAGAAACCGTATGCAAAATTATCGAAAGTTGTCTTGTACTTTCATCAAATGATATGATTTTATTTACCGACTTAATACTAAAATAGAATCTACAGATGTATTGGCTGTTGAAGTATTTTGATGTCCTATTCTCCATAAAAAGAGGCACTATCTTTTCAAGCAAGGATCGACCAGCCAGGGCCATGAGCCGGGCTTATGAGCAGATAAATATAGCTAGGTATCTACATGTGGTTAACCCCTTCGGGCTGTTTCTTTTTGTGGCTTTTGGTCAGAGATAAATAGGATGGCTGCACAGCTAAGAGGCGGGCTAAAATCTCCACTAATGCCACTTCATTATTAGCTGCCAAGTCACAGGCCTTAGCTGGGGGGGGCCCTCGTTAAGCCCCAACCGCAGAACATTCCACGCCAAGCAACGCCACGCCACGCCACGCCACGCCATGCATCCATCGAAGAACCAACCACTGTCTCCGGTCTTCGGTCTCCGGGTACACCTTCATCCCGGTCCGGTCGGGTTGCAGTATGTGGCGAATGCCAGTTGCAGAATTTTATGAGGCCTCCGACTGCTTGGGTGTCGCTTTGTCGCAGACATTTGGCCGGGCAGGTGTCAGGCGGCCTTATTGTCCTGTACCCCTGGCTGGTATCCTGGCTGTGTCCCTATTGCTGTTTGCTCTTTGCCAAACCACTAGAGACATTTTTATGAAGCTTCCTGGGCGTCCTAACCAAATCTTTCTCTCTCTCTCTCTCTCTCTCTATGGTTCACCTTACCACCGCCCGGATCTGCATCTGTCTGTATTCCAAACGTATTTTCCTGCCCTGGTCTGACTGTCTGTTTCTGTGTGTGCTTTGTGGTCATAAAACGTGAGAAATTCTATGCCAGGGCCAAAAGGAATTATGAGCGCATTTCGGTTTATGACCACTAAACCAGGCTCAGACCTGGCCACAGCCTAGGTGGAGCAATTTGTAAATGTGTAAATGAGACAGCGGGAGATAAACAATTCTAGGACGCTGCAATGCCCCTGCCCAACGACATCCCTGCGATATATTTACGTATATACTCGTATGTATATGTGCAGCTCGTAATGTTACTTGAATATTGGCAACAAATCTATAAACCAATTAGCCAAAGGGCTACAATAGAAGAACCTCAAATGGCCCAGACGAAGAGAGGCTGAGGCTCATTTGATTCAATCATTACCCATTGTATTGGGCGAAAAACCGCACAGATTTATTGCTAGTGGTGATCTTATGAATATGGACTAAGGATATACATACCCACATAAGTAACTATCATTAGATTTTCTGGATGTAATCAATATGAGTTTGACCTGAGACCAAAGATTGTGCCTCGCCAAAGACTGTGTATATTGTTGTAGGATTCTGGGACCGACTCAGCGTTGGCGAACAGAAGTCGCGAAGGAAAGTACCATGAAGCATCGAACAAATATTGAAATGGAATAGGTTCCTAATGCAATATCTCTGTGGTGATACTCTTGTTACCAAAAATAAATAGCACCGTATCGGTATGGAACCTGGTCGAGATAATCGACAAGTTACAGCCACTTTAGCATCTGAACACCAAGAACTTCCAGCTTGGAGTAATTCGTTCTTTTCTGGATTACGTTCACCTCATAGTCACATCGGCAGAGCAGACTCTAAGCCACTTATCGCCGTAGATCGTCGTAGAGTGGGAGACGCACTCACCTGAAAACCGTCGTAGGTCCAGCTGCCAAACTTCATGACGCAGGTTTGCTCATCGAACGGAAAGTACTCGACATCAATCTCGCAGGAGCTTTTGTAAATGGCTGGCGGACGCCACTCCACACGTCCCGTGTAGTTCAGAGTGGCTTTGGTGGCCAGCGTCACCTCGAAATTGCCGTCGGCGCTGTTAAGCAGAAAAGCAGAGCAGAGAAGGAGGAGGAGAAAGGACCAAACGAGCAGGAGATGTATTCAATTAGAAGGTTTAAGCACGAGTGTCTGACAGCTGCAGCTGCAGCTGCCCCGGGGCGAGTACTCACTTGTTGTAGAGCACGATGTCCGGACGCCAGATGTGATCGGAGGGAACGTGGAGCATTTCGACGCCGCCGTACTCCTTTGGCTCCCATTTTAGTTTGTAATCGTACCAGGACTGCTCCACCCACAGATTGGTGGTCATGATTTGGTTCTTTAGATTGACATCAATCAGTTGCGACAGCTTCAGCTTGATGCGAACGGTGAGAGCGTCCGTAACATTTACCACCGGCCGGACAAGTTTGTTGTAATTGCTCAGCAAATCGTCGTACAATCTCTTGGCATCCGGATTCGCTGTGCTGCCTGTGAAAATATTCAAAAACAGACGAGCTTATATGAACAAATTTTGAAATCACACAACGCTTTCCAGTGGCTATGGAAGATATGGGATGTGTTGTGATATGGTATGGGAATAGCGTCGGTCAGTCCAAAGGTATTCAGATCTGACAAATATACGTAGTTTTATCGATGGGGATCGGGTTCGTAAAAACCCAATAAAACATGCACTAGGTAAACTCTTAGGAAGCACATTGTTCCAAATTTATTCTATCGGATATTTAGCAAAAAACGACAAATATGAAGGCGCGGATCCTAAGCTAAGTGAAGTTTTCCGCAAGCATCTAGTACATATTTTATTCAAGTTAAGCCAACTAAATCGCAACTTGTAATTTCATTGCCTTCTGACCATTCCATTCCATTCGATTTGTGTCTTGCCATCCACCTATATCCAGCCATTGTATCATTTATCCGGCCATTTCGCGGACATAGTTCAATGGGCAGCCACTCCCCCACTCTCCCACCCCTCTCCCCACCCACTGGCAGCCCTCTTCCTCTGCTACAACACAACATTATGTATATATTCTCACATTATGGTCATTGTTCCTATCGTCCCATCTCCCGCAGCCGCCAAAGTCAATTAATGTGCGGGACATTAAATTAATGATATACGCTGATAACGGATAAACATGCAGAATATGCTTGACCAGGCGGACCACGCCCCCATCCCCCAACCATCCATCCAGCCATCCATCCAGAGATCCAACCATCCAGCCCAACACCACCCATTAACATTGTCTGGCTAATCTGACTGTCGAATGGGTCGCTCTGCTAATTAGCTTTTCGCTTTAGAGGCCTTTGGGGGGGGCGACCGCATTCGGGGGGCTGGGCTGGGATCTTTTGGCTTTCACTTTCGCTGCGGTTGCCAAAAAAATAGAAAAAGAGAGATACAAAGGAGAGCAAAGAAAGATGGGAAATCTTTTAATTGATTTATTTTCTCCTGTCTGACATAATTTGTATTGGCCACTGGGTTCGGCTGGGAGGCAGTCGCTCCCCTCCCCCCCAATTCAGTGGGTTTTTTCATCTCGATTCCAATTCGAGGAACTAACTATTTTAATGCGCTTAGACTTCTGAGAGGAGCATTTTTATTGCTCGCTCCGCTTTCATCTGGCATCGCCCTCTGGTATGTCCTCCGCGGGATCGGTTCGGCAGGGGCCCCATCACCATCCGGTTCTATGTAATAATGATAAGCTGATTAGCGCAAGCCTCGCATAATGACATTGGCGACATTTTACAGCTGCCCCGGTCCTGTTGCCTCTGCCGCTGCCGATGCCTTCCCCCGTTCCCGTGCCAGTGGCCGCACTGTACTAGGCTTCGTCTGACCTGACGGGGGCTCCCGCTAAACCCTCGGGCTATGCTTCCACCCCCAGGCGAGGATGCCAATCAAGCTGGCTCCTGGCTCCTGGCTCCTGACTCTCCTCGTTCCGCTTTCGTCGTGCTCCGCTTGGTTTGCATGCCAACCCGGAGAGAGCTGGCTGAGAGAAGAAAAAGCATGAGCGGAGTGGCAGCGGGAGGAGCAGCAACAATAGGGCCAACGCTTGACTGAGCTTTTGTCCCACCCGCCTGGCTGAGTCCTGTCGCTATTCCTTAGCCCAGTTGATGGTCTGGTCCCACTCCTGCTGTCGTTATAGCCTTTTGCCCGATGCTCTTTGCTGTTGGCTGTTGGTGTTGGTGTGGGTGCTGGTGTCGCTGGCATTGACGGCGCATTAACTCATTTCCTGCATCATTAAGGGGCACCTGCAATTTTCGCACATTTACGCCACAGACGTGTCCAGGATATAAGAGACGCCATCTGCATCTCTTCACGCCCACTCCCCTGCTGTGTGCGGGCTGGGGACTGGCATAAAAGAGCCAAGGAAATTTGAATAGAGATTGACTACAGGTCAGGATTAATTTGCTGACTATTGGGATCGATCTCCAGACAGGCACTAAGAGGATTCAGTGGAAACGAGGTAGGAGTTTTTTTTTGGTTCCTATCGGAGCACATCCTATGTGAATGTCCTGCAGACAGATCTTAGTAGGAGATATCAGTAGTTCCTGGTTCCTGGTGTCGTTCCCAAGTCCAAGTATCTTTACCTGCTTATTGATCTGCCCCGCAATTTCATCTCGGCAGAGTCAGAGTCACATCTGCTGTTCCTAATTTTTGGTTACAATACATTTAGCGGTTGGTCTAAGCATCTTAAACGAGCCTTGAGGCAGTGGCAGAGAGTAATTTGAGCAGCACATGGCCTTGCCACTGGCCAAACCCAAACCCAAGCCCAGCCACTTCCATTTTCACTTTCACTGCCATTGCCGTCTCTTGCTCATTCATTTGGCAAGGTGTGCGTTTTTGGTGACGACTTTTATGTTACACTGTGCAGGGATATGTACATACATATACGTATACATATGTCTATGGCTTTGTATTGTTGCTCGCGTGGGAAACGTTAAGTTAAACGGACCTTTGCGGCGACCGCTTTTGCCCCCCATCCCCCCCCTTTTGGGCCGTGTAGAGCTGTCATATGAGGCGTATGCTGTATATTGCCTAATCATATCTGTGTCTGGGTTTGTGTGGCTGAGTGCTGTTTGTGTGTCTGTGTGTCTGTGTGGGTGTTAATCGACTGGCTGTTTCCCTGTTTGTGTGTGACAATCACATTAAGGTAACTAAAAAAAGCATTTTATGATTGCTTTGCGTGTTCTCTGCCTTGGCTCGCTCTGTTCATCGTTGTAAATGTGTTTATTGTCACAAAAATACACCCACAGCCATACACACAGATACACACAGATGTACATATGTGCAAGTATTTTGAGGACAGAAACATCCAATGAAAGTTGATTTGTGGCGGCTTCTACTCGATTGTATCTCGGCCACGTTTGCTACTGAATCTGCAACCGTATCGCTCTTTGAATTTATACCTGAATCGGAATCAGACTCTAGTGCTGAGTGTAAAGCTTTGAAGTTATGAACCTAATTGATAAGGAAATGTCCAATTAAATTTCCATTTGAATGGCTAACCTCATTTTACCTGAAGTTACCGAGCCCTGCTCGGGGCTCGGATGGCAATTGAAGTTTGACTTCTAATTAAAGCATTTTGCATCATTGTGATTGTCGCATCCGAAAATGCTCGGCTCCCTTTTGGCCACAAACAAATACAATTTCCTTGTCTTTATTGGAACTTCTCTCATCCTCCCATTCCATATGGCATGCATAAAATGCCCAGAATTCAGGTTGTTCCTAACATTTCTCCATTGCTTTGTCCCTCCCTCTAACTCTCTGTCTCTCTCTCTCTTGGACTGACCTCGTTCCAGTTGTGTGTCCGACTCCTGAACAATTATGTGCTCCTCTTCCGGTTTTGTTCTGTTGTTCAAGCTCTATCCACCTTCCACCTCCCATCCCCTTGTCCACCATTCCATACAGGACCATGGAGAGTACCACACACTCTTCACACACACACATTAGGGTTTTCTGCATGTGCCACCATGTAGTCCTTGTCCGTAGTCCATGAACTTCTGATTAGTTTAGCCTTGCACGACGGAGAAGCGTTTCCAGCGGCGACAATATTAATGAATATACAGAGGCAACCACGCACACGTAACCATACTCACACTCGCACTCACACACTCGTGTGCATACAGTTCGTTTCGCGACTTTAAGTCGGATTCGAGCAAGTCTTGAGCGAATAATTTGGGCAAATGTAGCCGACCATCAATTATGATTTTCTACACAAAAATAATTAATAGTAGAACATCTTCATATTATTAAAAGTGATTTAATCGAGAAGTACTTCACAAAGAGCCCTTAACTCTGTGCTCCCCCCAATTTGCCACTTTTCCTTTCAATTAAATTGCGACTTAAAATAATCCCGACTTATTTATTTATAGTACATACAAAGTAAAATATTCGTTTTCTGACTTCTCGTTTGTTTTTTCTTTGCTTGTATACTGTGGGACACGGAGAGCTCCCCCATTTTATCGTTTGCCCTATTCCGGGGCCCCTCAACACGTTGAAGGCTCAGTGCGGCTTAGCGGCCACATGGAACCAATTAGCTCAAAATGCACCCCCACTATGCGGCTGAAACGCACTGTACAGACTACGATGTATACGATGCGATGCGTTAGAAAGTCTTCTCATTGCCTCTAATTATCCAGTGGTACGCGATGCCTTTAATTAGTCACCGGCTGTGGGTGTGGCCTTTGTTGAAAGATGTTAACGAATGGCATTTGAAAGTGGCACAAACGATGGATCGCCTGGGTGGTCTCCCCCCCTCCCACTGCCCCCACTCCGCCCGTTGTTGCTGCGGTGAATATCTCACCAATCCTGGGCCAAATTTCCCTAGAAAATATTTATAGATGGTATGCTGAACGAGGGCCACACAACAGGCACGTGTTTCTGCCGCATCTTCATTTTCATTTCCATCTGCAACTTCCACTTCCACTTCCAGTTCTTTTTTGCTTTAGGTTTTTTCTTCATTTGTAACCGGTCTTCCACTTGTGCACACTTCTGCTTTTCAGCTAGTTCTTTTTCCAGGTTTTTGGCGCTTCGTCTAGTTCTTTTTTGACTCTTTTTTTTTCGTTTCTTTCCCGTTTTGCTTACTCAACTGCAAAGGAGAATGCAATTTTTGTGTAAACAACGCCATAAATTCCAATGGAACTAAACAACAAAACGTTGGCATTGGCAGACAAGGCCGAACAGGTTGGGAATAACAGAATGAAAGAGACGGGAAGAGTGTCAAAGAAAGTGAGAGAGAGAAGGAATGTGGGGGAGGGAGCTGCAGCAAAAGAAAGCATTGAAATCATCATGAAAATGTTGGTCCACTTCGCTTATTGTTTGTGAGCTGGGTCCGAGCCGAGGCTGAGGCTGAGTCCGAGAAGGGTTTGTTCTGCTCGCAAAATTTACACCCAATTATTTCGAGCGAATGTGAATGATCCGCGGAGTCTGGGCGGAGGTTGGCGCACTGGATGGAGGGGGACAAAAAAGCGAGCAATCCAACTTTTGCTGCAACTGCAGCTGCAGTCGAGAGCCAACGGGGCGCATGAATAATAAAACACTGCAACAAGGAGAGCCCCTGGGTGCAGACCAAACAATGTGAATGTGAATGTGAATGCGAATGCGAATGGGCAATGTGGGGACTTTCGAATGTAGGTGACAAACTGGCCGGGGTTTTGTTAACCCGCCTGCCCTGAACCACCGACAGGACAGGGCTTTCCCGGACAGCTCTTGTCAGGTGCAAAAGGACCACCACGCAATGGAGGAGTAGTGCTGGTTGCCTGCTGGGGTTCCCTGAATGCGGGGCCACAGGCTGTAGTTGTGGCTGTGGGTGATGGTGAGGGTCTGGCTGTGGGTCTGGGTGCAGGTGAAGGTGCCACGTTCATTGGGCAACACAAACACGTTCCAATCATTCCCCCAGCGTAGGAATGGCCGAGGGAAACTGGAGAACGTTGCAAGCTAAGAGGGGAGGGACAGTGGCTGTATAAATATAATATGAATTATTTTGCTAGTAGTATTTTTTTCTGCCATTTTTCGAGTGCAAGTGAGGCAACTGACCCAAGAAGATGCCCCAACTGCGAGGAGCAACCAACCAACCAACCAAGCAACAAAAAAGGAGCAATCACCACATGTGTATAGCCCTCCCCAGGGCGTGTGGGCGAGTGGCTGCTTGAATGTGAGTGTTTTAAATGTTGGTAACAGTCTCTGCCACTCAATAGGGAGATCTCATGAGCACCACTCCAGGGCCTTTGTGAAGAAAAGTTCTGCACAGATATTTAATAGATTTAATAGATTTAGAAGCAATTACAATATACACATGCAATGCCTTAGGTGTGTTGTAATATTCCATTTTTAAAACGATTCCATCCGATGTCATTCGCTTGCACTCATTGCGGCACTCACCCACATTCCGAGTCGAATTTGAGACATCCACTCTGATATATTCGGGGAGATATGACCAATTACATAGCCATCAAATGCAAACGAGTGCAATCATTCACTAACTGACACCCTGTCCCAGTTACCATACTCGTATCGCCGTATTCCATTCCCCCATCTTTCATTCGGTCCTATCCTGTCGCTTCATCTCGCTGCTATTCTTGCCTCAGTCATAGTCATAGCCATCTCCTGCTCATATCCCTGCCGATGGCTATAGCTCCATACAGCAGCATATAGCCCCGGCCTCCTGTCAGGCGTAAACGCTCCGTCCGAAGCTTAAATGGCAATATTTTTGCCAAGTGTCAGGCGATGCCCATCAACTATTCCCCCCATCGCCCCAATTTTGTTCGTTTTGTAGGTGTTGCAACCTGATGAATTGAGCGTAGAGCACGTGCATGATCCCCATCATCATTTTTTATGGCCATGCGTCAAAAAAGAAACGAACAAAAACCAAGGAAATGCCTCAGCACCCCCAACTCCCGAAAGCCAGTCCCTTCCCTCTCTCACCCATACACCCAGTCCCTATCTGGGTGCCAAAATGTCAGAACGTTTTTGGTCGCTGCATCGAATCGAAGGTCCCCAGTCCACCCCAGTCCACCCCAGCACTCGTGTAACCGAACAGAGGGGAACAAGCTCGCGCGAACAGTCCGACCAGCCTCGAATCAGTGTTGCTGGGATTTCAGTGTTAATGTAAGGCACCCGAAACCGGAAAGCGGAAGTAGGAAATGTCGGAGACACGCACACACCCAGGCATGCGGCACGGCGGATGGCAGGTCCCCGCTTGGAATAGGTAACGCATTTCTAACGAGCAAAGCCAAAAGCATATATATATGCATAATATAAACATAAAAGATGGAATGGGAGGCTATCTCCCGCGAAGCTTGAAAATGTCTGGAAAATTCACTAAACTTCCTTTATTAGCAAATTTTTCGATTATGCTTGCTCAAAAATATAAATGGTATACATACATATATGGTATTTGATGTGCTATAAGCAACACATATTTATTATACATATAGTTACAATTCGATTATGATATCGGTATATAAAAGACGCCAAGCAAATGGAAACTGGGTGTACATACATATGTTTTCACATAAATTTAAATTATTCAACATTGCAGATGCCATAAATTTAATGTTAAACATTTACGAGTATTGTTGTTGCATTGAGTGTTTATCACAGAATATTTATTCATGAGTAAAATATTTAATTTTCCATTTCATTAGCTCATCAATGATTGCAAAAAACTGTTTCGTTCAAAAGAGCTTCTTCGTGGAATAGAGATTAAAGAATAAAATAAAATATACACCGTCAGGGCTGATAGTTGATGTAAAAAAGGAGGACCTAGGACTCGGGTTCAGCGACAAAGACATCGGGAAATCCGGATAGACATCGGCATTTGGACTGTGTAATTAAATTTTTATTGATGATTATAAACATCTCTGGAACCGTGGGGGATACGCTGCTGGAATTCATGCTGAAACTGTACGACCCCTGGCAAGGGTATTCAGACTTTGCCATTTTGTTGTCGTATGCATTGGGGGGCCACGCCCACTTGCTATGAATGTTTCGAGCTTATTTTTGGCTCGTTTCCCTAGCAAGAAGCCATTTTCTTGAATGAAAGACAGAAGCTAATTACCACTTAAGCATGAAAGCATTATTAAACGTGAAAGACACGACGAAGAACTACAAATATTTTTGGAGACTCGTATCTGAAGAGAGAGAGAAGTTCAGTTGAAAGCTTAGGGAAATTATGTGTACAGTATTGAGGTTAGATTGAGCTGGCCCTATGACAAAATAAACCGATTTCAGTCATTCAAATATTTCAAAGAATATTCACCAAATAGGGAAGGGGGTGGGCGGAGAGCATGTGGAGCTCTAGCTTAGTTTTGGGGGCATACTCGTATGAGTTGTGTGTGTGTGTGTGTGTCTGCCAAGCAAATGACAACGTAATCATGTTGCCTCGAACTGCTTTTGCTGACAAGATAAAACACGCACAAGCGGACGCACCAAACGGAAGCGGAAGTGCAGCCATTGACAGAAGCAGCAGCAGTAGGAAGCATCAGGGAGCAGCAGGGAGCAGCTGGGAGCAGCTGGCAGCAAAAAGAAGACGATGAAGATGATGATGATGACGGCATCAGTGATTCGCGATGTGTGTTTGTCTGCTACAAATCTAATATCGCCTAATGTTAAAAAAGCTTTGAGTCGCGGAGCCCCCAAGCTGTTTTCATCTGCTCAGACTCCTGTCACGCGCTCTCACACACACACACAACATGTCAATGTCAAGTGGTAGATGGAAAGAGCGGGGGGAGCGGCGCGGCGGTAGGGGCGGTTTTTGCAGATTGGCAACGCTCGATTGGCAATAAATTGAAATACGCGACCATAAAATCACTTAATTGAGAATTCGTGTCTCGCTCTTCTTCTGCTTCCCGTTCTGGTTCTGGTTCTCGTTCTTTTTTTCTTCCTTTTTTTTCGTTTTGAGTGCCATCATTCCAAAACGGGAAGCGGCCAATTCCGCGCGCTCCACATACTCCATATACTGCGCCACTCGTATGTCAGGTTGTAATTGCATTGAAACTGCCACTGCTGCACGCATCCCATTCCATCCCATCTCCATCCCCGAACCCAGCATCTCCCTTTGCCATCTATCGAGCTTGTCACTCATCGCCTTGCCGGAGACACACGGCTGTGTGGAATGAGGCATGAGGGTCATTTATGGGTAGCTCGCTCCATCTACCGCTCTTCACTCGCTCGCTTTTCCAGTTACTTGATGATTATGGCAAATTGATTTGTTTGCCGCGCACTTTGTGGCTTTTAAATGGCACCACACACACATGTCCCCAGACGAGTAGACGGACGGAGAGAGAGAGCCACAATCGGAAGACAAATGAGGAATTGGCGGTTAACATTCAACGGAGGACGAGTTGCCAGAAGGTTAAACGGCGGAAGATGATGGTTAAGATTGCATTTGGTTAGCTGTCAATGCTCGAGCCTCAATGAAAAGCCAATTGCCTGAATGACAGGTCACATTTTAAAAGAGCAACGGGAATGCGACACTTCTCTTCGACTTCTGAGGAGGGAAAAGTCGGGTGCCAGATGCCCGAGGGTCGGGGCTAGTACGGTCATTGATAACTAAGTGGGACCTTTGGATACCATTGCGTATCATCCATTTGGCTAGATTATGCAAGATGCTTCCATACAGTTTTCTAAATAAAGATCCTCCTAACGAGCAGAAGAATTCCCGCTCTGAAATCTGACTGCTCAAGCTCTCCAGAAATGTTGAAAAGCTTGACAGTTTCTGCTGACACTGCAAAAGAAAAGAAAAGCACATGGACACGTTGGAAAAGGGAGAACCAGAGGAGCAAGGGAGCAAGGGAGCTGGGGAGACAAGTTTGAAAGCCGTAAAATGCAATGCGTCACAGAGCTGAAGATTGAACTGCAAGATACATAGATGCAAATACACACCCACATACGCAGCTGCACATACCCATATCGTGAAGCTCTCAAGTGCAGCTGGTAACAAATTTGCACAAAACTCATCCAGGAGCAAGGTGAACGGATGAGCGGTTGAGCGGATGAGCGGATGGGTCTGGGTCTGGGCCTGAGTCTGAGTCTGGATGGAAAAAGTTTGCGCTTTGATAAACAAATACAAATGGTGGAGGGCAAAGCCGGTAACCCCTACCAGGAGGCGACACTCCAGTGCACCATTCTACTTATAGCCGCCCACAGCCCGAGTCCCCACTAGTAGTACAAGCGTATGCAAAACCATCAACGTCATGGCCCAATCCCAATCCCAATTCCTCTGGTGGCGAACTCACTCCGCTGGTTAGTGTTGGGGTAAGGGTTGGGATATATGGGAAAAATGCAGCACAAGAAATGAGTTGAGTTCGTGGCCATCAGGCGTAAAGTATCTGAGTATCTGGCAGTTGCGCTGCGAAGCAATAGAAACAACTGTTAACTGGTTTATCTGGTTACTGGTTACTGACAAAGTTGGGTGCCAGCGACGCACCGACGCACCGACACAGCGACGCAGAGAACGACAAATGTAACTGTCACTTTATGCGAAGCCATTCATGTGGGTCATTGTGGTGTGCGTGCGAGTGTGTACATATACATATGTGTGTGTGTGTGAAAAGAGATGCAAATTGTATCTTTTCCTTGGAAGGGACTAGACTACTTATTTTCGCGGTATCTGCAAGGCATTTTTATTTGTATGAAACCTTTGAAAAGTGTTTCTTCAAACTGGACAGATCTTTCAAAGGCCCTGAATGAAGCACTCTCATCTTCGACACCATAAAATATATATTGCATCATTGATCAAGACCTCAATATATGAGCAGAGTGAGGGGGAGTGGTCGAAAGTGTCGTTTAAGAGCATTCTATTCGTCAAAGCTTTGGTTATAATTAAATTAATTTGTATCAACCTGCCGTCACCGAATGTGATATCCTTGAAGAGGGTTCCTCTGCCAGGAGTTAGACCATACCCAACTAAAAGATGTCATCGTTAAACACCGATCAGTTCGAATATCCAAGCTCTTGGGCAGGTTGTCGTTGTCTAAGGAGAAGCACACAAGACAATAGGAGACAGAGGAGGTGCGAGAAAACCACTTAACTGAAACTGGAAGCTGACCAACGCCCACCCAAAACATCAAGCAAACAGTAATCTCTCTTACCAAGCAAACCAACTAACCAGCCACCCCTACCGCCCCTACCACCCGAATCGGCCCAACCACCCAGCAGGCACCACTTTAACCTCAGCTCAAGCCTCGACTGAGGCCGTCACCGCCCCCGTCCCCGCTAGCATTGACACGGACACCTTGCTGCGTTGTGGTGTACGCCGTGACACGGGGCGTTGGCCTGGGTGTGAGTGGCGTGCTTATGAGTTCATGAAATGCTCTTTGAATATGCATGAGGCCCTAAGGAGCGTTGAGTGTTGCTCCGGCTCCGGCTCCTGCTCCGGCTCTGGCTCTGGCTCCTGCAACACCAAAAGCAACAGCAACAGCATCAGAAGCAGTTGGGATTTTGGTCTGGCCTGTCGGTGATTTTGGCCTCGGCCCGTAAAAGTAGGCAACACTTTTTTCACACCGCTGCAGCGCGCTGCTCCGCCCTGCTCTGCTTTTACCAGCTTAGAGAACCTCCTTTCGACCGCCTCACTCTGCTCCCATGAAATGTTGAAATTAAATTAAATTAGAGAAGTTGGCTAGGGAAATTATGGGAAATATTTAAGGCAAATGGTCTTAACGGAGAATGAAAGATTGAGGGGTTGAAGGGAATATTCACTTCGCTGTCGCTGGGAAGTTTCCTTCTTTATTCCGAAGTGGATAAACTTAAGATTAGCTAGAGGGTTCTCCTGACCGCATCCCCTAGTCCCCATCTGCTTATCAAAAGCTTTGGGGGAGGGGCATCTTTCGACAAACTTGGGACATTTTGAAATTTCAATGCGGGCCATTTCAATTCATTTTCTGTGCCCCCATCCCCCACCAACCATCTCGTAATATTATTACTCTGTCGCGGAAAGGTGTGAGGCAAGACGGAGAGAAGTCATCAAAAAATGCAAAGGTTAATTCAACAAAACTTGCCACTTGCAACGAGTCTCAGGCCCCATGTACCATGCATAAGCAGCAGACATTGCATTTGGAATCCGCCATAAGCGAGTTCTGCGGGGATTACTCAGAATATATATGTACATACTCGTATGCACATACATTTATGAAAAATGCATGACTTGGCTGAAAGCTGAAAGACAGTATCATGAAGTCAGATAAGTGGAGAACAAAAAGGGGGAATTGAAAAGTGCGTTACGAAACTGCACGACAGAGGACCCCTTTTGTGTACCTATTTCTCATTGTCTTGATATGTTACGGCTTGAAAAGGTTACCTGTGAACAGGTATTGATATGCATTATGCACATTTTGTCACATGGCCTTGTTGCTCAACGACCTGCTCCTTTGGACTGTGAAGCATTACTGGGGAGAAGCATGTAAGTGGAGGTTGCACCAGAGTGCTATCTTGAGTCTGCATATCTGAATCCTTTCGAGAGGGTGCTTTGATGATTCTGGTTAATTATACACAATCTGCAGATACTTATTTATGTATCTATGCTAGTATTCTGCAGTATCTGGAGTGTGAAACCAAACTGATTGGTTCCCAAAAGATAAATAGCAAATGGACCATTTAAAAATTAATTTACTCAGTTCTCAGACTTGTTGTAAGGCGAATGGTTAAATGGTTTAGAACAATTCAAGATGGTAATTGCATGAGTCGGCGTTGAAAGAAAGGAGATAAGTGCGAAAGCACAATGAATGAGACGTATGCAAAATTCATGTGGAAATTGTTCCTGTGTTTCTTCCCATGTGAGCTGCTTCCTCAGAGGTTGAGGGATCGTCCCGTTGCTGTTTTCCAGGTGCTGATGCTTCTCCTCGCACAAGTCGTAACGCCCAGGCAGCCCTCGACAAACGCTTGCCACATCCGCTCAAAATCTGGCCCACAGACGCCCAACAGCCACTCGGCCTCCAGCATTAGTTCCTTCGGATGCTCCTCCAGTTGCTGTAAGGCTCCAGATGATCCCGGATAGAGGCAGGCAGCAGCAGTGCCTGCAGGAGAGCCAAAGTGTTCATTTTTGTGGAGAGGACTACGACTCTTTTAGCTGGAATAACTTTTGAACTGATCCCTTTGGCAGATTCCTGCGTGAACAAGCTCCATTAGCTCCATTATTTCCACATTCATCGAATGACGTTGATTCCTGTATTACTGTGCCCACAAGTCGATTATTCCAGGGGGTTTAACACAAGAGTCCCTATTTGTCGTAGGTTTGCTGGATTTTTTTTGTCACATTTTGCATTCCATAAAGGGCGATGTTTCTTGGACGATGCCACGTCGTAACAACAATATCCATGAATGACCGGTCCTTTCTTGTATCACGACACCCGAGTAAGCTTTCAAGGCAAATTGCATAAAATCAGCCTAAGGCAGGCAGCATACAGTCTGTATTTCCTCTGGGCTTCTAGGGGTTCTGTGAGTGTTAGTGTGAGAGTGAGTGTGAGTGCTTCTCTGTGTGGGCTTCCAAGTTCTTGTGTATGACAGAGCAAAATGTGAGGAGGGGGGAAAGAGACATAAGTAAATAAATAACTAAAAAGGAAACTCAAACTTGAAGATAAATGCAATTTTCAGATGCACCAGGAAGAGAAAGAAGAGCAACAGAAAACAAAAAACAAAACCCGAAACCCGAAAATAATAAAAAATCAAGTAGAAATGATGGCAAAAAGAAAGAAGAAGAAACAGAAACAGAAACAGTTGTAGGGGAAGAAGAAGTAGAAGAAGAGCGCTTGCCATTTCCGGTGGAGTCAGTGCTTCGACTTGTTCTGCGCTCGTTTCGCAGGTTTTTCTTTGCGGTTTGTTGCCATGCTTCCTCGTTTCCTCCTTTCCTTCGTTTTCGTTTTCCTTTCGTTTTCCGCAGTGGCGAAACTCCTTTGTCGTAGCTTAACAATTTTCAAGTGTCCCCCGGTCAGTGCGGACGCCTCTTCGCCCCATTCCCCATCTTACCCGATGGACGCATAGCAGGGGGACTCTCGCTCATTTGGCAAACTGGCCAACATTAATGTTTGCCAGGCCAGCAACAGAGGACCAGGGCTCGGACACGGACACGGAAAAGGAGAAGCAGAAGCAGAAGAAGATGCAGCGCCAGTGGCAAGTGAGTTTAAAAAATTGGATGCTGCAACTGCAACTGCAGCAGACACAGCGACAACAACTTAATTTATCAAAACGCTCTCCCGTCGCACCACAGCTCCCACACCTCCCACAACTACATACATACATATATCGCTGTCTGAGTCAAAGAGCCAACCTTAGAGCTAACCTAATTTTCTACCAAATTGCCGCGCCGCGCCCACTTGAAGCACAATATTTCTGGCACACAAGCTCGAAATAAATATTTTCTAAGGATATATTGAATTAGTGGGCAAGGAAATGGATACAAATGATTCTCCAACGAAATTTAGAGTCACAAAGCAATATCTTATCTACCAGATTGCAGAATCGCATCATTGTTCCCCCTGCCGGAGCTATGCAGATGTAACGGCCGGATGATACTTCGTTGATGGGAAGGGAGAAAGCACGACTGAGGGAGATTGCGGTATGGAAACAGCTAGAATATTTGTCACTAGTGGAAAAGAGGATAGACTAGTGCACGAGTATATTTATTTTACAAGTCATATATTAAGTCTTATTGTTAAGTAGAGAATCTTTCAATATGAAAAGCAGCAGGTCCTTGCAGGATTAATGGAATTTTGCAAACAATAAAATATATATTGGTTGCATATTGTATGGATATGGTTTTGCTTATTGAAAGACAGAGGCACGAAGCAGATGAGTGCGTTATATAATTGCAAGACATCGGGGATTTATTTGTATCAATGTCTTGAGTGGGGTACGTCTTGAACAGGCAGAAGACGGGTGGCATTGGTATCCCTTATGTATGCATTGTCACATGGCCTCATTGCATATCGACCATATGCTAATCTTCTGCACCAGTGGATTTTGGATTACATATAGCACATTTCACGTTTTCTGAAACGAAGCCAAAACAAAAATGGAGGGAAGCAAGTGAGCAAGCGTCAGCCAGCTGGCGAAATGGGAAACAATGAAGACAAATTTACTATTCTTTTCGTAGTCGTATTTCTCACAGCTCTGGCACTTCCGAGGTACAAAAGTCCATCAAATTGCACAAAAATGATCCGCATCTCTCTTTAATCAGCCATCATTAACATACATACATATGTATATCCGAAATCTAATGGCGAAAAACTACAATGTAAACCTCGACAAGTATGATTTTGGGTACAATTTCAAACCGACATGGGCGAGGGCCTCTGGCATCAATCAAATA
The DNA here is from genome assembly GCF_009870125.1 of Drosophila pseudoobscura. NCBI lineage: Eukaryota > Metazoa > Arthropoda > Insecta > Diptera > Drosophilidae > Drosophila > Drosophila pseudoobscura. Next base: position 16,364,992 of record NC_046683.1, read on the forward strand.
CAGAAACGCTTACACAGGCACATTATCTATTAAATGAGCATTTCCCCACCAATTTATAATCAAAAATTTGTCAACACATTCTGTGATTTTGCAGTCTTCACTCTAGCCCCTGATTCCACTCTGAAACCGTTTGCATTGGCCGCCCCGGTGCATTCTCATTTGTGTAATTACATTTGGAGCATTTCGAAAACAACAATTAGCGACGCGTTCGCGGACGCGGACGCGACTCGTTTACAGAATGCCATCAAAACTTTCATGTTGCACCAGAGATAGGAGGAAGCAGCAGTCAGGAGGCAGGAAGCAGGAAGCAGCAGAGCCGCAGCAAGAGCAAAAGGCAACATCATCAATCATGCATTTGAAAAGTTTATTAAGGCCCACACACAAGGGGGAGTTGCTGGAGGACTGGGTCGACGGCGGCAGCAAAGGGCAAGTGTACTTAAGAGCTGAAAACTTTTCAATGGCTTTTTGCGCTTGCCAGCAAACTAAGCACAGTCCCACCACCACGGGAACGACAAGAGCAAGAGTTAATGCAACTGAGCGCACAGACAGCCAGTGTTGGACAGCGATTGGGGATGGATTTTGCGACAGTTAGAGATGTGCATTTGTTGACTGACACAGGGATCGATAGGCCTGGAATGCTTTAGGTGTTTAGGCTTTATTCACAACGTAACTGTATATTTTTGTATGGTCTCTAGCAACCAATTAATTGGAGGCCACCTAAAATGGTCAGCAAGGGAATTTTGGGGACATTTTCAATGCATTTGCTAAGCTACCTACGTCTGAGTTTTAATTCTAAGACATTTTTTACGTATAACCTATCGACCGTAAGCTTATACTAAGCCCCCAGGAGGAAAATGGAAAGGAAATCCAGCTGCTCTGTGTATCGGAGCACCCAGTATTTGTCTGGTTCCTGCCAGAAGCTCTCAGTTGCGTTTTCCTTCTGGTACTTTCCGCAAGTAGTCCAGCCCCCAGCCCCCCCTTTCCCTCTTGGGAATTGATGATGAAAAAGTTTTTTTTTTTGCTGGAGGTTTTCACTTTCGCTTGATTTACAGCGCAGAGATGCAGTCTGCAATAATTTTCCCAGCACTTTCTCTCCCCGTCCCGCTAATCGGCGTGCGTGAGAGTGTGTGTGTGTTCATCAATTTTCAATAACAATAGAAACCAAAAGGAGGAGCAGAAGGAGGAGAAAAAGAACGAGGAGAGAGAACACACGGAGCCAAAGCCAATGCCATAGAGAGCTTCGGTCTAGAGCTCAAGACAATAGAAGCACGTGGCGAATTTACGATGTAAAATCCGAACAGAAAAAAACTAAGAGAAATAAAGTTTAAAAATAGCAGAGAAATCTAAAATTCGCTCGCAAATTTCAATAAATTTTAAATGTTAGAAGGAAACTATAATCTTCTTTGCTTTCAATTTTGATCAGCATTGACCATTGAGCAATAGATCGAGATCTAAAAACCTTTTATAGTTGATTCCGTTTTAGAGATCCTAGAGTGAAGTCCTATCTAAGAGCTATGATGACTCAATAACGTCAGAATAGTAATTAAAGTCTTCATTCTCGATAGAAATAATACTAAATCAGTCAGGAAATAACTAGTCATAGAAAACTTCGTAGTATTATAGCCATGTGCTTTATACATATGGCTGTCTCTGTATACTCGTATAATACATATGATGCAATCGCAAACAATTATCTTGAAAAAAACACTTTAAATCACTTTCCGCTGATCCATGCACTTGATGGTCCATGTCTTCCTCTCAAGAATGAAACGATGAATGCATGGAGGGGCAAGTGTGGCATGTGGGGCATGTGTTGAATGCCGTGTGTGACACGAAGTTATCGCTGTCTGAGCAACTCTCCGCATCGATAGCTGGCCATTGTGGCAAGCACAAACATTGACCACGAATGCCGCAGGCTGCCCAGAAACTCTCCGTCATGCCGGGTCCTGCCACCCCTCCACTCACTTTCTTTCTCCTACCTTCCACACACATAAGCACATGTGTACGGATGTACAAATATCCAGCTTTTCGGGTGTGTGTGTGTGTGTCTGTGTGTTTGCTTGGTGTGTGCTAAGTCGCGCGAAGACGACGACGCCGAGGACGACATTGCAATGGTGCGGTCATGAATCATGCCAAAAAATTGCAGGCACCGTCGAGGATGGCGACCCAAATTCTGATGGCACTGCTCAGGCTCAGGCCCAGGCCCAGGCCCATGCCGATGCCGAGGAAGACTCCGACTATGAGTGGGGCACGGCTGCGACTGTGGCTCTGCTCCACTTGAGGCAACGCAGACGTCGAACGATGGCGAACGAAGGACAAACGATGGACGTCGTGGCCATGGAGCTTCTGTGCTGCTGCTGCTGCTGCCTCTGCTGCTTCTGCCTCCTGATGCTGCAATGAATTTGTCGCACTGCTTCAGCAAAAAGTGGGCGTACTTCACTCACTCACTCACTGACTGACAGACTGACGCTTAGAGGCAACGACACGCCCCATTTTTGTAAGTGCCGTCGTCGTCGTCGTCCCCGTCGTCGTCGACGTCGACATCGTGAACGCTGTCGGTAGCACTTCATTTTTCAATATTAGCGCCACGTAAGTGCAGCCGCGGGGGCGTGCCAATTGCATTAGTTGAAAGAAGTTGGGATGGGGTTTTCGGGGCTGGACTGGAGTGCTGCAGGAGGAGTGGAGAGGGATAAAGGAGAAATCTGACGGGATAATGGGCGTTGGAGGGAGGACATTGGTATCTCAGTAGATAAAGTACATAGTTAGAGGAGAGATGGTACGGGGCTATATTGGTTGTCTCCACCCTGACAATGAGAAAGCTGGAATACCCTTTAAGAAGTTTAATCAGACGAAGTTGATTTTCTTTTATACTCTTGAAGAGGGCATACGAAAATGCTTCATTGGTCAGACACAAGAAAGCATTTCCGATCCAAGTATTTAGATGCCAGTCTTTTGAAGTCTTCTTTCCTGTATAGTCAGATCGGACCATTCAATTGTGTAGGTATATGGGAAGGGATGTCATGATTTTAGGGATTTTAAGATAATTAAGATGGATTAATTGGTCATTTACTTTAAGGGTATATCCTACTTGTGTTATTTATGTATGTACATATGCATATACAAAGTACTTATGGGAGTATATGCCACATGTATGTACAATATTATTTAGCTTTAAGTCTGTATGTGAGCCGGTGGCTATTTTATCCCCCAATTGAAGATGGGAAACTGTTGTCCTTATCTCTATAGGAAATTTAAATACAAAATCAAAGACATTATCTTTAATGAACTCTCCATTAAGTACCAAGTAGTCCCCACAAGCCAGGACAACTGTCTGGGGATGGACTTCAAAAGTTAGTGCTGTGTTATTTTATAACCTATATCAATGCTCCATAATGTCCTCCTAAACTATCTCCAAGACGTCACGGAATATTTGTTTGGGGCTGTGGCTTGGGATATTATTTATAATAAATACATATATCGAGTAAATGATGTGTATGCTTTATGCAGTTTTCTCTGTGTCCAATATATGCCAAAAAGTTATAGTTTACTCTTTGACCCACCAATTGAAATAAGTAGTTACAGATAGGGAAATAAATAAATAAATAAAAGAGTGGAGAAGAAGGGAAAGAGTGGAAAAGAGAAGCTTTGGAAAACTGCTCAGTTGTCGTCGTCTGTTGGTTGATGTTAAAAAAAAGAGGGCGTTAGTTGCACTCTCGGCCAGGGTCCCTTTATATACATATATCCATATAAGTGTTTGTGTGTTTGTGTGCTTGTGTGTGTGTATGATAAAGTGTGTTTGTGTGTGGCTCGTTTAATGGCCACAAAGCGGAAACTGGAGCGTGGCAGTTGCTGCTTCTTCATCTTTGCTCGCTGCTGCATTAGCAGCCATTTGCAGCAGCTATTGATGTAAGTGCATATGTGTTTGTATGCATGTGTACAGCGTACAGTGTACCGTGTATGTGTGTGTGAGTGTGTGTCGTGCTTTACTGCCATTTATATTTATGTTTGCCTCTGCGTTCGCTCCGTTCCGTTGTCTCCCTCTCTACGTATACCCCCGAAATAATGACATGAAAAATTGTGTTTCCTGCTTTTGGGCGCTGCTTTCTGATTCGGCTTCAGACTCTTTCTGTTTCTGTTTCTTTGGCCAGCCATCCAGCCAGCTAGACCAGGAAGATTTTCCAGCAATATTTATGGGATTTTAAATCGAAAGAAATTCAATGCTTTTTTAAGATGAATGAAGCGAACGAATGAAACGAAGGAAACAAGGGGGAAGCTACGCACAACACAATTCAAAATGTATGCTTACTTTTGCCATATTATTTTTAATTCCTTTTCCATTTTTCGTTTTGTGTTTTTCATGGCAAATACCTCTAATTGCTGAGGAAATGTGTATATTGTAATACTCAAAGTATAATACTCCGGACTGCCTTCTTTCCGATTCGGTCTTTCTCGTGGTTCCTTTTCGATTTGGGGTTTCAGTGAAAGTGGATAAATATATGGGCGGGGGTGGAGAGGGGCGGGGGAGGCACATTAAATGCCGGGAGCGGCGTCAACCGTGCGGCCGCACGACTGGCCTTGACGACGCGTCGCGTCACGACGCGCATAAAAAGTGGAAAATCAAATCGCAAAAACACGCACAAAAGGCGTTGGCCAGGCCCGAAAGGGAATGGCATGGGTCCTGGGCTAGATCGCAATCAATGCGTTGGCGGCTTGGGTGGGGTTTGGTGTTTGGGGTTTCGGCTCGGGCAGCTGCTTTGATTGTGGGCGTGGCCGCCTTGTTCCAGTTTCGGCTATGCAGGCACACGCACACACAGACACAGCCACAGACACAGGCACAGCCACAGAGAGAGAGACAGACACAAGCGCAGACAGACACACAGATACAGATAAAGAGACAGACACAAAGCTGCGGCCTCATTTTGTGGACGCCACTAAAACTGAAACCGAAACCGAAGCTGAAGCCGAGTCGGGTCGAATCGCGTCGAATCGAGTTGGATTGAGTTCAATGTAGTGCGAGGGGGCGTCGTGCGGACCATTGTCCTTTTTTTTTGTTGTTTTTTGTTGTTTTTTTTCTCCCTCTTTTACTTTTTTCGGCCTTGCCCGGTCGCTGCATTAGCCATGTTTGCCTTTTCAGCCATTCTGCCATTCTGCCAGTGGGTCCATTGCCAATTCATTCCCACCAACATTTTCGTACAGTTCTGCACTTTCCATTTCAAGCAAAGCTAATTATAATGTCTTTACCCTGTACGAGCACTCTGGGAAAGGTCATACGCGCATGAAATGTGCCTTTCAAATTTACATATGGTGCATGGTCTATGTGGAGGGTTGCCCCTAATAGCTGTCAGAAATTCTCAGCCGTGCAGCCCTTATCGATTCGCATTCTTAAGTTTATTGTGAATTGAATTCACATAGTGACATACCATTTCGACCAGTTGATATTGAAAGCCAGTTAAGAAGTTTGCCAGAACAAAAAAATATCTTCATTTCACGAATCACTAATTCACTTAAATATCCCCCAAAAGTGGGCAAAAAGATGTCAGGGAGCAAATAGGAAGAATGATGCGACCATCAAAAACGTAATTAAAAATTGGCTTAGGATGAAAGCTGACAAACAATAAAAAAAACCTATCCCCAGTCTCATTGAGGGTCAGCAAAAAGTGTCGCAAGAAAGGAGATTTTTGACTCTTCGGAAGTTGTTGCTGCTGCAATGAAATCCAAGCTCAGAATATGATCAGAACACGACAATTCGTTTGCAAAAAGCATGGAAAACAATCTAGCTATTAAGAAATTTTGAGTTATCCAAATACCAAATCTGTTATGGTTAACAGATTGGCTGTTATATCCGCTATATGAAGAACTGAATTTTTATTGAAAAATAGCCTGAAGGTCTTTTGGCTCTGGCTTTAAGCATTAATTGTATGGTAGGATTCATCATATACTATAAATTAATAAAGAAAAAAATATATTTGAAAAACGGATTTTGGATTAAATTAAGTGTATTTAGCTTTAAGCGGGGTACAACGGGATCATTTTTTTGTAATTGTATTGTGTATGAAATGTATTCAAAACTAAAATCTACATCCAATTACCTACATATGTACAAATATACGAGAGCTGCCTTTAATAAAAATAGTGAAGCATCAACCATATAACATTGAAAATGGTTTCATTATTTTTTAAAATTTTCTCCAGGAAGATGATAATTAATTTCGAAACTTTGAAGCGTATTTTCGCAGCTGTTTTTCTCTTGGTCCATATAGCCAACATTCGTTTCCGTGTCTGTAGAGGCACTTGGTGAGCACCTCACTGTTAGATGGAACGAAAGTACTTCTAAAATATGCCTCTATCTAGATATTCTTTTACTCCAATGCCATTCACGGGTGCGTAATCACCCAGATCACACACATTTAAAAAATATTTTTCAAGTGTTTACAAAATTTGAATCTGCTTGGAAATGGCTACCTCTTCCTGCTACCCAGAGGAGCGCAAGAGGCTGGACAATTGGCTCCAGCAATGGGGCATCAAACTCGACTTCCGCACCCGTCACCAGTACCGAGATGCCATGCCTGTGGCCAGATTAGTGGACAAGGTGCACAAGGATCTGGTTGACCTCAGTATGTATAAAGAGTGCACCAGCGTGCCGATGATGCAAAATAGCTGGAAAGTTTTAAAAATTCACGTTTTGGATGGACTGAATATAGGCATATCCGACACAGATCTGGAACAGCTGGCCCTGGGCACCGAGGGAGCGATTGATCAACTCCTCTTTATATAATGTATACCCAGAACGAAAAGCTTTGAGTTGAGTTGAGGGTTTTTTTCAATTCGAAATAAAAAATTACTAGTGGGAATTACTTGAATAAGTTCGGTAATCTGCCTCGTTAGACTAACTATTTTAAGACTATTTGGCAACACCATATTTACGCCTCAAACAGTAAATTTGGCAAAGTTTTTTTAAAGCTAAACGGTTTTTTGGTTTATTTCAAGTGATTTTCATTTTAGTGGTATTTTGTATACCATCTGGTATCTCGAAGGGTAGGGACCCCTCTCTATGTAGCACACAGAACTAAGCGTTTCTGACCCCATATCAGTTTTCTGGCCATTTATGAAACCATAATTAAGCTGTGGCACTAAAGTCTGGCTAAGAGCTAACCTCAGTCCTCTGGCTATATTCTGATCTGGCCATCCCCTACTTTGTCCATCTCCTGCTCTGAGTACCTCCCTTTTGGCCGGTCTTCTTCTATACTGTTTATCCATTTGCCCTGCTCCACCTCCGTAACAAACTCAAAGCACTCGAGCGCTTCAACGGACACACGGATATGGTTACGGAGCCATGTTTGGGCACGAGATGGTGCGGTGCGGTGCGGTGCGGTGCGGTAGATGCGGATGCATGGGCAGTGGATGAGCGGACCAGCCGGAGTCCAACCGAACGGAACTTTGAGAATGTTTTCAGTGTTGAGAGGATGTCGGGCGAGTGTCATGCGATTGTTTTGTGTTAAGATGCGAGCCCTTGCAGACGACGGGCTTTGTTTGAATGACACTCGAATGACGGGGGATTCTCCTTGTGGCTTGTCTGTTGTGCGTTGTCCGTTGTCCGTTGTCTGTTGTCTGCTGTGTGAGAGTGGATGTGGTGGCTCAAAATAGAGGTGAGGGTTATACGAGAGTGTTGGGTTGGGCACAGTCAAGATTGGGTCGAGGCTAATAAATACAGGGCACTTACTTGATATAAATGAAAGCACAAGAATCATATCTATGGTCACTTGAAACCACTTCATCTCATTTCCCTCTGCACGCTTTTTTGGCTTTTGCTGCTGGTGGTTGAAGAAGGTGATTGTGGTGGTGCCTTGTGCCTTGTGCCTGGTGTCCGGTTTCTGGTCTCTGGTAGTGCTTCCGCTTCCTAGGGGCTGTTATTGGTATGTATTTCGTATGGGCTGTTCGATGACGATTGGGAGCGAGTGCTTTTTAAGGCGCTTTTTTCTAAGGCGATTTTAAGGCGCAGGCGCAACAGTTGAGGGAAAATTCAACTTTTCTCTTGTTGTAATTGTTGTAGAGTTTGGTTGTTGGTTTGTTGTTGTGCGTTATATGCATTTCAGTTGCTGTTTTTTTTTTTGTTGTTGTTAGGGTAGTTTTCGGTTGTTTTCCTGGCAGCGTTTATTTTACAAATATATTATTATTTCGGAATCATTGCAGTGCCTCGCTTCATCGTTTTCTTGTGGCGACTCGCTTTGAGTTTTCAGTATATATAACAGTTCTCTATGTATTGTATATATATACTATTTGTTTATGTTGTATGTATAGTATATATGCTTGTAAATATATTTATTTCTTGGCAGTTTTCGATTAAAATTCTTTAAATGTGCTTTTTGGTGGCCTCTGCTTCGGTTCGCCTTTTCCCCTTTGCGCAGTTTTGCTCCTGTTCCTCGTTGTCCCTCCACTTCACATTGTCTCATTCCTCTGCCTTCTCCTCCATCACGACTCTTTGGGGAAAATTTGGGAAGAGAGAATGAGAGAGCGAACTGTGAGAGATAAAAATCATTTTGTGGACATTTAATTAGTATTTTCATTAAAAAACAATTCAACAATCACTACAACAATGCCTCAGAACTCTGGTCTGATCCTTAATACACCAAATACCAAAAACCACATACTACATTTGCTCCCAAGATAATTCGAAATGTTTTCGGAGGGCGAATGCCAGTTTCGACTTGACTAAGTTTGAGGTTAAGGTTAAGTTCCCCAAGTTTTTAGGCATCTGTGGGACACAGCCCCACCCCACCATCCGCTTCCTATTTAAAAAACAAAAACAATAAAGTTTTCCGCAGCAGCAGCAAATCCCAAATACATCTTCTCGTTCGACTTTGTTTTTTTGTTTTTTCTTTTTATTTATGCTAATTGATTTTAATCTTAATTTTGTGCTGACCCAAAATTGAACTGCTTGAAATATATACATACATACATACATATGTATATATGTATATGGTTGAGAAGATTTTTTTTTTTTTTTGGGTGGCAAACATTTTGTGAATTTTAATTGCTAATTTCACGTAATTCATTTACTCGGGATCTGAAGGTATCCGGCTTATTCTTTGGAAAACTTTTTGGCCGTCTTGTGCCGAACCTCCGTTGGGTCTGTTAATTTAATTAATAACTCCTAAAGGGACTTGACGAGTGTCCCTTTTTTCTCCCTGTGTGTGCGTGTCCTTTGACTGAGTTCGGATTACCCAATATCCCTTTCCTGCTTGTGATTTCACTTGCCGTTCTCTGGCTAGGAACGGAGTTCCAATGGAACTTTGACAATTTTCGCCAGAGCGAGAGTCATTGTCAGAATGGCCCTACAACTCCAAGCGTACTGTTCACGGAATAATATTCAGAAATTTGGAAATATTCTTTGATCAGTATGAATATTTCTTAACGAGGAGGTTCGATGTTCACAATCCACTGTAGTCCAGAATGGTAACCTTGGTAGCGACGAGCTGTGATGGTCCGATTCCGTCCCTCAAATAAGAAGATCGAAGCAGAAGAAGAACGACGACGGCGGCTAGACGAGAGACACGAGAGACACTAGCGACCCGAGAGAGTGTCGGTAACTTAAGAAGGAAGCTTTAAGTTCGGTCGAGTATGGTTGTGGTTGTGAGAGCAACGGGATTAATCTTAATAATAATTAGAAACCCCACAGTTGTATCTTTGCTGTCGAAGCAGTCCTTACAACAGAGGTATTCTTGCAGTCCAAAGGTCGCCCTTAATATTAACCAGGCAAATGCTTTAACATGTGAAATTTTATATCCTTGAAATTTGCTGTACAAGTAGTTGAAAATTAAAAGTACACCGAATGCTTGTACTACGAGTATACGTAAATGTATGCTACATTATGGCACAATTCAATTAAAAAGACTTTAAGGGCGCCTCTTGAGCTCAATGAGGAAAATGATGACGAGAGCGGGCGGGGGGAGAGAATGAATGAGCAATTCAGTCAGGGCGGCAAAAGGTTTTCGGAAGTAATTTAAGAAAATGTCATAAGAGTGTGCATGACCTTCCCACCTTCTGGCCCGCCTCCGTCTCCGCCTCCGCCTCCACCTCTATTAGTCCCCCGGCGACCTTACTTGACGCGCTGTCAAATATTTAAAAGGCGGCTGCAGGGGCAGGGACAATGAAGTGACGCCAGGTGGGAGGCAGCTAGCGCTATGGGGGTGGTGCCAGGGGCAGGACATGGCAAGCCGTGGCTGGGGCTGGGTGGCTCGAAGACGACACGTTTTTGATGCAACAAAAGATGCCAAGTGTCAATTTAAGCAGCCGCACACTTGCTCGAGAGCCCGGGCAAATGGGAGTGGGCTGTCAAAAAAAAAAGAAAAAAAAATGTGCCACGGGCCTCATTCTCTCTCGTTCTATCTTTGCCACTGCCATTACCCCTGCCCCTGCCCCTGCTCCGGCCCTGTCTTCGTGTCCTCCCACTTGATTCTTGAAAAAGCCAACGTTGAAAGCGTTTAAGGCGTCGCGTCCCTTTTCGCCCGAGCTGCCACGCTGGCAGTGTCCTTGCCTTTCCTTGATGATTTGACAAGCCAACGCAAGGCTTTTCCACTCCCTCTCTGTTTTCCTCTACTCCCCCGCTGCCCCGCTGCCCCGCTCTTCCGCTCCCCATCCCCCCATCTCTTGTCTTTCTTATCGTCCCTCTCTTTCGCTGTGTCCTGTTCAGGTCCTGTCCTCGCCTGTTGTCTTTTCATATTAAATGCATTGCGAAATATTAAAAAAGAACCCGAGAGAGAGAAATTCGATTTTTTGCCGTCAACTTCCGTTAGTCTGCCCGCCCAATTTGCCCCGTCATCATCGTGATAGTTGCCACCGCCTGACCCGCCTGCCCCCCCTCCTGCGGAGCCCCCGCCACATTTGTCGCTCATTATGAGCGCTCATTAGGCGGCGCTCAGGGCATGTTGCCTGTGACAAGTCGGCAAAAAATACGAGTATAAGAGAACTCGCGCCTCTGACGACCCCTGACCCTTAACCCCTAATAATGCAAAGCAGGCCAAAAGGGATCAAGAGGCATAATCTCTATATTATGCTGTCAGTCCTAAAACGTTAGAGTACGAGTAGGAAAATGGTGGTTTTTTACATATAAGTATTCGTTCATGAGTTTGCAGAAACCCTTCTTTTTCAATCGAATTTCTATATATCAAAACGAAGATCACTATGTCCTGCATGGGATGTGTCCCAGAATATTATATTCAATTTAATTATAACATAAAGAATATTAAAATACCAATTATATTATTATTTTATTTGAAAGAAATGGTTTTAGAGTTTTATTAAAATTTTCCTGACAGGACTTCAAGCCTTGTGTGTTTAAGTTCTGTTATTAAATGCATTCTCATCAAACGCCACGAATTCCTTTAAAATGATATCCAAGTTTTTCTTGCCGTGAAGCAATCCCCGAATTACTCGTACTCCGCGACAGCCTGGAGAGAAATAACAACAGCTAAAGCAACAATTTCATTCACATCAGCATCAGCTCCAGCATCATCATTAGTATCATCATCAGCGACATTGTGGCATCCTTGCCAGTTTTCAGTTCTCAGTTCTGAGTTCTCAGTTCTCATTGGCATGCTCGGCAGCAACGGCGGAGCAGATAATCGTAGTCCCCCTCCAGATACCGCTCCGACTCCGGCGAGTACGAGTACGAGTACGAGTACGAGTTCCACTGCTGTTGTCTGGAGTTGATGCTGATTTTGCTATTATTACATGCATATTTCGTGTAATGAGTGCGATTAGCATTTTCAATGAAGTGGGGTTAACAATGTGCCTTGCATTTCTAGTTGGAACTCGCAGTTCCCCCTTGGCCTAGGCCCCATCCTTCGCCGCCATCGACGACTCCAGCGACTCAAGTGCCGATGAGAGACAGAAGGCTCTGGGGCTGAGCCACGAACGGAACGGAAAGGAGCGTACTGGCTCAAAGCTCAGATGCTCCAAATGGTGCTGCGTCATCAACATAATCATCAGACATCAACATTTCAAATTGAGCAGCATTATTGGCCCACCCACACGCCAACATATGTACAATGTACATACATATGTCAGCGCACATAATGATAAATTTATATGCATATATGTACGGGTATGTACATGGTCACACAGAAGAATAGCATACCCCTATAAATACTCACTGCAGTGATCAATTGCCAGGCATCTGTGCGAACACTGAGCTAAATTTTCGACGACTGCCTGGAATTTGGTCTCCTATCTATATCTCTATATATTTGTATTCCACAATTTGTCTTCGCAATAAGTATACATGCCCACGAGTAAATGTACGAACAAATATTGTAGCATACCCGTTTTTTTTCAAGTGTACATTTTCGATTTCCAGTCGCATTTGTTTCGTGCTAGTCCTGTCCCAGTCTCATGGTATTTTTGCCTTTTTTTATGGCCACTTTCCTTAAACCAACCCAACCGAGCGGGGACAGTACCGTAACCGTCTTGGGCTGCTTGATGAGCGTTGTCCTTGCTGTGGGATCTTTAAGGTTTCCTACTTTTCTTTTTTCCTGTGCTTTTCCTTTTTATTATATGTAGTGGGACCGAGACTAGATTTTCGCTTTTAACTCATTGTCTACTTATTGCTTAGTCTACCCCAATCCCAGCCCCAACCGTAACGTAACCCCCTCGAAAACCCTTGACTTATGTGTGGTCTTCCGCTGCCCCCTTGCGTGGCCTTGTCGGCTGCTGGCTGTTGTTGTTCTGCATTTTTGTGGGCTGCAATTTGCACACTCACAGGTGACAGTCGTCAGCCTGCAACATGGTCTCTGCCTCATCTCGCTGGCCCACCCTCTTTGCACCGTCTCCACCCTGTCTGCCCTTCGTTCTGCATTTTTCCACCGCCACATCTATTTCGGCATTGCCTTCGTCTTCGCCCTCGTCTTCGCCTTCGCCTTGGCAGTTGATTTCTGTCACAGCTGTTTTCTGTGATTTGTGTGTTGCCTTGTTTTTTTGTTCCTTGTCTGCTTCCCTGCCCATTCCTTTGACTTTTGTCTTTTATCTTAGGGCCTTTTCTTTCTGTTTTCTGTTGTGCCTACTTATTTGGATTTTTCTTTGGGGTCTTTTTTCATCTGCGAGCAACACAGCAAATGTGGGTCTGAGCGAATGTGTGCGAGTGCACGATTTATTGCTCATACGCACTGTGCGGCAGCCATGTTTCATTTCTTTTGTATTTATAAGCTGTTTAAAGCGTTTCCAGGCCGGCCGAGTGACAAATTACGAGCTGGAGAATTGATTATCTTGTACAAGATTATCCCAAGTGCCTATGTGTCGGGCTATTGCCCCATTCGATGCGGCTCGACCGAGCCCGAGCACAAGCCCATGACGAGTGTACGTCGTGCTGGGTGTGTTAACGGATCTCAAATGATGTGGAAAAACGAGCTGGAGGGCAGGACTCAATATGGAAATCGAAATTATTCAATTGGGTTTTTTCAAGGTAAATAAAAACCACGGCCCAGGCACTCACTGTTTATTCCTACCCCACTCAAACAATGATAATAAATCATAATTAATTCGCAACACAGTGCTGTCATACATATTTTTTTCTACTATTGTACGTCCAGCATCACATCCAGGCTTCCAGCTCTATCGCATTGTCATCCCATTCAAGCCAAGAATGTTGGAAATCATATTTTTATTTTTCCTTGAATACTTTAAAGCACTTTTCGCAGCATGTTCGAGCGGCAAACTGACATTAATGGCTTAATGCCAGGGCCATTGGATACCCACTTGATGCCGTCCTATTTAGTTACCCCTTTCAACAAGCCTCCAACTAGCCTCCCCCTATCTCAATCTCTATCTCTCCCAAGCATCCGACCGTCTAAGTTTTTCTTCATTCCATTCCATACCGTCTGATGCCATCCCATCCATTTTACTTGTTTACAATATTTTTCTTTTTAATGCGAATTGCAATTTCTTCCTTTCATAACTTGTTATGATGAGGCGCAGTTTTACTCGTTTCCGCTTGGACAGGACTCGTTCGCGTGGAACTTGTTATCGCTGCTCGGTGCTGTGCTCCGGTGCCCCTTTGCCCCTGTGCCCCGGTGCCCCATCTTCCACTGGCCTGCTGTGAGGCTAGGGCTTGCACATTTTTGCAGCTCAAGTTTGCTTTTTTATTGACAGAAAGCTGAAAAGAAGCTGCAGCTTTTCTCTGCAACCCTCTCCCACTCCCCTCACTCTCTGGGGCTTGTTTGCCTCATGCACAAAATGAGACACTTGACCAAAATGGTTGTCATAGTGATGTTGCTAAGAGTCCGTATACCCTTGCAGTGGGCATAGCGGTTTCACCAGATTACCAAATGTTTTTAAAGGCCAGAAGGAAAGAGCTCCGATTTTGATCATAGAGAGAAACGTTTCCCATAAAAATACAGATGGATAGATACGACGGCAAGTGTATCAAAGGCTCGACTGCAGAACCTAGCCTTCCGTGCTAGTCTGTTGCTGTTTTAGCCAGACCAGACCAGACCAGACCAAACCAGACCAGACCGTCGAGTGGCTTGTAGAGAATTGGTTTGTTTTGTCATTAAAGTTAAGTTTTCTGGCCTCGGTCGGTGCCTGGCATTGGCTCAGGTAAAGCAAGGACGAGGAGCGAGGGGGACCGAGACCGGGACCGGGGCAGTCAGATGCCTGTAGGAGGATGCTCTAATTAAATTTGCCAGCCCGCTTCATTATGGCACTTCTGCCCATGCCCTTGCCCGGACCACGCCCTTCCAGAGACCCTTCTGCCACCCTTGGCGCCCTTGGCGCCCTGGCCGCCTCTTCACATGTTGACTGAAGCAAATAAATCAAGTTAAATAATTGCCACTCGTATTGTCAACTCATCTGCGTATGTGTGGGCCTGCGTCATTGTGTGAGTGCCTTGTTTAACATGGGCATGGTCCATGTGTCCCGCCCACACCCATGTATGTGTCTGTGCATATTTATATTTATACACACCCACACCCACACACAGCGATGAGATGAAAATATAGAAGGGCACGCGCGTTTCGGCCCATGTCCGGATGATGACGCTGGTCGAAGAAGCAGCAGGAAGGGCTGCACCAGGCCACACAACAATTTTCAACCAACTATGTGGGAAAAGTTTTTTGTTTCGCATTAATGTTACCGGCTTAGAGCCAACTCCCTAAGCTCTTGCCAGCCCTATTTAAAAGCAGGCCAATCTCTACCATCACCTTGAAACAACAAATTGTTCTATGAAATTTCGTTATAATTAAAACATTTCACTAAGCACAAACTCAAACTCAGCCAACACACACACACACAGAGAGAGAACCGGGCACCACACACCCATCGTCAAAGACTCTTTCTCAGTTCGGGTCACTTCCTGTTGGGGCGCAACTTCCGGTCTGAAAGGCTGAACCTCCTGCCTGCCTGATTGCCTGCCTCGTGAGCGCTCGTTGGTTGGGATTTTTTGACGTGATCTAAACTATGTATGAGCCTGGACTTGGCCAAAGGAATAGACAGACGAGCGTTGAGAGGAAAAGAATATCTTAAGGCACTCACTGGCCATTCAAATGGGGGAATTTTGGACGTGCTTTCTCTGTTATTCAGTCAATAGGCGAGCGACGAACACAACAATTACTAGAACATATTTCTATAATCTGTAGTGGCAGTAGTTAGTCTTAATTTTAAGACTTTGCACGAATATTAGTTATAACAAATTTTTTATTTTGTATCTTCGGAGTAAGTGAAATTTGGGCATTAGTTTGTATTAACGAGTTAATTGACACATCTTGAATGTAACCTTCCATATTTAAATATGTTCGCTGGTTAAGGCATAACACTAAAGATTTCCACGCAAAATTAGTAGACTTTAAGAGATAATATTATAGATTGTCGGGAATAAATTTTACTAATACTGTTTAGATCTTCAACAGACCTTTTCAGCCAGACTTAAAGTTAAAGAATTATTAAGTAAATACTAAAATATTTTTACGATCCCGGTTTTAATGGTACCTTTTTTTAAAGTCAAAGCATAAACACCTAGGAGGTTTGCATTAATAATGTTATGACGTTAAGTCGTTCAAGAGACCTCAAAACTTTGTAGCATAGCCTTAAAGTTAAGGAGTTATTAAGTAAATGTCAAAATGAATGTATGATTCCCGTTCTTATGGTACCTTTTCGGGAAGGTATTGCATTATAGGAGTTCATAGCTAGACATGGCTATCCGATGCTCAGGTCTGTATAAATAGAGCAGAGATGGCTCTTAGCTTCATAAAAGTTTCTGCAAAAATTGGGCTGGTTGGAGCAATGGCTATTTGGAATGGGTAAGTCCTTGATCTAAAAGTTCCATCATCCACGCAGAAAATGTTTCGAGTGCTGGCATGTGATCATTGATATCACATATCACACCTGAATTCTTTAGCCAGAAACCATTGCTTTCTCTGGTCATTTCAGTCCGTCCTTTCTGTGTTTTCACTCGCTTTTCATTCGCCTCACTCTTGAGCTGTGTAGATTTTGGCTATTTAAACTTGGCTAAACACTCCCTCAATCTTGCCCCGCTTGTCCCGCCTCTAATGGCATTTGCCCCGCAGGCAAATGCAATTTTTTTCGGTTCAAAATGAAAGCAAATTTTCCGCATTAAGTACGCCATAATTGAATAATGTCATAAGCTGCCTCTAACACAGGCAAAGTGGAGAGCCGATCAGTGGGGGGTGGTGCATGCGGCATGCGGCATGGGGCGTGGGGCATGGGCATGGACAACAGTCGGTTGCAGGGGGGTCGTTCGGTATGTGGTTGGATGCGGTGGGGCGCGTCCTGCGGTTGTCGTATCGTATCCTCTGTGTGTCCTGTAATGTGTGTGTGTGTGTGTAATCAATTATGCTTTTTATGTCAAACGCCATGAGAGAATGATCCAGCGAACGTAGGAGTGACAGAGAGAGAGAGCGAGGGAGAGAGGGATGGTGCAGGGCGAGGAGCATCCAAGGAGGCGTGGTAATACGGCAAAAGCGTGTCCATGAAGCGGCACAAACATTAGCATCAACAACAGGCAAAGCCATCATCAGAGCCCTCCCATCCCCGTCTCGGTCCCAGTTCCTGTCATTATTCAAAATTTAAGGTTAATTTCATTTGAAAATTTTCGAGCGAAACGAGATCCCAAGAAATTAATAAACACAAATTCAGATTCAGAATCAGTATCCGAATCACTGAATATTCAGACTTAGGCACATGGTGTTTGGCTGTTCAATTTCATTTCGTTTAATTTAATTTGAAATTACTTTTATTGGCTCATTTGCATATCTGACAGTTGCTCTTTGTCTCTGTCTCTGTCGCTCATCTCCTGTGTCTCTGTGTCTCCTTCAGCACTATTTGGCCTTGGCTTTTGGGGGCCAACATCGGCATCCTTAGAGCCATTTCCATCTTCTTCTATATCATCATCATTGTCATCATCTTTTGTCGTCCGCCTTGGCTCCTTATCCTCGGCTCCTAATTCCTCAACGCCGCGCTTAACGTCCATTCATCTTCATCTTCCCCATAGCTTCTAAGCTTCGCCCTTTGTTGGGCTCTCTTTCTCTCATTCGCACTGACACTGGCACTGGCACTGGCCCTGGCCCTCCTCCCTCTGTCTCTTTTCCTGGCACTCTTTCCATCCTATTCGCTCAGTATGTGTTTTAGGCAAAAGTGTCGAACCTTTCAACCTTTCAATGCTTAAAATTTCAGCAAATATTTTGTCTTCTCTGAGAAGATTGCATTGGTTGGGGGATATGGAAGTAGGAGAAGCGAGCGTGTTGGCAAAGGGGGGGATAAGTGGGCTTGGGCATGACAATCTGGGCGCAGAGCTGGGCACAACGCCTGCCAGTGGATAGCTTATACATAGACATGCACACATCAGTATACGTTTTTTTTTCCACTTCCTTTTGTCATGTGCCAGCTGCCCCAATCAACGCCCTGCCCTGAACTATTAGCCTCGTTAACAGAAATTAGCACACATACACACACATGGAGAAGCGCACACACACACAAACAGAAAACTGGAGAAAGAGAAACGCACACCCACCCGGTGAGATGCCAATACAGAAGAGAAGGATCCTGTATTTACAATCGTCCAAGATAGAGTCACTCTATGAGTGAAACGGTAAAGAAAATTCGTCAGACCGGGGACTGAGATTTCTGCTCAATCTTCATGGTATACCTATAGAGGTATAGAGAATTACAGAACTATACGATATTTATTCAGAACTATTTTCAAATATATGCACATATATCTGGATATGTGGCCAGAACAGAGGCCTAGACCGAATTTCCTTAACGAAACGGCACTTGAACTGGTTCAGAGCACCGTTTTCCATATTCGTTTCATTCGCAAGCAGCCAGCTTTGTGCCTTTGACTGGCCCCGGAGCCCCGGGGCATTGTTAAGCTCCGTCTCCTTGAACAAGAGAAAGCCAAACAAGAAGCGGGAAGCGGGAAACGAGGAGCGAGAAAAAATGGCCGCGTTCCCAGCTGGCCAAGGAGTAGGATGGATTCTTTTGGCGAATCCTTTTTTGTATGCATTGTTTGACTGGGATTCGGATGGAGGTGTCGGCAATGGCAATGGCGATGGCGAGGGTGGTGGTTGCGATGTTGATGGGACTTGGGTGGTGTCGTGTGTTTCCCGCCATGATTGATGCCCAGTTTGCTGCACAAGATTTCGTTTTAATGCTTTTGACAAATCCGTTAGCACAAACGGCAGATGAAGGGGCGGAATCGGCGAGGACCTTATCGCCAACGCTCTATGAAAGGACGAAGCAGGGCCGGGTAAGACAATCCAGCCAAAAGAAACGAAACTAGAAACGAAACGAAACGAGAGAAAGTCGTAATGACAAAAACATTGTTCCATCTTCTTTCTCGTCATCGTCGAATTCGTTGTTGTTTTCAAAGTGTGAAGAATACAAAAAAAGGCAAAAAAAAAGCCAAATGAACGGCGACCCATACGAATTCTTTAAAGCGATTTTACCTTCGTTGGGCTTACATTTTTCGGAGCTAGTTCGAGCCAGCTTTAGCAGTTCACAAACCAGAGACTGAAGGTAGAGGTTAAAAAATGTTTAAATAAAACTAAAAACTACACAAAGAGAAAGTATTTTGATGATATTACAGCCCTCATTGAGGGGGAAGTAAATTCAAAATTAAATGGACAACTTCAGGCCTGAAAATGAAACAAAGCGACTATAAAAGAATTGTATTCGCAGCTTTTGAGAAGCCCCCAAGTGAATACCCACTAGAATCAAGTTTTACAGTACAAGTACAAGTATTTCTTTTACATTAAATATAAAACCCTCAGCTAAAACTAAAACTAAAACAAAAAGAAAAACCATTACGCATTCAGTTCAGCGTTTTATGTTCATAATTGATTTTGTTTGATTCAGCTGGACATTTCACTTTTGAAAGCGCTTATATTTTATTTATTACTTCTTTTCAAATATGGATGTATGTATGTATTTTTGTTGTATTTCCGTTTTTGTGTGTGCAACATTGTTGGTGCAGTGTTGTCGGTGCGGTTTTGTTGTCGCGGTTTCTGCGGTCGGCCGAGGATTCTGTAGATTTGCAGAGCTTAATGGAAATTTT
Source organism: Drosophila pseudoobscura (assembly GCF_009870125.1). Taxonomy (NCBI): domain Eukaryota; kingdom Metazoa; phylum Arthropoda; class Insecta; order Diptera; family Drosophilidae; genus Drosophila; species Drosophila pseudoobscura. The sequence goes on from NC_046683.1 coordinate 16,384,553, forward strand.
CAATTCACTTTGACACTTTATGACAAACTTTGGTTTTGGCCGACGCGACGTCAAACGCATCGCCGGCAATATCAGCTTGCAGTGTGAGCTCTTTGGCGGCTTTAATGCCACGCCTGTCAGACGCACTTGCCGGGTAGGTCGCTGTAGGAGTCGCTCCTGTATTTCGCCAGAGTCCTGCACAGCCTTCGACGCCAATTTCCCAAAATGCTGTCAGCAATTTTTGGCTTCGACTATTATTTTTGCTGCTGTTGTTGTTTTGTGTGCCTCTTCCTGCTTTTTGTTTTGTTCAGCCCGTCGTCAGCTGCCAGTAGCACTTAAAGCCAACAGCAATAAAAAGCAGCGTCGGTGACTGGCAAAGGTGTTAAGCTCGACCAAGTCCTGGTCGGTGGCAGGCAGAGTTCCGTAGGCTGCAGCCCCAGCACCAGCTCCAGCTCCAGCACCAACCCATCTCTGAACCCATCGCCCAACCCTGGCCTGAACCCTGCCCATCTCCGATACCCCGCCTGGTGCTGCTGCTGGTGCTGGTGCTGGCCTCATCATTTTGTGAATAAAGTCACGTTTTGCTTATTTAACATTTCGTTGATTTCTCCACGCCTCAGAGTCACAGCCAGAGTCAGAGTCAGAGTCGCGCCTGCCTTTCCACAAATGTCCTTTAAGCCATATGGCATCAATTTTTTTAGCATTTATTCATTTAGTTTTTCTGCCATTGATTATGCATTCAGTGCGTCTTTGTGTAAGTCGCAAAGCCCCAACATAAACAGCATTGTTTGTCGTTGAGCAATAACGATAACTTATCGATTATTTCGCCGATGGCTTTGACATGCCAAGCGGAAGGGGCTGTCCAAAAAGTAAATCCATACAAATGAGATTTTCGATATCCTTACCATTTCCATTAAGACGCCTCTTCCATGCCTCTATCTATCTATCTATAACTGCTTCAATAAAATTTCGTATCAAATCGATAGTGATTTTGATTGCTTGTCTGGTTCCCCTGGTTTTTACATTATCTCCGAATATGTATACATATATATATAATACATGTAGCGTCTCATTTAATTGAATATTTCTTGCACTTGCATTTATTTTTCAGTTTAAATATCTGCGATAATTTACCAATTGCAGAACTCATGATGCGAAGGCCCAAGTCTCGAATTATCCTGTCGTTAAATTTCGCATTCTCTCCCTCACAACCCAAGCACCTACCCAAGGACACACGCACACATTTTACCGAAGAGACAGAGAGTGGGAGGGAGGATGTGGTGCGGCAAAAAATTGCCAATGGCACAATTTTCTTTTGTGTTCGTTGTTTCTTTTTTTTTGTAAATTGTGTGAATTTTAACACTTGATATTCTTTTAATGAATTATTTCGTCCATCCGTTTCCCCCCGCCTCGCCCAGCGTTCCTTTTGGTTATTTACATTTTTCAACTATTTTGCATGCCCCGGACCAGGGAGGACTTCGGAGACAGGCCCCAAAAGGGGGAAACTTTTGTAAGTCAGAAGGCAGCCGGAGGGCGTAGAAAACTTTTCAAGCAAATAGCTTGCAATTGAGTTATTTATTGTGTGTGTGTCTGTGTCTGTGTATGTGTGTGAGGGTGTGCTTATGTGTAAGTGTGCCCCAAAAATGGCCAAATTATTTTTCCCTATTCCCTGTTCCCTTGCTTTGTGGTCGAGTCGAGTCCAGCTCCAAGCTGCTGGCAAGTAGCTGCTGCCATTTTATGTTGCCTTTTTGCTGCTGGCCAACATTTTTATAGCCGGTTCTCGTTGAGTCAAAGGGGTACATTCAAATAGTGTAAATGTATGTAACAGCCAGAAGAAAGCCAGAACATTTTAGATTAGCATCAATCGCTGAGGAGATATACTAATGCCAAGCCTATATAAGGGACAATTACTGGATTATATCTGTAATGTCACCCAGAATCAATAGCGAGATCTTGTAGCATCAATCATTTTCAAAGATATGTACATACGAGAGAGATACAAAAGCCGAATCATAAATCCTGTTTAGCAGAATCTTAGCTTAGCCAGAATAAAAAGAATAAATGGCTTAGCAGTTAGAGGGGGATTTTCAGGTACTATCTCTCTCTCTCTTTGTCTCTGCACCCCTTAAATATTACTTATATGGAGGATATTTTAGATTCTCGGCCGAAAGTAGCTATTATTTTTGAGTTGCTTTCTTTTGTTTCAGACTTGTCAGGCCATTCCCTTTGTGGCACGCATATATGTAGGTCGAAGATGCCAATATCGTCGACTAGCCTGCATATATCACATAGCAACCGCACATCAGTCGAAAAAGAAGTCATATGTAGTTCAATAACCACATATATCGATTCTCCAGATAGTCCAACTAATCACAAGTACCTGTTATTTTATGGGTATATAATGCCGCAATGGATTTGGATATAATTGATCTTAAAGAGTATCCAAAGCTTCGGCCCCTGAAGATAGTCTTCATTTATTGTTTTGTTTTTCTTTGCTTTGTGTTTCCCTCTCCTTCTGTTTTATTTGCCTCTCTTTATTTGCCTTGTGGTTGCCACTTTTGATTGTTTTGACCATAATACATACACATGTGTGTGTTGCTGAGGCTGTGTGCGTGCTGCGGCTTTGGCTTATGTACTCGTCGGTATTTCTAAGCGCAATTTCCCAGTGACCTCGGGCAAGGCGCTAAAAAAACGCCCCGATAATGAAAAGAAGATGGCGGATATTATTTTAACATTGCTTGTATATGAACATACATTGCACATATATTTAAAACCACAAAGAACAATTACCTAATGCATAAAGTGTACCATATATGAATAGCACACAATATCCAATATATCTTGTTCCTAAAAGCGACTAGATTTTTTTATAGATGGAATTTTTTAAAGAAATTTAAAACAATAATTCAACTTTGTTAGGATTCTTTTGCAGACCATGAGGAAGAAGTCTTGCCAAACTCTGCCCCAAAATCTTTGTACTTCATGCTTACCGTCTGCCAAATATTAAATATAAAATAAGTAATATTTTAAAGCTATCAATCCAGTGGAAGTTGCAAAATTTTAGAAACATATTGTTTATAATTGATGGGTTACATAGTTGGAGAGTTTTCCATATTTTATTCTGCCCACCTCCCTTGATTTTCTATCGCCTTCGCCCTCGATTAACCAAGAAACCGATACACTCGTTTATGGTTAACGGTTATAAAAAGAGCAAATGAAACGAAACGAAAATTAAAAAATTCTGAATGGTTCCAGAAGCCGGGAAAAAAACAGAAAATGCCAGAATTCAGATACACAACCCACAATGGGAGCCGCACACACGAATGCAGAAAGGAAGGCGCAGGACTGGCCTGCTATGGTCTGGTCTGGTCTGGTATGGTCTGGTCCGGTCCGGTCTATCCTAACGCTCGATTGCCTTTTTATAACAGAACACTTGGCAGCACACACCCATATGTATATGTGTATGTGTGTAAGTTTGCGAGTGTTTCAGTGTGTGTGTGTGTGTGTGTGTGTGATTGAGTAAATGTGCTGCATAGCCACAGGAGGCGCTTTAAAAGTTCATTGTTTTTGGAGTATAAGGCTACTTCTGTTGATATAAGCCAGAGAAAACCCCTCCACGACATCCATTCCCTTAGGCGCTAAATCCGTTTGGTCTGTTCTCGCCTACCTTAGGAAAACTTGGTCCAAAAAGTTTAATGTAAATCCTCAGCAAGTTGTGTTTGCTGTAGCAACAGACGGCTAGATGGCTAAGAAATTTGCCCAAAGCCAAGAGCTAAAACGAATTTGGCATATGGGAAGGCATTTTCAGTGACAGTGCGAGAGTGGTGGTGCATTCGTGAATGTCTCGTATGTATGGATGGAGGCCGGTTCCTCTGGGTTCCAGGTCCAAAATTAAAATAAATTACTTCAAATCTTTCTAGATTTGCAAAGACTTTTTGCACTGAAAGAACTGAGAGCAAGTTTGCGCAATGAATGCATGTTGGCATGATTATATTAATATCAAAACATGTACATGAAAAAATAAAGTTTCTAGGCATCGGATAGACCCTACTCTTAGAAGATGAGCTAGATTAAAATTCAAATAATTCCTTAAAGTGTACTCCCACACAGCATTAATCATCTTAGCTCTAAGAAGCCTGTGTACATACCTTCTACCCCTCAGAAACCATAACATGCCTTGCTCTTGACCCAACCTGCCGGTGGTTATCTGGCAGCCTGGAAGTACAAACTCTTCGCACATGCGAGTATAATCTATACGCGTGCACTCGACTTAATTGCCGCACAGACTCTCACACCTCAACGCAGAGCACACACCTACCGAAAGCAAGCTTTAACCTACGAGTATACCATACCATGCCATACCAGAGCAGACCCCTTTCCAGGTTATAAGCTGGAAGCCGCTCCTCCGAAAATAAAAGCTGCTCCTGTGCCGAACTTTTAGCAACGCATTCCAATTTATATTAATAATAATAAGTCATGATAATTTTATATGTGCATCGCGTCGTATGCGCAATGTTCTGGTGCTAGTTTTATTTGGCTTTCCCGGGGCCATATTTTTCTTGCCTCTCTCTCTCTCTCCGCATACATATGTACATATGCACATATGTTGAGCCTGTTAGTGTGTGAGTGTGTGCGTGTGTGAGTGAGTGAGTGTGCAAGAGAGTGTTTGAATTAGCAGATGTACGTGTCACATTCAGGCCAGGATAACTCGCGTTGCCACTCGCATTTGCACATGCCAAATGCTGAATGTCGAAAACGAATTCCTGAGTAGTTTTCCTTACATTTTCCATTACTGCTCCTCATGCATTCTCTTTCAGCACTTTGGCATTTCCTCTTCCGTATTCTCTTTCCGTTTCTTGTCCAGTCGTAGTCCCCCTGCAATTTGCATGTATTTCACGCCCAGGCTCACATTTCTGGGCTCTAGGCTCGATGGCTCAGTCACTGAGTCACTGAGTCACTGAGTCACTCAGTACTAGAATCTAGCCAAGCTCCGGGCTCTAGGAGTTGTCAAGCCCATACGCATTGTGTGTGAAGTCTTGTGGCTAGAGTGGCAGTCACCTCAACTGGCGATGAGCTGGACCTGTCATAACTTACCAGTAGATTGTTCCACTGAACTTAAACTGGATTCGATCGATGGATGATGGGCACAGTCATAGTTAATGCTAGCCTAACTGATTTTCAGAACTTCTCTTGACAGATCTTTCTCCCAGTATATGTTATTCATCTCTGATATATGTACATGCTTATCACAGTATGCTAATATATGTATATCTCTTAGGCTGTAGTACGTACTGTATCTAGCAATTATAGACACTGCTTAAGCAGGTCTCTTGCCTGCCCCTGCCGCTGGCCCTGTCGCTGCCCCTTTCCCTTGACTTCACTTACAATTTGTTTTATTTTATTTACCTTTTACCCTCTCGATTTATTTTCAGTTGGTGGGTGAGGGTGATGGCTGTCTCCCGCTACTGCTGCTTCAATGTTGTACTTTTCTTTTATTCTGTTTGGTACGTGAGCTCACGTCGTCATTTGGAGGAGACATGATGCCTGAAAATTGAGTATACGACATGTTGGCATTGTCATGATAAAGACGCCAGTCTCAGAAGACGACGCTTGGGGTATTGTCCTGGCATGCAGCCAACAACAACAACAAAACCAGTGGAACAAATACATACTCTTACAGCATCAACAGAGCAGAATACTCAAGCCGACGCATTAATTATTGTAATTAGAAATTTCTCAGGCTCCAGGGCGTAACAAAAAAAATAGAAGAAAATGCAGACAAATGCTTTTATTTTTTGGCCACCAGTTAAGAGTTGAAAGAAACCCTTGAGAACCTTTAAGAGAACTCAACGTGGTGTTAAATCTACCCTTAACTCATGTGCACCATATAAATATGTAGGTGGATGTTGGAAAGTAGGTTTTTGTGTGTGAGAAAGAGACAATGGAGACGCTGTAGATTAAACAATGTGGAAGAAAATTAACTCACAACAATTTCGAAAAAAAATTGAGTTGCTCTGCTTTTGTTAGTGTCTGTTTTAGCAGCTCAAATTTCAAATTGCTTACTTTAAGCAAGAAAGGCGCGCAAACACTCTCATACCCACACACGCACACGAACAGGCACACACTCACTGAGACACCCACCAACACACTCGCACACATACTCGTAGACATTTGTGAAGCACTCAACCAAAAACGTCTGCCTCTGATAAGTAGGAGAGAGAAAGAAAGAAAAAAAAAACAAAAAATAAATTGCAAACAGAATAAAGCTCAAATGGAGAGCAAAGAAGTCTTTCCCACAGAGATGTCAAAAGTTCTTGAAAGAACCATTATGCAGCGAATATTTTTCTCATGATCGGTATAAAATTGATCTTGAGAATTAGTGCTAAAGATAAAAACAACTGGAACTTAGTTGGGCTATATTTAGGGGATATTTTGCAGTGAAGAAGGAACGTAAAGGTTGATTCTCAAATGAATGCCGTTGTATGGAACTTTATGATTCAATTTTATTTAAAGATTATTAACTATATTTTTTCTTCAAACTTATTGGATAATAATAATTAATTTGGGCATTTCCACAATTTTAAAAACCAGAAGACGCATTTTTAATCCCACATATTCTTGATCAACATCAATAGCCATGCCGGTCCGTCTGTATGCCCGTCCCATTTGAAAGCTGGTTTTTAGAGACTATTAGATATAGATATAGATATAGATATATGTAGACATAGAAAACCATTTCCCGTGGCTGACTCCGATGCCAAGCTCTCTCTATTTCTTCATCGCGCAGTGGCGCCCCCTGGCGGAGTGAGCGGAATGGCTGTTTTTTTTATGATAGCTGAAGCCATGGCTCTCAAAATAAACACCTTAGAAGGATTTTTTTTGTTATTCAAGATATAATTTATAAAACTATAAATATAATTTCAATTCAAGCGATTAGGCACAATAACTTGTAGAAATATAAATTAAAACCACAAATTTTTACGAGCTATAGACACTCTGAAACACTTCTCTGCAGAACTTTTTGTAACCGGAACTACGAAACTCTTGAAACCACGGTAGCTTTCCCTCCCATGGCTGACAGCTTCCTCATTGGCCGGCTTTTGAGTTGGGCTCGGTGCTGGGTCTGAGCTTTATGTCGCGCCTGTTTATTGACTTTTTCCGTTTCCATAAGCAGCTGCCTTCCAGCTGCCACGTTTTCGCTGTTGCCATTTGCAACGTGTAAATATTGTTTTAAATTCTTTCACAAAAGCCGGAGTGGAAATGAATCCAAAAGACAAAGGCAAAGACAAAATGTACGAAAAATAGCAGGAGGACAAATGAACTTCGCTTATGTCGAGTGGGAAGAGAATTGGCAGTGTCAGCAGCAGCAAGAGTGGGATTGGGATTGGACATAGAAGTGGGTGTAGCACGGCTCATAGTTATGGTAGAGAAAGCCAGCGGACTGGTACGCGGGGCCGAACAGTTAGTAAAAGTTTTTGATTTGTGTGCAGGCACACTAACACAAACACAAGTGCCCATGAGAACACACCGAGGGAGAATAGGATACAGATACAAGCGAGTAGATACAGATACACGCGCTTCCCCCAGTGAATGTTATAACTTTCATTTCGTTTGAAGGAGGAAGGCAAGAGTAAGCGGTGAAATCTGCAAGCACAATGATCAAAATCCAAATTTCCTAGGAAGTCACAATTTAGAATTCGCAAAACTATTGCTTACATTTAAGTTAATTGCTAAGTTCCAAGTAGAGCCGCAGAATATATCAACCTAAAGTCTAAACTTTGAATAAAGTTTGTAAACTCACAACTAATATAAATCAGAAGTCCGATATCGTTACCTAGCTTTCAATAAATTAAAATTATCCAGGGATACTAATGATGATTTCATAGATTTCCATGGCTCCTTTTTGTATGAAGATTTAGAGGTCAACAGCTGTACTTATTCCAAAAATGATCTTTTCATAAAGTTTTACAGATTTCCGTGGTATAACAGGTTTTGCAATTTAGTTTAGTTATAATATCGAAGAACTTTACAAACTATAGTATTTAAAGGCAGCGATATTCCTTTCAGGAGGTGAGGTCATTTTAAAGTTACTTTGCCCATGAAAGGACATAGTCGACCAATTCCACTAATTCCAGTACCAGTCCTCATATATATATATAGGAAACAGTTAAAGAAACAGCAAATGCATAAATTTCATGGCAATATCATTTCTAGAACTTGAGTTCGCTTAGGTCAGGACAAGGCATTCAACCATGGGACTGGGACTGAACCCATTTTGTCTAATCCCAATAGCAACAAGCATGAACACTTAGGCCAAGCCAAAACGTTTTGCACAGACACAGACACATACAGACACACACACACAGTCATAGGAGTAGATGTGTTTGCTTAGAACGTGTAGGAGGCCTTCCCCAAGAAGGTTGGGTTGTGTGGCCTTTTGTTTTCTATGGCTTATCTTCATAATGTGAATGTCGCCGTCGCCGTTGCCGTCGCCGTTGCTGTCTCTCTATAGCCATCCCCGGCTCTCATTGCAGAAAGTAACTGATAGCAGTTACAACTTTTTTCCACGAAACACATACTACACAACACACAAACACTCCCACACACACACACAGCAGACACACACACGCTTGTGGGCCTGATACTCGTATATTTTGTAGCATACTTTTGTGAGCCAAAACTTTAATGAAACACCAAAGCGCAAAACTTTCGCTTTTTTGTTTCGTTTTGGCAAATGCGATAAAAATGAAAGACAAAGAGAGAGAGAGAGACAGCGAGAAAAACAGTTAGGGTCGAGACATCGAAAAGAGAAAAAGCAAGAGAGACAGAGACCACGTATATTTATCGCTCCACACGCATTTCCTGTCTGCTGGCAGCTGCATTGGACAGCACAAGAAGCCCCAACCGAAGAAATATGAGAGGAAACGGCGAGTAAAATGTGTGCCAAAGAGAGGCACTGGGGGAATTTCCTGGGCATAGACATAGATTTTTCTTTCGGATTTCCGATTTAAGCCAAATGGATTAATCATAGGCCTCCTTCCCTTCTCCTCTCCTCTCCTCTACTCTCGACTTTCTCTTTTGTTCCCAGTAAGACTCTCCGAGTTTCGAATTCGGTTTGTGTGTTCGGTTTTTCAGTGGGCCGTACAAATTATAGCCTTAAGCGGTACTCCAGCAAGCTTGTTGCTTGCCAGGCATATAATCTTCCTCTCGAGCTCTCACTTGTGCCACACAGAGATGGCAGCAGAGACGAGGATGGCAGGAACCGTTTATGGTGTATGGTGCGAATGCCCCAAAATGAGCCATCTCAATGGGCAAAAATTACTTGCAATGGCTGCCAGCTATTAGGCAATTGATGTCAAAACCACAAGAAACTAGGAAACCGCTGCCAGATAGGCCTAGAAGTACATAACCACCCGACATTAGGCTGTGGGTCGTAAGTGAGCAAAATTAAGAAGTTTATAAGCATCCCATATTTTGTATCAGAAGCAAAAAAAAATTCTTAAAATAATTAATAAAAGGGGGAATCGATCGATGGATTCTAATATTAGAAATATATATATACATATCCTCTTTTCTAAAATAAAGTAGTAGATAATATTTAGAGGTTTTCCTAAGAATTATCGCTTTAAACATAATTCGCTTTGGCATGCTCTGCCTTCTATCATGTGGCCTGTAGTTCGTGAAACGTTTTTAGTGAGCAAAAATGCCTTTGGCTCAACACTTTTGAAACAACAGATCTGAAATGGCATATCAAAACTGATTATTAAGACCAAATGCCAAAAGAGGAAACCGAAAGAGGCTCAACGCATTCAACTAAAGCGCCAAACTTTCTGCTGGAAAATGACAAGCAGGGTAGAAACTTAAATAAATAAATACCTACCGAAACAAAATTCCGAAAATAAATTAGGAAATTGTTTCGGCTTTACGCACGCAAAAGCACAGAAAGCCACAAAACAATGCAACACCAACAGCAGGAGGTGCAGCATAAGCAGGAGGTGCAGCAGATGCGGCTCAACACAAAACAAGTCGGGCTCGAGGCTGTGGGTGTGGCTTTCGGGGGGGTGGAAGTAGAAATTTCTTTACCTGAGTGGTGCCGGTGGGGCCGGAATGCCGGCCATACCCTTGTCGAGGATACTATATTTCTACCCAAAAGGTTGCGAAGCTTAGAACGAAATTTTGATTCAGCAATTAACTAGCAATTAAGCCGGCTAAGAAAGCCAAGTTTCCTTCACTTCTTTAGTCTTCTAATCTTCTACATCAGTCGTGTTTTCGTAATGTGTTTTTAATTTATTTAATTATAAATTCCGCCATCAAAGTTTTAATCGTAGCAGTCTTTAGTGTCCCAACATTACATTTGCATACACGCTCTCTATGGATCAACAGGAAGTGCTCTGTCGTTAACCCGCCGAATTTGGTCAGCACGGATAAGAGCAGGACTGGCGTTTTTAGCGATCGTTTTTGCTCTGGAAGGGTATTTATGGCTTCTAGTTTTTTGTCTGATGGCAGAAACACAAACTTTATGCACAAGCTGTCCAAACCGCCTATTGTGGGTGTGGGTGTGGGTGTGGGCGTGTCTGTGTCAGGGTGTGTGCTAGCAGTCAGAAGTTGCAACAAGAGACAAGTTGAAGGCACCAGAGAATGGCAGAGGTGGGGGCTAGTGCAGCGGCGGGGAGCCACCGAACAGAACAAAGCGTTTAAGCAGGGCTCATCGGACTGTAAGCTGTCGCCGTGGGCACCGTCCCCTTGTCCCCTTCGTCCCTGCCGGCTGCATTAGCATTAGCCACTGTCCAGAGGCACCGACAGGGGCTCAAATGCTGCGATGGCGCAATACCGGAGAGTGGCTGCGAGAGCGGTGAAGTGGCTTAAAGCAGGCTAGAGACAACAGGAAAGATTTGCCTGGCTGATGGGTATAAAGTTTTGTGTTCGGTGCGTCGACATTCTGGTTGCAATTTGCAGATAAGGCAGGGACACACCGAAACTCTTTCACCATCGCCATTTTCGCCGCTCTCTCTCTCTCTCGCTCTCTTGTTCTCTCTTTTATATCTAAGACAACTCTCCCATCAAAAGTCACTCAACGTTTGCTGCTTCACACTCATTTTCCCCCCTTGCTCGCCCTCTTTTGTGTAAATTATTTTAAAAGTGTCCTAAAGTTTTTCGCGAGCTTCGGGATAGAGCCAGAGGCTTCGGGAAGGGGCAGGTTAAGTATTTGAGGGAGATTTTTTTTTTTATGCGGCAATCCCCAACAGAGACAGCCGGAAGGAGCTGCAACGGAAGGCTCCACTCGCTTAACTCGTTCACTTAATAATTGTATTGAATTTCATTATTTAAATCTCTGTAGTTCCGTCTCTTCATCGCGTTTCAGTTCTGGGACAAATTGAATTCGAAATCGGTAACAGCGTGGAAAAAGGAGCAATAATCGAAGTAAGACCGGAAGTACATTAATAATTGAAATCAATTCAAAGTTTGCATCGTGTTAAAAAATAAGAAAAAATATGCCGAAATGTTAAAGATGTTAATGAAATTTTTCACATTTCATATTTTATCATAACGCTTACGTAAGCGACGATCGGTAAAAAAAACAAGCCAATTTTTTAAGAAGCTTTAACGTTTGTATTTTTGTTTTTTTTTGCGGGGCTCGGTTGTTCAAATTAAATCTATTGTAAGCCTCCATTACTCTCAATATAAATAAACATTGTTATAATTAACACTCCTACATACGAGTTTATTGGCATAGGTTGGGAAGCATTTTTGAGTCGTGCAGTTCTATTGGTCTTCTAAACTCAAGGGTATATACATTTCAGTGTAAGGAGAGTATATTAGTTTTGTGGTGCATGTGGATGTGTGTTACACCCAGAAGAAATTATTTATATTCTTTATCAGCATCATCAGCCAAGTAAGTATAGCCATGTATGTCTGTCCGTCTAGATCTCTGAGACTCCTGGACTTGAAACCTTTATAATTATGCTCTAAGCTGGATTTGTTGGGCTTTCAATTAAGTCTCCGATCCAAGTGCACTCTCAAATGTTCTACAATCTTATTAGCTGGTTTGTTGCCAACTATCCTCCATTTCATATACTTTTGATAGCGAAAAGTATTTGATGCAGTCTAAATTGATTGATTCCTCCCCTCGAGGGGAATGCGGAGGACCTCTCACAGCCACAGCTGATATTCTCTCTATTGTTCCCCGTCTGACAATCCTTTCCACTCCAAATAGCTCAAGGCTAATTCTAGGCGTGGTAGAGGTGTGGGGTAGGTAGGGGGGTTTTCTGACCCTTGGGAGTGGATGTGTCTGCTGCCCGAAGAAATCTGCTAAGTTATTTTTACTGTGTGGAAAAAGTAATTATTTTTGATTTATGACAAGTCAGACAGCCCCTTGGCAGCACCTTGTACGCTCCCTAGCCCAAAAAAAAAAAACAAAAAACAAATGCATTAAAAGTGCTCTCTGTTTCTGTCTCTGCCTCGCCCTCCCTTTCTCCATCTCTGTCTATCCCTGCATCATCCTGGGGGAAGCTGCACCAGCTCAGGTCCCCAGAAAACCCGGTCCCCACATCATTTGTGAATGATGTCAACGCATGCATAAAACATGGCGGCAAAAAAAAAAAAAAAAAAAACGAAAAAAGAAAAAAGAAATCGGAGAATAGAAAGAAACTTATGACAACAAACATAGGACTTACAACTATGCAAATTGCGCGCTTTTAGCAGGCAACAACTAAAACAACACGTGCGCAACAAAGGCTCACGACGGGGGGTGCAGAAATATTCATAAGTGCCAGGTAGGGTAGACAACGATGCCAACGACGAAAAGCGGAAGTTTCTGTCGCATTATGAATTACATATTGCACATGCCCTGCAGTGGGGTGGGGTGGGGTTTGGTTGGGTTGGAAGTTGGCAAAGGGGTGCCAGCAGGGTAAGGCACCCAGAAGGGTTGTGGGGAACACGCGTCGTATGCGTAATGTAATGCGACGATAGGCGGCAAACTATTTTAATTATTGCCGCGCAAAGGCACAAACACAGCAAAAACGCTGAAATGTGTGCAGTTAAGCAGTAAAATGCTCCACTGCAGTGGGGCCAGAGGGGAAAGTTTGCAATAAAAATGCCACGAAATTTTGTGCATCAGCGCACAAAGATACAAAGAAAAAACAGAGAGGGAGACGGAGAGGGAGACGAAGAGGGAGAGGTACAGGGAAATTCAGGAAAAAGAACGAGGTATACGAGGATGTAGAACGAAAGAGAGTCAGAAAAGATAAAAGGAAGTGCCAAAGGCAATAAATGGAGGAACCAGAAAGAGCAAATATCAGAAACTATGTCAAATGTCAAAGGAAACACGAGCAAGCTGAACAAAAACCAAAGCTTGATTCAGGGGCAGAAGCATTAAATACCCCCCCAAGACCGATCACTCCTTCCGATGTTGATTTCTGGTTTATTGTAACTATATGTATGTAAATATATGTACACGATGATAATCACATCGACGCACCTCACAGGCACAGACAACTTTCAGATACGGGCTATGCTATTTGTTCTACGGTACAGATCATTCATTAAACTTTTGCAACAAATTGTCTTAGTACATATACATTGAAAATCGATGGGCTCTGTTTAAAAAACATTGGAAAAGTACGAGTCTGCACCAAAGGGATTGGGTGAGTCTTTGGGAGCGCGTGAGGTCGGAGTGGCGCATGATACCTTGCCAGCACCTACTAAATTTAGTCGAGAGTATGCCAATACCTATTCGGAATATGATAAAAGCTAAGGCCCTTTGGAACAAATATTTTTAAATAATTATTAAATTAAAAAAATTTGAAACGTGCAAAAGTGAATACATGCTCATTTTTTGAACAAACTAAAATCTCTTAAGGAAAAGGATCTCTTTGAATTGAAATTGTTGTCTTTTTTCATTCTCAATAAATTAATAAATCTTAAAAAAAAAAATCACAAGGATTGATTGATTTTTAAACATTTTACAGGCGCTTAAAGTGAAAAGTGATAAACATGTATCCCCACGTGATCGCCACTGTATCTGCCCCGGTTAAGCCTTTCCATACTCGTAATAGTATCAATCACCAAAAAGATGGATATGACATGTACATTTTTGGTCGCTCAGATTTTTTTTTATGTTTTAAACAGGAGGTGTTTGCCTAAACTGTTCAATTAGAGTATTTGTATACAATTTTAATTGTTGATCATTTTTGTGATGATAATTTAATTATCCAATAACGCGCCAAAGTGGAAAATCATCAACTCTTATAAAAAATCAAATTCCGGCAAATGATTAAAGTAAACAAAACGAATCTATGAACGAATGTAGCGGAAAGAAAGGAAATTAAAATGCCAGATACAAGTAGCAGAATGTCGGGCGAGGCCGATATACAAAGAGAAAGTGCCAAAGAATAGTCCAATGAAATGACAAAAGAGTTGCACTCTGAAGAGCTCTGGGCAGAAGGAGGCTAGCACCTGAACCTGAACAGGTTCGTGGCTATGTACATTGTACATACATACATACATAGTCGTTTTGCTGTGCTTTTGAATGCAACTCAACTGCTCAGAAAACTACGTGTGTGTATGCTGTACATTTATATTTTTTTCATCTGCAGCTGTGACAACAATGATAGGACAGGGTACTGCAAGCCTCGCCCACGATGAGTGATATATGTCCACCTGTTAGTGTCAGTTGGCAGTGGGTTGGCAGTGGGGTTCAAGAAAAATGCCAAAGTAAATAAAAATAAAAGCTAAATTGCATTTTTTTGCATACGGCAAACATAAACAAGAAACAGCTGCAACGCTGAAACGCTGCAACACCGCCACACCCATCGGATGCCACAAAAGTGGGAGGTTTTGGAATGTTTCCTCTGTTGGTGATGCCATTTCTATACTACCCGTTGCTCAAAGACTACATAATCTTGATCAGCATTTATAGCCGTGCCTCCTACTCTCGTCTCCATCGGCCCCGAGATGCCACAGATAATAAGTGCTAGAGTACAAAAAGTAGCTGGACCGTGGCATCCACAATTCAAATAAACGGTGGACGTAAAATCATGTTATGAACTCGAATGAAATTATCAAACTGGATTCACATAGTATATTTATATAACCATAAGAACTGTGTATGGGGTATATTAATGTCGTGACACGTGCGCCAGGATATGAGAGTCTGAAACGGCAGCTGCAACTGAAACTGAAAGCTTTTCTGTATTGCGAATTTTCAATGCAGATTTTGTTTTGCTTTTGTCCAAAAGGAGCGCTTGGCCAGCCCAGACCACCCATATAGTATAACCCCTTCAGATATGGCCAAAAACTTGTTTATAACGAAAGCAATTCGGTTTGGATAAATGAAGGCAAGTCAAACCCTTCTGCCTCTCTCCCTCTGTCTGTTTCCCTGCTCTCTGTATCTCATCGGAGCTGAGTCATTTTTCATTTTTGGTCCTCGCTGACAGTTTCCCTAGAGAAAGCGAAAGTAAGTGGGTGGTGCTTAAAAATTCAGGCGAAGGGCATGAGAAATGCGTAAGCAGCAAATGAGTCGCACCTGGGAGCACAACAGTGGGGGGGGGGGGGAGGGGCCAGCAGGAAGAGACGTGTTCCAGAGGTGCGAAGAGTTGGGAGAATGCTGTTTCAGAGGTGGGATATAGCGCTGCAAAGTCAGTGAATAAATGCATGAAATGAATGAGTAAATAGCTCGAATAACTAACTGCGCGGCATTTTCCCTCTCAATACATTTATTTTCCCTCTCTCTCTCTCTCTCTCTCTCACCCTCGCGGGCTCCATTGTTATCTTAGGCGGTGGCGAGGGTGGGAGTGGGAAATGGGGGGCATTTTACTAAATTACCACGACGATGCTGTCGCTGTCGACAGCAAGCAGCAAGATGAAGATGAAGATAAACCTAAAGGCATTGCAAAAGCGAAAGAATAATTGGGGTTGCAGCTCTGGAAGAGCCGAATACCCCGAGAAGGGTTCTCAATACCAAATGGGATACAATAGGGGGTTCCTTTAATCAGAAAAATCCCGGAGGGGCCTAGGATTCGATCCTATCAATCGATTTCTTCATTCCTTGAATATTTTCGATATTCTTTTAAAAGTATATGTGCAGATAAATTGCGTTTTGTGATTAGGATTCGGATCATAAAAATACTTCTTTCTATCTCCGCTGGTTTTTATTTTATACAAATAGCAAAGTCTGAATATAGATTAAGGTCTCTTCATAAAAGTATTATAGAAGAAAATTAATATATACTTCTAGATTTGTACTTCAAATTGCAAATCGAATCAAGTCCTTAGACCACAGATGCAGTTTAATTAGATCCATTAGATCCATTCAAAAGTAATGTAAATATCCATTTATATAGATAATATAATTTTCAAATGATAATACCATTCAAAGGGCACTCGTAAATGACAGATCGTAGCGAGAGGTTTTCAAAAATGAACGGAAATTATTAATTAATTAATTAATTACGGATGTATTGAAAGTCAGTTGAGACCAGTTTCACGACTTAAATGTTCTATGAGGGCGCGTCTCAACGTTACCCAATATATACAGCCTATCATCGATCTCTAGGACTCTGCAGGACTTCAGCCTGTAGGTATGTACACATTTAGATCTAATGAAATCCTTATTACATTGTTACCAATCTAAGCCCCCCCAGCCAATCAAATCCAGGCATTCAGCTGGGCCCAGAATAAAACTACATATTATCGCAGGGTACAAAAGCTGGATGGAGTTGGGGGGATGGCACACAGTAAATGGGGCATGGAGAAATAAAACGAGGGAAAAAAGGTGTGAAAATTCCGACAAGCACCTCGCCAAGTGGGCGGAACAGAGAGATAGTTGGGGAGTGGGGGCTGGAATGTCCTTTGGCATTCGAAAATGGCATTATCAAAATTTACATACTCGTACACGCATATCCCGATTATCCCTTAAGCATGAATTATTGAAAGCGTAAATACCAAAACAGAGGCGACAGTCGGAGACACCCGAAGACGGAGGCAGACGGAAGCAGACGGAAACAGAGCCAAAGCTATGGGCGGGACAACAATGCGACAGAAGTTTGTCGAGAGTAGCTTTTTAGGGATGATGATGAGGATAATGATGATGTGTGGAAGCAGAGTGAGATGGAGAAAGATGGTGCCAGATAGGGGCGAAGCAAAGAACGAGGAAGAGAAGCTGAGACAGACGACGGCTTAATTTTCACATGACAAACAAAAAAAGACAAACTGAAAAGACATTTTTGAATGGCAAGCAAGCCAGCAAAATCAAAAAACACAGCGAAAAGGAAGAAAAGAAGGGAAAACAAAAAGGAAAAAAACAGGTTGAGTGCAGATTCTAAAGTGGGTTGTCTGTGGGCGCGATGGAAAATGGAAAATCTAAGGGAGTGGCAGACCAGGGTAAGACCATATAGTAAGAAGTGCGATGATGCGTCGACTGTGGGACGAGCAGTTGAGCGAAGCGCTCAAGACAACTGTCGAATGGAGTCGCCAAGGGTAGCTTGAGAAGTTTATGCTAGTTCAGGCCAAAATTAGGAAATTAAAACCACCAAAGGGATCTGGAAGCGGAGAATTAAGGACCATCTGTGTTATACAGGAAGAGTCTAATACTGATCCGATCGGAGAGGGTATGGTTCCTCGTTTTCTGCTATCATCTGGACATCATAGAAGTCTATGCAGTCTCTCCCTAATAGTCTCTGAGAGCTAGCCGATTACTAAGAGGGGCAGACATGGCTATATCACCTACAGGAATGTAAAATACCGCTATACTCTGGGAGCTCCTGTGACCCTAGCATGTCAGCACTGCTCAATCACCTCACGCACCATACTCGTATTTAGGCAAATACTTGTACACGCACTCACACTCACATTCGGGGACAATCACTCACTCACACTCACTCACACTCACTCATTCACTCACTCTCGCAAATAGGACTCATTCACTTGGATAAATGCGTGTTCTCTCTGTGTGTGCGTTCGTGTGCGTTTGTGTGAAAGAGAACGTTTTGTTTATTTGTTTTTATATTCCCTCATCTGTGTGTGAGGTTCAACATCCTTTGGCGCCTGCTCCCGTACGAGTAACGAGTATATGTCAGGGAAAATCCTGTTAAAAGTTTGCCATAAATCCTATTTACATATTTCCATCTTTCAAGCCTCAAAAGAGTTGAGAATATGTCTTGGCCACGCCCAAGGTTATCCCACATTCGCTTCTGTTGGAAAAGAAAAGAGGCGCAGGGAGACGAAGACGAGGACGGAGAAGGAGAGGGAGAAGGAGAGTAGTAGAAGGAAGAGCCATATCAATTGTTTAGGCAAATAAATCATAAGACTTCCTACAGGCCTTCATTTTTAGTCTTGCTCCGAATGCTGGGGCTCTTCCTTCCATGTCTCCTTATCTGCTGACCTCGTTCTGAGCCAAATTTAAGCTGCTTGCTCACAGTTCACAGTCCCCCATGAGAGCCATGGCCATGATGGTCTTACAGTGTTTCCTTCCTCGACTTCCTTCCTTCACTCGCCGACTTGCAGAAGCCATTCAACATTTCAACTTCGATTAATGTTGCCAAAAAAGAAGCGAGGGGGAGGGATGCTATTGTTCTGCCTTTCCTTCTGCTTCCACACTTTTGTTTACCAGTCATCAGAATAACGTGCATGGGTGTGGGTATGTGTGTGTTTAGGGGGATGGGGAGGTGCCTAAAAAGGCGAGAGTCATTCTCCCCGAAAACCCATTCACTCACTTAGCTACAAAACTCATTCCATTTATGAAAGCATCACAAGATGCTATTTGTACACACATACAGAAGGATATAAATGTACCCTGTGCTGCTCCTTGATAGCGTTGGGGTATATATTGTATTAGGATCCTGCCACCCGACAGATGAATGGGAATGGATAGCACAATGTGTAGCCAAGAACTTCCAAAAATCATTTCTATTGAATAATTATTGCATCTTACTTTTCCAATTTAAATTCTCGTTTCTATAATTGCGAATTCGGAATAATTCTGCATTGTACTTATGCAGATTCATCTGATTATTGGGTATCATTCCGTCGGCATACACCACAATAGCGGTGCTGCTCGTTTTATCTGCTTAATCCTTAGCCAGTGGCCGCATTTGTTATGCTAAAGATTCATTTTGCATATGCTTCTCAGCCTTATCCTCCGAATCAGTCTCTGTCTCAGGCACAGGCACAGTCTCAGCCCCATCCTTAGCCTTGGTAAATACATTTTGAATAATTGTCCTGGACAGTGGACTTTGAAGCTGTCTGTGCCGTGGCTGTGAGTGTGCCGAGGGAAAATGCTTTTCGGACAAACTCAAATTCAAATGACTGTAAATGGCACAAACCTTATGCATATTTCATAGTTTCCCCATCTTTTGCTGTGCTTTCACTTTCCTTTGTTCAACTCTTGGCATTTCTGCCCTTAAGCGGTTCCGCAAAACATGTCTTTAATCGAAAAGTTTTTTTGCACTTGCCTAATAGGAATGCCTAATTTAATTATTATTAAATAATATATATAATTTTGCATGTCTATTTTTCTCCGGCATGATGCACTGCCCATTAGTCCAAATTAATTTACCAAGCTCCGCAAACATTTTCTACTCGGCAACTGCATATTCAATTTGCGTCTGGCAATTTAAATATTTATTTTAATTTACAAAAATATTTGCGTTGTTTCGGCAAACATTTGCTTGCAAATATCCACAAATATTTGTCCATTTGTCTCGAGTGTTTAATCAGTTTTTGTGTGCAGCTCCATGGTCGAGGATGATCGAGGATGGGCGAGGACATTTGTCTTGATTTTCCTTTAGGCTATCGTCTAGATATGTCCTGCCTGCCGTTATTTTGCGTCTCGACATTCATTTATTTGTAAATTTGTCATTTTATCGAGTTTTTCGTCTACATATTTCTTATTTGTCATTTGTCTTACTGTGATTTGTCGGCTCCTTCCATTTGTGCTCTTTTATTTGTTTAATTCTTCTCTTCGAGTGTGGAAGCATTGCCAGTTCGGTCTATGATATACGAGTACGACTACGAGTATGTGTACTTTATTTTCATTCTCATTGTTCGCTCGGTTCGAGGAAAGAGCTCTCTGGCAGCCCGGGGAGCTGTCATACTCGTATGTATGTACGGATATGTTTCTGAACATCCACACCCACACCCACACCCGCTCGCCCCCTCTGGTGATTCCCCAGGCTGTGGCAAAAGTTAACAATGTGCCATACAATAAGGCGACTTTGTCTGGCTCTCCCACTGCCACTGCCACTCCCCAGCCCAGCCCAGCCCACCATCGCCCATCTCCCAACACCCTCTTTTCTTTCATTACCATTTCCTCTTAAATTACCAATCCAGTCAAACTCCCTCACCCCTTTCGCCAGCCCACTTCTAGTTTTTTTATTATGGCCAACAGAGTTGCTAAAAAAAATAATTTCACACTTTCCTTCTTTTATTTGCGCTAAGCTCTTTGACTTTGTTTTCCCTCCAACAGTTTATACACACGAACGTTAATTGAGTTTTGTTTCGGAAAAGTGGAAAGTGGAAAGTGTTTTTCCAGGACACACGGGCCATTGGAGTGCGTGTGTGATTTACTCGACATCGATTTAATCTCTCCGCTCCGCAGTCGTTGTCGTTGCCCGAGTCACTCCCATTCGAGTACATCCAAAGAGATGCCACTGGGAGGCATGTGCCCCAAAGGATACGTGGGTGGATGGCTGCTTGCGTTTACGCAATGGAAATTGAAGAAAGAAATCAAATTTAGCAAAGGCGAAGGAAGGAGAAGCCGGGAACGCCTGCAACTGACAACTGCTTGATTTGTATAGGTAAATGTACAGGGAAATAAGAATAAATATGTACGTATTTCGAATTATTTCATCTTGATTAAGGTTTTTCCATACTCCAACGCGAAACCGATAGCATTTGTATTCAAAAGAATTTTAACTGAATATGTCTAATTTGGCATGGCAAACACCTTTTTCCACATATTAAATGACTTTTTATAAAATACCAGCTGACTGGCGACACAAAAATATCTATCCATTTCAAGGGATAGACATTTATACTCAAGAAAAACTGAATTTGTGTGAAACAATTTTAGATATTAACGAACTAAAGGGAAAGTCTCCTCGCAACCGCCTGATCGCACCACCCATTTCTTCAGGCCCTGCCCCTGATTCACTCTGAAATGGTTGGTAAAATATTAACACAATAGCACAACAATTATTAATTTAACATGTTCATCACATGTATATCGAGAAAGTGCAACATATCCCCGCCCAGGATAGTTTCAAAGACAAAAAAAAAAGCATACCCTCGATAGATCGCGATTTTTTAAGAATTCACGTGCAAAATATATTTGTCAGTCAAACAAATATCCCAAAACATCCCAAATCATCCCAAACTATTGTATATAATGGAAAGATAACACTCAAAGTTTTCTTGGACGAGATCTGAGCTTTGGGTTTTGAAAAATGTCACAAAAACTAAATGTAAATGCAATTCAAAATGAGGCAGATTTACTAAAAACTTGTAACTAGTAAGATTGGTTAGCAGATTGTCTTTTAAATTTATCAAAATCTAGAATATCGGTGTTTAGATCACCTAAAAGCGGTTTTCGAATTTAAAAAAAATCATTTCGGAGTGTTCTAATGTGAGTTCTAATTAGAGTCCTACGATCTACTCAACCAACCGTACAGCATAATTTTGGACTCGTCTAAACCTCCTGGAAAAGTCTTAATTATGACAAATATATATCATTATTAAAACTCAGAAGTTCTGATCGAAAATATACTCTATATAGCACTGGAAGTATTTGGAACAATTTGTAACTAACTTATTTGTATATTATAACAATTATGAAATATATTTGTACATTCCATGTGTAACACTCGTGTTAGAGCTGAGTTCTGAATCTAAATCAGCAAAAATATCATAATATTGAAAGGCATCAAGGGAACTTTATATCTAACGCAACGTTTTCCAAATATGTACATAAGAAAATTTACAGAGATCTGCTGGAAAATATGAGTTATTATAATTCCTATTTCACTTTCGTACAATATCGGATAACAGACAATTATTATCCGAGAAATCGGTTTTGTGAGAGCTTCTCTTTTTACATGGAATTCCCTGATATATTTGGATCTGTTGGGAAGCGACTTAGCCGAGTGGAAAATGCGCCGTGCCTATAATTTATAATCTTAAGGGGGAAAAAAATGCTCATATACACATACATAGATACAGAAACAGAAGCGCACACACGCAGACGTACACCTACATACATACATATATACATATGTATGCATGAGGGCCATCGTCGTCATCGCAAATCTCAAAATGCTTCCTGCGGCTCTTTTCGAGGCATTTTCGGTGCTATTAAAAAGTTTACGCGAATCAGGAAAACGGCCACCGAGCCAGCAATGAAAAGAGGACGAGAACGAGCAAGAGAACGGGAACGGAGGACGGAAGGAGGACGGAACACAACCCCGGAGTGGCCTGGCCGGACAGAGGGGAAGCAGTGGCAGGAAGTAACGAAAAAAGAATTTAAATATATTTATTATAATTTTTTATTTTCCGCATTTTGTGCGTTGACTGCGGCCTAGCAGAGCCGGCTCAACGAGAAGGAAACTGAAAAAAAAACCACATTGAAAACCGCAGGAGAAAGTGCGAAAATGTGGAGGAGGAAGTGGAAAAGCGTAGGAAGGTGGAATGTGTGCAAGAAGTGGTATGGGGTGGGGCAATGGGCAGGGAAGATTGTAAAGTTCAAGTGGAAATGAAGGTGAAAATGGGATGGAGGTGGAGGGGGATAGGAAAGAGAATGCAGAAGAGAAACGGACTAGCTAGAACAGAGGCGAACGAGATCAGAAGCACTCTTCGATTGATTTGTGAGTGAGAAACAGCTATGAAAGGATACAAAAATCCTGCAAAGATAAGCTGGAAATAAGACCATCTTTCTACCAAGCCTTCGAAGAAAATGGAACTATTCATCCATTCCAGAATCTGTAATGTGTGGATCTACTCTGAGGTGGAAAGGAGTGTATCTAGTGAAAGGCTTTAATACGTTTATGCAAAAGTTTACTGTAGAATCACCCCTCGTTTGTAAGCTAATTGGACGCAGATATGCGTCCTTATCTGTACACTCCATTTCTCTTTTTAAGGCTGAACAGCCCCATCCCTATTTAGTCGCTGCTCTTCTCCAGTCTCCGTCCCAAGATCATGTTCAACCTCTTGTCCGACCTCTCCCTATCTCTTCAAGAGCTCGACTAACCGTCTCCTTGGCCCGGTCTCTTCTTTTAACAAAGCCCCAGCCGTCGTTCTATGCTTTTAAAATTTATTTATATTTATTTGTATTAGCTCTCCATCTCTCTATCTCGGTCCCATCTACTTTTCCCCTCACTCTTTAATGCTTTCGCACAGTTTTGCACATTTTTCACGTATCTTGTTTCTCTCCTCTCTCACTCACGGGTATTCTCTCGACTTTCCCATTGTTTTCTGTTGCGGCAATTAAAAATTCGTTTTTTATGAGCAAACAAAATTTTTGTTTACAACAAACAGCAATAAAGTGGTAATAAAAAAAAGGGCGTGGAGGAGGCCGGGGGCGGAAGGCTGGGGGCTGGGGGCCGGCAGCAACAAGAAACAAGTGAAAAAGTGCTAATTGGTTAATTGTGTGTCTGTGTGTGCGGGCAAGTGAGAGAAAGCGCACCTGTGTGCGTAAGCGTATTGAAGCGAGGGTGTGTGCTTGTGTGTGTGTGGCTGTCCTTTCAATAATTCAGGAACTCAAATTGACCCCCCGCCCCATCTAAAAGCGAAGGCAATACAAATTTCGCCAGCTCAATTGGAATTTAAACAATTTTAAACAAGCCTGCAGTTTGCTGTGTTCTTTGTTTTTTTTTTCTTTTTTTTAAGTTTTCGGTGTTTAAAAAGGCGCCAGCTGCAATGCAGACAAAACAGTGGCACGCCCCCGCCACAATCTCATTCTCATTCTAGGGTCCAGCCCCCGGATCCCCGTCCAAGTCCCGTTTGTTAGTTTCAACTGATTTGCAATGTTTGACATGGGCCATAAAAAGCAACGAGGCAAATGGCAGAACGGCAGAATGACGACGTCGAAGGATAACGGTGAGATGAAGATAGCAGAAGGAGTATGAGCCAGGACCAGGAGCAAGAGAAGGCTGAGGGACGGGACTGGGTCTGGGACTGGGTGGAGGGCCGCTGAACACAAGAAGGACATTAGTCCACTTGGTCAGGTCGGAAAAAGCCAGAGATCAGCACTTGGAGAAATTTTGGAACTTCTCAAGATCTATATAGAATTTTCGTATATATATTTAAGAGTATTGCATGTTTGAATTTATTGATTACTGAACCAAAGAAACAGTTTTCTTAATGGTCTATATTTTAGGAGTTATTTCTATTCAAATATATTAAATATTAAGTTCATCAACTACTTTTCTATTCACAACAACAACAAAAAATTGTTAAGCCACAAAATGTTGTCTAATGAATTTTTAGAAAATATTTATTCAATTAATTAAAATGTTCTTTATATAAAATTTTTATTATTTTTGAGCATTTGATATGATTCACTGCATACGTGCATTTTCAGGTTTTCCATTCAGAACTTTTTCCAGTGTGCGAATGTGGGCTCTTTCATAGCCCTGTGTTCGCCCAGCTCGAGGTTTGAGGCCACCCTTGGGCTTTGTTTTGAGCTGAATTTTCAGCGACTGTCATGTCGGGTCCCTATCCGCCATGCCATGCCGTAAGCTGTGCTCTATCCAGGTCCTTGTCCAGGGTTCCCGTTCCCTGGTTTCTGCTCTTGGTCATTTCAATAATCTCTTCATTTGGCAGGGGCCAAAACGATTTTTTTCATGTTAACATTTTATATGGCTCGTTCACGTTTGCCCCATCGCAATTGTTGTTTGTTCCTTTTTGTTCCGGGCACTCCTGCTCATTCGCCCCATTGTGCAATAATTTGGACTCGCCCTTTACTTCTGCACCCACCAGCAGCCGAAGCAGAAGCAGAAACAGCCACAATGGACAATGGAACAAAGAGCTAGGAGCGGGCCAGTGGGAGCCGCACTCTAAATGTTAAGTTCATTCATTCGTTTTGCATACACATACACATACACATACACCCCCCTCACCATGCAGCAAAGCTGCTTGTTTTTCGGCAACAATTAAAACGATTTAAATGCAAAACAGTCAACGCCACCAGAGGCCCCGGCCCCGGCCCCAGACCCGCCACCCGGACAGGCCCCAAAGCCGTGCAAACAGCCCAGAACTGCTCCAAGTGGGTCATCTAGTAATGACTGTATTAGCCAACTCCTGGATGGCCAACGCTTGTCTCAATACGGAAAAGTAATACGCAACAGTCAAATACAAGTGTACATTGAAAATGTGGAATCAATCTTTAGGTAATGTTCTTGTCCAGCCCATATATACTATTTAAAGGGAATTAATTGTATCTAAAATAGTAATTTTCAAAGAAGTTTATCTTCCAAAATATAATTTTAGATACGAGCCGTGTAAACTTGGAATATGGAATATTTAAAATACAAATAATTAGCTAAATAAATAGCTCATACGCCCCAGTGTGCAAAAGTGTCCCATGAACCCCCGTAAACAGAAAACAGAACCCTCTTTCAAGGGAAAACACTTAATTTCCCACAGTAAACTTTTTCCAATTCATTTACGTACCGATTTCCATTGAATACCTTCCATAGAATACATTCGTTCGTCGATTTGGATACCTCTTGCTGCTGTTGCGATAACTCATGTCAAATGCAACGATTTGTGCATAAGTGTGTTCGTCAGAGGAGCTCCGATTGGGGGAGCGGGTGGTCTGGGGACGATTTCAACATTTAAACAGTTCGTTTAATTTCCATTCACAAATCATTAGTTGTTGGTCTTATTTGTGTTGGGTGCTGTGTGCTTTGGTCACAGTTCGGGGATGCCATTCGGTCCTTGACTTTATGCGATTCCTGCTTCCCCGCTCTTGCCTTCTCTCCTTCTCTCTCGCTTCTGATATCATGTTTGGAGTGCGAATGGGTCCTGTTCGATTTTGTTGGCACTGCCAGTGTTGTTGCATTTAATTAAAACCCTCGACTTCGGGGGTCTGCACACGAGCGCAGCTGGAAGATGGCCGGAGTGGAGTGGAGAACAATGGCAACAATGGAAACCACAGTGAAAACAACACTAACACCAACAGCACAGTTTCAATAGCATCAGGAGCCGAATCAGCTAGTACGCTAGCACCAGATTGATCGATACCGAACACCAATAGAAGACCGAATTTTACAAGAACTTTCTTCAGTTGCTGGACACCAATGGATTTTTATACTTTATACTTTTAGTCTGCTTGACAGAAGGTCATGCCTGTGTATACATATGTACGCTATCTGATGATGGGGGATGCTTCCTTCTTTGGTTGCAAGCATCTGGGAAATATCACAATACTCTCTACAGGCGAAAGAGCATATAGCAACGGCATTTGCACTCCCCCTAGAGCCATTCATATCAGAGCAGCACAAACACTTTCCATACACAAGAACATTTCCCCTCTTGTAGTCAAACACACAAACACGAGAGCACACGCACTTCGAAATCGCTCAAAATTGTTTGGCAAACATTTAAACATTTTCCACTGCGTACGCACGGGAGCAATTCTGAAAAAGTTTTCGGGAAAACCCGGCAGACCCAATCCGTCCCGGAAAACACGGCCGAAAATAAAGGAGCAGTCTGGTGGAAACGTATGTTTTCCCCTGATTTAATAATGTGACATGGTCAGGGGTCGGGGCGTGGTCGGGAAAGAAACATATCTTCCTTCTTTTTCTTATTTTTTAAATGCATCAAGCAATTAAAAACTTTGTAATGAAGACTTCATCCCAGATATGATCTTCAAAACAACAGATGGCAAAACAGTAGAAAAACCACAAGAGTTAAAAAGAAATCCCTGCTGTCAGAACTTTGTTTGAGAATTGAAATTGATTAGAATATGCATGGGAGGTGGCTTATGGATAAGATGTTGCTCCGCTGGAAAAAGCTTGTAACTTTAAATGAAATTAAATGAATAATGGAAAATGTACAGTAACATTTACCCTAAGCCATATTACGTTCAAAAGTCTCAAGAATTCAAAAAAATTTCGATTTAAATAAACCTTTAATATCGTAATAAGTAAGTAGCTCAAGCTTGCCCACGGCTGGAGCACTCGGAAGGATATTTTTCTTCAAGCAATGTCTTTCTGATGCTCAGACTTTTCTGCAATCTTAAAATCCTCAGCTGGGAGAGCAAATGCAGTTCCCCCACATTCACCTCTCCCTGCGGCAGATATTCATCTACTTGAGGCTGACTGAATTTGGGCAATAAAGTTATTTAGGAAGCAATCTTTCTTTAAACACCATTTGCTATGACTTAAATAAAATTGGTCCCATCTCATACGCAGGTTTCTCTCAAAATACCATCTGCTGTTAGCGTGAGAGAGAAGAGCGACCCAGATGGTCATCGGCCTTGGACGGGGACCTATCTCATCCGAAGCATCCCTTTTAAACGGTACTGTCCTCCCACTATCGCATCCGCAAGGAAAACACCCATTTCTTATTTAAATTTCACTTTCATTGTTCGGCTTAGCCCACATTCTGTCTGGGGAGAATCCTTCCGTTTGAAAAGTCCTTAAATATATTTACCTAGCCCAAGAAAAAAGCATCAACTTTGGTTCTAATGCTAATCTTACCTTGGCACAAAAAAATGTTTCGCCTCCTTTTTTTCGTTGCCGCTGGTGGCGGTGGCGTGCACCCACACCAACGCACATACACTCACGCACGCACGCACCCACACGCACGCGTACACGCACGTGGCTCTCACACGGACACGGACACGGATACGGATACGGCGCTCGAATCGGTTTCCTTGTTTTGGCTTTGTGGCCAACGCTGTTCTCCCGTGGCTCAAACTTGTTTAGTTTTCAATTTTCATTTAGTTCTGAGTTCCCACACATTTTTGCAACCATATATTTAATATTTGTTTTATAGTTTTATTATTTGTTTCGTGTTTTTTTTATTTCGCAATTTTATTTCGTTTGAACAACCAAAAAAAAAATGTAAAAAATATTTATTTGCTCCGTTTTGCTGTTTAGATTTTGGGGCTGTTTCAAAAGGGGTAGGGATCGGTGTGAGGGGTCTGGCCCTCAGCTAAACAAAAACAAACAAAAATTAATGGAATCAAAAACTTTTTTCGAATAAATATCATATTTTGACCCAGTCCCAGTCGCAGTCCCACTTCCCTCCCCCTTTCCTCGTGGCTGGCCATGCAACAAGTTGAAAATTTGTTTGGAATTTATTAATTGATTATTACGAAACATTTGGTATCAATTGAATTTGTAATTTCCCTCAATCGCTCTTTGGGGGCAGCTCTACAAATGGAAATCCCTCTAAAGTGCGACCTCCGCAATGACCGTGTAACAATTTTGGCTTTTCTTTACTCTTCCTCTTCCTCTCCCTCGTCCTCGTCCTCGTCCTGCTCTTCTCTTTTTTATAGTAGCCTCCAACTCGTTTTTCTTTGGTTTCGCTGTTTCCAAATGCCAAGAAAACGCGCGCACAATTCAGACTTAAATGCAAGCAGCAGCCAGCTGCAACATCGTAATGGCACTGGCACTGGCACTGGCACTGCCTCTACCGCAGCCCCTGCACCAACCAACAACTGCAACAACAAGGAGAGCAGCAGTGTCCCTGGCAGCCTTCTTCTGATGGGCGCGCGCGTTTCTTTTGTCATATTTCGTAGCATAACTTTGGGCGCAAAGAGATATTTTGTTAGTTTTGTTAAGAATGTTGTTAGGTAATTTTCTGGATCCCCAAACAACAACACCAGCACAAAGTCACATTTTAGGCGAAGCCATAGCCAAAGCCACACACACACACCACCAACACACACCACCAACACAAGTACATTCTCAGGCAGCAACTTATGTAAGCGTTTTGTGCGCGTTTCCTACGCGTTTTGTGCTCTTCTTTTTTTCGGCCTGCTCCCGATTGTTGTTTTGGGCTCAACGACAAACTTTCAAAAACTAACACTTTTTAACCCCATCAAAGCTGCTACTTGGCCAGCCAGCTGTTCTGGGCTCGGTGCCTCTCACTCTCACTGTCCACTGTCCCAGTCGCGCCCCCATTGAGGAGCTATCAAAATAATAAAGCTCAAAAATTGGGGGAATCATAATAAAAATAATAGAATTTGAAACTCACTAAAAAAACCTACGCAGCCAGCTGAGGCAGTCACATGAACGACTCCAACACAGACACCGACACAGGCAGAAAGGCACAGACACAACATGCACACATACACTCATGCACTCACACACAGACAGAGTCAGAGTCAGACAGGGACACAGCGAGACGTGTGAAGGCGGTTTAACAAAAAAAAAAAAAACGAGACTTCGACGACGACAACGACAACGACGACGTCTTCGCTGGCGACTTTTCCGCGTTTTTTGTGCTGTTTTGGCTGCTAGCTTTTGGGTTTTGCTCTCTCAAAGCGAAACGCGTGCCGTCAGCGCTGAGTCCTGTTTCATACTGTTTGGGCTTTCGTCCTGCCAAGGATGTTGATGCTGATGCTGATGCTGGTGGTGCTGCTTATGATGCTGCGACTGTGGCTGCTATTCCTGTTCGACAATTCTGTGCCGCTGTGGCTTCTGGCCTCTGGCTTCTGGCTGCTGCTACGACTACTGTTAGGACTGCTGCGGCACAAGAATTTCCCTCCTGTTAAAATTTCCCTGCCATGCGCACCGTGTGCTTGGGTCGCATTTGAATGCAGTTTTGTGACAGTTTGTCCGCTTACCGTCATACACTGCGTATGCTTGATATTCGTCGAGCCAGTGTGCGGTGGAGTGGGCACTGGGAGCGGCACAACGGCTCTGCGATTAGGAGTAAATGATAATCGGATCTGTTTGGAGTGAAACATCGGAAAGACTAAGAATCGAAAACTCTAAATAAATAAATATGAAAATAAATACAAGCGTGAACTGAGAAAAAATGCTCCATGTGAAATGCTGAATAACTCAGGAACCAAAACATTACCCATTTTCAACCGAATTGGTTCAATTTCTAAAACATTCCGAATCTGAATTCTTTTAGTTACATCCCCAAATGCACCTAGACAGTTGTTTGAGGTGGAACCAATCTGTGTATAACGCATTCTAGAATCATTAAGAATTCGCGGTGGTAAGAAAAACCAATTCATAGGAAAACAGACAAAGCATAGGAGGACCTAGCCCATCTTAGGTGTTCTCTTTCCCTGATAGACTGATAGACCCTAAGCCTTAACCTCCCTTAACCACTTTGCATTAATTCAAAATTAGGACAAACCAACCATCACAGACCGATCAACGTTCATTAAGCAGACCAATTTGCATTTCAACAAATCCACCATTAAAGAAATCGCAATCCTCCGAATCGACCAGATGTCGATGCAAGGGTAAGTGCCAATTGCAAGCCATTAATTCTAGCCGCAGTTGGCCACAATTAAGGTGATGCTCGGCCAAATCAATGTATTTATGAAAATGTCTGGCACTCCCCGCCGCTCGTGTGCTCTGTGCGTTCTGCTAGTACAACCCTACCCCTAGTCCCCGGATCCGGATGGCCTCTGCACTCCGGCATTGGTGACTGCGGCCCGCGTGTATAACACATGTGCATGGCATTAATGCAAATGAGCTCGGATGCTACAACGGATGCGGAATGCTCGACTTGATGCCAAATTGAATTATGTTGAATACCAAAAAGGTTAATGAAAGAGCTCGCCACGGCCAGGGCACTGGTCCTGGTCCCGGTCCTGGTTCTGGTTCTGGTTCGGATACGGATGCGAGTGCGGACTCGGTGTCGTTCCCAAAATTCGGATTCAAGCTGAATGAATTGTGATGAAGCACCAGTAAAATTCGGCCAGATACTCGTACAGAGATGTAACGGAGGACACATACGGAGGCATACAGAGCGACACAGAGATGGAGAAGAAGAGTTAACCACACATAGATGTGGATGTGGATGTGGATGTGCGGTTAGCATACATGCAAATTGATGCTTTTTGTTGGGTCTTGCATTATCTTGGTTTCAGCTCGGGCTCTTGGAAGGATTCCGCTTCTCCTGGCTCTCACACAATGAGTGGAAAAAGACAATGTGATGCGGAGACCAAAGTAATGGCAGTAATGTGCACAAGAGATTCATGGTGGCTAAATGAAAATTAGAACTAACGATGATTGACAATGTTTTGGCAGGTCGGGTGGGGTCCCGACCAACCCGACTGCCAGTTAATTTAGCCCAAAGTTCGGGCTACCGCGAGTTGGAGTGTGAATTGCCCTCGGCCCATGGATAATATCATTCGAGAGGGGTTGGAGTTAGTGACTGACCTGATTTCTGCATCACGTTGATGGAAGTTTCAATGCGAACGTGTCTGTAATTAATGGAAATTATTCAATTAAGTGAAGCCAGTCGAGTTAATCCCAATATAATTGAGCTATACTTTCCCAGTGCCAATAGCAATCTTTTTGATATCATTTTGGCCTACCCGATTCGTTTATAGCCGATTCTAGAGAACCCTGACTTGATTCCTCTTTGCGTACTGATATCTTTTACTTCTTACTCTCAAATAACCCGTAAAATATGCATGTATTTTGTATTAACATATCCTTTCCTCTCTTTCCATCTATGAAGTTCCATCTAATTATTTCCATCCCAGAATTTCCATTATTAGCGCTACTTCCAGCAAAGGCAGAATATCAACTTCATCAGAGCTGCCACAAATAATGCACATATCGTTATATATTTTCAGGTGATTGACCGACTTTGGCTATTAGTGATCGCTAAAAGAGCTGCCAGGAGCCAGCAGCTGAAGCTCATCTGCCAGCCAGGACACAACAAAAGGACTGTCCTTTGTGCGGATGCCTCGAGAATTATTATTTATGTGTGCGTCCTGTGCGGGGAGCTGTGCGAGTGTCTGCCTCTGCGGTTTGTCTAACGAGGCACAAGGCCATATTGTTTTCAAAAAACAAGATAAGAGTGGAGGAGCACAGAGTCGAGAACAGAGCGAGCAAGAGCCAGGAATCAGTTGAAGACAATGGCCGTGGGGGTGGGGGAGCACTCAGGGCCTAACCGGCGAAAACTCGACTACACTTAAATTAAATAAACTTGCTTCAAATGTTATGTAAATGCAGCGCTCGACTTTCGACTAATTGAGTCGTCGTCGCAGTTGTTGTAACTGTCGTTATCCTGGGCTCCTCCTCTCCGCGCACGCCTTCGGTATGCCTTTCACACCCAGTACACATGCAGAACCAGAGCATATGTTTTTTGTCACATGTATGTTACAGCCAGGGAGGAGTCTAACCTAAGCTGAACGCTGAATTTTCTATGATGCGAATCCCATATTCAGTAGATTTGTATGCCAATACGTGATCACACAAATCAAATAAAGATCACACATTAAGTAACAGTCCAAAACAAATTCTGAGGCTGGATTCCAGTACGTTCGGGCGTAGGGTATCCGATAGTCGTAATTCCAGCTATAGAATTGTTACTTGTATTTTTTTCGTCCTGTCAACAAGACTGAGTGAAAGGAAGTGGAAAGAATACGAAGAGGTAGGTATAACCGTATCCTCGGCTCATCCTTTTTAGCGTTCTCCGGCCGGGAGGGAGTATAATTGATGGATGGACTTAATTTTTATTGCGCGACCTTGAGAAAGCCAAAATATCCTTTCAGACAGCTATCGTGCGACCCAAGTTATTAACCGGGAAATATCAATCAGCATTTTACACTAGACTGCCTACGGATGTGTCAGGGAGCTGGGTGAGGGACGGGACCACTCCACTGCCTTCACCCTCATCTCCTTCTCCCCCTCCTTCCCGTCCAACGCCACCGCCACCACCACTACCACCGCCACTGCCACCGCCTGGGTCCCTGTCTCTCTTTTCCTCTCGTTATCCTTGCCAAGCATTAAAACAAAACATTTTAATTAATTGAGGCGGAAAATTCTGTTGCTGGTCTGGCTGGTGGGTGGGCCTGCTGCATATTGTCACCTCCTGGGCGCAGCTGCCATAAACCTTGGTCCCAGGCTCTGGGACTGGGACTGGGACTGTGATTGGCAGCGGGGACTCGGGTTGGGGTCTGGTTATTTAGGCATTTGACGCGGGCGTCAAGCCAAAGTGAACTTGGCTTTTTGACGAGTTGCTCTGAGAAGTGGGGAAAAGCGCGGAGGCTCTTGGCATGTAGTATACGAGCATACGATCCCATCCCATCCCGTCCCATCCCATTTTAAACCATCCATAAAGGCAAATGGTCCTTCCGCCAGTCGGGTGATTTGCCTCACTTTGTATTCTTAATGGCCCAATGATAAACGCCATGTTTATTGAAATAAGTGCCCAAGTATGTGGTATGGTATAATAATGAATTTTGTTATTGGTTTCACGCCGTCAAACGTGAAAAAGATTGCAAAATGTTGGCGCACTCTGCATGATGCGGTAACCAAAGGCGGGGGATTATGTGGGCTAAAAATAATTCTGGATAATACGGTTGGGTATTTCAAATTAGAACAGGAAAAGGACTAACGCAGCCAGCTTAGGTTGGCTGGGATGACTTATTTTAGTTTAGGTTGGGCTAATTTAAAGTGGGTCTGATGGTAATGTGCGAGCATAATATTTATTATCACATAGTTGGATAGATTAGAATGAGTTTGTACGAGGTCTGTCTGAAAAGTGTCCGTAAAGGACAGAACAAGTATGGTTATATGAGAATTGGTAGTGCTTCTTGGGCACTACTGATGGGAAGAGCAGCTGAAAAATTAAATCGGATATTAATATTAGTGGAAAAAGGTTGCTATTGGTTAAGTGGAGGAGAGATCTGGGACCTATGTTCAAAAATGTAAGATGTGAACTTTTAGTTGCTTATCAGCTTTGATAAGAAAACATACCGAGCAATAGTGAGAAA
Source organism: Drosophila pseudoobscura (assembly GCF_009870125.1). Taxonomy (NCBI): domain Eukaryota; kingdom Metazoa; phylum Arthropoda; class Insecta; order Diptera; family Drosophilidae; genus Drosophila; species Drosophila pseudoobscura. Next base: position 16,418,451 of record NC_046683.1, read on the forward strand.
TTTGTTAGAAACCCCATCCCATTCCGACAAATGTTTTTTCCAAATTTGTTGGCATTCTCGACGAAAAAATTGAAGTACATTGAAACACTTTGCAGCAAGCGGCAAGCCCCGGACCCGCAGGCACCTCATGCACAACTAAGTAGAGCTAACACAAAATTTTCAATGGTTCTTTATCTCAATTTGGCACATTTTGGTCTGGGTACTGGCAGAGCTAGTACCCGAGTCTGACAACTGCAGCGACTCGAGTTCAGCTCCTGTCATACTCAGCTACGGCTTGAGACCTGCCTGGCACCGCGTGCCGCACTCTGCATGCCACAGGCTAGATGTGTGTGCACTCGTATATGTGTACACACACCGTGGCCCGTGGCAAGACAGCCGAAGATTCCACTCAGCAGAGCTTGGACTAGGATTCTTACCACTGTATGTTTCTCTCTTTCTGACACATTCACTTTTTATCCCCTTCACTCTCTCTCTCTCTCTAATGACCTTTGTTTTGATTTTTTGTGTGTGCGTCTGCGTGCGTGTGTGTGTGTCTGTGTGTGAGTGGGCGAGGCCATGGGGCAGGGCGACAACTGCTGTTGTTGTTGCAGCAAATTGCGTGCGGCGCCTCGACGCAACTTTCAAGGATGCCACTTACAGCACTCTCCCTCTCTATACCTCCCGCAGGCCCCTCAGTGCTGTCAGTTAGCTAACAATGTTGCCCGCTTACCGTGTGTTCTAGCTGCCACGCCCCTCCTCATCCTCATCCTTATCCCTATCCCCAACCCCATCCCCATCCCCATCCCCATCCCCATCCCCATCCCATTCTGTGCCCCTGTACCCCGACCTGACTAAAGATCAACATTCGAGTACTACAAAACTTTTGTCATTTACGCGCCGAAAATTTTCTCTCTTTCCTCCCCAACCCCTAACCCCAATCCCATCCACACGCCCACCAAATGACACCGCTCCGCCAGTCGCGTACACGGACGTCCATTCCGGTACGCTCCGTTTCGTTCCTTTCCCATAATTGAATTTTGCCGACGAACGAGATGAACAAAACATACAGAAAAAACCAGTCGGAACGTTTGATCTGAGGCACACTCGCCTCGACACCTAAATACCCGGTACTCCGGTGTATTAAAATACATACATATACAGTACATACATACAGTACGTACATACATATACAGCCCTGATCCGGTTATCGACTGCAAAAAGTGGCGAAAACCGAATTACACAAATTTCAATTCGTACAAATTTTTCCCAAGTCCTAATCGCATTTTCGAAGGCCGGAACATGGCCTCAAATAAAATATCATAAAATTATGATAGGAAGAGTAGGGGCTTTATCTACCGGGAGGGAGAGAGAGCCTATCGAAACCTATCCTTTGGAAACTGTTTTCGTTATTCTAGCTATAATAATTATTTCGACAGACCCTGATTGGTAAACCCATTCCTTAGGATTCATACATTTACGCGAATTTGATATACCCCCTGTACTGCTTGAGTGCCAGTTATGGAGAGAGACTCCAAAATGTTAGATGGAGTCTAGTGAGTGAATATGCTTTAATGTTGGGGTGTATATGTATCTAAAAGATCGAAAAGGGGGCATAACCTTGGTATGTGCAATACCTGAAATATATATAGTGCACAAGCTCAAGGATCTCTATGATAAATATTACTTTGATTCCCATGACAGACGAAAATTAAAGAACGAATTTTTTAAAAGCTTTCTTTTGAATCTAAGATAGCTCCGAGATTTGCATAGAGCCACTTACGGCTAATATTCTCTCAATATTGTGGTAATGTTATAAAATTTGTTTATATTTCTTTAAAAAACTATTCAAAGGTCTGTTCGACTTTAAGCCATACACAATTTTGGACATTTCTCAGTGCTTTTGGAATTTATAAACATGAAAAATGTTTTAGACTATAATTCTTAAAAATATATATTATAGCCTACAAGCCTATCAGTTCCACTTAAGATCGAATTGCGGATTTATTTACAGTTTTCAAAATATTCTCTGTATCTGCTGAATTGGGATTTTCTTTTAAGCTCAGTAACAATTTTCCGAGACGTCTCATGCCACAGCTTACAGCTTTTTATCTAGCCTTTTGCCTGTCTCTGGCTGTCTTTCTATCTTTCCAGGGTATCAAGGAATGAAGCATTCAATGGTAAACTGGACACGGTCTCTAAGATGAGCTGTTACAAAAAAACAAAAAGGGAAAAAAATAGTGTAAAATTAAATGAAAAATAAACAATGAACTTGGCGCAGTTGAATTGAATTGAAGCTCTGCTCTTGGCAAGCTTTGAGCAGGAACCAGATAAAGGAACGAAAGCAACAAAAGGCAGAGACAGCGCGGAGGGGGCAGAAGGAGAGATGGCAGAGAGAGAGAGAGAGAGAGAGGACGAGAGATTGGTTCATTGTAGTGTTGTAGCGGCTATGTTTGGCCTGGCATGTCCCGGACTCGTTTGTCTTTGCCCGGATCTCGTTTTTAACACATGAGAGTTAAAAATGCTGACATGGTCGGCGCTGGGGAGTACCCACGTATACCCCGAGTGGGCCAGGGCGTGGGGAGCGGGGATCGGGGAAGCACACACCCACCCAGCTATTGGAGGCTATTTCTATGAATTACAAGCGGCACACATTCTCCACATCTTCAGCACCACTCTCGCTCGCTCTCTATGTGTGTCATTTCCGTTTCCGTTTTCCACTTTCCACTTGCTGGGTATTTAGTGTTGTCGCTTCCCCCATCATGCCTGGTCGGGCCCCCCTTTCGCTCGCTCTCTGAACGACTACTCGTGTAATTGTTGTACTTCTCTTGTACTTTCTGTTGTCGCTGTGATTTTGCCGCACACACACTCCTGCTCCTGCTCCTGCTCCCGCTCCTGCTGCTTGGCCCCGCCATTGCCACCCATTGGCTGCCATCCGGCAACTTCATGCCACGTGTTTGACAAGGCAACGATGAGCTCGCATGCAACCTAATTGAGTTTCCAGTTTTAAGCTGACCCCGTGTGTTGCAAGTTGAGCTGCCACTGCCGCTGCCGCTGGCTCACTGCCCTTGCTCTCCCTCTGCCTTCCCAGCCCAGAAGTAGGCTGTCACATAGTACACAGCAACACTGCCAGCACCACCTCTCCAGCCTAGCCAAAAGCTTTGGTTAATTAAAAGAGAAGCAAGATGGGAAAAAAGATAAAGAACAAGAAAAACAGAAATAATGATCCCATCAGAATGTTAAACGGAAGCCATTGGGCCCGGGCTAAGGTGGCGCTTACAAAAATAATCGCCCAGGCATTAAACAGGTCTCAAACCACAGGCCCCACAGTGGGTGGGAAAAGTATTAAGAAGAACACCAAAATCACAAAATTTACGCCACCAGGCCTACAATTTTTAGCACTGTTTAATAAATAAATGAAAACAAAAAAAAAAACGAATATAATACTGATAAATAAAATGCACATATTTGGGTCCTTAAACCGATAACTATACATCGTCACAATCGACCTTTCATCACATTTTACCGTTACTTACCATTTCCAGTGTTTTTAGTATTTTGGTAAAAAAAAAAAAGAGATCTTCTTTCGAGGAAAGTAAGGAGCTACTGATCGCTGTGTAACGGTAAAATGTGGTTTTCAGAGGATTGGCAGCAACTTAGCCGATTATTCAAAGATTTTCATAAGCGATATGAATGATCTTTGAACTTTAAGCCGATTGATTGATGAGTTCATTAGCCTTTCAGAAGTACGAATTTCTTCAAAACTAGGCGTAGCGTAGCCAGGCTTACCGCCGAATCCAAAATTCGTTAACAAATTCCCGAATCACATGGTCTGCGTTCCACTGTAACCAATCTGGAGCTGTCATTAGTACAAGCATAAAGTTTGGATCGTAAAGTGATTTTATAAATTCAAAACACACATGGGGTAATAAACGTCAAATTCCTCACTGCCTCACTTCTCGCGTCTCCCGAAAAAAGAAAACAAAAAATCAAAGCATACGTTTTTTTTATCAGCTGGGACCCATAAAAAAATTGAAAGCTCCGCTCTGCTTGTTGTGGCTTTGCACTAATTAAAACCCCACCGAAAATCGACACGCATAAAAGTGGCTAATGAAAAGCTAATGGCTCAAGGAAAAGCGTTTAAGATATTGGTGGAGCGTGGCTGGTGGAGGCAGGCAGAAGAGAGCGGAAAAAGGTGTACGAAAAACGCAGAGGGGGATATGCTGCGGATGTGAGGATGGGCTGGATAAATTATTGACTCCCCACTACTTGTCTCGCTCTGTCTGTCGGCCTGCCCCTCTTGCTGTCTTTATATCGCTCTGTCTGTTTCCTTCCACGCTCTTTCTCTCTCTCTCACTTACCCCCTGCCACCTGCCACCTAAAATCTTCCTTCTAATCTGTCTGTCACCGTGTTTCCTTCTACTTCTTCGTCTGAGACTTCAGCGTTTGAAACATTAAAGGAGCAACAAACATCATTAATTCGAATTTTAAACTTTCTTTCTTTCCACTCTATACAGCTCTCTTCCCTTTCGCTCTACCTCTGGCTCCCAGTATTTTTTTCTGGGCTTTGTCTTTGCTCAGATTCTTTAAGGTGAAACTGCGGTATCGTATTCCATCCTATTACTATGATGTAAGATACTACTATCATATAAGGTTCCTTAAATGCTGCGCTTGCTCAAAGTTTTAGCCACGCCCACAGACAATGATGGTCAATGATGGGACGGAAGCTGCTCGATGAGGATGGTGGGGCGGAGGAAATAACCTTCGGTGGGAGATAAATGTGTAAACTGCCATTAAAACTGACAAACCTTGCACGGAGTGAGACGGAGAGACCGAGAGACGGAGAAGGGACCCAAAGCCATCAGTCCACTGACAGCACTGGCAACAAAGTTTTTCCGCTGCTGTTCTTAATCAAAGCCACGCCGAAAGGTGTCAAGGAGGAGCGGCGAGTGCGATGGCGGACCTGTTGAACATTTATCGATCCAATTGATGACAGTTTTTCGTCCGCTCGCCAGTCTCGGCCATTTGTCGATCTCCGTAGACAAATTGATTAACGACCTACAAATACCGACACATTAGCAATCAAGATGGAAGAAAAGAGAACAAGACTGATTTTAAATCAGAACAATTAACCACCTATTAACCTCCACTTAAGTCTGTAGTGCACAAATCGAAATCCTACATGCAAAAGTGTGTCCTTAGCTTTTTTCCTGCCAACCAGCATCTTGCGTATTAATAGCCTTTTCATTTACTATCTATAGGGATGCGAGGGCAGTTGGGGAAACTTCAGCACTCTTCCTTATCGACTACAAGTCCTCCCTTGGATACGCAAATACCTGCGCGCTGAAGGAGTTGAAGTTTGAAGAGCCGGAAGGAAAAGTCACGGTATTCCAGGTGTACCAGGGGAAGCCGCAATCGATCTTCTTTTTTATCGAGTGCAAATTATATTGAATTGTGGTAGTACAGAAATTTGCTGAGTTTTTATTAAATTGAGGCCTCTTCTCGGCAGACAATCAAACGGAATGCAAAAATCTGCAACCGCCAAGGAAACCCGGAAACCCGGAAACACCGGGAACAAAAACCAACTGTGGAAAACTCTTTCTGGTCTTTCTTTGTTTTTTTTGTATCATTCGGTTTTTCCGTTTTCTTTTCTGTGTTGGTTGCTGGTGTGCCAGGGGCATTGGCTTTTGGGCTTTGAGCTCCTGACAAGTGTGCCGAAATGTCCCAGACATTTGTCATGCCTATGGGAGGATTGGGGCTGCCTGGAATCTGCTGTCATGTGTGTGGAAGTGTCCGTATGTTTCTGTTTGAGTATGGAGGGGCGCCAAAGTCATATATGTAGATACATTCAATGAGGGGCCCAGAGTCGTGCCCTGCTTGGGGGCACTCTCATCTGCCTTCAGTCAATCAACAGAGCAGATGGCCAAGTTGCGAGGAAAGCTACAAATTGTTGGTCGAATCGGAGCTCCCGCTGAAAGTGGGCAGCTGGGAGAAATAAAAAAGGGCTTACCTAATGGATATGACACCAATTGGTAAGTTGCATCCTTGAGATATGGAGATCCAGACGAGACAGACAAAATTTGGTGAATTGTTTGAAGGGTGAGAGTCACTTTTCGGTACTTGTTGATGGTACTCTGCTCTCCTTTTTATTTTATCCTAGATAACATTTGGAACTTGTGATTTCATTGTATTGCTGAAATCCATCCAGTCAGATGGCAGATGCCCGTCTACCACCTCTGGCCATGGGCACGTAGGCATCGAAGTGCCCGGCTGACAGATTGTCCCTGAATCTTAGTCTGCGTACTGGAAGATCGAAGCTGCCGGTACTCGTGTAGAGAATTCCGTTGCGATAGACCTCGAAGCGTAAGTTGTATATGATACCGGCGGCCATCAGCTCGCAAAGGCTGCCGTAGGTGTAGGGCCGTGACATATCGGCTGAATAGGCAGCGGCACTACGATAGTTATCGCCACGTGAATCGTGCGATAGGATGCTGAATGTCTGCCACTCACTTGTCACAAGATGGACTATCTGCTGCCGCACCGTCCGGGCCTGGTCCTGGGTGTTGAAGATCAGAAAAGAGAGTGCCCGGAACAGGCAGGCTCCGTCGCCTACGATTGGCACCACATGGTGGGGCACCCACACTCCCTGGACGTTCAGCATTTCTAACGGCATGTTGGTCGTGCTTCTGCCGCTATCTCTGCTGTATCGAGCTTCATTTAGTTGACTAGGGTATTGGTCCCGGCCACTTTCGTCCTCTACCGGGGAAGTACGCCTTTGAGACCCGGGGACCACCATCTAAGTAGCTAAACTAGAGATAATCGTTGCAGGAAACCCAAAAGATAAACCGGCTTTACGTAATACATACACTGGAATAATTTTCGCTTGAACTTAAAATTTTTGAGAAAAATACATGATGAAATACAAGTATTTTGAATTTTAAAAAGAGGCAAACTTCGGTTCATTTGGGGGTCCTGGCCGCAATCGGGAAGCAGATGCTCGAAATTTGATGAGTCTTGACAGCGCCTTGACTTCTTCCGGTTGTTTGTACATCGGTAGCTTGACATTCTCCACCTCTCTAATGAGCACAATGTCACATTTGATATGACATTCAAATATTCAAACAATGAATTACAAATTTTAAGTATTGTATTACCTGGCATTCAACATTCGCAATGAAGATATCGGTACTACGATATGTTCTCCTGCAAACTAAAACTTTTATATACCGAAAATGACTTTACTTTATTGAGAAATTATTCATTTCGAACTGCCCGAAGTCCCCTTTGTGCGTCGTATGCCTTAAAGTTGTAAATCTGTGATTTTGGCTCTCAGAGATCAGAGGAGCAACCAGTCGAGGCAAGCGACCTTAAAGCATTCCAAGGTGAACCTGCGAAAGTACCCTTTACGGCCACTATAACATCCAGTCTTCCATATTGACCTTTTTTCAAGATTTATTTATTCATTGGACCTGCTCTTCATCTTGATCAACTACTTTAGCTGAAGCCCGTTTAAAGTCCCCCCGGACCTTAACTTTTTAAAGATCTTTACGTCCCCGCCTGACTTTATGAAAGTGAATATAGATCCATTAATCTTTTAGGGAAGATTACTTCCACCTTTTACCCGCTTTCCTTCGTTTACTTTATACAAGGGCCCTTCCCCTTCCCACTCCCTTTTTTCTTTCTTCTTCTTAGCGGAAAGGTGGGTTTTACAACTGACAAAAAATCTGTGCCTTTTGCCGAAACATTTCGTGCGAATTTTAAATGCAAACGCAGTTAAATCAATTGCCGCCTGATGGCAGAGTCAACAGGGCGACCTCTGTTAGTTCAGCAGAGGAAAGGCCAGGAAAAAGGAGGCCATTGAAGAGAAAACAGGACCCCACGTGGCACGTGTACACCTTTGTGGAAACTCTCGCTCTTCAATTGTCGACTGGAGGACGACGGCAAACAAATTGACACAGGCGTCAAAGTGAAGTTTCCCCCTTAGGAAAAGCCTTATTTTCTAGCTCCCCTGTTAGTTATGCTCAAGCTTTCCTTCTCTTCGCCTCCATCGCCACCAACACTTGGTTCAGATTACGCATACGACGCATGTGCCACGCATTTTTGCGGCTTGATTTTTGGATTTGAGCCCTAAGGGCCGATTCGTGTGACGACGTCTGCCTCTGTAACTGTTCTACAGCTTCCTTTGTCTCAAAAATTAAATTGAATGCCTTTGATTTATTTATTGCGCAATGGCTACCCGGACAATCCATGGACACAGGGAACGAGGAAGTATGTGATATAATCTCTGCCGCGAGACTACTGGAACGGGTACTCAGTTTGCATCCTTCCATCTATCCTCTTATTACTTGATGAAACATATTCTGGCTGTTTCCCTACGGCACCTGCCGTTGCATTTCCCTCTCTTTCTGTCTCAGTTTCTTCCCACCATTCAGACAGGGGCACTAGACTGGAGGAGATATTCAGCCACGTTGAGACTATTATTCGGCTGTCTCGTATCTTAAAAATTGTGGATGTGAGATTTTGTAATTTCTATTTAATGAATCTTGTAGATAAAAGAAAAAAATATTAATACGGATGTAGGGGCACCCGAAAGGGTGCCACAATCGTCTGCCTTTTTTTGCTGTTTCCCCCCCACACTTTTCGCTCAACGCTTTCCACAATTTCCCAGCTGGTTTTGTCTGGCACTTGCTGTTGCCCCTTCTCGTGATTGCTGCTGGTGCTCCACATGACACGGTCCTGGTGGGCCGCACATTGCTCAGTTTGGTGGCAGCTGTTAACCCACCTCTAGGACCTGCTCCGCACCCACACCTCTGTTGGTGGCTGTACTTTTTTTATGTTTTTTTTATTTAAATGGGCGCGAATTTGTTTGCCTCTATTTTGGGTGGGTTCTTTCACTTCTGCTGCTTTGATTTCACTTTGGATGGCTCCTCCTTGGTGTCTCCCTCGCTGCGTCTCAGTGTGTGTTGAGTGGCACTTGACAAAGTTATGACACACCCGCAGGTGCGGCCAGAATGTTGGCAATGCGGCAGTGATGGCTTTGAGTATGACGTGTGTGTGTGGGGGGAAGCCAGTAGACCCCGAGTGCCTGGAGGACGGTACTTGGGCGACGCTTCTCTAGCTCCAATTGATCCTTTGCATTGCCTGTTCACTTCTTCCACTTGGCCTGGCCTGATCAGAACCCAGATTGGAGGGCTTAGAGTAGAGGCAGCTAAGAAAAAGGTCAGGGTTACAGACCAGTTATTCGAGAACCAGCTGGATACGAAGATTGGGTTCTCTTCTTTTGGTATTTCAAACAATGAAATTAGTTTTTTGTCCCCCAGTCCACCGAAAAGAATTGCATTCGTATCCTCAACCCTCATGCCTCCAGCCTGACAGGTATTCGATCCGCAGTGTTCTAGGGAATTGGTGTCACCCTCTGCAATCAGCAAATGGCCACGGAACCAAGTATTCATAATCTTATAGACCCCACAAAGGCATAGACATATGTATGCTTGAACTCTATTTGCTAGAATTGCAGCGATAGCCGACTCCTTGCAGAAAGATACACTTTTAATTGAAATAACTTGGTCAAGCCTTTAGTAACGTACAATTTCCAGCTAGTCATTTGAGCCATCATTATCCTCATTATCATTTCACCCCCTAATTATAGCCCTCCTTGCCCGGTACATCCATGATCCCATTTTGAAGGGATGACACAGCAAGCTGGAGGAGTCATTAGCCCGGGAAATATTGATGGCCCCCATTGACTACTCATATATCACAAATGATAAAGCAGCCAAGTACTCGGACTCGTACTGGCACATACCGCGGACAGTTTTGAGCCCGGAAAAACGAAAGGCTAATTATTCAACGTCAATTGCGATAAATAATGCAGCAGTGGCAGCAGCAGAAAAGCGCCAGAAACGAGAGAAGGCTTAGACGCTGGACAATCGATGCCGCATAAAACAGGACAGGCATTAGGGGCCTTCTGCCGCCTTGCTTTTATCCCTTCGGAGGCGTGATATAATTACGTGAGGATATGGCAGGTATAATGGCAGGGGAATGTGCAGCTCTTGGCATTATTAATTCATCAGAAGGTCCATCAAAAGATGGCGGAGCTGGCCACTTCTGGGTGGCTGCGTGACTGGGTGTCTGTGCGGCATGCCACATGTTGCAATGTGTGCGTAATTGATGTTAGAAGCGGATGAGACCCTGATGATGATGATGGTCCTTTTTGCATATTTCATCTGCAATGCAAAAAGTTTCTGCATCATGCAAAGGAGCGGGCTGGCGCAGGCTTAGAATTTGTCTGGGAGGAAGGTCAAGGAATAAGGCCATCATCTCGACAGAAACACTAACCCACCCCACCCCACCGCACCTCAGGTGAAGCAGGGCACCCGTTGCCTCGTCCCTTGGGGAGTTTAAGCGTCGACGCATTTAGCGGCCGCCTCGACGAGTTGTTAAAAATTTTATTTCTAAAGTGCTGGAAAATTTCCGACCGCCCACTTGAAGCACCCCATCGAGCTGATTTCCAGCGAGAATTTGGCCCATGCCCTCTCGTCCAACGCTTAACCACAAAGAACTTTTCGCTCCAAAGTCGTTGTGGCAATCAAGTGATGGCGGGACCGACCTGGTCCTCCCCTTCCCTGCTCTGTCCTCCCCTTCCCTGCCCTGTCCTGCCCTGTCCTGTCCTGCCCGGTGCAGTGCGGTGTGGTTCGGGGCCATGGCTGGAACAGTTCTGGTCTGGGGCCATTTCGGAATGTTGGCTGTGGGACCCTGGGCAGGCGTCCTATGTGTGGGCTGGGTGTGGGGTTAGATTCAGCCGTCAGGAGCAGTTTCGTCGGTTCGGCGCTTCAGAATTTTCGGGGCCACGCTTGACTTTCCTTTTCCCTTTGGCTTTCGCTCCAGCGGACTCTGGGATTTGCGATGCATGTCAGCCTTTTGGAATGGAGTATATCGGCTTGGGTATCCATATATGGGTAAATGTACACAGGTGGGTAGTGGATGTATCGCTGAAAACAATACACAAGAATTGTCATTAATTGATATTAAGAAAATAAAGAAACCATAGTTTTTAGAGTAATTACATTTTCAACAATCCATTCACTTATTAAACCATATGGAAGGTCCTTCAGCTAGACAAGAATCCATTGGTACTATGATAATCATAAGCTGTAATGAAAGTGCTTGTAATTTATCGAAACGCATGAAAAGCGGAGGACCATTTATCAGCGATAAGTAATTTGTTGGCAACACCCTTTTCACTTACGGAATACAGGTAACCCAACGTCTAAACCCAACGAAATCTGTCTCCCAACTTTGCGCAAAACCAACGGCATCCCTGGCCTGGACCCCACACACATAAAACCCCTTCCTTCGCTCTCCCGCTCTGATTCTGGCTCTGGCTCTACTCGTACTTTCACTTTGTTAGCAGTTTACAGCAGTTTTGAGTGCTGGTTGGTAGTACCACGTTCATATTCATTTATCATTGATAAGAAACATAATCAAGGAAATGAATGAATGGCTGGGTGAGCAAATGAATGAATGAGCGACTCGTACACGGACTGAGCCAGCAACAAGGAGAGAGATGGCCCGACTTTTTGGGTTTGTCGGTGAGTCCCGGCCCGGATCCGTGCCTGCTCCTGCTCCTACGTCCTGACTGAGTGAGTGCAGCGCTAAGCGCAGTTGACTTGCATCCCTTTAGCTTGACTAACGCCATGTGGCAACTGTTTCCAAATATCCCGCACATCATTCATCTCCAGTCCTCCACCATTCCGCGGTGCTGACTACTTCTCCCACACTCCTGGCTGTGTTCAGTTAGTCCCAGAGAGAGTCTCCACCAGTACGGGTATCCACCAGCTGAAGAGCCTTTGATTTTGCCACGCCATATCTACGTATAGAAATATATGGAAATAATCATAAGGGTACCTTTTGGTGGTCTAGGGAGTATTCCATTTAAATTTCTAAAAATAATTTGCCTGTTCAATACAGTGTGTTCGGAAGTCATACGAATAGACATCAATTTTGTGCCACAATTTGTATTCGTGACACTTCAAAATCGCAGACAGATTAATCGTATACGAATCGGATATGTCTTATATCTTTGAAGATAATTAAAAACTGCGAAATATTGCTATCGACTGGTCATTGTTGTCAATTGACAATGCAACCCATCGATAAACTAAATGACTTATTAGCTTCCCATTACCTGCAACCTCATTTCGCCATTGTGGCACTGGTGTCCGGCCATCCATGCAACATTCACGAATGTTAAAACAGGTGAATGGGGAGCGGAGGGGGTAGGGGGCAGGGGGCAGGAGGGATAATGGTTCACATGTGCCGCGAACTGGTTAAAAGTCAATTAGTCTAATTGCCTAGATGCAATGAGTGTCAATTTTAATGGGCCAGCGCACATGAAAAATCCAAAAACGGGGACGATACCCAGGTCCACTCTGGATAGGACAGAGGGCCCACCAGGTCAAACTGGGTTTCACTTTTTCGAGCCACTTGGCACAAGGCACTATGCTACTTATTCTCTTGCCGTGTCAACGGAAACATAAGCAGAAGTTTTCATCATCACTTTCACTCAAAATCCTAACAAACAACATCAGCATCAACATCAGGACCAACAGAAATAAACATAAAATACCCAAGGAACAACAACCAACAACAGCCATAAGCAGTGTTAACAAAAAACAAAAAAAAAACACACACAAAAACGAAAGGGAATGAGGCTCCAAGCGGAAAGGATCGAAGCGGCACATACCCTACAGAAGGCACTAAAAATTAATACTAGAATAATCACCATGTTTAGATCCAAGATCATAAAGGACTAACAAACTGAGATTAATTTAACTTCTCTAATAAAAATTATTTATTTCATTTCAAGGTCCTACAAATTGTATCGAAACAAGGACTTCTTATAATAAATGGCTCCCCATGGCATTTTAGAGTGATAATCCTTAAAAAAAAATATCATTTACATTTTCATAGGATTTTCTAAGCAACATATTTCTATATCTAAGGCCCTAAAGTAAGATCAGTCTCGGCTGTAAGGGGTTTCCAAAGACTGAGGTATATTTTAGGGTAAAGAAAAGAAGACATGAAAAAGAAGAAGCGAAAAGGGACACTCGTAAACTTTGCACCTCAGTTGCTAATGTGGCAGCTTAGAGAGAAAGAGAGAGAGAGAGAGAGAGAGAGTGGGGAGGGGAGGCTGAAACTTGACAATAGCATGGGACAAATGAAGGCGGCAGTGGACGTGGCAGCAGCAGAATCTGAAGCTTTCAACATATTTTCGGGGAAAGGTGGAGAGGCGGCAAAAGTTTTGCACTGGCATTTCCTTTTCTTTTCCGGTGGGGTGGGTGGGTGCGGTGTTTGCCTGTCTAAGCCGCAATTAGAAAGGTCAAAGGGGGCCTCCAACAAAAAAAAAAAAGTGCACGGTGACGGTAATGATGTGCCAATTAATTAACTTAATTCAGCTAAAACTTCATGAAAATGTGGAAAGCACTAACAGCCCAAAAAGCGGACATCCCCAAAAAGTAGGCAACACTTTTTGTTCTCCGCCAAAGAAGCAACAGAAATGGAAATGAAAATGAAAATGGTGTACGCATGGGGGAGGAGGGCCGAGAAGGCGGAGAATGGATCGTTAAGAGTGTGCTGCTGGTCCTCGGTTTTGTGGTAGATTTTAGCAATGCATAAATTACGCACGGCACTCATAATGGAATTAAAATCAATTTTTGCATTCGTGCGCACAGATTGCATTTGGTCAGGATCAACTGCAGCTGGTCCGGTTGCAGGCACGGCTGCCCCTCGAGCACCGGGTCCAGGTCCCAGGTTACTGCTACAAAATATTCCTCTCTTTTTTGTGCATTTTGTGCACTTTTTGCTTGGATTTGGATGTGGAGTAGCCGTGGGAAAAGGAAATTTGATGGTAGGTGCTGGTGGGATAACAAAAAAAGCAAACAGCATGATCAATGGAGTGGTCGACCCGCGGAGGGCTGCCCTTCCACATCCAATACCAACCGAATTAAGACACGCAATCTACGATATCCCCTCCCGGCTCCAATCACCTCCACCAGCCGCACCACCCATACACCGACCAGCATTCATTTTTCCGGCAAAACTTTGACAAATTGCTGATGGCCAAGCTCAAAATCGAGTCAGGGGTAAGGATATGGCCATCGCCAATGGGGGGATAGATATTTTGGGATGGCCTGGGCCTGGAACCCCGCTGACCTGCCCAGAATACGAGTATCATCACATCACTGCGGCTAATTATTACATTTTTACCTTGACCACGCACTGGACGAGTGCTGGAAGGCACACGAAAGCCACTTTTGACAGCCGCTGATAAATCACTGTCAATGGTGTGTGAGGCGTGTGGATGAGGGCTTCATGGTGTTGTTGGGTGTTTTCGCGTTGACTAACGAACGAGTAGACTGCATTATGTATGCCTCGTGGGTTCTAACTTGATTGAAACATACATAATTATGAGGTAGCGTTTCAAACTGCTGGAGGGAATCCCAGAGGAGGAAACAGACGTCACACCCAGTGTGACGGAATTCAGTTAAGAGTGAGCCGCAAATTTGGTTGTAGTTACCCTAGAATCTATTAACAGTTAAAAGCGAACGAAATCCAGTTTGGTAAACATCGAAAGGGGACATATTTTCATATACATATATGTAGGTGTGTAGACTTAAGCGTTAACATAACAGCCCGACTATTATACCCGGTAATTAGTAATTAAGACTTATGTAAATTATTCAATATATTCCTGCTTTCCATCCATCCTTTTCCCTTCCTAGCAACGAAGTACCATCCGGCCGTTATATATCCCTTAATCCGTCATGAAGCCACACTGTACGCGTTTTAAGGTAGGAATAAGCGTTAAATTAATATTAAACAACCAAATTACACAAATAATGATTTAAATTGAATTTTCGTACATTTTACCTGGGGAATACTGGAATATATGACCGTACATGGGCGGAATGCTCTCAGTCGACAGCTAACTAGTGCGGGATCAAATTGATCTAGGTCGAATATTGTTTTGGGTTACAGACAAAACCTTGACTGGAGCAAAGTTTGAGTCACTTGCTTATGTAAGTAGTTTATGCGTCGGCACTATCCCACCAAATTCTGACGTTGGGGTCCCCAAGGGGTAGGGCTTTGTCTGCCTGCTTACCAATAGACGTATGTAAATTGTACATACATGTGGAGACATTTTATGTACAATCAAAGAACATGTAAAGTTTCAAATTCAACGATTGCTTTCAAATAGTTACAAATCGTACGCACAGATAGATATTCTGGTAGATTAATTTTCATTCGTGTTTAATCATACGTACTGTACAAACAGTGACAAATCAACGCCAAACTTCCAAGATAAAACGAACAACAGTCGAAAAGAAAGTGAAACCGGGAACAGAGAACAGAAAACAGAAAACAGAGACAAGGCAACGGCGACGACTTTGAGGGCAGATGCCATTGCAGGATTGTTGGATTAGATGGTTTTTGGCTTGCTGTCAGCCCTGCGAATTGTTGCCGCGGACTTTGATAAATGATGATGCGTGCTACATGACTGGCCATATGAAAAGGACTTGAGTCCAGGCCGGAGAAAAATGGAGACAGACAAATAGGCCTCAGACCCAGAGACATGACACAGTTGAATAGCCAACTGGCTGTCAAGTGAACAGACTGACAGACAGACCGACTAACTTGGGGAAGCGGATACACGTATATATCTTAGAAAGATAGATAGATAGATAGATAGACAGTTAGACGCGTGGCAAAACGAAAAGATTCAATGATATCGTCGAGCACCCGCTGTTCAGATCGTAGTTGGACAGTACAATAACATTTCAAAAATACAACGAAAAAAGATCACACCGTAAATGAATGATATGAAAGGATGTTGTCTTAAAACGATTACTTTTAGAATTACTTACAAAAATGAGAACACATTTTTAAAATTATTAATTACACAGTGCGACAATATAAAAACTTTTGAACGTACTTTCCCAGCGATAAAAATTACACTGTAAGCTGCAAACGAATTTTGATTTATGTGGATGGAAAGGACCTGATATACCTGAAGATATGGTAACAAAAATTTGAAGCTTTCTACCATTTTGAATATTTCTTTACTTTGGCACTCTTATTTTACTGTCTGTAACAATATAAATTTATCCAAACACTTGAATGATTCGGTATTGAAGTTCGTAATTGGAAAAATTTTCTGGTTTTTTTTGGGTTTACTTAACCTTCTTTCTACATTTGTATTGAGTATTGCCTTAGATTTGTAAATTGGCTTGCTCAAAACAAAACAAAACAGAACACAATTGCCATTGGCATAAATAAATAAAAATCAAATTAAATTAATTCCAGCACAAAGTGGAAGGTTTGTATATCCCTGTACTATTCCATGCCCACCCAGACCCTCCTCAATTTCTTGGCAACGAGAAGCAGTCAAGCAGCAAGCAGAGGGTAACATACATAAAAGGCAATAAAATTAAATCAAATCAAATCAAATGCGCATATGTATGGCGTTTTATGAGATGCGCGGTGCTCTCCCGGTGCTGAAGAGACACAGACACGGACACAACGACAGCGAGATATGGAGAAAGCGAAAAGTGAGGTTAGTTTAGTTGGGAAAAGCGAAAGGATTAAAGCAAAAACCACACAAAAGGCAACTTGGCAGACCCACCAACAGACTCGAGGTGGGGCGAAATGTCAGTGTTTGACTGCCACCCAACCTATCCCAATATCTTAAACAGTGGAAGGTCTTTTGGCAGACGGCAAGTCTGTCTTCGATCGTTCTCCCTATCATTAGCATAATTTTCATCGAATTGGAAACATTTTTGTACCTTGTCATTGACTGGACTGGCAATATTAATGTTAACAAAATATTTTTTTCGTATTGTCTGCGTATCAAAAGACTTGGCTATTCTGATCGCTTATGGGAAATTTGAACACCGAATGTACCGTGAGCCTGGATCTGCCAGATGGATGTCCATCTAAAAGATCATTCACTGTACTTGAAACTGCTTGACTGCTTTGGGTGCGTCGGTTTTTGTTTTTTTTTTTTTTGTTGGCAATAAAATAAATCCACCGCAAAGCCGCTGCGGGTAGATTGCTTGGTTGACCCCAAAAAGTGAAACAGGAATGAGAGGAAAAGGAGCATCAGGAGCAGCTGTTTCGTATCCATAAGCAGGCCAGAAGAGGAAGCAGTGTGCAGAGAATACCGTTTGCTGTTCGGTCGGTGCATGGCTAATTCAGCTATTTGATTGTCCTTGTTCTTGGCTGGGTTTGTGTGTGAGTGTGCGTGTCGACTGCTGTCTGCTCTCGGCTACTTTTCATCGTTAATGTGTCGTCGCTGGAGCTATTTTGAAACTATCTCCAGTAGTGCCTGTATGACACCAACTTTTGGCATGATGCCACCAACCAATCCACTCCAATCCAATCCGAGAAAGTTCTCTGCCTAACAAAGAACGACATGCGGACCCTCTCGGACCCCATAAAAGAACAGCTAGCTGACATTGATTTTTAGAGCTGAATACTCGTATCTGAAGCACAGAACAGAATAACTTCCCATTTAGGTAGTGGAAAAATAGTAGCTCTTTTGAAATGAAAGAAAAGACGCAAGTTCTCAACTCTTTAAGAACCAAATACGCTTAGGATATAGTATTTAATTATCATTTTAGATAGTAGCATAGTGCATGGTTTAGGTGATTGTCATACGGACAGACGCCGAGTTGGCATTGCCGTACATTGTTGCATCATGTCCGAGTGGCCATTTCCTGCACAGATATTCCCCAGCCCCCTCCTTTCTTGTCTTCCCAACGATTCCCTGATTTTCCCTCTTCACTTCCATCTCTATCACGCTCTATCTCCTCTGCTTTGGTCTGTTTGGTCTGTCTGGTTTTGTGGTCATTTCAAATTTTCATTTCATTTGCCATAAAAAGGAAATTGGTTTCGTATGCCAGTTGACAGGGCCCTTAACCAACTGACTCGGCTCACCCACCGCTTGCCTAGGGACAAAGCAAGAAGGACATTGTGTGTATGGCAGTTACACACATAACTCCAACACACAACACACAACAAGCTGGCATACCTGACGGGGCAATGGCTATGGGAATGGGAATCGGAATCGGAATGGGATTGGGAACTGCCACTGGCTGTGGCAGCGGAAGACGCAAGGATTGAGCATAAATGCCAGTACTGGTGGTTTGAGCTGTATTTAAGTTACTTGCGGGAAATTCTATGACAGATTTGATGATAGAAGTGGGGTACTGGCACTATGAGATTGAACCACTTACTGGTCGTCGTAATTGATGAATTGCTTACGAGCATTTCCCCACTTGGCCAGCGGGTTGGTGTGCTGCCTTGGCGACTGCCCTTGAAGAGGCTATTATAAAATTGGTCGGATGCAGGAAATGGAATATAGGAAGTAACTCAAATACGACAATATATTTATGCGTAAAGGCCGGAGTCGGTATCGCTCTCCCTCTCTCTCTCTCTCTCAACTTTTCTTGGACACCCCAACGAAGCAGGTTCTTACGAGACTTAAACCAAATTTAGTTATATTCTCTCTTCTCTATAAAGTATTTTATGCATTTTCAGAATTTTTGAATTAAATACTGGAAAATGTCCAGAATCTTTTTCTGGTATTTCTTTTCTCCTTTGTGATATTCCTTTGCACGGGTCCTGCGTTTTTACTACTACTAATCCCGTGCGCATCACGCACGGTTTACAAGGTGCAACTAGCTTGAAAAATTTAAATTTACTCTTTTTTTACTCTTCGTTTTGCGGCACAAACAAATATTAAATTAACACTCACACACATGTGAGCATGACTTTCGCTGGCTCTCGCTGGCTGTGTGTGTGTGTGCGACTCGCTTACAGATATGCCCCACGAAAACAGCAACAAACAGGAAAGTAAGGGGAGCTCAGGGGTCGGACATTCGTATACCCTTTACAGCAAAAACGTGTTCAAAGTTTTCAAATTATTATGGTGTCAAACACAGTAATTGCTTGTCCAGATGTCCAGGCGCCACACAGTTGATGGTTGATGGCTTCAGGCGTAGTATTTAGCATTCTCAAACGGTGTTGAAGAACTTCCTCCATTGATGATTTCTGAAGTAAGTTTGTACAAACTAACCATAAACTGTATGAATACATGTACATACATACATATGTATGGAGTCAATTAAAAGACATACAATACAGCGACTTTCTCTTAGAAATGATTTGCTATAACTGCCAAGAGTAAGATAAAACATATTAATAGGTCGTAATACTTGGATCAAGGTCAAGATTTGGCTTAAAACAAACAAACAGATTTTATCTTACTAAACTGCACTATATGATCCGTTCCTAGATTGTAGGGTTTGATGGACAAGATTCGTCTGGCAAAGTTCTGAGCCTGGCTCGAAGGGTATCAAAACAGAGGAACACGAAGGGAAGCAAAAAAATAAATAAAAAAAAAGAGAAATTCTAGAGCGCGCACAAATTTTAGAGTTAAATTCAGGTCAGGGTTGCCAAGCGCCCGCGACGACGACGACGATGATGATGATGGCAATGATGCCAGAGCAGCCACAGAAGTAGCAGCAGCAGCAGCAGCAGCAGCGGCAGCGGCGTCAGCAGCAACAACAACTGCATGCAATGTAGGTAGGCACACACATACACTCACACACACACACGCATATACATATATAAGAAAGAGTGAAAGCGAGAGATAGAGAGAGTGAGGTATAGAGCGAGCAAAAGAGAGGGAGAGAGAGCAATTTAGTTCAAAGGCATTTTCGAAGTGGGGGCCAACAGAACAAGCGCACAAAAAGTGCAACCGAAAAACGAATAAAAAACACACGGCGAAGCGCTCGGCGAAGAGAAACAAAAAAACAGTGAAACATAAAGAAAAAATAAATTAAAAAAATATTAATTAAATATAAATGCTGAACATTAAGCTTTTAACTCGAAATCTTTAATAATGGACAACAAATAAATAATAAATAGCGTGCAAATTCTGGACAAAAAAATATGACCGACGACACAGCCGGACACACACACAAGGGGTTTCTTCTCGAGCGAAAAGCAATTAAATATTGAAAATCTTTTGAATAAATCAGCGAGCCACAAAACAACGTACAGAATAAAAATCAAATTGAGTTGAACGGAGTTGACAGCAGGACAGAAGGTAGGAGGAGATCAAAGCGTAGAGCAAACCATCCATCCGCCTCCCACTTTTGACTACGAACGTCAAAATAATACCGGTCTGACACCTGCTCAAAATACACCCAACTGCAGCGGATTAAACCAATCCAAACCGGGACACACAGAAGCACCGTTGTTATTTGACATTTAAGAGAACACTGCAAATCCGTGAACCACTAATAAGCTTTTTAAGCAAAGACACACAATGATTTTCCCTCTAAGAAATACTTTAATTAAATAATCCTTCGTTTTGCATTGTATGTACAATCGCTTTGTATGAAACCAAAAGAAAATGAAGAATTCGTGAATTAAGGAATGATCTACTACCCATGCCACCTATTGATATAGGTATCAGTTTATCTGTTGTTCTGGTATATTTTGGTGAAACTTAATTAGAGGTGTGATTAGAAATAAACTTATTTAATATATTAAGTAATACGGGAAAAATATCCAATTGTATAAATATAAACTTAAAATATCAGAAAATATGCTTAAATTTTTTCCTGCTCATACAAAGTTGTATTCATTTGCAATGTGCTATATGCAACCGCACGCTTACTAGCAATCGAAAGAATCTAACTATTTGAGAGAACCGGGGGTTGGGCTCTTTAAAGACCCATTCTGCTAGCGCTATCGCGGACAGGAGCCCTTTCTTATTGTCTATACCGTGGTGCGCATCCGTGGACAGTAACCCTCTCTATGATGGGAGTAGTTCCTTAACTAGACACTGCATTACTTTTGACCCCAACATGTGGCAATGCATTACAAGTTGTCTGGGGTTTTGAGTTTCCATTGCCCAGCTGCCATCCTCATGGAGGGTTCAGCTAGAGGATTTTCGCCTGTCTACTCCCCAATTAACTATATCAAACAACTTTCCACATTTAAAAGCTGTTCAAGCCAACTTTTTCATATAGAAATTTACTAAATATTCTTAAGGGGTTCGCCATTTTCGTAAGAATTAATAGAAGAAGCCATTAATAGAAGAATGAAGTAGCTCTGTATGTATGTATATGTCTGGGCCCAGCAACCTTTCCAATTAAAAGCATTTAAAGCAAAATGATCCAAAGTAGCTAATCTTCCAACAAGACGGAATTCCTTGAAAGCATTTAAAGAACTCAAGACCAAAGTTCACCCAATGGAAGAGGTTTGCTTTGAAAATTCCGAGCGCAATCCTGTCTGGAAATCAGTGAACTTTCGTATTCTCTCCATTTCAAATGAAAATATAGTTTTTTGACTTTTGTTTTGTGATATTCCTCGCAAATCTCCCACGAACCTGATTCGGCTGATATCTGTGAACTATCCAGACGACTCCAGTCCTGCCGCACTTCTTCAACATACAATCCTCGTATCTTGTTGCTTATACGCTTGTGCATGCTCGGAATCGTTCTCGTTTCTTATTTTTTTCCTTTCGCCTTTTACTGTGCAAGTGTGTAGTTTTTTTCGGGCTCTTTTTCATACTTTCTGCCAAGTCAACTTGAACAGATTTACTGTCAATGGCCCAAAGCAACATACCCGGCGCATATCTGCATATACAGTGGGTCGCCGCCCCTCTCCAGAACCATTTGGCATTCAGAGAGATGCCACACCAAAGAGAAACCCCTTCAAAGCTTTTTGGCTGCTGTTTGTTTGAAGTTTTTTTTTGCGCCCTTTAAGTGGCAACTACTTTGCACCTCTGCGTGGGTCGCTGGTGATTCCCACGCACACCTGAACCACACCACACCACACCGCACCGCACACACCTGCGAGCCATTGCCTCTTTCACCATCATCTCCGCCTGTCTGACTGTCTCATGGCATCTCTTTCTAGTCAAGTGGTTTGGCCTTGAGTTGGTTTTTTTTTCTTTTTTTTTGCTTGCTTTGGCACCTTGGCATACATGTTACACCTGTGAGAGAGGGACTCCCATCCATTCAGTGCAGGCAGCCTGCCAAACCCTGCGTGTTCGTCATTTATATAATCAAAACTTGGTCGGCGGGAGGGGGGCAATCCGTTGGTCATGGAGGAAAAAGTATAAATAAAAATAAATAAATTATGTTAAGGAAATTTATGAAATTTGTTGGCCCCAGCCCGCATTTTGCAATTATATGTGTGTATATTTGCAGTCGAAATTGCAAAAACAAATTTATATGAATTATGGTACAAGTGGTGAAAAAGGGCAGACGATTTATGGTACAAAATTTAATTTTGCGGCTTTTTAATCAACAGAAATCAAATGCAGGGCAACATTTTGGTCAAATAATGATTTGTAAAGCCCGCATCCACTGTTCATGCTTTTGGAGTAATATATTATTATTTTGACTAGATGTACGCATCGCACTAAACTTTTCGATCCCAAGGAGAATGTGTAGTATATCTGTAGTTATGTTCCACATTCAGTCATATGCATAATCGTATGTATGTTGTGTCTGACTCAGATTAATATCACGTTAGATAATATCAAGTAACATTTATGAGCTTTATTGTGTGTTTTATGGACAAATATATATTTAGGTATAACTCATTAAAAGATATAAAAATCGGATTATACCATATATACTGTTATTTATAATATTTAACATTCATATGAATGATTGTTTTTCTGTCGTTTTTTTACCAGAAACAATTAAGAGATTTTTCATAGATTTTTAGTTATATGAAACCTTCATGCCCAAAATGAATGATAGAAGTTTAGGAGAGGGATTAATTGGTTTAAACAGGTATCTTTTTGTACTTGTACATTTTGAAGAATTTTCGTACGCATAACGACGATTAGCATCCGTATGTTTCTAGGAAAAATAGACTCTCAGCACGTCGTGTGAGGAACTGTGGAGCATTTACATTGTAGGTCCAATGCAAAACCTTTGCATTCAGCGATTTCATTCTTGTTTCAGATGATAATTCTACCAAATGCCCCAGTTTCAGGTGTTTCCTCATAGAAAAAGAAAATTTTATAATAATCCGATGACTATAACATTGAAGCGATAGATCTGGTAGCTTCAGAGCGGCAGCTAGGCTTTTTCTCTCGTTTTTTATTCATTATTTATTTTACTTCTTGATGTGCGAGCACATACATATGTATGTACACACATACATACATATGTGCGTGTATCTGCGTATATTTGCTGTGTGGTGCTGGTTTTTGTGGCTTTAACGGTATTTCCGTTCTAGCGTAGCCCCTACAATAGCGTGCAGATACAGCTGTGCTGTGTGCTGGCCCCCAATTGATGCATGTGCAGCAGCACGTTCCGGCAATGCCACTAAATCCCCCTGGGACAACAGACTACGACGACGATGGCCAAAAGCCACGAAAAGGGCGGTCTGGGACAAAGGGCGGGGGATCGGTTTTGGGTTTATTTGAAAAAGCAGCATCGATATGTTATTTGCATGTGTCCAAAGAGGTGGATAGCGGAGCGAAGATGGGAAAGCAGGGTAGCCCAAGTTAGCAGCAAATCCCGTAGCAACTTTTTGCTACGCGAAACTTTCTTCTGTGGAAAGTTTATGCATGAATAAAGTGAAAAGCTGCAGGCAAACCACTCACACAGATAAACTTATGCACATGAGTATATTCGATGTTCAGTGCAAGGCAAACACAGGGAGGAAAAAAGACATTACATGTTCTACTCTACACTCACATAATCTAGCGAAAAGTTGCATTTTATTTAATGCAAACATGACAACATCTGTTGGCTAACTTCAAATTCGCATTAGGCGGCTCTCTTCTGGCAACTGGCATACGGCCAAACAGCACCAAACACCACCAATATCCAATTATTTCGTGTTAAAAGTGAAATTAAAAAACGCGCGCTGGCTGAAAACTAGAGGTGGCTCAACAAAATATCGATAAGTAGCATAATATATCGCAATGGTGATGCTCTAGTTCACAATTATGTTCTCAAAAGAACTAGTTTGATGCGTGCGAAAATTATTTTTTTTAGATGAATGCAACTGTATCAAAATTTAGTTTATTTATTTGGATTTATTATTATTTATATTATATTCATTGTATAATTTATTAAGATCTATTCATATTTTCATTATAACAAATTTGATCATAGTTCTGGGCGAGGGGAACTGGTTCTGATAACACAAAATATCGAGCATCGCTTAGAACTATTGGTTCATTGAGTGTGAAGTGGAGGAGGGTCAGCTGCTGCTGGCACACAACTATCGATGAATTACCATCTACATCAGCAGCAGCAGCACACACACTCTCACACAGAGGAAAACAATTACTTCTCATCAAAGAGATAAAGTAAAATAAGCGCATCAGAACCATGTCAGCGGCTGGTAGAGTTGATGACGAGCCGACAACGCTACCAGCTACTCAGGAACCACCATCCTCAGGCCCATCGACGCCAGCGGTGGCCGAAATAGCCGCTTCTAGTGTGAGTAGTTCTTTCCCCCCGATTCTCTCTGTGTTTTTCTCCGCTGGCTTCTTCGATTTGCTGACGACGACGGAAGACACGTCAACGCAAGGCGACGAGCGCTGTTATCGTCTCTTGTTTACATCTCCGCTGTTTTTCTCTTATTTTGCATTCATGTTTGATTATCGTGCAGATTCGTTCGGGATTGGCCGAGCTGGAGCTCAGATCGTCCCAGGTCCTGCAGCGACTGGAGAATGTGAAGACCGTGCCGGGTGCGAGTGCGGGTGCGGGTGCAGGTGGCGACAGTCCGAACGGAGCCAGCGCCAAGGATGTCGAGGAGGAGCCCGATCCGCATGCGGTGGGTGAAGAGTTGGATCAACTGCCGTTCACCCAGCTGCGTCCTGAGCATCGTGTGCCCTCAGATATACTGAAGTCGTTGGAACAGCTAGTGGCTTACACGGACAGCGATGATGATCCCGAGTTCCCCCTGCCGGCCCTCGACGATGTCTCCCATCTGGCCCTTATCTCTCACAGCATTGTGGCGTATCTGTCGCATCTAGACCGGCAGCATTTGCTGCGTGTGACTAATAGCATATCCGGAGATGCCACCCGCTGGCTGGGCACACTGTTCCACTTCACCAATCCGGCCAGCAGCTTTCATGCAGATAATGCTGATGCCATTCTACGCACCGTGCGCCTGGCCATCGTCGCCCGATGCCCCGGCTATCTAGAGGGCGGGATTCCGGCCCTGGCTCAGCCCTGCTTCTACATTTCCGAGAATACGACACCGGTGAGGCTGCAGTATGCCTGCCGCCAGCTGGGCATCCCGGTAGACGCCATTAAAATCATACCCG
Organism: Drosophila pseudoobscura; assembly: GCF_009870125.1. Lineage (NCBI taxonomy): Eukaryota > Metazoa > Arthropoda > Insecta > Diptera > Drosophilidae > Drosophila > Drosophila pseudoobscura. The sequence goes on from NC_046683.1 coordinate 16,443,811, forward strand.
AGCACAGTCAGTACGGCACCATGGACCTGACCCAATTGCAGAAGCAAATCCAACTGGATTTGTCGGCCAGTAGGACCCCCCTGCTGGTGGTAGCGGACATTGGGGCATCGCTATGTGGCTACGTGGACAGCCTGCAGCGACTACGGGACGTGTGCAAGCCGCACAACATGTGGCTTCATGCCAGTGGCCATGGCCTGGCCGCTCTCGTGTGTGCCCAGAGCCAGGGCCATGTCGACGATGTCCTGCACTCGATGGCCCTGAATTTGGGCAGCTGGCTGGGAGTTCCCAGTCTGCCCATTGTCCTGTTGCATCGTCCACTCCTGAACAGTGCTTTAAGTGCCTTCGAATCCGATCCGATCCTGTCGCGGCGCCTCAACTCGCTGTCGCTGTGGACCAGTCTGCAGGCTCTGGGCAGGAAAGCGATTGCCGAGCGCCTCCATGTGGCATTTCAGACATGCAGTATTCTATTCGAAATCGCCTCCAAATGCGAGGGTATTCGTGTGCTGGTAAGCGTAGAGAAAGAGAGAGAGATATTTTGGTAATTTTTAAATGAAACTCATAATTTTATGTCCCAAACAGAGTCACACACCCGGGGCACAGACTGGTGCCTCTCTGTCGGACATTATCCAGAGTCCATTCGATGTTAACACTTTATTTGACGCGGCTGCACCCGTGGTGGCGTATCAGTTCGATGGCAGCACAACCATTCCAATTTCCGGCAACCTCGAGGCTGCCGAACGCGAGACGGGGGGCCTCAAGCCCCTAGAGAAGATCAACAATGCTTCCTATTTTGATCGCCTCAACTCCTGGCTGGGCCAGATCTTGCAGCGTGACTGCCCCAATGTGAGTAGCAGCCAAACTACTCGTATCATTCAAATTTCTCACGCCTGTCCCTGTTGGACACTCTAGTTTGACTTTGAAGTGATTGAGCATCCCACACATGGCAGCTGCATTCGCTATTGTCCCCTGGAACTGGGCCTCGGGGAGCAGCCACCCAGCTCTGAGAATCTGGAAAGCTTCGCCCAGAGTCTGGAGGCTCATGTGGACATTTTGCGGGCCACCATCAAGCACAAGGCACGATTCATTTACCTGGTGGAGCGCAGCGAGGTGTTGCGTCTCGTTCCCCTGCCTGAATGGGCGGGCATGGGCGGTGTTCGGTTTGTCCCCGAGAGCTGGGAGTCTCTACTGACGGATCAGGCCAAAACCGAGCTGAACAAGCTCAACATTGATTTGGTCGAGGCTCTCAAGTCAACGGACAATGCCTTCTCGCTGGGCGAGGGCACTGACGGACTGATTTGTGTGCGCTTTGGCATGGTCACTCACGAGACCGAGGTGGAGGAGCTCCTTGATTTGGTTGTCACTGTGGGCAAGAGTGTCCAGGAGAACTCGCGAGTGTTGGACACCATGTCGGAGATTGTCAAGAAGGTATATCCTCAATGTCCCTAAAATTGACTAGTAACAAGCTTGAGTTTTTTCTGTTCTCAGGGTATTGAAGCTGTCACAGCTGATCTTCAACGCGAATCGGAGGAGAAACTCTGGCAGGAGGGCATCCTGCGGCATGTGCCCGTTGTCGGACGCGTTTTCAACTGGTGGTCCCCACCAGCCAAGGAGTCTGGCATCAAGGGCCGTAGCCTTAATCTAACCCAGGGCGTGGTCGAGAGCACGGAAAATATTTACAAGTGAGCTTGGATTTATTTAAAGAATTGAATTGACATTTGATTAAAATGTGTGTGCATTTACAGGTATCACATGCAAATGACTGGAGCAACGGCTCATCAGCTGCCAGCGAATCGTTCGCCACCAACACCCATGGTGCAGACGCCAGTGGGTGCAACATCCACGCAACAGCAGCCCGTCTTTCCCACTGTGGAGCCCGTGGCCGGATCAGGTGAGGCTTCGCCTGACGTCCCCGAAGTGGGCTTGAATTCAGGCGGTGCAGGTACGATAGGCACAGCAGCAGTACCTCCGCCCACTCTGAACCATGTGGATCATGCTCGGACTGTCAGCCAGAGCAGTGCCAGCTCCTCGGTCGTCCCCGAATTGGTGGCCGCAAACAGTGCAATTAACAATAATTAAGAGCAAAAGTAATTATTGAAAAAAAATGAAAAAGATAACTTAACTTAGGCCCAGGCACAGCCCCAGCTTCATGAATTGATTTCTAGAGCGTATGGCCGCAAAGCAAATATCAAAGGACAACGACAAGGATGACAAGGCTTAGCAAACCGCAGAACAGAGCTATAAAAAGGAAAAGAATATTATATAGAAGGCTGGCTTTAGCCCAAATCACCACCTTCCCCTTAAAACAAAACCTAACAACCCTTCAAACGAGAAGATGAAAAACCAACAATTCCAAAGATTTTTCTCTTATACAAATTTGAAAAGAAAAACCTATAAAATTGCTATGTATTTATATATTGCCTATTTTTATGATCTTATACATTTTATTTTATATAAATTTTATTATACTTTATTCCGATCATTGTTGTTGTTGTTGTCTCTAATCCCAAGCCGAAAAAGAGCGAAAAATCCAACAGAATTTTCCCTGTCAACCCATATATATTTTTTTTGTTTAATGCTTTGATTATATTTTATCTCCTTATTTGTATTTATTATTCCGATGCAAGTACCTATGAGAAAGATGTATATATATGTATATATACATATATATTTTGGCAATTGTTCAATGTTCAATTGTGTGTGGCACTAAATTGCTCTATTCTAATTTGTTTAAGAAGCTATATAAGTGAGAAAAACCACAAAAGAAATGAAAGAAATATACTTAATAATAAAATATATTTATTATACAAAATGCTGCTATAAAAAGAAAACAAATTCTGCACAAAATATGATAGAAGCAACAAACAAACAGACAAAAATAAATTGTGTAATAATTTAGACAAAGATGGTGTCTTTTTTTCTCTAGCCGTCCTACACTAATTAATGTTTATCCAGTTTATCATATCTAATCTTATCCGAGGTGCTGCTTATCGCAAAATCAAAGCCGAACAAAGAAAACAAATTGGGTTCCGTTGAATTTTTGGGTCAAATTTAACACAAACATGGTACGAATTAAATACTATCAAGAACTACACAATTTTCTGGAGGGACTCGCTCGTATCAGTTGATTGTTCCTAAAACTATAATAACAACAGCTACAGATACAATGGATGGTTAGATTTATCTTTTTCAAATACTCGAAAATGGAAGCCAGAACTTTACCTTCTTTAAGATCTGTCTATACGCTTTAGCTATCTTACCCTTGAGTAATGTTTAATCTTTGACTTTCCGCTTCTCCCATTAAAACAAATTTTCTCCATCTAACTAATGCAATTAAATTTTATATTTATATTTTATTTAATATTTTTGTTGGGTTTTTTTTAGCGCTTTAATTTGTTGCTGCTTGCTTCTGAAATAAATGTTTCCATCCAGGGGGGTTTTGTCTTGTTTTTTCCGTTTCCCTATTCGTTTCTTGTGTTTTTGTTTTCTATTTCTGCGCATAAAATATTTTCAATCCAGACATTTTTGACTCCCCGCCCCACCCATTTCGGTGCCATCCCGAATATTTTTCTGGGGGAAACGGATTTCTGGAGGCACACACTTATTAAATAAATTTTGTTTCGTTTTTTATTCCTTACAAGAGTGTTCAAACTTTTCTTATGATTTGTTAGATTTAATTTTTTGTTTAATATGCAACTAAGCGGTTCCATTTTTTGCCTCTGTTCTTTACATTCTCTTTAACTAATTATATGTCTGCATATATACTATATAAATAGTTATATAAGTATATATGTATGTATGCATATGTTGTACAACTGGATCTTGTCTTATGTTTTTGCTGCTTATTGCTGCTGCCGTTGAGCCTTCGCTATTTTCGCTAATTTTGTTTCGATTTTTGAATTCTTCAGTTTTCGGACTTTTTCTTCATCTTTTTTTATAACCTTGCTTTGTCTGTATTTTGTTTGTTTTATGTTTTTCTTCTTTTGTTTTGTAATAACTACAACGCGTACGATGACAACATTTAACACAGAAATATATTTACGAACTAATTATGTAATATTATTATATATATATATATATATATATGTATTTATATATATATGTATAATATTAATTTTATGTTTGAATGTAATTTCGACCTAGGTCCGAAACGGTCAAGACCAAATGGATCTCTCTTCTCGGGGGGTTCACGTTTCTTGGTACCTTTATTTTTCTTTTTTGGGGCTGAATGGGGGATCCCCCATTAAGGTTCGAATCGATTCTGTTCGGTTTTTTTTTAGTGTTTAATTTAAAGATTTTTTAAACCTCCCCCCGGTGGAGAAGAGCTTTACATACAATCTCTCTAAAAGGGGTTGCGTTTTTAAATAATTTTCTGATTGTTTTTTTTTTTGTTTTTGCTTGGTTGTGTATAACATATGTAGTTTGTATTTGTATAATAAGCGAATAAAAAAACTTGATTAGTTTGTTCATTTTTTTGTCTTTACACGATCTATACATATTTACTTTTAAAAACGTTCTTTTTCCAGTGTGTGTTTGTTTCTTTTTTATTAAGATTATTGGGTAAATTTCGTCTTGAGTACTACTCCATCGTTAATATTTTACAATTGATCATTTCATTGCGATTTAGTGTATATAATATGATCACTGATCGGTTATCAGTGAAGGTTTGTTTTTACGAATATATGTATATTAGTATCTATGCATATAGCTATTCAATATATCTGTAAATGTTGTGAACTTTCGCTGTGTGTTTCGGGCAGTGTTCGGGGTTGCCTTAGTTGGTTGGCCTCGTTCGTCGCTTCGTTGGCCTCTGGTCTGGTCTCTACTCTGACTCGGGGAATTCCTCTAAAAGGAACTCTATCCCCACAACTCGATCGATTATTCTTTGCGGGTTTGCTGTTGCTTTTTCTGTTGCTTTTGCTGCAGTATACTCGTAGTTGATAGGCATTTGTGTGTCTGTATATATAACTAGCTATATTTAATATATATCATATATATATCTATTTAACTTTGCAGATTGGTGTCTTCTTTGTCAGTTTCTGGGGGAAAGACTAGTTGTTGGGAGGGCAGTACTTTCTGTTATGATCTGTTCTGTTAGTTCATATATTGCTATTCGGTTCCAATGACACGTCTAGAATCTAAATCTCGTTTTTCTCTGGTTATCGTTTGTCTTCGTTTGGTTTAAGCTATACTCGTACTTCATATATGTATGTATGCTTGGGCTCGTTCCCCTTCCTGCCTTTCGTTTAGCTACTAAATGTACAGTTAGTACTACTATATATTCCAATTATATATCTATACTGTAATGTATATATTTATTTGTTGGTTGTTCGTGTTCCTGTGTGTATAGTTGTATAGTTGTATATTCATATGTGCTAGTTTATGTTTAATAAATGCATTCCATGTTAAGCTTAGGTTAGATACACAATAAAATCGCAGGGGTCAAATCCAAACGAAGTCTACTCGTTCCGTTCGTCTCGTCTGTCTGCCCGTTCCTAAATCGATTCAACCCCCAGCCAGTCCCAGGCGATCCGCAATCGTTGGATCAACCTGACGCACAACCCAGACACAGGACAGAGTCGAGCACTACCTACTACCACCGGCCATCCGAACCGAATGCTTGGAGATGCGTGGAAATATGGGGGCAAGGAATATCTGTTGGAGTGACCTTTTAAAAGTAATCAATAATTCAATCATTCAAAATAAATTACATCTGGCTTTAGTTATTCACTATTTGAAGCCCGAAGAGTCATGTTAACAGATTTTCCCAGGATATTCAGATTTCCAATGTTGGAATGACTAGAGTTAAGAATAGTTATCACACATCACGCACTATAAAATAGTTCAGTGAATCAGTTTAAATGCAAAATTCTGTTCGAAAGAGCTTACTGATAGGAGAAATCGATCTTTTTACCATGCAATGTACAGAGTATAGTATTAGTTGAATGATTGCTTGATTATCATTTTCGACAACTGAACATACATATACGAATTAACTAATTATTAAAAATATCAACAGATCTAAGGAATATTGATTTCCTTTAAGGAAATATAGGAATATTGAAGGATTTGCCCCCACATCTTCCACACACACACATTTGGATTCAGAGGCCCGTGTTTCTAGATAAAAATTGACTCTCGACAAGTGCCATAAGTACATAAAAAAAACACGTTTGCTAACTTTCAACTACATTTCGATTCCTAGAACTTATAGACTACGATCCCGATCTTAATTTTCTGGGTGAAGATTTATCCTTTTGTTTTTGTTTATAGATTAATGTTGTATATTACAATATTCTTGTCCCCATAATTGCTGTCTGTCTCTTGGCTTTTAAATAAATTTTTTTAAAATTGTTGTCTTTTAACAATTTTAAAAAGTGTTTCTGTAGCGATTGGTAAAAATATGCTATTATCAAAAAGGAATAACCGTGTCTTTATAGACTTATATGAATTCATAAATCGTTGATATATGTTACATATATGTTCTATATATAGTATGGTATATATATAGTATAAGTCAAATATCTAAATATGCACGAGTTTTGTCGGTCTGTCTGTGTGCGTTTATAGTGTATATATTTATATATCCCATGTAGATTTAGATATATACGTAATGTCTAGTGTATAGTATATACAAAAGTCGAATTGTGGGCTATCCATCGTAATAGCTTTCACTTGCATAGGATGCACAAAGAAGGATTCCGGTTGTAGGATACGATTACGATAAATGCAACAAATCAAGAAACAGGAACAGTCGCCACTAATTCCACCCCACCCCACCTCCTTTCTGTTCTAATCCATCTCATTCTCGCGCCATGTGTCTATAATACAAAAAAGTCTAGAAGTAATGTCCGCTGGAAGACGCCAAAACCCATGCCCAAGCCCAAGCCCATCCCAGCCCGTTTTCAATTACATTCCCATTCCCATTCCCATTGCTATTCCTTTTTACAGCTCGGTCACCGCATAGTTGCTCTCGTCGGTTATCGCTGGCGGCGGCGGCGGTAGATCATCATCATCATCCACTGTGGAGCCCACTCCAGCCGCTGTGGCGACGCTTCCTCCGCCGTTGTGTAGGGCCAGACCGTTGCCCGCCTTTCCATTGGCCGCCTGTCCCATCCGGGCCTTGGGGGGAGTCGCTTCCACATGATGTGCCGTCTGTGCCTCAAGCGGCGGCGGTGGCAGTGATGTGTCCTCGCTGTTGTTGTTGGGGCCACCGTTTTGGAGGCCCACGACGGCGGCTCCTCCGCTCTCGCTCAGCATTTGCGTGGGCTGTGCAGATGGCGGTGGTGGCGATGTGGGCGTTCCAATGCGGGGCGGTGGAATGGCTTTCATCTGCGGCGGCAGCTTCATCGGCGGTCGCTGCAGGGTCCTGGCAGGGGGCGAGGAGGAGTTTTCAAAGGATAGTACGAATACAGATCGGAGGCAATACCTACTTGGAATAGTTTTGATGATGCGCCTGCTGCTTCTGCTGGTAGATGGACTCCACCTTGGGCTGCTCCGCATCTTTGGGTATCTCCGGCAAGGGACAATTCAGTATCGAGGGCTTGTACTTGGGATCAAACTTTCCGCCCTGCCGCAGGGTGGAGCACTTGTAGATCTGCTTATCCCGATCGTAGATGGCCGTGTCCATTGCAGTGCTAATGGGTACTACATCCGACTCGGGCTGCTGCGGGTGCGGGTGCGGATGCTGATGCTGCTGCTGTTGGGGATGTGGCTGGTGCTGTTGTGGCGACTTGAGCTGGTGCAGCTGTTGCTGCTGCTGCGACGGCGGCGGGGGCTGGGCATGTTGCTGCTGCTGGTGGGGATTGGGTGGCGGTACTGCCCCCGGATGATGATGGGCCGGTATCTGTGGTCCAGCCTGGCTATTCTGCCGTCGCATCGTGGCCAGATTGGAAACATAAATTGAGCCCTGGCTGACGGCCACCAGCGGCTGGTAGATCGAATGCGGATTCCCATTGGCGGCCAGCTGAGGGGCCAGATGGGCCGGTATCTGCTGATAGATCTGGCTCTGACCCGGCGGCAGGTGATGCGGGGCATGATGGGCCGCCGCTGCCGCCGCCGCCGCCGCCGTCGTATATGTGCCATATTGCTGGGCCTGTGCCTGGGCTTGGGCCTGCTGCTGGTGGTAAATGGCGTGCTGATGCTGGACCGCAGCGGCCACGGCGGCAGCCGAATGCGAGTGCGGATGCTGATGCTGGTGCGGATGCGGGTGTGGGTGCTGGTGTGGATGATGGCAGTAAATGGGTTGGGGTCCTCCCATTTGTTGCTGTTGCTGTTGCTGCTGCTGGTGCTGTTGCTGGGCCTGCTGCTGGGCATGCGCCTGTGCGGCCTGGACCTGGGCCTGTGTTGTGGGCGGCATATTGGCGGCGAGTGCGGAAGCGGCTGCGGCTGCTGCTGCTGCGGGGGGTGGCGACGGTTTTCAGTAAAAGTCATTGGCTTCCAAAGTTTTGCATTGTTTGCTTAGGGTTGCATATTTACCATTATTGGGACCTACAAAAAGCCACACACAACACACATTTCAATTAGCAAGGCGGATGGAGGATACGGATGCGGATACGGATGTGGATGTGGATGCGGATGCAGGATGAGGAGGTCGACGAGTCAATGCAGCGATGGACGATAGATGGGCGCATACATTGCATGTAAAGAAAGATCCAAAGATACAAAGAAACCATGAGAACGAATTGAGCTATAGATAAAACACGCCTGTTGTCCGAGCAGTTTGGAGATATGCTACTGATTCGAAATTCCAGCTATTGGATCTACAATATCATTTCATCTTGTATCTACGGCGGGGTGCTATCGTCATGCCCCGTAAACAGAGGCGGCGCACGGGTGTTCACCTGTTCTTCGTCTCTGACCGATCCCTCCGCTGCCTAATCAGAATCGTCGGTCCCCAGAATCCAGCAACAAAAAACAGAGAAAGCATGAAAACCTAAAAACCTTAAAAAAACCTACAGTTTGGCTTGGTATCTTCAGGTAAATCCATTGCTTCTACACAAATCAAATATCAGATGAAAGGTCATACTCTTCTCTTTATAAACCATCAATTTTTGCAGCTGCAGATGCCGACTGAAAACTATGAAAGTGCGCAATTCTGCAAAAAGCAGTTTTTAATTTTTAAAAACTTTTTGCTGTATATTCGGAAAATTGAACCTGGCCTACCAGCCAATTTTTGTACAATTTATAGAGAAATGTATGTTTTTTAAAAGGATAAGCGTTGCTTTTGAGTCGAAAATAGGCCATGAATCGGTTATTAACAGGCTATATGTATAGCGTTATTCGAACATACTCGTAAACTGAAAGGGTGGGTAACTATTTGCACAAAAACCGATTTTAAACAACAACTTATCTCACATATATGCCACTTAGGGTTCAATCAGCAACTGGTTCTAGTGGAAATATGTAGTACTAAAATCTGAATAGTTATGCTTGTCTTATAAATCTATTAAGAACCGTTTTTCTATCGTTTTTTAGCCAAATCTTCTAGAAGTTATCCACTATCATAAGCTAACAAACCATTTAAGCGATATTCCACTCTAAGGATATGGATAGATACATGGAATGTATTCTAAACCCGGTTTAAAATCGGAAAAAGCCTTCGTTTAGTTTGGTTTAAAAACCACTAGCCACAATCCACAGCTCAATTCGATTTCCGAACCCCATTGAGGCTCCCGACAGATCAACAATAAAGATCCATATAATGATTGATAGATTGATAGATAGATAAAGAGAGAGAGAAAATACATGGTTTGTGGGTGTGGGTGTGACGTGGTATGTACCGAGTGTACGGGCGCTGATTCCACGCTGATTTCGTGGGTACCACTTACCAGTCATGTGCGTGGGGCTGTGATTATGCGACGGAAGTCGTCCCAGCGTGTGGGTACCCATGGCCCGCATGTTCTGCTGGATGTGTGCGTGGGCCATCATCTCGTGCTGCTGCCGCTTGCTGGGATGCTGAAGTGTGTGCGAGCCGCTGATAACCGGCGGGCTGAAGTGCCTGCAACGACACCGGATGCACAGAGATCGAAAGAGAGAGAGAGAGAGAGAAGAGAGAGAGAATGGAGGCGGGAAACGGGTTGGGTTCAAGCTACGGCAGGACACGAGTGGGGGCGAATCACCCAACGGGGGGATCACCCCGGTGCATCGGCCAAAACATACCCATTATGATTGCGCGGCAAAGTCCGGGCAGCGTTCATCATCTGCTGATGGTTCTGCGGTGCCGGATGCGATATATATGACGGCTCATCCACCTGGGCATAGTCGTTCCGCTTGCGTATGTAGATCCACGTGTGCGAGTCCACCCACACCATAATCGTCAGCAGTATGGCCGCAATGAAGCTGGCAATCAGCATCAGCACCAGTCCCAGCAATCCTCCCTCGCAGAGTCCCCGGGCGGCTGCCAGAAAGTTATGATGCACTGCCTTGCAATCGACCAGAGCCGTCAGCTGGGTCAGAAGCCGTTCGCTGCTATTAAGATCTGCATTCACCGCTCCCAGCTTCGGCTGCAGGCCCGAGGACTTGAACAGCACCAGGGATATCTTCATCACGGTGGCCATGGCACTGCGGGCATTGTTCAGCGAGTTCTGCGACTCTCGCAGCCGCTGGGTGAACGGGTTCGTGTGGCCCGGCTCGCATTGGGTGTAGTGCAGCAGCACGTTCGTGGGCAGGTCCCGGGGGGCCGTGGATACCAGGAAATCCGCTGGGCTTATGCACAGATCGCCCACAGCCACCGAGGAGGAGAGATACAGGCCGGACATCAGCCAGGAGCCAGTTACGGCCAGCAGACCGCAAACGCTAAAGAGTATCAGGGCGCATCGCGAGTGCCTGGCCACACCCACTAGCAGAACAGCACAAAGGACAAGGAGTAGGGCTAGGGTAGCCACTGTGCCCGGCCAGCGTATCAGTTCCCACTGGTCGCCGCGCTTCAGAGAGAAAAAACAAAAATGGAAAGCGGGAAAATATAGAGGAGTTTCTAACAAGGGGTGCATCCGGACTTACTGTCAGAAAGTGTGTCATGGAGATGCCCATCAGGGGTCGTCGTATATCGCTGGCTGCATTCGTAGCCAAGGTCACATTGCCCTGGACAATGTTCAGCGAAACAAAGAGCTTGGATAGAGCCGTCTGATTGGACACCGGTTGATCGAAAATATCCGCCAGCTCCACCAGCTGCGGCCTGATGCGATTCGTCAGCGTGTTCTCCAGTATGTGCGTCTGATTCCTGATGGTCGTCACAAGATTGTCCACCTTCCGTCCGGCGGTCAGCACCTCGAGCAATCCATTGTGCAGATCGTCGTTTCCGTAAAGGCCCAGGCCGATGGCGGCACAGCACATCACAGTCACAATCGAGAGGGCCACCTTCAGGCTGGTTATCGAGTGGGCCGGGCGGGGTTTCCGGTCGCAGCATCTGGTCATCAGATAGAAGAGTAGTCCCAGCAGCGAGACGATAAGTAGCGCCGCTGGTACCGATCCCAGGATGCCCAGACTCTGTGCAAATAAAACCGAGAAATTTTTAATTGGAGTAGGAAGCAATTGTACAGTGAAAACTCTTCTGATTGGACATCTGTCGTTACATTCGTTGTAACACGCCACGTTGTGGCGGACAACAGCTCGAAATTGGAATTTAAGAACAAAATCTAAGAATGAAACGAAGCTATCCCCATAAAACATACTTAAACATACTTTTTTAAGCCTTCCAAAGTTATCCGCCCAACGGAATATACATACATATATGTATTTATCTTCTTCTATATTTAAGAATTTGTCCAACAATGTAAACATACATAGTTTTAGATTTAGTTTTTAGCAATATTTATTTATTTATATTTGCTCACCTCTAGGTAGATCTCATCGTTGGGCCGGAACGTGCTGTTGATCTTGTGGAATGTGATGTTGTAGTGGGGCAGGGCATGGAGCAGCTTGGCTATCACCGGGACCTTGTATTGATCCGTAAACTCGTGATAGTCGCCCATCCTTCACGACTCTCGCTCTTCCCTTGGGCAGCCCCTAACGGTTTTTCTCTCGCACTCCTTTGATTTCTCGCACTCCTCTTGAGCGTGTGTGTATGCGAGTGTGAGATGAGTGTGTGTCCTCCCTCTTGTGTCTGCTTTCCCCCCCGTTCCTTTTGTTGTTGGTGGGTTTGGACGTCACTTCTGACACGCTCTACGTGCTCACGGGGCTGCGGCGTTTCCTAACCTCTTGACACCAAATCCAAATTGTTGTGCACTGTATGTGTCGTTTCGGGGGTGGGGTAAATTGGGTGTAGAGCAAAGCAGAGCGTTGGAAAATGTGTGTAAGTACGAGGAGATTTAATATGCAAAAAAAAAAGACAGAAACGGGGAGAGGGGCAGCTCCAGCTGCTTCTGTTGGTTTTACCGTAAATCTTGCGAATTTCCCATTTGCCTCTGCAATTCTCTAACTGACACCCTATCCAGAGTTGTATTTATTATTTTTTACAGCTACAAATTTATCCCAATGGGGTTTCCTGGTAATGCCTCACCTTTAATAAATAGAACTTGCCTTCACCGATCTACAAATTTACACTTTTCACTCGCTGTCTCCCTTTCACACACCACACACACATCAGCGGGCACCTCAATGAACCAAACGGTTCCTGCATACACACACATCCTAACATGCAGTATGTGTGGGCGTACGCATGCCCATGTGTGGGCATGGCCTTAATTACTCAATAAGTAGGTTGCCGTTGCCTCATGTACGCCCACATTCATGCACTTTAGTTAAACATTATTTTATTGCATGTTGGACTTGCTTTACCGCGTTTTACACTTTTATTTTGCACACCCTAAAAAAGCTGTTGTTTGGCGTCTCCGCCTTTATTCCTTCCTTCTTATTAATGCTGCTGCGGCCTGGGCAGCGCAATAGCAATTTTGTTCACTTGTCTTCCTCTTCCTGCCAGCCTGCCGCAGCAGCCATGCCATCCCCCATCCTATTCTCCATCCAGCAACAAGAACAACAGTAACGGTAACAGGCGTGCTCGCTCTCTGGCCTGGCCTGGAAACTCTCTCACTCTCTCTCTCTCTCTCTCTCTGTATGCTCCCTATGCGCGCACTGCCTTGCTGTTTTAAAAGTATAACTGTTGTTGTTGTTGCTCCCATTATTGTTGCCTTTGTTTGTCCTATTCGCTCTCTGAATTCGCTCTTTCTCTCTCTTTCGCTTGCTCCCTCGCCCTGTGTGTGACTTCGTGAGTAGATGGGTGCATGTGTGTGCGTGTGTTTATATATCTATTGATTAAAAGTTCGCTCTGCTTCCTTATTCCTCCTTTGGCAAAGTCGTCTCGCTTCATGCCGAACCGAACACACCAACCACGCACTCGTAATTGCTGCGCCCACTTCTCCCTCATCCTTCTTCTCCTCTCTCACGGACTGCTGCATCACCACGAAATGCAACATTTATGTAGTTTACTCTTAGGGGTTTCCATGGACATTACAACGAATGCAACAACGTTGCTGCATTAGTAATAGCAACAAAATCACGCACAAACACACACAGACGACACTTACGCACACATGCACCCGCCCTCGAACTGCAGCAATAGATGTGTGTTCAAAATCACTTCAAAAACAGAACAGTGAAGGAATAAATTAAAGTTCCCCCTTATCGAGGCTTAAATATTTATACGACATTTTTTGGTTTCCAACAATGATTCCACTAAAATCAAGCACACAACTCCCAGTTATTGGCAGGGACCACCCAAATGGGTACACAATTTTTCACAACAAACAAAGCCTCATATTCCCCCATTTCCGTCCAGTTCTCGGGGGCTTATCAAGCCCGAGTGTACCGACGAGTACACCGCATCCCGCTGATTCGAAATGATTATTACTTTTTATTCCACTTTTAAGCGACAAATCCTTGGCCTTGACATTTCTATATTGTAAAACACGCTTTATTTGACTTATTGTTTAACTAAATGGCTTTTGTTGCTCTTGTTTCAGTGTTGTTTCGTTTGAGTTTTATGAAAGGAAACACGAGCAGGACCTTCACATTCCGAAGACTGAGCAAAGTATGAAAATTTTGTGTCGTTCAATTTGGTCACACCCTCTAGATTATGCATACGATGTTGATATGCCGTAGAGGCACGTTCAGTATTTTACAGGATAAAAACAGGAGACTCGACTAGACTCACGACCCGACTCCTCCGATTCGAAACCCCCAAAACAGGCAAGCTCTCAGTACGGTGCGTGCGCAAGTTTCCACCCTCAGTATTATTGTGCCAGGGCTGCAGTTGGTATTCGGCAATTTGCTTTGGGCATTCGCAAAAGCTATAAAGCCGCCGGGCAGATCTTGATTTCAAGTTTATTAAAAATCGTAATTTCGCCGTTCAAATTTGGGGGATTTTCATTGGCTTCGCTATACTCTACCTTGACGAGAACGTTTTAAATGCATATATTTAGGTTAAATGCACTAACGGATTCGTTTTCCAGCCCTGGGAATTTCGAATTTCTGGTGATGGACTATTATAAAAAACTATGAAGTGAAAATATTTTGATAATTTATTTATGTAAATAAATACATTGCTTTAAGAATCTATAAATATTTTAAGTTATTTTCTGTAAATTATTTTCTGCATATTATGCGATATATACATATCGATAACAAGTTATTTGAGGAGTATTGCAGCACTATAGTGTTGGTTAAACTAATCGGCGTTCATCCGCACGAAGCAGCTGAGTAATCAGGGTGACCAGGCCTCAAAACTGCCTATCAAGCGATCCAATCGATGTGTACAAATTGTATGTAGTGGCAGGTTGCTGGCCACACCAATTATAGAGCTGCTCCACACCTGGCCAGAGGCCTGGCTACCACCACCACACACATCATTCAGTGGAAATAGGAATAGCTAGCAGCAATAACAAGAACCAGGGCCAGGCCAGCTTGTGGCTTATCTTCGTGTCCGCCGTCGTCGCCGTCGCCCGGAGTAGTCGTTTTTTAAATCAATTTTATGTGGATTTTATCAAAATGAGTGTCCTACCGTTTATACGCGGTGTTGACTTTACCAAAAATGATTTCAGTGTGAGTATATTCCCCTCCCTGTTCCCTCCCCGCCCCTCGCGACCCCTCCTCCCGCTGTGTGCGTTTTTTGTGTCTTGCCAAAAACAGGTCACAAAAAAAAGTCATCTATGACGGAACGCGAGGAATTTGTCATCCCACAGCTGCACAGCTGCTTGTTTTTGTTGCCTTCTGCTGCTGTATTGATGATTGATACCCATTGATGATTGATGACTGAATGTGTTCTGATTGTTTTTAGCAAACATTCCCCAGCTCCATGCGGCAAATGTCGCGGGTGCAATGGCTCACTCTGGACCACACACAGCTGCAAGAGGTGCCCGAGGAGCTGGGGCAGCTGCAGAAGCTGGAGCATCTCTCCCTCAATCACAATCAGCTGGAGAAGATCTTCGGCGAGCTGACGGAACTGACCTGCCTGCGCTCGCTGGATCTGAGGCACAACCAGCTGAAGAACAGCGGCATACCGCCGGAGCTGTTCCACCTAGAGGAGCTGACCACGCTGGACCTGTCGCACAACAAGCTGAAGGAGGTGCCCGATGGCCTGGACAGGGCCAAAAATCTGATTGTTCTCAACCTGAGCCACAATCAAATCGAGTGCATACCCACCCCGCTGTTCATCCATCTGACGGATCTGCTGTTTCTGGATCTGTCGCACAATCGCCTAGAAACCTTGCCACCCCAGACGCGCCGTCTGACCAATCTGAAGACCCTCGACCTCTCGCACAATCCCCTGGAGCTGTTCCAGCTGCGCCAGCTGCCCTCCCTGCAGAGCCTCGAGGTGCTGAAGATGAGCGGCACGCAGCGGACGCTCCTCAACTTTCCCACCAGCCTGGACAGCCTGGCCAATCTCTGTGAGCTGGATCTGTCGCACAATTCGCTGCCCAAGCTGCCCGACTGCGTCTACAATGTGACCACCCTGGTGCGTCTCAATCTCAGCGACAACGAGATTAACGAGCTCAGCTCCAGCATGGAGTCCTGGCAGCGCCTCGAGTCCCTAAATCTCTGCCGCAATCAGCTAACCGCCCTGCCCGCCGCCCTCTGCAAGCTCCCGAAGCTCCGGCGACTCTTCGTAAACGACAACAAGCTGAATTTCGAGGGCATACCCTCGGGCATTGGGAAGCTCGGTGCTCTGGAGGTCTTCTCGGCGGCCAACAATCTACTGGAGATGGTGCCCGAGGGCGTGTGCCGGTGCGGGGCCCTCAAGCAGCTGAATCTGAGCTGCAATCGCCTGATCACACTGCCCGATGCCATCCATCTGCTAGAGGGACTCGACCAGCTGGATCTGCGCAACAATCCCGACCTGGTGATGCCCCCCAAGCCGAGTGAGGCCAGCAAGGCCACCAGCCTGGAGTTCTACAACATTGATTTCAGCCTACAGACGCAGCTCCGGTTGGCCGGAGCCGCTGTACCGCCCTCGATGCCTGCCACAGCCACGCCCAAGGACTCGACGGCGCGAAAGATACGCCTGCGACGCGGCCCACGCTCCGATGGCGATCAGGATGCGGCCAAGGTGCTCAAGGGCATGAAGGACGTTGCCAAGGACAAGGACAACGAGGGCGAAGCCTTCGGGCTGCCGGAGGACGGCAAGCCCGAATCGCTGAAGCCCAAACGTTGGGACGAGTCGCTGGAGAAGCCGCAGCTGGACTACTCCAAGTTCTTCGAGAAGGAGGACGGCCAGCAGCCGGGCCTGACCATCTGGGAGATCGAGAACTTTCTGCCCAACAAGATCGAGGAGGTGGTGC
This sequence comes from Drosophila pseudoobscura, assembly GCF_009870125.1. NCBI lineage: Eukaryota > Metazoa > Arthropoda > Insecta > Diptera > Drosophilidae > Drosophila > Drosophila pseudoobscura. The sequence continues at coordinate 16,460,580 of NC_046683.1, forward strand.
ACGGTAAGTTCTACGAGGGCGACTGCTACATTGTGCTCAAAACGCGGTACGACGACCTGGGCAACCTCACGTGGGAGATATTCTTCTGGATCGGCAACGAGGCCACCCTCGACAAGCGTGCCTGTGCGGCCATCCATGCGGTTAATCTAAGGAACTATCTGGGAGCCCGCTGTCGGACGATTCGCGAGGAGCAGGGCGACGAGTCGGACGAGTTTCTGGCTTTGTTCGACACGGAGGTCATCTACATCGAGGGCGGGCGCACGGCCACCGGTTTCTACAACATCGAGGAGATGATACACATCACACGGCTGTACCTGGTGCATGCGTATGGGGCCACTGTACACCTGGAGCCGGTGGCTGTCACCCTGGCCTCGCTGGATCCCCGGCACGCGTTCGTCCTGGACCTGGGCAGCCGCATTCACATTTGGCTGGGCAAGAGCTCCAAGAACACGCTCAACTCGAAGGCCCGCCTCATGGCTGAGAAGATCAACAAGACGGAGCGCAAGAACAAGTGCGAGATTAATGTGGAGCGGCAGGGCGAGGAGAGCGCCGAGTTTTGGCAGGGACTGGACGTCACAGCGGAGGAGGCGGCGGCCCAGCCGCCTGAGGAGCATGTCCCCGACGACTACCAGCCGGTGCAGCCGCGCCTCTACCAGGTCCAGCTGGGCATGGGCTACCTGGAGCTGCCGCAGGTGGAGCTGCCGGAGCAGAAGCTCTGTCACACGCTGCTCAACAGCAAGCACGTCTACATCCTCGACTGCTACACGGATCTGTTCGTCTGGTTTGGCAAGAAGTCCACGCGCCTGGTTCGAGCGGCGGCCGTCAAGCTCAGTCGGGAGCTGTTCAACATGATGGATCGGCCGGAGTGTGCCCTCGTGATGCGCGTCCCGGAGGGCAATGAGATGCAGATCTTCCGCACCAAGTTCCTCGGCTGGGATGAGGTCATGGCCGTAGACTTTACGCGTACGGCGAAGTCCGTGGCCAAGACGGGGGCCAATCTCACACAGTGGGCCCGGCAGCAGGAGACGCGCACGGATCTGGCTGCCCTGTTCATGCCACGCCAGTCGGCCATGCCGCTGGCCGAGGCCGAGCAGCTGGAGGAGGAATGGAACTACGACCTGGAAATGATGGAGGCCTTTGTTCTCGAGAACAAGAAGTTCGTCCGCCTGCCGGAGGAGGAGCTGGGCCATTTCTACACGGGCGAGTGCTATGTGTTCCTCTGTCGATACTGCATACCCGTCGAGGAGCCCGAAGCGGGAGAGGAAACAGCGGATCCAGCAACAGCGGATGAGAGTCGGAATCCCAGCCAGCAGCAGCTGCACCAGCAGCAGCAGCAGCCCGAAGATGAGATCCAGTGCGTGGTGTATTTCTGGCAGGGTCGCAATGCCGGCAACATGGGCTGGCTGACGTTCACGTTCACGCTGCAGAAGAAGTTCAAGGCGATGTTCGGCGAGGAGTTGGAGGTGATGCGCATCTTCCAGCAGCAAGAGAACCTCAAGTTCATGTCCCACTTCAAGCGTAAGTTCATCATCCACACGGGCAAGCGCAAGGACAAGGCCGTCACGGCCGAGGGCAAGGCGCCCGTTGAGTTCTTCCATTTGCGATCGAATGGCGGGGCCCTGACCACGCGCCTCATCCAAATCAATCCGGATGCAGTGCATCTGAACTCGGCTTTCTGGTAGGTGTCAATCCCTCTTCTGCCTCTGATCGCAATCGCTGATGAAAGCTCTCTCTCCTAACAGCTATATACTCCATGTGCCATTTGAAACGGAGGACGAATCGCAGTCGGGCATCGTGTACGTGTGGCTGGGCAGCAAGGCCTGCAATGAGGAGGCCAAACTGGTCCAGGACATAGCCGAACAGATGTTCAACAGTCCTTGGGTGAGCCTGCAGGTAAGTTGTTTCCCCGCACCCCGCATTCCGCTCTCCTGATCAAAAGGACACTAAAAGGATCACTTGTCACTCCACACACTCCACTTAGATCCTCAACGAGGGCGACGAGCCGGAGAACTTCTTCTGGGTGGCCCTTGGCGGCCGGAAACCCTACGACACGGATGCGGAGTACATGAACTACACGCGGCTCTTCCGGTGCTCGAACGAGCGCGGCTACTACACGGTGGCCGAGAAGTGTGCCGATTTCTGTCAGGACGATCTGGCCGATGACGACATCATGATACTCGACAATGGGGAGCATGTCTTCCTGTGGATGGGGCCGCGGTGCAGCGAGGTGGAGGTGAAGCTCGCGTACAAGTCCGCACAGGTGTACATACAGCATATGCGGATCAAGCAGCCGGAGAGGCCGCGCAAACTGTTCCTCACGATGAAGAATAAGGAGTCGCGCCGCTTTACCAAATGCTTCCACGGATGGAGTGCCTTTAAGGTGTATATCTAAGCCTTTCGGATTGTAGAGGAGGATCCTGTGGGTGGGAAGGGGGCTTGTGGCCGCTGCCGTGACAGTGCAGCAGCCGCCGCCGGACATGACACAAATTGCAGCACACGAAACGAAAACGAAAACGACAGAGAGAACACACACACATAACAGAAAGAGAAAGCGATAGAGATAGAGGGAAAAAGTGAAAATATCACCAAGCAAAAAAAAAAGAAAAGGAAAAATGTTTGTACTTTTATAATGTATTTAATTGTTTATATAATTAATGTAATTTTTTATTAGAGCACTTTCTCTCATCCCCAGCCCAATCCCAAGCCCAGCCCTTAACTAATTAGCTAACTCCAAGCCAAGTATTCGCATGCGCTACCTATATAAAAACCCCTCTATATACATACATACATATGTATATGTAAACGCAATATTTATATGCAGAGGTGAGAGAGGATTACTCCTTCGTGCTAGTCCTTTTAAAATGTTAACCTAAAGCTAGCTGTAATAAATCAAAACAAAACGAAACGAAAAAAAAAAACAAGAAACGGAAAGCAAAGCATATGGTCTAACTAATTGTACAAATCTATCGTATTTATTAATCCTTCAAATAAAAGAAATTGGAACAAAACAGAGTTCGATAATGGCTGATCTTCTCTTCGACTTTGAATTAAAGAAAGGCGTTAAGGCATGAAATTTAAATTTAAGTTTGAGTGTGATCGCTGAAATCTGCACACAGGGATGATTAGATATCGTTTCCCATGCGAAAAGCCTCCCTGTTTTTGCATAAATTTGCATCTTATATTGGTATTTAAATATTTAAAAAATACCAATTTATTGTACTTGGCACAATTCCTTTTAAGAGCTGAACCATCAGCAAACATTTTAGCAGTCGAAATTTATACTCTTTTAGCACTTATACTTGTAACATTAAAAATATGTGATTGTTTGATTATTCCCGCGCACTCTCGAATTCTGCGCGGTATATCGATAAATGGACATCGCGATGGGCAACTGATTTTGATGCATATGGCGCGTGTGTGCGAATGGCGAGTGTGTTTATTTGTGTGTGTGTGTGTGTTGGCGTCGGTGTCTAGTCCGCGTTAATTTTCTTGCCGTGCAAATTGTTGAATGAAAAGGAATTTGGGTGCAAAAATATAAGAACGACTCCGCTTAACTGTTCAAATCTCTTGCACAGGTAAGGAACGGCCATTATTTAGGCACTTCTGCAACTTGTAACCAAAATTAGCCATTTCAGTGGTTAGGAGGGAACGGGAACACAACGCGACGCAACACAACGCAACGCAACACAACACACAGATTATGGAGTTGTTCGACATGGTTAAAGCCACCCCACCGCCGCTACGGGTTCGGGACTCCAGCAGCTCAACTGCCAAACTGCCGGAGACACCATCGCCGCAGCCACCATCGGCGATGGCCGCCGCCGCCGCCGCCGCCACCTCTTCGTCGCATCATTCGGGTAAGCACAGCGTTTGGCAAGTATGGACCACCTCAAAGGATTTTGGCATGCACACGCACACGAACACGCACACCTATGCACCCTTGCACGTGCACACATTTCGATATACATATACTTATACATGCATGCATTTTATATAGACGTCGATGCATTGGACGCTTCCGTGGAGCCCTGCAAACGTTTCGTCGTCCGCCTAAAGCGCACCGTTTCCCGGGAACTAACCAAAGAGACGGACGAGGACAAAGGACCAAAGGGCAAGGACAAGGACAAGGACAATGATAAGGATAACGATCATGATTCAGATGATAAGGATGGTATGGATGACGGGGACGATTCGATGCAGCATTCGAGTCCTCCAAAAACCAAGGCCCAACAAAAGATGTTTGCCGATCTCCATCAGCCAGTATCCGCGTCCCAGCTGACCAAATCTGTGGTGGTGCGCCTCAAGCGTTTGACCACAACAGAAATTGAGAGTTACATTACATCATTCCCCCCATCCCCCTCCAATACAGCCATATCCACATCAACGCCCAAGTTCTCAAGCACACCTATGCCGGGGTCACGCAAACGCGGTCGCCCGAGGAAGGATCCAAATACCAGTGACGTCCCAGAGACCCCCTCGCCCCCCAAGAAGCCCAAAGTACACATCAAGGTACCGTTGGTGCAGAATAGTGGTAAAAATCGTTCACTCAAGCAAACGCTGGCCGCAACAGCGACGACCGAAGAGCAGCCCAGAACAAGCAAAGCGGCGGCACAGCTAAGAAGGCAGGAACTGATCGATCGCTTTGGCTCCCGTTTCTTTGGCTGCGTGGTAAAGCTGAATCGTGTCAAGATGCCAGACCAGCAGCTCAGGGGAAGCGTGGTGCAAGGAGCAGTGTGCAAGGCCAAGAAGACACTGAAGTGCCCCACCAAGGGGCGGCCGCGGAAGTCCAACCTGTCGGTGTCTTTCAGCGAATCCGTGGAGATTTTGGGTAGCAATGAGAGCAGCACCCAGCGTCGCTCTACGCTGGGCTTGTCCACGAAGCGCAGGGGTTCGCCAAAACCAACGCGCCTTCAGCGTGTGGATGCAACTGGGAATGTGCTGGAGGATATTTTGCTTGCCACCCCCACGGGCAAGGATAAGCGGCGCTCCTGCAACGGTTCTTCCGGGTCTCCGGAAGCCGGGTCTCGCAAGCCTAAGAGGTCGACCATGAGTGTCCCGGTGATGGGACTGGCCAGCCTGCGTCTCGAAGATGATCAAAAGCCCGAGAACGATGATGAAGATGAGGAGTACATTGGTAAGCGAAGATCCAGCCTGTTTTTCCTTAACTTATACTTTATCCTTTATCCAGTGCCCAACGAGCTGCCGCGCACCCAAAGAAAAAGCACTCCGGTTCCCAAGAAGCGCAAGAAGATTTCCGTGACGACGACCATCAGCGACAGTGAGACAGAGCAAGAGCTGCAGGAGCCGAAGGAGAAGCTGAAGAAGGGGGCCGGGTCCAAGTCCGGGTCCCATCAAAAGGCACAAATGCCAGAGAAATTAACCGAAAAGAAGGAGTCACAGAAAACAGAGACGGATATGGAGACAGAAGAAAAGTTAGTAGAAAAATGCAACAGCGATAAGGATAAATATATAGTGGACGGAGAAGCAGAGAAAGTCGTGGGAGCAAATGAAAAACGAGTCGAAGGAGAAGAGAAACCCGTCGCAAATGCAGTGGAGGACCACAAAGAAAAAGAAACCGAGACAAAGGAAGATCTCGATGCCGAAAGAACAATCATAACGAAGAATAGGGAAGAAAACGAAAACGAAAACGACAAGGATTCCGAAGCGAATGTAAAAGCGGACGGAAACGGACACGGGGACGAAAACGTTGCCGATAAAGAAAAGGACGCCGGAGCTACCAGCTTGATTGAAGCGGAAATAGTGCCCGAAGCAGAGGTAAAAGTGAAATCGGAATTGGAACAAAAACAAGAGGTGCGCGCCGCAAACGATGAGAAAGCGGATGGAACTAATAAGGATGAGGACCTACTTGATTTGGTCGATGATTCTCTCTTGGATAAGCTAGTGCTGGAAGAATCGGTGAGGGAGGAACGGAAAAAAGATGATATCGGTGAAATACTGGATCTGGGTGCAACAATGGATCTGGATGCAGCCCTGGATGTTGTGGAAATCAAAGCAGAACCACCGCTGACGGCCGAGGACGAGGAGGATATACTGGAAATCCAGACTTCCTTGGAGGATGTGCGTCAGCTGCATACGCCCACATCTAGTCCATGCAGGAGCGTCGTACCCCACCAGCGTTCAGCAGCACGCATCGACTCTGGCGACTCGGAGGCTAGTTTCAAATCCTTGAGCGCAGAGACCGATACCTCCATCAACCAGGATCTCGTCGTGACACCCCCTCGTCCACTGGAAGCTGCCCCATCGCCCACATTGCCAGATGAGCTAATATCCATGCATAATTGCAACATAACCAGCATTGATACGACTTCCAGGGGGGCTACCCCGCCGATACCATTCTTCGCCATTGAGTCCGAGCGCCCGTCAGAGGACGATGATCTGGTTACGTTACCGGGTGAGTTGTGGCCCCCCTGTTAAAGCCCCACCCCCCTCTCGCAGCAGATCGTGGTTTTAACCAAGACTTCCTCTATCCGCCACAGAGCACGACTTTCATCTGAGCTCCAGCCGACATGCCATCTCCAGGGGAACTCTGGATGACATCATGACAGCATTAGACTCTTAAGCAGCTCTGAGAAAAACTCACACAACTCATCACACTATAAGAATAGAATTTCACATAAAAACATTTACACACACACGCCCACAAATACACACTGATCCTCTTCTGAATTCACTAAAGAATTGGCAACTTTGGTCCCGAAGGCATTTCTTTTCTTAGCTGAAACTTAGTTAACTTTTATTATTTTCTATTTGTAATAGTTAGATATGAATTTTTGCTTTTGTGTTTCTTCTGGATTTGTTGGTTGTTTTTCTTTCCTCTTTAAATGTTTAAATCCCTCAAAGTTTATTAGTTGGCTAAATTTTCTTTTGTTTCTTGTGAAAAGAAAACCCTCTAGCTAATCATTAAGTTTCCTGTTTAATAATGCTTAAAGTTCGTTTTGCTTAAAACTTGAAAAGTTTTCGTGGGCCTCTCCAGGACGCCGTATTTCGGATCGGCTTCTAAAGAAGCTTCCATAGCCCATACCCATACCCATTGAAAGGTCGATCATTTTTCCCATCGCATGCCCTCACCCCTCGCCCCATTCCCGAGGTTTTTCATTTTATTTTTTTTTTGTAGTTGTAAGTTTAATAGCTGTATAGAAGAAAAGGGGAAACCCCTCAAGGAAAGTGGGTGCAGGGCAGGAAAGGCTTTGGGACAGTTGCGACTCTAGTCTGATAAACACACACACACACACAGACACACACCTATGTTAGAGGGGATTTACGTTAAGCAAAATGAGGAGCAAAATTCACGACATTCGCAACACAGAATGTCATTATGTTTTGTTAATATAATAACCGTAATGTTTAAGTTGCTTAAACATAATGTTATATATATATATATATATTAATTATATTCTACAGATTAAACGGTTAATTCGAAACCCCACTCACAAATGTCAAAAAAGAAAAAGCAAACAAATTCATACATTCATATATAATATATTTATATATGTATAAATCCGTGTGAAAAAACCGCAGAATAGTTGTAAGCTCGATGTATTACTAAAGAAAATAATATTCTATATGTGTAAATAAAGTCCTAAAAGAACATTTTGTTCTATTCAGTTTTATGGAAGACCTCCTACGCGAGCACTCATCTGATCCATGACGGACGGCTCGTTCGGTTTTTTCAATACTATTCAAACTGAGACGCGATCCAATCCAAATTCTTAAATCTGGTAGGACCTTTTCAGTGCGATATATCGCAAGTCTTCCCACAACAGTCTCTGAGAACTAGGCATGAAAAATCGAATATCAACTTGCATACTCTTCGAGTGCCGGGTAGTGAGTGTTGTAGTGAGAAACTCGACCTCAAACTGCTTGCCATAACTCGTCAGATGTCGCCGATACCAATTCAAGTCGAATGTCCGATGACGGACCATTCGGATCTCAGACATCTGCGCTCCGCAGCCTTCTTCCAGTTCAACTTTACCAGCCCCACCCAAACCCATGAATAACATTCAGCAACATGTTGTACGCACCATTTTTAATATTATTTAATAAAAAACAGAACAGTTACAGTATGGTACCATTTGCCCCATGAACAGTATCAAGATATATCTGTAAGAGGAAAACAGAATCAATAATCTATTAATGAAGCAAACATATTTGACTCTTACCTGCACGACTATCAGGGAAAAGTATTGCAATCCTCAGGCCCCCAAATCCTCAATTCGTGGGTTGTATCAAACATTTCCTGTAAGAATAACATAAGTTAATAAACTACACCTGGTGTTACAGCTATCTAGGCACTCACAGAGACAGGTGTTGAAATTTATGTTATCCGTGTATGTTAAGTGTGTAACAGAAGTTCTCATTATGCGTTGAAAAAGATCGTCTGAATACGCCTGTAAATTAATGACGGGATATTTTTTTGTTATGATTTTATTGATTCTTCCTACCTGACATGTGATGCCATCCACATTCCCACATCCTCAAATCGGAGGATGTGGGACGGTACCATCACTAGGCGGTCGTATTTTGTATGACCCCCCTAACACTTGTTCACTATTGCTTCGACATTAACTTGAAAGTAACTAACGAAAATTTGAAAAAATTTAATATTTGGAATTTGGAATTTAGAATTTGGAAATATTTAGATGTGTTCCTGACGATCTCAGGGAGTAGACTGAATGATTTCACGTTAAAGTCCCGTAGCTGCTCGTGACAGCTGCTTATGTTTGACGGCTGGCCTACTATTTGCCACTATGTATAGCCACTCTATGTTGCACAACGAAGGGCCCGTCGCCAGTGCTGTCGAAAGTGTAACTTTGCTTTGCAGCTAATCTTGGGTATGATAATGGCCTGTTTTTCCAGGACACGGATGCAGACTTGCTGCTGTGGCATCGTTTTCATTCCCTGTACGGCTTTGAAGAGGAGCCCAAGGAGATAAAAGCTGCGGTGCTGGCAGTGAAGCGTTACCAAGGTGCAAATATCCGAGATCTCCAATCTCGTCGCCAATTACTTTCTCGCCTGCTTGGGGATGGCTGTGCGTTGCGTTTATGGCGAGGACCAATGGATGACCAATGCGATGAGTGGACTCGCGTGATCAAAACAGTCGCTCAATGCTCGCACAGGCAGCTGAAAGCTATAAAAGTATAGCCACTATTAGTATCAGCTGCTGCTCAAGGTCGGGAGAAGGGTAACGGACTGCTAGGACGCTCGACCTCCTGAAGTGCTTCCAAAGGGCACAATCCATTCGAACCATTCCCGCATTTGGACGAACAATGTGCAAGTGCTTTTAGAGACGAGGGCGGGAACTGTAGGCCCCCAGAGCTTGGAATGGGAGGGCGCCAGTACGAGCTAAGGGGCATTAGGATGCTTTCTTGAATGCGCTAATTACTTTTAGTATTTAAGTGGAAAAGGGTTTGATTCTCTTAGCCAATGATCACAAATGCTTTTGTTTTATTAAAATCGATTTACTGCATGGCGCTGTCCATCTGGTGGCTCTTCGGCAGCTTTATATCCCCCTCTGCCCACTGAAGCACTTCTGAAGGACTGTGATGATGTTCCACACAGTGGCCGGAATATATAAAACGCTCTGGTGCTTTATCGAAAGCAGCAACTTTCGATAGCGTCGATGCGAAATGCCCAATATGTTAAGATTCCGCGGAACAATTAGCTTACATTTCTCGGACAACGTGTGGACACATTCCCCAATTTCCCAAAGCAGTCCGAATATTTTGACATTTAGATAGAGTTGTTTCGACGGCCACTCAAATATTTCTCTCGCTCACTCTGAGTGCTTTTCAATGCTTGCTTTTGCTTATTTTTGGAGCGCCCATTTAGCTTAGTTTTTCCGTAATCTAGTTACCTGGTCTTCTATTCTACTGCTGGTATGTTTGTTCATATTCATTTCTATCGTCATTCACAAAAACTTTTCGAGCGAACAACACGTACAAATAAACGTAGAGAATTTAAATTTTGTTTTTACCAAAATTTTTATATGTTTCCAATTCAAAGTGACATAATTTATTTTCTAAAAATATTTTGGATAAGTGAAAATTCAATTCAAAGTGAAATAATTTATTTTCTTAACATATTTTGGATAAGTGAAAATTCAATTTAAAGTGAAATAATTTATTTTCTAATAATATTTTGGACAAGTGAAAATTTGGCATCCGGCAAAGCTATCGCGATCTGGAACTGTGCTCGCTGTGGTAACGCAAGCATTTTGCGATTCTGCCAAAACTTGCTGACTGATTCGATTCCGAGCTGGCCAAAGGAGCGGGGGACGGGGTCCTTCAACTGCATAAGATAGTGGACTGTACAGCATTGGTCGTCAAAATGTAATCAAAAGCCCAGGCTTTTCAATTGAACAGTGGAGACAGAGCTGAGCTATTAAACAATAGTTTGGAAAAGGACCTCATCACCGAGGTTACAGCCAGCAGTATCTTAAAAAGAGTTTCAATGCCAAAGATTCGATTGGGCAGTCTCTTGCAAATGTCTCCCAACATGGAGGTGGTAGAAAGATATGAGCTAGAGGTCCCTCTTCGGAAGGCTCTGTCTTAATCCACTGGGACGCTGCAAGGTGGCATTGGACGACTACTAGACCACCTGACCCCTGTTCCAGTCCAGTCTGCTGCGAGAGCACAACGACAGAGAGCTGTGTCTACTACGACAAAAGGTGAGTCACCAGACGCGTCTCTGGAGGGATACTCACCTCCTTTTGCCCTCTGTAAGATTGGCTTTGCAACGGCGTTGTTTTGATGTCGTCGGGGTTGTCCGCTGCGCTGTTACATCGGTCGGAGTGCACCCTGCACCTTTGTCTTGCGATTACTTGGATGATTACCGGTATATATTTATACCTATATATTTTATATCTATGGTAAGACGATATAGTCTGCAGTATTAAGCAATTTATAATGTCCTTCCTCCATCACTATCACAGAATGGACTATGAAACACACCGCATCTTGGAAACAATGACACAAACCCACTGTGCTGCTGAATTAGAGAGTTTCTCCGTGGTTGAGTGCATTTTTTGATACGCATTTACAACAGGAGCGACAAATGCCACTGAAGAAGGGACTGGACACTTGTGGCTGATAGTCCGAATGTTGGGATGTCTATCAAAAATCTACACCCTAATTTGGCCCCGACCCTGTTCGGTGATCTCGTTTTGAGGGTCGACAATGTTCACTTTGAAAAATGTGCTGAAGGAGCAGCTCTTTTCGGTTTAGTTTCTGGAGGTGCACCCTGCACCGTTGTACTATGGTAAGAATAATAATTTAAGAATCTAATAACAATTTCATAATCTCTGCGGACCTTCTCTCGCAGTGCGTACAGTTCCCCATGTTTATCACGAAGCAGACCGGTCTGGGACTAGGATCAGGGGGTATTGCAGTCTCCTATACCATTTCTTGACCATCGATCCATCGCTGGTACTCTGATTCATATGGAGGTCACGTAGCAGCGTCTCAGTGGATTGGGATGGAAGCTTCACGAATGAGACCTCATCTAGCACACTTCCTTTTACCACTTCCATGCTGAGGGAGTTTTGGAAAAGATTGCCCACTTGAATCTCTGGGATTCGGGCTATTTTCAAGACGCTGCTTCCTGAAACCTTCGTGATGTGGGACATTTATAAGGCACTGCTTAATAGAACTTTCGTGTTGGAGGACTTTTTTCACACTTATTTTTTTCGTGTGGTACTCCTTTCCAAAGATAAAAATATACATGAAAAAGCTATAAAAGAAAAAATATAAACGATAAACGATATTTGTCCAAAACGATTTTTTATAGATTTGGGTCTTTAAAAATGTTTCATAATATTTTTTTTTATGGACTAGTTTTCCTTAAATAATTTTGTAAATCTATTATTTTTATTTACTTTTTTCAGAGGTTGTGCTTCTTTTTACACAAAACTTGACTATTTCACGCCTGGTTGTAGCTAAGTCTGTCCAAACCTTCAAATGCCAAATTTTGCCGTTAAATACCGTTACACGAAAAACGACCGTTTTTTTCATGTTCATGTTTCCCTAGGTGCATGTTTTTCTAGGTTAATAATTATTAACGGTCCTTAATTCAAACTATTTGGCCCATTTCGCCATCAAGAATTTTAAGACCGATTTGTATTTACGAGATTTGAAGAAAATTTAAAAATGTCGTTGGACCTAACAAAATTCTCTCTTTCCAACAAAATTTTAGGTGCCTTACGAACATGAGTCCAGATTTTCCAGCAATATTTTTTAATTTCCTTAAGAACATCATCTCTTTTCGACTCAAATTCTCAGGAAAACTGCGCCAAAATGAGTCGTGAGAGCGTAAATTCTCTCTCGGACTCGAACTGCGCCATGCTACGGAAAGGTATGGACCACAGGCACAAATGGCCCAGCAACATTTCAAGGACCCACATGGTCGGACCCAGGATTAATTTAGTAATAGGTGAAGTCGTCCGATGTGGTGAGGGTCCATCCATTTTTTCAACTCGCTCTCTCGGCTCAAAAGAGATAGCACACCTTTTATATTCTTTACTTTTCGCTTGCTATTGTTTCTGCTGATAGGAAAGAATATATTTTCGCATATAAATAAAACGTAATAGTTCTGAAGATATTATATGTAATAGCATGGTATAGCAAATCACATTACTTTATTGTTTTCTGCTTACGACTCTATTCGTAATCAATGATGAAAAAGATATGGGAAAAATCGTGCGCTGAAAAACCTCTTTCGAATGACAAATGGATGGTCCTCAAAGGAGAGCTCAAAGCGATGAAGAATATACAAAAACAAAACAAAACATCTTCCATTTATCTATCTCTGTCTCCGCCCTCACATCAAACACTCTCAATTGAGCTGATCGTATAATAAGACCCGAAAAGAGTGTTTTCGGGCCACCTTGCATCATCATCTTTTTGCATGCCTGTCCATACCCTGTCTTACCTTGCCGGCAACATACACTACTGGCCAAAATAATAAGTACATCGGTGTCGTGCTAGTTTGTTATGGAATAGCTCGAATGTTTGTAAGTGTATGGATGCCAATTGTTTATATTTGGAAAGGTTACAGTCTTGCCAATTATTTAAATCAAAAATTAAAGTGGGGAACCATCTTAATAAAATTCTATTCATACATTTTTGCAGAATGGGCATTTTTGGTCTGGCCAAAATAATAAGTACACTGGTGTTATTTATATATTTGAAAGGATTGGATGAGGATTTGATCAAAGGATTGTTGTTTTTTATTGAGTTCCTTCATATTTAAGTACATGAGAGTCAAAAAAAATTCTTTAGATAGGCCGTACTCCTGAAGAAAGGAAGTTTTCCATAAGTCTTCAAAAAGAAAGGAAAATTCTCCGGGAAAATGGCGAAAAGTCTTGGACGATCGGTATTTTTGGTTCAGAATACTTTCAAATCTAAAGTGCTTATTGAAAATCGAGGATGGAAGAAGAAATCTTTACGAACAACGGACACCCGCATCATCAGTCTTGCAAAAAAGGATCAGTTCATGTCTTCCAAGGCCAAATACGCTCAAATTGGGAAAGAAAAATCTGGTCTGATGGTTCGTCGGAGACTTCAATATATAGACCTAACAGGACGTATAGTTCGAAAAGTTCCCTTACTCCGAGTAAAAATTTTGAAGATGATGCAAAAAGTCATTGAAAATCATTTGGCATGGTCTGGGTCAGATGGGTCTTAGAAGTGGAATAATATATTATTGAGAGAAGAAAAAAAAATAAATCTTTTTGATAATGACTCCAGAAGATGTATACAACGACCCAAAGGCAAAGAATTCGACTTCCGGTACACCAAGAAAATGGTTAAGAACGGAGACCGATGTATAGGTATCCGAGGCTATTTTTCTTGGCATGGCGTTGAGCCGGTACATCTCATAACTGATCATGTGATCCAATTCGGGTATAAAAACATATTGACAGTCATTATACAATCTTAAGCTGAGGGAAACATGCCCTTGAGACGGGTCTTTCTACCGGAAAATTACCCAAAGCACACCTCAAAGGTGGTGAAGGCTTGGTTTACGGGAAAAAATGTAAACGTTATGGCTTGGCTAAGTCAGTCTCCTGACTTAAACCCATTTAAAAACCTTTGGGGTGACTTAAAACGTCGAATTGCTAAAAATGCTTTTCGAGAAGAAAAATAATTGTGGAGAATTGGGGCAAAAACGTGGTGTGAGATTCCAGTGGAGACTTGCCGCAAACTTATTGCTAGTATGCCAAGAAGAATGGCCGAAATCATCCAAAATAAGTGTGGCTATATAGGATAATATTAAAAGATTATAAATTATAAGAAAAAAGTGTAAAAATTTTGATACGCTTTTAGTTTTTCGCTTTGGAGAATTGCTGTACTTATTATTTTGGCCAGCCCTTATTTATGATTTTAAGGTTTAATCGATCATAAAATATATATTTGAAATGAAAAATGCTTATGATAAACATTTTTATAGTCTATTGTAGGTTAGAAAACTGAAAGTAAATTTGAATTTTTAATTATGTTTACTAGAAAAGTTTTATAGGACGTGAAAGAAAGCTCATAAGCGTGTACTTATTATTTTGGCCAGTAGTGTATATTCTAGCAGCATGTTGCTTTTCGACCAGCAACATTGCGGGCGATTTTTAAGCAACGACCTTGCCGCCCCGAAAAACCGGTAAAAAAAAATAAATAAAAATCGGCCGCGGACAAGGGAACGCATAGGAAATGTCGAATTTTTTGCCAAAATCGGGAAAGTAGTTCCAACAAAAATATCGAAAAAAATAAACAAAAAATATCACCTGCAATTATATTATCAACCAAAATTTGTATATCTTTATTCAATATCGGTGCTTCGCTGCGGTTGCTCGGTTTCGATTCGGATCGGCGTCCTTTCCTCACAATCAAGTCTCTGGCGTTTGGCGCGCTTTGAATATTGTTCGAAAATTACAAACAAAATTGTCCACGTCTTTCTGATTTCTTCTGTTGAGCGACAATGTGTGTCGTTCAGGACCCAAAAGGGCCTAGTCCCTAAGAGAAAATCCTAAAATTATAGAAATAAATTAAATAAAAAAGAATATACATATATGTATATATAAATTGTAAAGTTTGTTAGTCAGTGCTAAAGGCTTTCAAATCATGCCCGTGAAGACAGGTGTCAATGGCGGCGACTACGACT
Organism: Drosophila pseudoobscura; assembly: GCF_009870125.1. Classification (NCBI taxonomy): domain Eukaryota; kingdom Metazoa; phylum Arthropoda; class Insecta; order Diptera; family Drosophilidae; genus Drosophila; species Drosophila pseudoobscura. Next base: position 16,475,748 of record NC_046683.1, read on the forward strand.
CCCAGGACGAGGCCAGCACTGAGCTGCTGGAAAAGCTCAAGCATCTGGATCGCCGTGTGGACGCCGTCGAGGGTGGAGGCTCTGGCGGCCTATGCGGCCGGAGGTCGTCCTGCTGGCAGTCGGTGAAATGGAAATCGGCTCTCAATCATATCGGATTGCTGGTCTCCCTGTCCATCTACTGTGGCGTGGGTGGTTTGGTAAAGACGTGTTCCTCTCCCATAAAATCTGTTTAAATATTTAACTCGATTTCGGCTGTTATCCATCTTGATTCTCGAGACGACCTGCTGCTTGTTAGAGAATATGAAACATCATCAAACAATAGCGCAATGGCAAAGACTGAAAATTTTCCAACGTTAAAATAGCGTTGTGTTTGTTTTTGGGGGTCAAAACGAAACACGAATGTGGGAACACCCAAAATATTTATTGCAGTGAAAATACTAAAAATTAGTTCAAAAATGAAGACATAAAAACTATTTTGTACATTTAAGTACCAGACGAACACCCTCTCGCTCACCTCAAACTGCTAATTGCCTTGCCATTGCACATACATCACAGAACAGAAAAGAACAGAACAGAACGGAACGGAACAGAACGGAACAGACGGGTCTGGAGCAGACGATGAGGGAGCTGCTGGAGGAGAGGCAACTGCATCATTGAGGTCTCTGCCTCGAGACCCGGAGGCAGTCCATGTGTGACCGCCGAAATATGGAGGGACCATCGGACCATCGGTCCATCGGACCATCGGTCTGCCTATCCGTCTGTGGGTCTGTCCGTTGCCCGTCTGTCCATTGAAATGGTCGAATGCTGTTGGCTCTTGTCTAAACATTTACATTTTCGCCAATGACGTCGTCGAATCCGAATCTGTAATGCCGTCAGTAGTCCATGGATGCAGCTGAGGCAGCGAATACGGGCCCTGGGTGGGGGGGCGATGGAGCTTTAATCGTTGCTGCCCACGACTTGACATATGGCCGAGTGTCGTGACGGGAAGGTATTTGTTATACTCGTATTGCCTCTCAATTTCCTCAAGCATTAGCATTTTCAGTGAGTAGGGCAGTGGCTGCCCAATGATTGATTTGAATTTCGAATGTGGGTTAACCGGTATAAATATGTACATATGTATGTATATATTTATTTGAATAAATAAAACTATAAATATTTTACACATATTAATTTTTAGCTACATAAGCTTTTTTAATACGAATTAGAGCTACCACTTGGCTAAATGGATGATTCATGATGCCTCCAAATTCTTTGATTTGTACTTCTGGGCAATATCAAACTTGTTCTTAACTTGACCACGTCCCTCACCCTACACTCAAGCAACCATCGACCCCGTCAACACCTCGCCTATATATTTGGCAATTTGCGCGGATTTCGGGCAACAAAAGCCATGCATTAATCAAGCAACACATTTGTATTCATGCGAACTATCAGAGACCCCTCCTCCCAAGACCGGACTCTTCGACATAAGTGCCTCATTGGCCCCATCCCCATCTCCATCCCCATCCCAGCTTTCCAGCCCAGTCCATCCACTGAACACACATACACCACATGTTGGCCAATTATGCACACTTCTCGGCCAAATTGCTCATCAAATTTGTTTCAAATTCACAATTTTTCAACAGAGAAAACGATTGAACAAGAAAAAAAAAAAAATTTGTTTTATGTTCTGCGGGGGCCTCTGATTCTTGGGGCCTCCATCGTCGATCCCGTTGCCCCCTGGTCCCCCGATTCCTGCGCTGATAGAAAATAAACTGTTTGACGGGTTGGGTTGGCGGAGAAAATGCTCTTGAAAAGTGCCACAAACATTTTGCTTCAATTGGAATTCGGACTTTCTTAATGCAATTTATTTGGGATTCATTTCCCACTTTCCACTTCGCCACCAGACCCTTCTACGTACCTACCTACATATACATAACTACAAAAAAATGCCGGCTGCCAAATGAAACGGAAATGAATCCACCGGACCAGTCTCACATCAGCATATCAGATAACTTACCAGTTTTTTCCAGGTTTTTATTTTTCTCTCCCTCTCTCCGTTTTGGTGCGGAAATCATCTCGAGCTAAGTTCGAAGCAACAAAAAACTTTTGTCAAGTGTTTTGACCCTTCCACACAATCAAATGGCGCAGAAAGTTTTCTTCTATGATCATAGCTCGAGTTGGAGGTATTTCTGGGAATTTTGTTTGCTCTTCCGAACTCTGATTGTCTTTCAAACGGTTACAAATTAAGTATAAAATTGATTTTTTAGTACATATATTTTCTAAAGATAGGTCTTGCATTGCATGCTTTTGACCTTACTTTCGGCGTTCTATGGCCCAAAATAATACAAATAATTATATTTTAATGAACGGCCTAGACGAGTAATCGCGTAAAAAGTGCATATCACCAAAAGTGTTTCTGTAATCAGGTAGAATAAAGCATTTTTCTAATCAGTTTAAGTTTAATGAACCCACTCAACAATTGCTCATTAACTTGAACTTTATTTTTATTCGGTAATTTATGACGGAAAAATATGTTATTTATTCTTAGATTTCTCATAACAGAGCCACTTGAATATTTTTAGACTTTTGTGTTGTCGGAAATGTGGAATTCTCGAGTTCCATTAATTGGTTTTTGATCCTTGATTAATTTATGTTGTATATTAAATTTGTTTGGCTGTTCGCAGATTGAAATTGTAGATAAATTCAAATTTAATTAATTAAATTGTAGATTTTCCTTTCTTAAATCTTGAAAAACTACAACGAAAATATCAAAGATATCAAAATCAATCCTCCCACGGAGATTGGCCGAATTATGTCAATACTTTGTATAGCTTTGGTAGATAAGCCTGCTGGAAAACAATTGACATTTATTGAATATTTATGAGTTGTTCTCTTTTCTTCTCTTCTACCCAGTCAAGTTTGTTTAGTAATTAGGACCGGGCTTTCCCATGGGAACGGCACTAGAGTGACTCAAATTACAGGCAAACAGCCTCCTCCACATATGGTCAAGAACCAGAGGAGTAGATGCGTCCAGAGGATGCGTCCTAAGTGAGTGGCTATAAATCATTTTAATTAGCAGTTTGTAGATTACTTGAAGTCCCCATCGATTCACATTCGCCTCTCCTTTTTGTCCTTTGGGTGTGTGTGGGTAAAAAATTTCGGCTTGTCAAAAGAGGTGTCCGTCCAATAGAAAATGGAGAGCTTAAGCCAAACTAAGTTGAAGGCCGAACGAATTAAGTTCTTGGCCAAAAGCCACACACACAACAACAAAAGCTATTAGACAACCAACCCAACTTTCACTCTCTATTTCTTTCCCTATACATACAATATATAGTCATATGTGTGTGTTTGTTGGTGTTATCTGATTAACTGACCCATCCAAGCCTGCCCAGACATGATTTTTCATATTGGGCCCAATTTGCCGCTTGTCCCAGAAAGGAATCCGAGACCAGGAACTAGGCACGGCCTCGACAATATTGTACGCCTTTCTGCCGCACGGATGTTTGCCTTTAAATAGCACATATAAAAAGAATAATGGACTTTGGTGGTAGGAGAAGCAGAAGCAGAAGAAGAAACAGTAGTGATAGAAGGCCTAGTGGGAATCCTAGTAGTACGATAAGACACATGTGTCCTTAGGAAACGTTGTAAAATCACGTCACGCTCCCATTAGAAAAATATTTAAAACGATTCAGTTGCCTCTGTTTAATGGAAATTTTAGCGAAGTTAGTGAAGACGACCAATAGATCTATATCGTAAAAACACACTCAACCATCTCGAATATATTTCTTTAAAATAAGAAATATGTTGAGCACAAATGGTTTTGGTTTTACCGATCGTTTCTATGGCATCTGTATGAGGATGATATCCGTTTCGATTAATTTCCACGAGGAGAGAATCTCTTTCTGCCAATATTATAACTATTTTTCCAATCTCCTTCCACATAATTCTTGCCATAACTGTGATCCGATCGCAAAGTGTTTCAACCATTTGGGATACAAAGTTCCGTTTTTCTAGATCTCTGGATAGCTTCTGACATATGTAAATCCATATAATCCAGACAGATGGGCAGACTTTATGGAGTCGGAATCGATTCTTTCTGGCTGTGATATGCATCAACAAAAATATATTAAACAGAATAGGAAAAAGTGAAAATAAGGACTGTGGCCGGACATGTTTTCCACATTTAAATAGATAAATACAACAGTTAGGTATATACAAAATGTAGTATTTAATTTAAATTCGATCAAGAGATGACAGCCATGTACCACAGATTCTCATCCCTCACTAATCAAATAAAAACCTCAAAACCGCCAGTCAATAAGCAAAGTCAAGGAATTCGGTTCAATTTTTGTTTCCTAATGAAATCATTCCGCCCGGACGCCTTAAGCTATGCAACACTCTGTTTCGGTTACGTGGAAGCCACATAATTTTGTTGTTTTTTGTTTGCATATTCCAATCATGTACCCTGGGACCCATGGACCCCCGCCCGACCGACAAAAATGCGTGCAAATTGCTCAACAATGACAGGCCAAGCGATTCGTTTCGGTACGATTCGGGTCAAGACAAAGATCCATTCCATAAACGAAACTTTTACCAAAGTGTTTAAGTGTATTAGTGAGGTGTGGTAGGAGAGAGGGGTACCAAGGAGCGACGACAGCGATTGGCGGAGGGTGATGACATGGCCAAAAGATAAGTTTGTGTGGGCCATCAATTGGGGCACGCATGAGGCATACAAATGGATGACTTTCCACTCGCCAGCGACACACATCCAACAACATTTCAATTTATAACCCCCCAACGAAAAGGACAGAGATCCAATAGATAGTAGGTCATAAAGTCACTTGACCACGACTAAGAGATAGTACCACAGTATCAGAATACAAAGAGAGAGGATTGCTTTCAACAATTTAGCACGCTCCAAAAAAAAATATCTTCATTATTGCGGCGGCCTCTTTTTGTTTTACATGTGTCAAACCTCAAGATACAAGACACAAACTTTCGGGCCATCCATTCGTCTGGCAATGGGCCAACAAAATACAACGTACCGGCCATCGCCACAAGTGGGTGGTGGCTGTGCGGGTGGAAGTGCCATCAAATTATTAACAAATTATGCGACGACAGGCAGGTGACAAGATCTGACAGATTTATGCGGAAAGTCGCCGAGTGTGAAATAAACTTATAAAACTACGAGTATGCGAGTTCCTTCCCACAACGAAATTCTTGGGTCGCGTGTCTCCAGCTAAAAATAAAGAAGAAATTAACTTAATTCGGGAACCTCTCTGGTTTTTTACGAGTCCAATTAAGTTCGCATTGTGCATACGTATATCTGAACCAAATATACTTTTCTATATACAGAACACTCTAGAACAAAATCGAGTTCAACGCAAAATACACCTTGGGGCCGCCTTTTTGAAACTTTATTGCCGCTTGTCTTTTTATACCCGGTGCTCAAAGACTACAGGGGTACACGTGTATCTGTAAATCAATAGTCTCCTGTGACATCACACTGCATCAAGGGGCATACCTATGTATCTGTGCATCAAGTGGCATCCACAATTTGGAAGGTACAAGAAATCCGAAAAGCCAGAATCATATCTACCCAAAAAAACGCAAAATTTGTTCTAAATCGGATTGTTATTATATCCAGATAAAAGAAAATATTTTCACCCATATTCTCTGAAAGCCCTATATTTTGTTCAACAGTGTATGCATTATGGTACAGTGCAGTAAATGCATGTATTTTCTCTGATTGATGCCACAAAGTGCATTGGGCTGTTAACCCAAATGCGGACCAATTACACATCAAGCCCCAATCAATCAAGCGACCGTAACCGTATTTATCCGCTTTCATATTAATCGCCTGATGCTGATATCATCAGAAAGAACATTTTTCAAAAAATAGTTTTTAACAAACAGTATTAAAAAAACATAATGTATCACCCCTTTTGACTTATTTAATAAACAATTTTGAACTTTCTTAGATCAAAGAAAAATCACAGCTTAACAACTTTTATTTCTTGCTAAACCTAAAAATTCTATGAAAATATCTTTGGTAAATATAATTATATTGGCGTCCACACGAAAAGGTCAAATTTGTTGTGTTCTTCGTCAAAAACATTCTTTTTTGGAGAAGCAAAAACTATTATATTTAGCTCGAAAGTCCGAGTTTTTCTTAAATCTGAATGGATACGATTTTGAACGCTTCCAGCAACCAAAGATGTCCATCTCATTTGTAAACGAAGCCGCATACACATATGTACATACGTACAAATGTTATAAAAATAGTCAAAATAGTTCCCAGTCAAAGTCAGATCTTTTTTGTTTGCCATAAAAATAACCATTTGTGGTTTTTCATTCGACGAACCCAACGATTTCATGCCATTTTCTGCCCCTTCCTATATTGGAAACTGCATGTATTTGCGTTTACTTTGACCTTTGACATTCTCAATTCGATTACTTATTTGGGGATGTATGGAATGTCCTACTCCATAGATCAAATTCAGATCGAAGTGCACGCCTTCGCTTTCGGCTTTAACTTTGAGTAAACGATGGGGAAGGGTATTTGAAGATTTGGCGCGAAAGCAAGCCTTTGTTTCGTGTTTCGTGTTGCTTGTATAGTTGTTTGTTCTTTGTTTTGGCTGGCGGCATCTCCCACGCTTTTCGCGGTTTATGGGGACGTCATTGTTTATCGGCCTTCCATATTCAGACACAAACTCGTTGACAACAACAGCAACAGGGAATTTTCTTTTCGTCTGCCAAAAAGAAAAGAAATCACATTTTTCTTAATCACTTTTCTTTCATTGTTTGCCTTCTCACATCGTTCAGTGTTAATTTTCATTTCATTTCCTTCTTTCCTTTGGGGTTTTTCTTGGGTCTGGCGGCGTATGAGTAATATTCGCATTGATGCTTTTTTATGCTCTGGCAGGCCAAAAAAGATTATAGGTATATATTTATTCAACATATTCCCCGTTTAGCTGCCTTTCAGTTCTATCTTTAACCGTGAAGCAATTAATTTGAAGAATTCCTTGTTGGCATTGAGGGACTCTGTCTACCTTTCCGATTCTCGCCAGATATGTAAATAATTACATTCAACGTAGAGAAGCAAATTGCGATGCTTAAGTTGGATTACTTTGTAAGAAGAGCTATATCCATGTCATATCAAAACGATCGACCTTGTACAAGAGTATCAGAAGCCTCGACCCCTCGACGCATTCCATTCTTTTTTGTTGGATTCCGATTTTCGCGATCCGCAAGAAACCAGGGAAATAAATTATCTGCCGATCTGCCAAAACAAACTATCCATAAAAATTGGCTGGATTTAATAATTTATACAATTTATTATCAACTAAAAATAATAAACTATAGAGACACAGGTCCCTCCACACAAAAATTAAAAATTTCACGTTCTGTTATTTTGGCTTTCGTTGCTCTCGTTGTTGCTTTTGATTTATTTATTTTGTTAGCTTAAAAATTACGGAATTATTTTTGTTCTTTTGATTGTTGTTTGGGTTTCAAGGGAGGCGTGGCATGGAACTGCTGCACTGTAAAATTTTAATTTGGCAGCGAAACAAACAATCAAACACGCGTAAACCGAAAAACAAGAAGAAAATTACCAAATTTATGTGGACCTGGCGTGTCAAGGTTGTTCTCAAAATATTTTTGCTCTTCTTCTGACTGTTTTTTTTTTTGTTGTTTGTTTGCTAAGGTTGTTATATGCAGTACTTTTTGTTGTGTTAGCAATTTACAGAAGGAAGTGGCTCATAAAAAAGCGTTCGACGCCGTATTAGCATAATTGAAACGGAGCATGGGAATCGCTTCGGAATTTGGCCAAGGAAAAAGCCAAGAAGAAATCGAAACCGGACGTACTTTGTTCGTGACAAGGGGAATGCCCTATGCAAAGGGGGTTTGGCATGTCTGGTAATCCGATTGGCAGGTACTGATATAATCTTCTGATTAGATTATGCCCTTTCAAAACAAGAACAAAAGAACGGCTTGCTGATTTCAACATCTGATGTATAATATATGAGGGATCCTCTTTCAATCCTCTTATCTTATGATCGTTTAAATACTTTTATAAGCTGCATACGATCAGGATTACGATTCAATTCAAATGTTTACTTCACTCTGATCTCCTTTTTTAAAACCCTTAATTCTGAATAGTCCTTTGAATAGTCATCGATATGATATCTACCTACTAATCCCCCTGTTATTATGAATATGATTTGATTTTATATATGCTCTACCCATACATTTCTTACCGCGTATTATTTGACTAAAATCGCTTTCATATTAAGGTGCTACAAATGAGAATGTAAATATGACCCGATTATACACTTTCCACTGCCTTTGGGAAAACACTTTCACTAAAATCCACCGCAGCAATTACCAGAAAGCCAAATCACGGTACTAGCAGACGAAGAACAAAAGACGAATAGCGACCAGGATTCAAAACAGAGAAAGGCCAAAAAAGCTAACTAGAACTCGGCCTCGTGGACAGTCTGGCGCCTTGCGTGCAGCACGTGCACTAAGCCAGGCCCGGATCCGAACACGGACCCATTAGCTGCTCCTCCTCCTTATCGACAGTACCCGCAGTAGTCCGCACCACCGCACCACCCGACCAGAGCACATCCTCGCACAACTCCTCAGATTGACGAAGCTTTGATTGTTTTTTCGCAGGTAGTAGCAGTCGACACAATCTTTAAGAAAACTCGACACGCAAATCAAATGCTGAAGCAACTCAATTTTTAAGGAACCTCAGCAATATATTCTTCAAAGGATATCCTAGGGTAGCAAATGGTCTATTGGGCAAAATGATTGAAGATTTTTCCTTGGCTTCACCGCATTTTTTGGCCAAATTTTAGGAGTATTACCAGCCAAACACACATACGAGTATGTACAGGTGAACACATTAATGTTCTCTTAGGTATGAGATTGCATTGATGTTCCTTTAAGAATTTTGTAGAAAAACTCTGAATATTGATTGGTATTCAGTTGTTCTTCCCTATCAAAAATGAATTTAGATTAGCTCCTGATTGAAATTCTCTAAGACTCTATTGTAGCTTTTCAGACTTAGCTATTCGTTGAGACAATTCCCTTGTAGAAATATAGTTCCTATGAGCTCTGTGAGTTTGGTAATGAAATAAATTTTGTGGTTTTTTACGTTCTTTTAAGTTTTGTTATGAATTTTTTTGGTTCTACTGAAATTATTTAGGTGCTTAAACTTATCAAGAATTTCATTAGTTTGATTTTTTTTATAGCCGATACTCAAAATGATTAAAGGGGCATATTATATTTCTGGTGAAAATAAAGTACATACATATTCCTGATCAGCATCAGTAGCCGAGTCGATTGAGTCATGCCTGTCTGTCCGCCCTAGTGTCTGAGCGCCTAGTGCTCAGAGACTATAAGAACTAGAGCAATGACATTTTTTATCCAATCTTCTGTGATATGTCACTGTTACAAGTGTGTTTCAAAACATCGCCTCTTTGTCGTTCAATACAAGCGCCGTCTGCTGGAGGCCGACTAAGTGTCCGGTATAAATGTAGAGTTGCGGTCGCAGCAACAACTCACAACGTTCCCCCTCGTTTATGTTTGGATTTATTGGTAGTGCCGCTAATTTTCGATATTATTATTGTTAAATTATAAATTAAGACCGCTACTTAAGCCCCTTAGAGAATATGTTTAGTTAAACGATTGCAAAATTTCACAGGGTATCCCATAGTCCACAGAGTCGACAGACAACTGTGCCATCGCTAAAGTTGCGTGCAACATTTTTGCATGTCAAAATGGCGTTGATTAATGATTGCCATGTCGATGTGTGTGCTTGTATATGTGCCCTCGTGTTTGTGCGTTAAATGCACATAATGCGCATACGCAACGTTTGACAAGAAAAAGGCAAGGAACGGATGCATGACGCCGCTCTTTTAACCAATACCACAAGCGGTAAACAATAAAAACACTTACACTCTTTCAATAATGGAAATTTGTATGTGTGTGTGTGTGTGTGTATGGGTGCTCTCACACATATGCAAATAGACTGATGTCAAACTTTTCTGAACTTTGACAAGCAGCAAAATGCATTAAACTCTGGTCCCATGGCAAGATGTGAGAGAAGGAGGCGCCTGTGGAAGTTTCCCAAGTGGATTATGGAAATTTATGCAATGGCAAAATTTTGATAAATTTTCAATAGATGGGGGAGAACAAGCTAATACCGTTAGAACGCGAAACGGGGGCAATGGCGGATGAGGCAAATTGATAAGAAACGATGCTTCAGGTCAGGCATAGGCATTCAAATGTCATAGGAAATGGTTAAGTTACTACGACACTGCCACTGTTGCGAACAAATCAAATCTCTTCCCTTTTTTTCTCGCAGGAATTCCGCAAGAATGTTTGTGCATGGGTTCCAAAACCTATCGTTTCAAGTTTCAAAATAACGATGATTTTCCGAAGCAGCCATGTGGAACAACAATATGTCGAGCCTGACCTTCATCTTTTTGGGCCACATCATTCTAGAGGTAGTTAACTCCTTCCGACTGCTGGAAGCAGTTTTTGGCCAGCTTCCAATTGCTTGCCAGCACATCCGCTCTGGATCTGGCTCTGTTCTGAACCATGGCTTTCCATTTCCGATTCTAAAAAACCCTGTTTTGCTGGACCAGTTATAAGAAAGCAGATAGGGTAGTCATTCCACTGTGCACAGTAGGCTGTGTTGGGCCTGCAGAATACCTGGAGACACGCCGGGATGGAGTGGGCTTTGTAAGCGATGATATCCATCTGGTATATCCAGCGTTCGTTTCTAAAGGGTCCTTGATTGGCGTTGAGGAATATATTTACCCAACATTACGATATGTGGAATATTGGAAGTGGAAATTCTGATTTAAGACTGAAAGATCCTTGATAATTGCAATTGAGTTGAAAACTGAATGAGGAAGATTCTTAGAACAATCTCAAATAATCAACAACATCTCGATGAACCATGAGAAATAGGTTCATCTCGTCCAAAGATCAACCGCAAGGGCATGGTCAACAATCTAGGCAACAATCTTTAAGTGGAACTCAAAAGGAACTTTGCCTCCCAACCTGCCATCGAGGCATAAGACGCCTTTCAGACTTCTGCCACATTTGGTACATCTCAGAGATTCGTTCAAGGTTGAAAGTGCCCTTTTGTGTGCACAAGCTACCAAGATCGTGTTACATCGGTTTACAAATGTCAGGGGAAGTCACTTAGCTGGTCCTCTCAAGATGCCTTTCCAGACATCCTGTTTGAATCTGTTCCAGCCAATCCCACACAATTCAGATGTCTTTATAGTTTCATAAACCAATTTATAATCATTTGAATCTCACACGAACATTTGTAACCCCCTTTCCCCAAGCAAAGCTATCAGTTTCATGGTTTGACCGCGCTCTGTCCAAAAATGATGCCTTCGCGTGTAAATTGGAAAAACGAACACACAAATCATCATCAGCCACAACATGAGAACGGGCCAAGAACAGCAGTCTCATTAGCCAACAGAAACCCATCCAATCCATCCGGCAGCTGGCCCCAACACAGTGTCAATCAATGTCTCCACCTCCACAGCCCTCGCTCGCTGGACAGCTGCCAAAATAGGGGCACAAGGGGCCATACATCAGAAGTAATCGCGAGAACATAATTAAAAAATTAAAAAACTATTTGCCCTGTCTGTCCACGCTGTTGTTCTTCATTGTTTTTCTTCATCTTTTAATTTGTATTTTCATTTTTAAATAATGAGTTTGTGTGTTCAACATTTCTGCGGGTCATTAATCTGTCTTTCTAAGACACCTGAGCATTCGGGGGGTTGTGTTAGAGAAGCGCCGATGAATCACAAGGACTGAAATGCCTTCACTCTTATACTATGATGATCATCAAATATTTGATTGGTTTGGAGTATGGATCATGGATCATAATCAAAATTGGTGACCTTTTAAAAGAGCTGACACGAGTACGGGCTATATAAAGGCATATCCTATGTACTTTTTGATGCGCTGAAACATAGTGATCAGCGGAATTGGTATATATATTGGAATCGGCTCACCAGTCGAACATTACATTAAACATTTTTATGAGAAAACTGCCCAAACTGAAGAACTTCATCAACTTCCACCTCGGGCAGATTGAAGATAACATCTCTAGGTACATACGAGTATACCCCATATATCGCTAACTATCGCTTGCTCCATCGGGAGTGGGGTCAATCATCCGTCGCCCATCATTCCGGTCATGCCATGCCATGTGGCATGCCACGCTCAGTCAAACCTAAGGCCCCTTTGACCTGGCATAATCTTTTCGCCGTCAGGCTGCCATGTTTGCCTTACACACACCACGGGTAGCGGGTAAAAACGCGCCAAAAAAACGCACACAAATCAAAAATGAAAAACTCTTTATTGCACGCGTATGGTATATGCGCGGACAGGTCGTGGTGGGGGGTGTGCGACGGGGTTGGGGGAAAGTGTGTGCTGCGAGTATATTAGCTTTAACAGCTGATTTTTTGTCGTGGCATGCAAATCGTGCGTGTGGCAGTGGGGTGCCCTCTGGCTGCCACATAGCCAAACGTACCATTTGAACATAATTTTTTGGTTTGTCCAAATGTCTGTCACGTCCTGATGGTCACGCAAGAGGGTGGGCCACGGCGCTGGAAACTGGTGTGTTTTTGGGACTTTTGATACTTTGATAAGAACGTGTGCTTAATGGGAAAACGAATACAAACTTCCAGTTGCGACTACTGGCCAACCTCAGAGCACATGTTGCCCCACCATCGGAAAGGCATACATCGGTATGGGTACTTCTGGGATTTCCCAGTCCTTATCAATGTGTACTTCGATAACTGGAACAGAGCACGAATATTTTCAAGAGTGCCAGTCCTCATGCTACTTATAAAGCTGCTCATTTCCATAGTCCAAAGTACCAAAATCTTGGTAATCATCATCCTCGCAAGTGTGTGTCCGAGTGTGTGTGTGTGGGGTGGTCCATTGTCTAGACCTGATAATCATCACAATCTCTGAACTGGGTCTGTGCCCAGTCCCGAACGATTCCGCGTCCCTTACCATCTCCGTACTCCTCCTTTACGGAACACGAGTGTATAGATCCTTTGTCTCTTTTTGGGGTCCGTATTTGGGTCAAGCACTGGGCATTAGCATAAAACAAACATCTAAAGGCGCTCCAGGAATCGCCAGTGGGGCAAATGGCACTTACATGGATGGTGCTTTTGTCGGCTATTGTGCCACGAAATTGGCTAATTAGCCCAGCCGCAGGTGGGGCTGCTCCGAGCCGCACTCCGAACACCATGGTTATCATTTCGGGGCATTTTTCATTTCCCTTATGCTTTGGTTGAATTTTAATTTGATTTTATTGTGTGTGATCTCTTTGGGGCCCAACTTTTTTTTGGGGCACAAACCGACCTTGGCCATAATCTGGCAAAAGTACACATAAATATGTCAAGTGCCAAAAGTGCGAGTGGAGTGGCTCGCGCCATAGGCGGTCCCCGTCGGGTCTGCTGTGCCGTGGCCATAAAACGGAATAAACGTTTATGTTTATGATTATAATTGGGGTGTTTTTTCCAGTGCTGCGCAGCGCTGTGTGTCGACAGTTCTTTAAGTGTGCGATTGGAACCCGTCAACCAGGGTCCCACCAAGCTGTGATTGTCATGGAGGCGAAGAGGCTCGTAGATAATTTTGAATTATACTGCCAGGAATATCGAAATAAACTTAATAAAAGCCTTGGCATATGGTGGATAAAAATAAAAGCTGTAAATATTCCTCTTCGTCTGTATAGTCAAAGAGTTATAGAGGGTTGCTCTGATCCGCAGCTCCTGAGAAACGCATGCCCATATCAATTGGATATGGATTCGCTGCCATTAAATCATTTAACAATTGTTTAGTCATTATATTTAACAAAGATCTATGGGTGTGGAGCCCTCAAACCATTCGTTTTTATTACCCTGCGAAGCACACTCAATAAATAATCAAAACTTAATGAACTGACAGCGATTTATACAGCGGCAGCAAGAACAACAATTTTCGGGAATTATGTATGTCTAATTTGCTATGAAATCATAAACTCATAAAATCAACAAAGCAAAGTTCGTGGAGATGCCGCAGATGCTGGCGATGCCCACCCGCGGTTTTAACCGCTCGCGACAGGAAGGCACTGATTTGGAAAATCTAAAAAAGTGTTTCCCCCCCTTTCCGACTACTCCCGGACACACCCGCACCCCTGCAACATGGGGGAGGGGAGTGAGCAATAATCAAGGGAGCAATCTTTAAGGTTACAACGAAATCAGTTCGTGGGGCGCCCATCAGACGCCAGTGCCGTTGGTCATTTTCACATTCGCACGCCGCTTCCGCAAGTTTTTTCTCTCCTTCTCTCTGGGCGGAACTGGTCCTGGGTAAGGTCCCTTGGCATGGCGGTCATTGCCGCCCCCGGATCTAATTTTCAATAAATAATATCCATTTATATTTATTATATAGGAGTAAGGAAGGATGGATGGATGGATGGATGGAGTAAGGAAGGCCTGCCCTCAAAGTAATTTTCATAAATATATAATTTTGGTGTAATATTTATTATTTATTGTTTGTTGAGCGTGTACCCCTTATGATGGTATTCTACAGAACTTCTATATTGAGCAGATCACGAAAAAAGAGGATTCTTGGCCATGGCTTACACTATTTCCGCTCTTTCTACATACCTTCGAGTATAACTTTTGTATTTATTGTACGGTCATACCAGATCTTTGAGTATATATTTCGCCACGTCCAAGCCACTCTGAAATACTACCCTCTATACCATTATTCGGTAATGTTGGCTTCCCTTTTTTACTGTTCACCCTACAAAAATATTTACGCATGTGCTGGTGTGCGGTATAGAATCAATCTGTGACCTTCTGCCCTCGGCTTTGGGGTCTGGCTGCCACTCTGTCTGTGGCTTGTTTACTGACCGTAGCCTGCTTTTGGACGCTCGCAGCGGAAATGAATTATCACCCGCTAAATGGGCGCGAACATCATTATTATGGCCGCAGCAAAAGCATTTTGTTGCTGGGATTTGTTTTTTTTTGTTGTTCTTTTAAGGAAGAAAAATGGCCCTGAACATTGGAGGTTTTATTAAAACCCGGGAGCGGCTACAGCTGTGGGATTACCTACTGGACATGTCGCTGCATCTGCGCTGTGTCAATCTTCCTTAGGTCAGGCGTCAAGCCCTCTTTAACAGGCGGGCACATCGCCCGGAGCCAGCCCAGATGGCCAGGTGGAGCCAGTAAGGAAGGGGTCAGGGGGTCACTCCATTATTTCCATATGTCGTGCGTTAATTGCCGTACATGCTGGCCAGCCCTGGGGGCTCTGGGCTGCGTGAGATTTATGGTCCGCCAAATGGGGCGACAAAGTGACAAGTGCCTTAAGCTCTCGTTTTGCATGGAATTATAAGGTAGGGAGTCACTTATAGCTGGGATTTTGTACACGAGAGTGGCCGTTAATCATAAATTTCAATTAAATGTGTAAAAGATAGTTCCAGTTCTAATGGAACTCTCATAGCCGATCACTGTTTGGGGTAGCCTTTTGGGGTATGCCAGTCACTGATGGCCTGGTGCCAACACTCCTTTAATGTCCCCCCCATTTAGCAGAGAGCGAAACCCATCTCCGGGCGCATCTCAGGGGATCTCTCACCCAAAGCCACAGCCTGTGGTGCTTGGACGTCTGACTGAAAAGGGGCGGAGAGAAGTAGAAGATGCCCCCACTTTCTGTCCAATAATAATTATAATTTATGCGCAAGCACAGAAAATAAAGCCACAGACACAAGCCTCAACTGTAAATAAAATTGTGAAAGGAACTGTGAAGGAAACTACGACAGTTTCGTGCATGAAACTGTGGAGGGAACTGTGACTGGGACTGGGAGTGTACGTTTAATTTAACGCTTGTCTACTGAGCTGTTTCTGCCACTGCAAATTATAGATCTGTCGCCCTGTCTCTCACTTTTTAGTTATCATGGTCTGTGCGTATGTATGTATGTACATATCTCCAAGGACGGCACCAATTGGAGTTGGACAAGTTGTCGCCGCCCCGTCAATGTTTTTGGGAAGTAGTCAGACACGGGTCGGGAGGGGATTGGGTGGGGAACAAAACTAATTAGGATAATGCCCAACTCCAGAAGTCGTGAGTGGAAAATGCAACTTCAAATCTCAAACTTTGAAAGGGAAACCCAGAGAAAACGCTGCATGAGGCTGCAATTAATCAAAGGGGGCCAGGATAGGAATTTAAATCAACGAATATTCCAGGCCAGCGTTGACTTGGACTTCGACTATATCAATGTCAAAAGTGAAGGAAATACTTGTGGGGTGGGACAGGGTCAAGAAGCGCACTCAAGGGTGCCCATATATCTTCCATCGCATGTTGGCTGCTGTGTGAGAATGAAAAATTGTCTGATACATTTAAATTGAATATCCACTTCTTTTTTGTTTTTCTTCTTTTTTTTTGTTTTTTCGAACGCTATTGCTTCTTCGATCTGCTGTTAAAAATAAAACTCGATGCCGATTTGTAAAAACTATTTTTATAACGAAAACAGCAAAATCTGAAGACAAAGAGGATGGACGTACCGTTCTTAAAGTTAAACAAATTTATTGTGATGATGTGCGAGAAATTGAATGAAGATTTGATTTGGCTTCCAAACCGATTTCTGTCTTAATTCGTTTTCTTTTCGCACTTAAGATGTGAAACATCAAAAAACTGAACAACATTTTGGAATTCTTTATACTTAAACTGATTGTTCTTCTTATTGAAAATTATTATTTGTTACCTTTGGGCTTGAAGGTCAAAGGTTGACGTACAAGCAACAAATAATTTGGAGTTTCGCCCATTTGAATGTTTTTTAATAGAATCTAGAGAAAAGGTGATGTTTGGGGAATTGTATTATTAGGAAAATATCGAAATAAGGTGTGAATGAAAGGACGGTTTTCCAGGAGGAATTATTGGAGTTTGCCATAGTGGGAACATAGTGGGAATGAGTTGTTTTTTTAACTAAGAACTAAAGCGAACTAAATTAATTATTCTTTTTTTGGGACATTCGTTTCGTTGACAGATATTTCGCCACTTAGAGCGTCCCGCGGAAGTGCAACGTCTTACCGATTTGAAGGATGTGGTCAAGAGCCAAAGGGAACGCTTCATGAGCGCCATATTAAACAACACCGAAGTGAACAATCTCAATGAGCTGTTGTCCTTTGAGCTGGCCAAATATGAAGCGGTTAGCATACGATTTGTCGATCCCATTGGTTCTATTTAAATTTTCGATATTTTGTTGGGGGGGCCTGCAGGCTGTTCAAAAGGCGGCCGAAGGGGGCCTGCTTATAGTCGCCGATAAAGACTTCCCAGAGCCGTACGAGCGATGGAGCATACTGCAGGCTGTGTTCTTCTCATCGACTGTGTTAACCACCATAGGTAGGTCATCGAAAGGCCGCTGCCTTTCTGAGGCATTCAAAAGCACTCAAAATGATCGAATTTCAGGATATGGCAACATTGTGCCAGTGACTACCGGCGGACGGGTATTCTGCATTTGCTTTGCCCTCATCGGCATACCCTTCACGCTCACGGTGATAGCCGACTGGGGTCGGCTCTTTGCCACCGCCGTCTCAGTGTTTGGAAAACATATGCCCAGTAAGTGTATTACAGATTACTGTGGACTTTTTACAGCATATATTTTATCTGTCATTCATCCCATTTAGCCAAGCCAAAGTTTACCAATTTCATAGGAAAGACCTGGTTCTACGCCATTCTGGCTGTTGGCTTCTTGGGTGTCTATCTGGCCGCCGGTGCGGGTCTGCTCCTGCTCTGGGAAGATGATTGGACCTTCTTCGATGGCTTCTACTTTTGCTTCATTACCATGACCACCATTGGGTTCGGAGACCTGGTGCCAAGTAGGTGTTAGAACATGCACCTATGTATATACATAAATTGACTGTGTTTGCTTTGCAGAGAAACCCAACTATATGCTGCTCTGTACTCTGTACATTCTCATTGGCCTGGCCCTGACATCGACGATTATCGAGCTGGTGAGGCGTCAGTATGCCACCAGTTGGGCCAAGTTGCAGGTGAGCTGGGGGCACCGTAATCGAGAAAATTGCGAGAGTGTTACATTTGATACTCGTTACTTGATTTTGCAGGAACTTTCCGGTCCCATGGCGGAGACTTTGCGTCGCTTGGGTGAGACAGCCGGCACGGGTCTGGACTATGCAGCGCTCCAAAAAGTCTTGACCGTAAGTATTTCCCCTCCAAACAGTCCACAAAATAATATTGTTGCCCCATTTTACAGGTTTCCATGCCGAAGTGGAACAGCAAGAAGAACGACCACAGCCCGGATATTGCTGCGCTTGAGGCTATCACCAATGCCATTCTAAAAGAGGTGAAGGAGGCACAAAATAATAAGCCCAAGGTTCTGCAAATTGTCATCTACGAGTCCTCTGTCTAAGGACTATGTAGAATAAGAGAAGGCTAGAGAGAGAGCTTCCACCAATAATCTACAGCATAATCTTCGGGCCACAGCAAAAATATCAGAAAATATCACAGTTACGATTAGTTAGGCTTGAATTGAGTTGAAGGTTGAGGGTTGCCATTGGTGACAGTGGGCACTAGCTAAAGCGTACCACTGCCAGACTTCCATAAGTTAATGTCTGTACATATAGCTATTATATAGTCAAATGTCTAGGCAATAATATTGCTCATACGTACTGAGATCACAGCATACATACTTACATACTATAATTAATTATTTATTTAAAGGCGGGGAAAGTGATTCAATATATATTAATAAATACATACGCATACACTATATATAGATATAAATATTTTTTTTGTTTAATGTTAACCATTAGCTTAAGTTATCAATAACATTATTAGTACCTCTTGTCCATGTGATGTATAAATGTCATCTCTAAAATAAATCAGAAGAAAAACATGCAAAATGAATGATAGTTCTTGGCTTGGAGAGTGTCCAGGGTAGCAGGTAACAGGTAACACCCCAGGCAAACAGCTTCGCTCTCGCTCTCTCGGTTCTGTGCGCTCTTACTATCCGCATGTCGCTCACCGTTTTCTTGGCATGTAAGCTAGAATTAGTTTCGGATCCAACACCATTTCAACCGGCCGATATACCAGAATCACCAAATATACGACATACATATACGTATACATATTGGAACCCACCTGCATTTCTTATAATTGCGTCTAGATGCGCCCCCCTACAAACAAAGAATAGAATAAACTTTTTTGATTGATTCCAGATTAATTTAAGCAGATGGATTACCGATTCCTGTTACAGCTACATATATTTTATCCGAAAACATACAAAAGTTCTCTGTCAAAACCATGATGAATATAAAAATAGCTCCATCTGGTATAGAAAGGAACAGATTCAATGATCAATTCTAACCTTAGCTTTGTCCATTCTTTCGGCACAAGAACCAAGCTTCTTATGAAGCTTTGGCCAAACTGTTGACAAGGGAAAGCTCTCAAAGCTGCCTCTTTCAAGTTGAACTTTCAGTTGAAGCAAAGCAAAGCCCACGCCGCAAGAAAGTTCCCGTTAAATTTGAAACTTTGAACAGCGCGGAATAGGGCGGTCGAGCTCGTAGCGATTATGCACATCATATGATCCAATCCGAGCCAAACCGAACCGAACCGATTCCGATTCGGATCCCTCCTCGTCGTCGTTTTTGTTGTGTGTGCTGTGTGTTTGATTTTTGCTGGACTGTCATTGTTGGCTATAAAAGTCGTTCGCACTGTCGGGGGTCGCTAGTCCCCCAGCGAGGAGGGTCCCAGAAGTGTGCGACGTCGGTTCATCATTTGTGATTTATACATTTTTGCTACCCCTACTGTCATGTCATTGTGTGGGTTGATTTTTGTATAATTTTTGTCTTACATTTTTTTTTTTTGTGGAGGGGCAGTCTCCGCCATTTGGGGGCGCATTGGTCAGTTGTACGCTGGACGAGCAGCGACAAACATCCGGTTACCGGTAATCCAATATCCGATCTGACATAGAGTGCCCCGCCATCAATCTAATCGCGCATGGAAATCTTCTAAGGCTTCCAGACTCCGGCTCGTGGTGTTTTGTTTTGTTTGGTTTTTGTTTTTTTGCACTAGTGAGATAAACTGATCTGAATCCTGGCCAAAACTATGGAAGTGCTAAAGAAAGACGCCGCCATGGGCTCCCCGAGCAGCGTCTTCTATTTCCTGCTGCTGCCCACCCTGGTCCTGTGGTACATATACTGGCGTCTGTCCCGGGCCCATCTCTACAGGCTGGCCGGACGACTGCCGGGCCCGCGTGGCCTGCCCATCGTGGGACACCTGTTCGACGTGATTGGACCCGCTTCATGTAGGTGTTGATCGATCGGATAACGTGATTAAGTGGGATTTTGCACCGTTTGATTGCCTTTGATTGCAGCTGTTTTCAAAACAGTGATCCGGAAGAGCGCCCCCTTTGAACATATTGCCAAAATGTGGATCGGTCCCAAGCTGGTAGTCTTCATCTACGACCCCCGCGACGTGGAGCTACTGCTCAGCAGTCATGTGTACATTGACAAGGCCTCCGAGTACAAGTTCTTCAAGCCCTGGCTTGGAGATGGTCTGCTGATCAGCACAGGTGAGGTGGAACTTGGGATGGAATGGGGGTGGTGCCACTTGTGGGGCTTAAGCTAATCATAAATTAATTAAACGATTTGTAAGCCTGTCAGTTGGCAGAACAGTGCCTCAGTAAATTGCGTCTATCAATAAAATCAACGCCACTGGGGGGCTGCTGTATATCCATCTCTTTCCCAACATTGTGACACTCTTCCAACTCCCAACACTTTTCCAACACTCTCTCTAAATACAACTGCATATTTGACAGGTCAAAAATGGCGCTCGCATCGCAAACTAATCGCACCCACATTCCATTTGAATGTCTTGAAGAGTTTCATCGAGCTGTTCAACGAGAACTCTCGCAATGTGGTGCGGAAGCTGCGTGCGGAGGATGGACGCACATTTGATTGTCATGATTACATGAGTGAGGCGACTGTGGAGATTCTATTGGGTAAGTTAAATACACACCACTGACCAGCACTGACATGTGATTACACAAAAGTACAGTCAACTCACACGCATTCGCACTCGCACACTCGATTCGGTTTCAGACACAACCAATTCCGCTTCAAACACATTTAATTCCCAGCCTCATTCTACAATGTATGCGTATGCGTGTGTCCATATCACATTCACATATAGGTATATACAATATATACATGGTACTATATGCCACAATTGAGCGCAGACCCATTTCCCTATATATTGTACTCCTACAGCTCGCACAAATCCAAATCAAAAATGTCTTTTTGTTGTCCATTTACCGCTTTTGTCATTCCGTACAATGGACACAAAAGATATATATGTATATATATATTTGACTAGACAGGTGTATACATATGATCCCTCCCCTAATCCAACTCAAACCGTAACCAAATTATACCAATTCCCTGGACCAAACTGCTGAAACTCCTGGGTCCCAGGACCTTCCCAAACTATCGTATTTCTCCCCCAATTCATTCCCTGCAGACGGACTTTTATTGTATCTAAATCGAGCACTTTTTCGGTGTACGAATAGTGGGGAACACATTAATGAGTATGATCTTCGTATTAGCCTATTGCAAGATTCAATTTTGGATTTCACTTAAATTTTCTCAAAGCATTTATATGGGGAGTGGACTGGGTCTGATACATCCTTGGCCGACCATACGATAGAGCCAATCAGATGCCTGCAGTCCCTAGCAGCATTCCATCCATTTATCTATCTATAGGAAAATCATTAAAGTATCGCCAGGCAATAGACTTAACGCCAGACACGTTTCGTGGTTGGGAAAAAAGTGAAACTGCCACCCAGAGTGGGACAGTTGGCCTGCTGCCCGCTACTGTATGCAGATACACGGCCAAATGTTAATGACATTGTCGCTTTGTTAGCTGAAAACTGCAACCGATTTCGGATTGATTTCTAGGCCATTGCATAATCCAGTGGCAGTCGCAGACGCAGACGCAGCACTACCTTCGCCCCATCAATTGAAATGCAGCCAAAACCCTAGCCGAGATTTGAGAGAGAGGGCTCCTCCTCCACTGAGCTGGGACGGGCCGAGCAATTAAAGGCACGTCGCATTGCCATTAAGCGGCTTAATCAGGAAAATTTGAATGCAACTGCGGCCCGTCTGCGATATGCCTGTTGAGGCTGAGGCTGAGGCTGAGGCGAGGTTGATGTTCCTGTTGCCGCTGCTGCTGATGGGGGTCTGACGCAAACGGGCAATTAGCAATTAAGACTTGAACAACAGCAGAACAAATAATTTGAATGAAAAACTGGGAAAATTTGTGCGCTATGAAGAAAAATGGGGAAGGAAAAGCCAAAGCCAAATGTCATTGCATAATCAGTACTTCCCTTGGCGAAATTAGTTCGAAATTAGTTTTACCTATCAGTACAATAAACAATGTACTTGTAGTGCAGTGGATCAAAAGGCATTTCCGTTTATAGTAAATATATGGACCCAAGGCTCTTCCTCCGACATATGTTAAATAGTGGATCGACAGTATCAATGATAATGTGGGAGTGTTCGAATAGAATCAAATTCCATGCGGAATTCTACTCTACACTCGGATGGAGCATGTGCCTGCGCCCCCAGTTATAGATCTATTTATGCATTGTATTTACAATTAGAAAGCCGGGACAGAAGTGGGGGCTCAGCCAGCCGCCTGTTGTGTGATTGTTAAGTTCAATTGGCGCTTGGGTCAGTCGAGTGCATTCCACTTCCCCCGTACATGGACAGGGATTGAAACTGCGCGGCTTTGTGGGAGACGCTCAATGATACCCTGATTCAGATTGTGATTCTAATTCCGATTCCGTTTGGGCCCGTTCCAGAGACAGCCATGGGCGTGTCGAAGAAGACACAGGACAAGTCCGGATTCGAGTACGCGATGGCGGTGATGCGGATGTGCGATATACTCCATGCCCGGCACCGGAGCATCTTTCTGCGCAACGAGTTCGTCTTCACCCTGACGCGCTACTACAAGGAACAGGGGCGTCTGCTCAGTATTATACATGGCCTTACCACCAAGGTCATTCGCAGCAAGAAGGCGGCCTTCGAGCAGGGCACTCGAGGATCTCTGGCCCAGTGCGAGCTCAAGGCGGCCGCCCTAGAGAGAGAGCGCGGACAGGAACAGAAGCAGGAACAGGCGGAGATGGGCTCAGCAGGCGGGGGGAAGGCTGCTGGCGAGGGCACACCTGTCGCTGGGCTCTCCTACGGCCAGTCCGCGGGCCTCAAGGACGACCTAGACGTGGAGGACAACGACATTGGGGAGAAGAAGCGACTGGCCTTCCTCGACCTGATGCTGGAGAGCGCCCAGAACGGAGCCCTCATCACGGACACGGAGATCAAGGAGCAGGTGGATACGATTATGTTCGAGGGCCATGACACCACCGCAGCCGGCTCGTCCTTCTTCCTCTCACTGATGGGCATACACCAGGAAATCCAGGACCGCGTGATTGCCGAGCTGGACGGCATCTTCGGGGACTCCCAGCGCCCGGCCACGTTCCAGGACACGCTAGAAATGAAATACCTGGAGCGCTGCCTGATGGAAACGCTGCGCATGTACCCCCCAGTGCCGCTGATCGCCCGCGAGTTGCAGGAGGATCTGAAGTTGAACTCTGGCGACTACGTTATACCGCGCGGAGCCACGGTGACGGTGGCCACTGTTCTGTTGCATCGCAATCCCAAGGTCTACACCAATCCCAATGTCTTCGATCCGGACAACTTTCTGTCCGAGCGTCAGGCCAACCGACATTACTATGCCTTTGTCCCCTTCTCCGCGGGACCACGCAGCTGTGTGGGTAAGTACTGCTGATATGCTGGGACGCTGCTCAAAAATCAAAAATCGATCGATAATTATCGATAGACATCCCAGCCTTTGTATGGACTTTCCTGCCACAGCCCGAACTAATCTTCTCTCTTATTTCGATTTCCCCATTAAGGGCGCAAGTATGCCATGCTCAAGCTCAAAATTCTACTCTCGACTATATTGCGGAACTATCGCGTCTACTCGGACCTCAGTGAGTCGGACTTCAAGCTCCAGGCGGATATCATACTGAAGCGTGAGGAGGGCTTTCGTGTGCGTCTCCAGGCCAGATGAGCAGCACAAACAATTTTCCAAAAAAAACCCAAAAAAGGGCAACTTTTCCATACATATATCTCTACTTTTTCGCAAGTGATAGTCACCGGTTAATACAGTAATAATAATACAATTTGTTCAACACTCGATTTATTGAAAAAGTTTAGAATAATGTTTGCTTGTTTTTTTTTTTAATTTTTGTTTGGTCGCATTTGAAGAAACCACTATCATCTCCATTTAAATGTATTTGTTTTTGTGTATTTTAATACGTAATTATGCATAACGACTCTTTGTGCAATGATTTTGACAATAAATCCTCGGTGTAATTATAATATCGATTAGTCGATCGCTTATCGATTGCGTTGCACGTGATAAATATATTTATTTTTTTTTATAATTAATCATTTATTCATACATAACTTTCAAACAATGAAGCACACCTTGTGATATTTTGACATGTTACAGGTGGTATATGTATGTATTCGTGTGTGTTTACAGAAGTGTGTTGTTTTTTGTAGGTGTACTTGAGCATTAAGGTGGAATTTGACACATTGGGCCAGGGTTGCTTGGGGATTAGTTAGTGTGTTTAGTGTGTCGGCCTGCCCAATGCCAATCTGAAATCGATGCGTTTGTTGGGATCATATTTTTCCAATCGCCCTTTGAGTGTACAGTTGTGTATCGTATGTTTTGGAAAACTATGCCTAAACGCATCGATTTGTCCACCCTCTTGGCAATTAAATCTTCATGTTAAGTGCTCCAGTGTGTTGATATTTCTCGCCAGCCAGCATCAGCACTTGCAACAGCACCAACATTGGTTTCTTGGTCTTGATGTGCATGTGTTTTGATTAGATTTAAAATTTTGACATTGTTTCTAGTCTGTGCTTGGGTTTGCCCTATGTTCCATTCTTCATCCTTGTTTTCTATTCAATTGGGTGTCAGTGTCTGTTTCTGTGTTGGCTGCAATTTTGAAATTTTTTTAAGGATCCATATAGCAGAATATTGAAAGAAAAGCAAGCATTGGCATATTATACTGAAAGATCCTGCATAATACAAGCATAGGCAATGAAACAAACCAACAATCTACGATATGCCCGAGAAGGTAATCCCGGCTTGGGATGGCAAAGCAGTACCAGCGAAAAGTTAAGCAAAAAAAAAAAAGAAGTGAAACTTATTTACTTGCATTGTAGCTTGCATTGGAGCTTTAGATGTCAGCAAACGCTGACGGCGGCTTTATGGACATAGACTTCGGGGTCGAGGTCTTCATTTCCGCCTTTGGTGAGCCTTTCTCAGTGTTCTGGGGTCCCAGAATGTTGTTCCGAATGTTGTTGCGTTTGCGACGAGGACGTCCGCCCGGCTTGGTGGCGGAGTCCGGCACGGAGTTGTCGCCACCAGCGCCGATGGCTCCATTTTTCGACGATGCTGCACCTTTGGCCCGATTGCGACGACGAGTGCCATTGCCAGAGCGCTTGCATCTCGGCTTGATGGTCGTTTTGCTGGGGTCGTAGTAGCTGTCCAGAAGGTCCAGCAGCTCGGCCGTTTCCTCGGTCTTCAGCGAATCAATCGCTGTCAAAACCAGCTCCAAACCCGGCTTGCGCTTATCAGACCAAATGGCCTTTAAAGACTTCAGGGTAAAGCCATGTTCGGCCAGCGCAATGCGGTACTTTACGGCACGGACACGATAGTTGAGAGTGGTGCGGAAATAGTTCAAGAAGACTGGACGGAATGAGTTTTGGCGGCCCAGGCTATGGTTCTGGTCCTTCAGCTCGAGGACCGTCGAGCTAAGAAGTTGGGAGAATGGTCTCACGGCATTCAACAACTTAACCTCTGCCTCCGAGGTCTCGGACGATTCGGGTGACTCGAACGACTCGGGGGACTCAGTTGACTCGGATTCAATCAACTGAAGGGCCATTTCGTAGACCATCTTGGCCCGCACATTGGCGCTCCCCTCAAAGGCGCCCTGCTTCTGATTCTTGGGGCCGCTGTTATCGGTGATGCTGGAGTTTCCTTCGGGATTCTCGTGTTCATCCTCCTTGGTGGAATTCCCATCCTTCGACTTGGCCAAGAGCATCGAAAGCTTGCGTAGGCCACAGTTCTTGATACCATGTTTGCCAAGGAAGGTCTTGGCCATAGGGCAAGTGTTGGCAAAAGCCTTCACCGACCGATTGAATCTATCAATCAGGGAGTACTTCTTGAGCGCCTCCAAAATCATGTAGGGTATGAATTTGCGATCATCGTGGTAGAGCATAACGATGCCTTCTTTGTTGGGCTGCTTGGCGAGCAGCGTCTCAAGCCAGTTGAGAAAGTCCATGAGGGCAGCGACCTCCGACTTGGACTTGATAATCTGTGAAAAATAAGTTCGAATTAGCGCATATCGGGAGTGTGGGTATGTACCTTGTAGGTCTGCATCGACTTTAGCATGCGATAGAAACCGATCGAAATCACACGAATTTGATGACGCTGACGAGCGGCTTGATTCAGATTCATATACGGCATGATGTACTGCTGGAAGTTGCCCTTTGACGTGTAGCCAGCCAACTGGACAATCTGGAAAAAGGGCAGACGCGAGGCGGAGAGACGCGGAGAAAAATTGGGTTATGTCCGAAGCAACGACCAACAATCAATGAATACCTCATCAATCAGACGACGTCCAGTGGTATCTATCTCAACGGCAACCAGGATGTAGTTGCCTGCCGGCAGCTCCTCCTTCACGACCTCGCACTGACCGGAGGCGGTAGCGGAAACACTATCTTCAGAAATGGCGGAAACCATTTTCGCGTTCTACGAACTTTTTTCCCTGTTCTCACAAATTGTTTTTTTCCGACGAGCTCTCACAAAAAAGAAACAATCCCTACGACAAACTAAAACGTAATGAATTTTTGTCTAAGTTTTTCCGGTACTTCGAAAACGGCAGGAGTTTGACAGAAGTCAAGGCCTACTTTATGAGTTTCTTGGTCTTAAGTACAATGGGGCGAAAACCTTTCGGCCTTCACTTCGAGCAGGGCACTCGAGGATCTCTGGCCCAGTGCGAGCTCAAGGCGGCCGCCCTAGAGAGAGAGCGCGGACAGGAACAGAAGCAGGAACAGGCGGAGATGGGCTCAGCAGGCGGGGGGAAGGCTGCTGGCGAGGGCACACCTGTCGCTGGGCTCTCCTACGGCCAGTCCGCGGGCCTCAAGGACGACCTAGACGTGGAGGACAACGACATTGGGGAGAAGAAGCGACTGGCCTTCCTCGACCTGATGCTGGAGAGCGCCCAGAACGGAGCCCTCATCACGGACACGGAGATCAAGGAGCAGGTGGATACGATTATGTTCGAGGGCCATGACACCACCGCAGCCGGCTCGTCCTTCTTCCTCTCACTGATGGGCATACACCAGGAAATCCAGGACCGCGTGATTGCCGAGCTGGACGGCATCTTCGGGGACTCCCAGCGCCCGGCCACGTTCCAGGACACGCTAGAAATGAAATACCTGGAGCGCTGCCTGATGGAAACGCTGCGCATGTACCCCCCAGTGCCGCTGATCGCCCGCGAGTTGCAGGAGGATCTGAAGTTGAACTCTGGCGACTACGTTATACCGCGCGGAGCCACGGTGACGGTGGCCACTGTTCTGTTGCATCGCAATCCCAAGGTCTACACCAATCCCAATGTCTTCGATCCGGACAACTTTCTGTCCGAGCGTCAGGCCAACCGACATTACTATGCCTTTGTCCCCTTCTCCGCGGGACCACGCAGCTGTGTGGGTAAGTACTGCTGATATGCTGGGACGCTGCTCAAAAATCAAAAATCGATCGATAATTATCGATAGACATCCCAGCCTTTGTATGGACTTTCCTGCCACAGCCCGAACTAATCTTCTCTCTTATTTCGATTTCCCCATTAAGGGCGCAAGTATGCCATGCTCAAGCTCAAAATTCTACTCTCGACTATATTGCGGAACTATCGCGTCTACTCGGACCTCAGTGAGTCGGACTTCAAGCTCCAGGCGGATATCATACTGAAGCGTGAGGAGGGCTTTCGTGTGCGTCTCCAGGCCAGATGAGCAGCACAAACAATTTTCCAAAAAAAACCCAAAAAAGGGCAACTTTTCCATACATATATCTCTACTTTTTCGCAAGTGATAGTCACCGGTTAATACAGTAATAATAATACAATTTGTTCAACACTCGATTTATTGAAAAAGTTTAGAATAATGTTTGCTTGTTTTTTTTTTATTTTTGTTTGGTCGCATTTGAAGAAACCACTATCATCTCCATTTAAATGTATTTGTTTTTGTGTATTTTAATACGTAATTATGCATAACGACTCTTTGTGCAATGATTTTGACAATAAATCCTCGGTGCAATTATAATATCGATTAGTCGATCGCTTATCGATTGCGTTGCACGTGATAAATATATTTATTTTTTTTTATAATTAATCATTTATTCATACATAACTTTCAAACAATGAAGCACACCTTGAGATATTTTGACATGTTACAGGTGGTATATGTATGTATTCGTGTGTTTACAGAAGAGTGTGTTGTTTTTTGTAGGTGTACTTGAGCATTAAGGTGGAATTTGACACATTGGGCCAGGGTTGCTTGGGGATTAGTTAGTGTGTTTAGTGTGTCGGCCTGCCCAATGCCAATCTGAAATCGATGCGTTTGTTGGGATCATATTTTTCCAATCGCCCTTTGAGTGTACAGTTGTGTATCGTATGTTTTGGAAAACTATGCCTAAACGCATCGATTTGTCCACCCTCTTGGCAATTAAATCTTCATGTTAAGTGCTCCAGTGTGTTGATATTTCTCGCCAGCCAGCATCAGCACTTGCAACAGCACCAACATTGGTTTCTTGGTCTTGATGTGCATGTGTTTTGATTAGATTTAAAATTTTGACATTGTTTCTAGTCTGTGCTTGGGTTTGCCCTATGTTCCATTCTTCATCCTTGTTTTCTATTCAATTGGGTGTCAGTGTCTGTTTCTGTGTTGGCTGCAATTTTGAAATTTTTTTAAGGATCCATATAGCAGAATATTGAAAGAAAAGCAAGCATTGGCATATTATACTGAAAGATCCTGCATAATACAAGCATAGGCAATGAAACAAACCAACAATCTACGATATGCCCGAGAAGGTAATCCCGGCTTGGGATGGCAAAGCAGTACCAGCGAAAAGTTAAGCAAAAAAAAAAAAGAAGAAGTGAAACTTATTTACTTGCATTGTAGCTTGCATTGGAGCTTTAGATGTCAGCAAACTCTGACGGCGGCTTTATGGACATAGACTTCGGGGTCGAGGTCTTCATTTCCGCCTTTGGTGAGCCTTTCTCAGTGTTCTGGGGTCCCAGAATGTTGTTCCGAATGTTGTTGCGTTTGCGACGAGGACGTCCGCCCGGCTTGGTGGCGGAGTCCGGCACGGAGTTGTCGCCACCAGCACCGATGGCTCCATTTTTCGACGATGCTGCACCTTTGGCCCGATTGCGACGACGAGTGCCATTGCCAGAGCGCTTGCATCTCGGCTTGATGGTCGTTTTGCTGGGGTCGTAGTAGCTGTCCAGAAGGTCCAGCAGCTCGGCCGTTTCCTCGGTCTTCAGCGAATCAATCGCTGTCAAAACCAGCTCCAAGCCCGGCTTGCGCTTATCAGACCAAATGGCCTTTAAAGACTTCAGGGTAAAGCCATGTTCGGCCAGCGCAATGCGGTACTTTACGGCACGGACACGATAGTTGAGAGTGGTGCGGAAATAGTTCAAGAAGACTGGACGGAATGAGTTTTGGCGGCCCAGGCTATGGTTCTGGTCTTTCAGCTCGAGGATCGTCGAGCTGAGAAGTTGGGAGAATGGTCTCACGGCATTCAACAACTTAACCTCTGCCTCCGAGGACTCGGACGATTCGGGTGACTCGAACGACTCGGGGGACTCAGTTGACTCGGATTCAATCAACTGAAGGGCCATTTCGTAGACCATCTTGGCCCGCACATTGGCGCTCCCCTCAAAGGCGCCCTGCTTCTGATTCTTGTGGCCGCTGTTATCGGTGATGCTGGAGTTTCCTTCGGGATTCTCGTGTTCATCCTCCTTGGTGGAATTCCCATCCTTCGACTTGGCCAAGAGCATCGAAAGCTTGCGTAGGCCACAGTTCTTGATACCATGTTTGCCAAGGAAGGTCTTGGCCATAGGGCAAGTGTTGGCAAAAGCCTTCACCGACCGATTGAATCTATCAATCAGGGAGTACTTCTTGAGTGCCTCCAAAATCATGTAGGGTATGAATTTGCGATCATCGTGGTAGAGCATAACGATGCCTTCTTTGTTGGGCTGCTTGGCGAGCAGCGTCTCAAGCCAGTTGAGAAAGTCCATGAGGGCAGCGACCTCCGACTTGGACTTGATAATCTGCGAAAAATAAGTTCGAATTAGCGCATATCGGGAGTGTGGGTATGTACCTTGTAGGTCTGCATCGACTTTAGCATGCGATAGAATCCGATCGAAATCACACGAATTTGATGACGCTGACGAGCGGCTTGATTCAGATTCATATACGGCATGATATACTGCTGGAAGTTGCCCTTTGACGTGTAGCCAGCCAACTGGACAATCTGGAAAAAGGGCAGACGCGAGGCGGAGAGACGCGGAGAAAAATTGGGTTATGTCCGAAGCAACGACCAACAATCAATGAATACCTCATCAATCAGACGACGTCCAGTGGTATCTATCTCAACGGCAACCAGGATGTAGTTGCCTGCCGGCAGCTCCTCCTTCACGACCTCGCACTGACCGGAGGCGGTAGCGGAAGCACTATCTTCAGAAATGGCGGAAACCATTTTCGCGTTCTACGAACTTTTTTCCCTGTTCTCACAAATTGTTTTTTTCCGACGAGCTCTCACAAAAAAGAAACAATCCGTACGACAAACTAAAACGTAATGAATTTTTGTCTAAGTTTTTCCGGTACTTCGAAAACGGCAGGAGTTTGACAGAAGTCAAGGCCTACTTTATGAGTTTCTTGGTCTTAAGTACAATGGGGCGAAAACCTTTCGGCCTTTAGAGTTGCGTGCACAGTGGGATAATTATGCAAAACGCTGGCAGTAGGGTTGCAATAAAAAGAAAGCCGGTGTCTCTCAGCTGAAGAACATAATGCAAAGATAAGGAGGCCCGCTTCCAGCATAAACAGTTAAAAAGCATCCAGCGCTGATGGTTTAATAGCAGACAGCTTTCATAGTTACAGAGAATCCAGCTTTCATGACAAGGAAGACAGCTTTAAGAGTTAGTAAGCTTTAAAAGCTCCATAGCAGACAGCTTTGATAGCTACATAGAATCCAGATTTGATACTAGTAGGTATATAGCATCCAGCGTTGATGGTTACTTAACAGACAGCTCTGGAAGCTACTTTGAAGACAGCTTAAAGAGTTTCGTAGTAGCCAGCTCAAATAGTATCAAAGCAGTAAGCTTTTAAACTTTCATAGTACCCTGTGATTACCGGGTATACAACATATATCTGCATGCTTTTGACTTACTTGTCTGTAACCGTATTTAAAATAAATCATTATTACGATTATTGTTGTACGATTGCTCAGCGTATTTAAACCGAATAAAATTTTCCGTGCTAGGCAGGAATACCAATTAAGTAGCTTTTAGATGCTTGGACTGCTTTCGATACATGATGAAGTTGCAAATAAATTGCCTGTTAGCCGCTCTCCTCGCCGTAGTAAGTGCCTCAACCTCACCTCCTGATATCGTCTCGATTCATTTTCGGTATATTGACAGTCGAGCGGAAATGCAAAAACTTTTACACCAACAGAGGAGTTCCAGAAGGCCCCCGACCTTGGTGGGATGCAGGAGTCAAACGAAACTGAAAGTACCCAAGGTCAGACAGTCCCAATGGCCACGGCCATGGGTGAGGTGGTCCACTCCAGCAACTCTAGTAACTCCAGCAACTCTAGCAACTCTAGTAACTTTAGCAACTCTAGCAACTCTAGTAACTCCAGCAACTCTAGCAATTCCAGCAACTCTAGCAACTCCAGCAACTCCAAGCTGGGATCAAGCAAAAGTGCACAAGGTCAGCACCAGCGTCAGCGTCAGCCAGCAACAACTGTTTTGAAGCACATCGTTCGTAAGAAGAGAGATATTTTTCTGCAAGATACCCCCTACGACTTTAATACAATACATCAGTCCTGCGATTTTGATGAGCGCGGGAGACACCGCATTGTCATGTTCTTCCCGAATCATTGCATTTGGACCTGGAACAACAAGTACGTTCACGAGGGTTTCTATTATCTCTTCAAGCTGTATCAGACGGAGGCCTTCTTCTTTGGACAGTACAACGAACGCTTGAAACAGTACGAAACCGTACCCCACGTCTGGACCAAGGACTAGAAGGATACGGAAGATGCATCAGTGAAATTATCTGTAACTAACTGGCCCGATGGGTCCGACGATAAGCCTAAACTATTAGGCTGACATATTTTGATTAAATTGTCATGGGCGTTGTTTCGGATTTCATCTATCGATTATATCGAAGCTGACCTTTTGCCATCCATGGCATACTTAGTGGCAGTGGGCTGGGAGATAGATCCATCAACCTAATGGATTCCTGCCAGAGAACAATACTGAGGGGAATCCTGGAGGCACACACATCGGTGCCGGATAACAACATCCCATCATTCGCGACAAAAGACAGCAGAACATTCAAGAGTTTTTCAAAATTTGCTCTAGCCCGTAGTCTCTAAAAACTAGCAGTTAAAGATCTCTGACACAAGGACTTGTCTATATAGACTCGGCTATTGATGCTTATCTAGAATATGTATAATTTATGGGGCCGGAAACGATTCTTTTGGGCTCTTACATATAAACGAATTTAATATACGCCACATTCGATGACGGACAATTCGGATCTCAGACATCTGCGCTCCGCAGCCTTCTTCCAGTTCAACTTTACCAGCCCCACCCAAACCCAGGAATAACATTCAGCAACATGTTGTACGCACCATTTTTAATATTATTTAATAAAAAACAGAACAGTTAAAGTACGATACCATTTGCCCAAGAATAGTATCAAGATATATCTGTAAGAGGAAAACAGAATCAATAATCTATTAATGAAGCAAACATATTTGACTCTTACCTGCACGACTATCAGGGAAAAGTATTGCGATCCTCAGGCCCCCAAATCCTCAATGCGTGGGTTGTATCAAACATTTCCTGTAAGAATAACACAAGTTAATAATCTACACCTGGTATTACAGCTATCTAGGCACTCACAGAGACAGGTGTTGAAATTTATGTTATCCGTGTATGTTAAGTGTGTAACAGAAGTTCTCATTATGCGTTGAAAAAGATCGTCTGAAAACGCCTGTAAATTAATGACGGGATATTTTTTTGTTATGATTTTATTGATTCTTCCTACCTGACATGTGATGCCATCCACATTCCCACATCCTCAAATCGGAGGATGTGGGACGGTACCATCACTAGGCGGTCGTATTTTGTAGAACCCCCCTACACTTGTTCACTATTGCTTCGACATTAACTTGAAAGTAACTAACGAAAATTTGAAAAAATTTAATATTTGGAATTTGGAATTTAGAATTTGGAAATATTTAGATGTGTTCCTGACGATCTCAGGGAGTAAACTGAATGATTTCACGTTAAAGTCCCCTAGCTGCTCGTGACAGCTGTTATTGTTTGATGGCTGGCCTACTGTTTGCCAGGGCTTTGTCACGAACTAAATTTTCGCTTGTTTTTATGTAGGGGGCTCGATTCTGAGTGGTACATAGCCATCTTTTGGCCGTAAGTTATTGGAAAAACTTACGGAACCATGGACCTACTTTATTACGACGCATCAGCCCTCAGATATAAATCAGCGAATCAATGGGTAGTGCGCCTTACAGGCCTGACGTGGAGCCCAAAGACCTACGTTTGTTACAGCCTACGGAGTAATGGAGATTACAAACAACAAATGGTTCGAAGAGGAAGACCTAGAGGACTGCATCGATTGTAATCTGGTGTATCCATATATTTCTTTGGGAAGCTGTGGGATATGATTCCGACTGAACAGAAATCGCATAGTAGGCCTTCCAAAATCACGATATATCTTCAAAAATATACGCCCATACTATTCGAATACCGGTTATAAATATTACGTGAAGTGAATTTACAGGAACGGAAGCAATCTTGAGCAATCATCTCCCTAATGGCAGATGTCCGGCTCTGTGAAAATGCTGAGAGCTGATGTGTAAGTCTCTTAAGAAGTTGTGTTTGAATGCAAAGGCAGAAAGAGTTGAATTTTTGTATGGTTTTTATTGAATATACTTTAAATTAGTTATCTATAAAATAATTACTATGTAATAGAATACATGTATAATAGAATTTGCATCTTTGTTTCGTGTTCTCCTCACCGCAGATGCAAAAAAATCATTTGAAATTACTAGAAATTAAAACACAATTTTCGCATCGTTTCATCCGCTTGGACTCGCTTAAATCTGTATGCATGTGTGGGGGCTGCTTTCGCGCCTGTTCGCCACTACTCACGTACATGTACAGTAAACACAAAAACAGGGGTTTAAGTTTAAAAAAAAAGAACGTATATATTTAATAGTAATAATTAAGAGAAGTACACACAATTATTAAGTATAAAAGAGGGTAGGGTATTCAGTGACGATAAATTAAGCATTTCTCTTTAACAATTAACTGACCATCCTTGTCCTCATCCTCATCCGTCGACCACACAAAACGTTTTGCCTAATAAATACAACTCGTATGAAGCTCTAAGATACTATTAAAAAAAAAAAATAGAAGAATTACATGTAAGGTACACAGCAAATTCTGATTCTGATTGCTGGGAAATATATACAAAAACCGACTCAACATAAGGAAAACAGTGGAAAGTGGAAATGGGTGTGGATGTGGGTATGGGTATGGGGGGGAAACGAAACGAGTGGGAAGCGGGGGCTAGAGATAGGAATAGGAATAGAGCTAGACCTAGATACATACATAATATAAGCATTAAATGTTCTCTCTCTCTCCGGATGGGCAGACATATTAACGTTATATATGGGGGCTTTCTATGCAATATGTATTATGTATTATATGTATGTATTTTAGCAACATTTATCAAACGACTTTAACGATTTGAACGAACGAACACACACAGACACACAATTAACAATTTTGCTTGGCTTTTAACATTCTCTAAAATTTCCTTTAATCGAACAACACGTCTATATGATTGATTGATTGCTTGATTGGCTGATACGTTAATACGTGTGATATTTGCAACAAATTTCGTTTCGTTTTGTTTTTGTTTTTGTTATAGCATTAAAAATGAATCTATCTTTTTGGTACATAGTATATTATGTTATATATAGGTTTATGTATTCTTCTTGTATGTATATATATATATATATATATAACGTATAATTGTATAATTTATGCTATGCCGGAACGCCCTAATTGACATTTGCGTTAATGTTCGTTGAAACAATGGATTTCCATTCCGTTCCGTGTTCCTTCTCGTTTCACCGGACACGCATCTATGTATATGTGTAACAAACATGAATGATATGTCTACCAAAATTCCGTTGAAATCGTTTTTCTTACTCCACTAAAACGTCTCCCCTTTCTCTCGTTCTCTCTATATTCTTTTCTTCACTTCCGTAGATCTCTTTCGTTTCTTAATTCATTCTTTTGTTTTGTTTTTGTTTTGCCAATGCGGCCGCAGAGCTGCCAACTCGATTTAGACTATATAAAACTCGTTTAGATTTAGCTACATCCATCATCCATCATCCTCCATCCTGGATTCCCATTTTCCACTTTCTCCTTCCTGTCTGTGTGTGTGTGTGTGTGTGTGTGTGCATGTAGATGGTGAGGGGGAGGGGGGTCGGGTATACTAGTACTAACTTAGAAGGGGGGCTGGGGAGGGGCTTTCCTTTCCTCTCCTTAGACGCTAAGGCAATAAACATTTACTAAGACGAACTCAAATCAAATCAATGCATCCTCCTGATGATCCATCTGTTCCTCTCTCCATCTCCATCTCCATTTCCATCTGCGGCTCCTGCTCCCTACCCATCGCCATCTTCCGCTGCAGCACCTGATCCCAAAACCATTGCCATTGCCATTGCCATCACCATTGGCTATCCAATGCGATCGCCCAGTGGGCTGGCGGTGGCACTCTTTCCTAGTAGACCAGCGGCTAGGAGAGCTGCTGCTTCGCTGCCCTGTGGGACTGGGTGACAACTGGGGGGATCCGGGCCGGGTCGGGCTCTGTTACATGCAGCAGAGAAGGCGATGAAAGAAACTTTTGGCATTGCGGCTCGCACGGCTGGCCCTTAGCTAACAGATGATACCCTGGTCCAGGCTCAGGTTGTTGGTGGCGGCCACGGCAGCGGCGTTCTTTGCGGCGATCACCACGTGGTGATGGTGATGGTGGTGGTGGTGCATGTGATGGTGGTGCAGATGGTGGGCAGTGGCAGTAGCTTTGGTGCTGCTGCTTGAGGCTACAGCGGTGCTGGCGACCGTGCTGGCTGGCCCGGACGCGGACGCCAGGCGATGGCTGTTCAGGAGCAGGGTGGCCGTGCTGCCCGAGCTGGGACTGCTACCGGGGCTGGGATTGTTGCTGTTGCTGCTGGAACTATTGCTGTTGGCGCTGCTGTTCTGTGGCTGCTTCTTATAGACGGCCATCAGCGGGTCGGAGGCGCGGCGAATGCTGTTCATTCGAGCTGCTGTCGCGGCAGCTGCCGAGTAGCTGATGTTGCTGCTGTTTCCTCCTGCACTGCGTCGCATATTGTTGCCGTTGCCGTTGCCGTTGCTGCTCCCGCTACTGCCGCCGCACCCGTTGACGGGACTGTGGCCGTTGTGGCTGCTGGTGCTGCTGTGTCCGGGGCAGACTAGCGTCTCCTCCAGCTGAAACTTCTTGACCAGAGCCTTCACCGAGGTGGCCGATCCATGCGACTCTCCCGTGGGTGTCTTGCGGATCACCTTCGGTGTGGTGGGCGCATCGGGAAAGAGTGTCAGGGTGGCCACCACTGTGGCGGACTCGTCGAGGCCGTTGCTGCCCAGCTGGATGGTGGCCTGCACCGGGGGCTTCTTCACAAATGTCGCCGTGTATGTGTTCTCCTTGTCCGAGTCGGAGGCTCGACGTGTGGGTGTCACGATCTGAGTGGGCTTGGCGGACAGGCAGACCGTGTTGCTCTGTCCGTGTCCATTGCTGGTCAGCGTGTGTATGGCTGTCGTTGTCTCTGTGCTGTTGCTGGTGCTGGTGCTGCTTATGGGGCTTCCCAGGAGCTTCCCGGTGGCAATGGGTATCTTTGAGATGCTGCTACTGCTCCCATTGCTGTGGGCCCGATGGTGGCCATTGTGCGTGGGTTTGTTGCTGCCACTGCTGGGCTTCTGTTGCTTTTGTTGTTCCTGTGACTGCTGATGCTGATGCTGTTCCTGCTCCTCTGCCTTCTCCTCGGCCACTGGCTCCTCCACTTCCTCATCCTCAAGGTCGTCTTCCTCCTCCTCCTCCTCTTCCTCTTCGGCATCGCTCTGAGCCTGCAGATACATTTGTCTATCCATCGAGCTCTCATCCTTCAGCCAGACATGTTCCAGGCACCCGGCGGCACTCATGCGATCGCTGAAGAAACAAAAACAAACAATAAAACATTGAAACTTCCCCCAGAGGCTACTCCAAGCCACGTTTTGCACTCACTTTGGCTTAATTCGCAATGCGCGGCGTATGAAATCGATGGCCACTGGCGAGACGCCGCCGAATAGGTTGTCCGGAAAGGTGAGCGCACACTGCGAGATATTGAGGAAGGTCTCCTGCTTGGTGTCCCCGCCAAAGGGCGAGAAGCCGGAGAGCAAGACATAGGTGAGAACGCCCACGGACCAGATGTCCGTCAGCAGGGAGAGCGGCTCGTACTGGAGCACCTCGGGGGCCACGTAGTCGGGTGTGCCGGCCATCTCGCGGACATTGATGCCCTCGCACACAACGCGCGAGATCCCAAAGTCACAGAGCTTGAGGCCATCTACGGGGTAGAGCAAAACGGTTAGGACTGGTACTCCGACTGGGACTGGTACTTACCTTCTATACGCTCGCCGGCGAGCAAAATGTTCTGTGGCTTGAGGTCCAGGTGGGCAATGGATCGGTCGTGGAGAAACTTGAGAGCCTTCAGCACCTCTCGCATGCAGTGGCGGGCCTGGGCCTCTGTCAGGCACTCCTCGTTGTCCAGTATGGTCTGCAGCTCGCCACCAGTGGCCCTGCAACAAGAGAAGGATGCGTTCAAATGGGGGAAGGGACCACAAGGGGGGTTCACTTACAGTTCCAGCAGCAGGGCTGTGTCCGAACGGGTCTCGTGCACCGCATTCAGATTGACAATGTTGTCCTCGCCCTCGCAGAGTATTAGGACGGCGATCTCGTGTTTGATCTCCTTGTCGCTGCTCTGTGCGCGTCGGCGTCGCTTCAGGAACTTTGCCGCGAAATGGGAGCCCGTGTTCTTGTGAATGGCACGGCGAACGGCGGCGAATTTGCCCCTGCAAAAAAAAAAACAGAAAGAAAGAAACCAAACAAAGATTAGCATGTGGTTTCCATTCTTGAGTACAGCCCACACATGGCGTGAACCACAGATAATTTTCATTCATTCATTCACTCGTTCATTCACAAGTTGGAAGAGCTCTGGATCCCCGCCAGAAATCAAATAAAATGACTCAACGCCAAACGCCTTTTGACAAAGTACGTGCCGTAATGAAGCAATTGCACTTCCGGCAACAACTAAAGCACACACACACATACACACACAGGCAGGCAGGCAGGCGGGCAACGAACAACCAACATTGGTGACAACTCTGGCATACCAAATAGTTGACCAGCTGCTTCTGCTTCTTGGCCACTCCCCTCCTGCCAAAGACGGCCCCGACAACGCATCACGCAAGCATCGCAAAGAAGTCCAATGGAATGGGAATGGAAAGGTCGAGGACTGGATACTCTGCCAGAACTAGGGCCTCCACCTGGTTCAGGAGACTCCACTCAATTCACTCTTTTGAAGCCCTGTTGTGTCCTCAGTGTCTTAGCCAATATTCCCGCTCTTCTTGGGAACCCCATCAATAATGAGAAGCGCTCGGCTGTCGTCGCTCTCGCTGGACTGGTTTTCTAATTGCCTGGCGTTCATTCCCCACCCCTCCCACACACACACACACACACACACATCTATTTATCCCCTTTGCCAGCTCCAGTCCCAGTCCCAGCTCCTGCTCCTGCACTGGCACTGCGTCTGTCACTGTCCGCTCCGCTTCTCCGTGGAGCTCTCTCCTTCCTGACAGTGACAGCGGGACGGCGGGACGGCAGACAGACGACAAAAACAAACAGTGACTTGGACTCTGCTGCTCCTGTCGCTCCACCTCTGGTAGTCCCCCTCTTTCATGACTGAAATCGGCTGCCGTGTTTAGCATTTGGGCCAGGCAACAGCCACAGCAACAACAGCAACAAATTATCTTGATGTCGCATCATAAAATAAAATTAAACACGTAGCAAAGGCTTTTAGCTGGTCTTCCGACTACAGGGATACCCAGTATCGGCAACAAGCAGCGGAGGCTCGAGACCGAGAGTGCAAAGACAAAATACACATCATTTGTAGACCTGGAGACTCCACACCGAGGATGAAAAGACGAAACACACGCTATTGGTGGACCTGGAGAGTCCAGACCGAGAATGCAAAGACAAAAAACACGCCATTGGTGGACCTGGAGACTCCAGACCGAGAATGCAAAGACAAAATACACGCCATTGGTGGACCTGGAGACTCCAGACCGAGAATGCAACCAGAAGAGCAGGAGTCCAGCATTCTGGAGATAATAATGATCCAAACTGATTCAATCTGGTACAAATTTTCCATTTTAAATTGTGGATACCACAGATATTCGTCATTTGCGAAGGCGTGGCAGAAGCTGTAACTTGTTTCATTGCCGATATCAAAGGAATCTTCACAGCAAACTCTTTTTCTTTAGCTCTTAAAGACCGAGTACCGGGACCGAGAATCCAATAACAAAATACACGCAATTTGTGGACGTTGTGGGTGATCGTGATCGAGTCGAGTAAGGGAATATCCCTTTGCTTTTCCCCAATTCAGTTTGCAATAATTATACGATCTGTGTGTAGTTTTGAATGGATCAGGGATACCCCTTATCCTGTTAACCTGTTCTCCTTAAATTTTACTCTCTGTGGATCCACAGCATACCCCAATCTGTGTCCCTGGTGCAAGACTACGGGGTATTTACAGTTGCTGGCACTAAATTGAAATGCTTAGTGCTGTGCGGAGTCGGAGTCGGAGTCAACTCTGTCTGACCACAAATTTCAATGAATTCATGTTTGGCGTTTGATTCAATTAGCAACACGATCTGCATACGCAATGAGGCAACAAAGTTGCCAAGAACTTGCCTGCGCAGAGCACAGATATACACGATTCCCACAAGATATTCCCCAAAGATACATAGTTTGTTGAGTGAGGGAGAGAGAGGGAGAGACGTGGCTCTCCTTCGACAATTAATGGGCTCTATTGGGCCCATCGATGCGTTGGGAGGCAGAACTTTTTGTAGCTTAGATATGGCCATGATTATTCTAGATATTTATTATTCTTAACCATCTTTTCTGATAGAAGATGTCTACTATAAGAAAAGAATTCTGTGGGGGGCTCAGCAATATCATCAAAAAAGACAACTAATGGATAAATCGCTTAGAATTTACTTTATTCTTGTACTTTTGTATCTGTTGAACATTTTTCGGGGGATATTCGGTGATAAATACCCCCGTTCCGTCCTCCTACAGGGTACCAAGAAGGGTACCTCTGCTGCATTATTAAGTACCATATAAATTTAAATGAAATATACATTTTTGCACTCCAACAACCGGCAACAACCGCATTGTCTAATTGGGCAAGGTCTTTTCAGATCGTAATAAAGTTATTTCCCTCTCTCTGTCGCTCCGTCGCTCGCTCTCTGGGTTTTATCTGCTCGCTCCTCTCTTTCCACTCATCCGTTACGTAAGACAGTTAAAATGCTTTTGCTTTTGGCACGACTCGATTCGGATTTCGTTCAGTTTACAGTTGGAGCCGATGACGAAGCTGCCTGCCACGCAGGGGACAAGCGAGGGGGGGGCAACGCAGCGTGGGCGCCTGGAATTCTTAGACAAAAAACCAAAAACAACAACAGAATGAAGAAGGAGCAGGGAAGACGGGCTGAAATAGTTGATACCCTGGAGGACAAATAGGACCCGAAATTTCAAAAAAAGAGACAAAAACTTTTCAGTTTACTGTTTTTTTTATAGCGATTTTTAAAAGAAAACTAATTTTAAACGATAAACGAATCAATTTTGGCTAATTTTTATAACCGTGATTTTATAGCTTAATTTTTATTTTTTAAGCTTTTAAACGAAAAAATTTACTAAAATTAGCTTTGGCAAGTGGAAATTTCCTTGACGAAAGTGTTTTAGATATATGTATGTACATACATACATACATATAATTTTTATTATTTTTTTTTGTTTTTGTTTATTTTTTTAATTATGTTTCTTTTTAAATTTTTTTTAAATATTCTTTTAATTATTTTTTTAAATTAATTTTTTTTTAATTATTATTTTTTAATTATTTGTTTTAAATTATTTTTTTAATATTTTTTTAATTATTTTTTTTAATTATTATATTTTTTAATTATATATTTTTTAATTATTATTTTTTTTAATTATTATTTTTTTAAATTATTTTTTTTTAATTATTATGTTTTCAAATCATTTTGTAATAAAAGTTGTAATTTAATTTTACTAAACAATAATTATTAATTAAAAAAAATAAAACCCGTATTATTGTTTAAATCAAAGGGAGTTTCATTGAATCATATTCTGCTGCCATTCATCACAGCATACCCTATCGCTCTCCAATAGGTAGACAGAAAAACTGTCCAGTGTTGTGTGGAACTGAACTTTAAAAGGTTAAACACGATGGACAGGGGGGCAGGGAGCGGGCAGGGAGAGGCAGAGGAACGGCCGAGTTCATGGTTGATCGATGGCAGCGTCCACTCCCACGCAGCGCTGCCCTTTTTTGCCCCCCCCTCGCTACGCGATCCCCAAATTCGAGTGTGAATTTTGTGCGATTTGAAGTGGAAGTGGAATCGGAGAAGATTCTAAAATTGGTCAGCTTTGGCAGCGTGTTTGATCGCCTCAAACGATCGTCAATCGATCGCATCTACATCTAAATACATACATGGCGTACACTGTACACCCCTCTCTTTCGCACCCTGTCACTCCGATCTGACGCACACACACACACACACACATTTATTTCATCACCACCAAAAAAAAACAGCTCGAGAAAAAAGTCCAAATAAGGTGGCGTTTAAAAACGCGCACAAAAAAACGCGGCGCGTGCACGTGTCAAGAGATAATACTTTTTGCTTCAGAAAAGTTGTGGAAATATTTGGTTGGTATTAGCCAGAGGAGGAGATTTCAGACCTAGCTCTACGAGGCTCTTCGTAGAAGAAATACGCCATAAATATTATGTCCTGTCCTCGTTTGCCTACCGTTTGTGGGACTCCACTCCATCCATCCCTCCTCCGTACCATCGTTATTTCTGTTTTTTTGCCTCAATTAAATAAACAACGCGCTCCATCTTCCATTCCATTCCAGATATCTCTCTCTCTATAGTACAGATCCCATTCCAGCATTTGTTTTCCGTTGTTTATGGTTTTTTAATTGTTTTCGCCTTTCGAATTTTTCGTTTTCGCTCTACCAATCGAAGATATTGGCTTTTCTTGTATACGCATTCCTCTCTTGTGCGGGTCAGTTTTGGTTTTGGTTTTGGTTTTGGGCACAAAACCTAAACAAAACCCAAAGCAAAACAAACAAATAAACTCTGATGAAACACATAGAAGATCAAACAGCAAGCAGTGGGGGAGTGGGAGTGGAAGTGGGAGTGGGAGAAGGCGAATGTACACGTACACCCCCATCGGTTGCATCGAAACAGATCCGGAACAATGTCACACATGCATTTCATTCGATTCGATTCGACTTGATTTGATTTGATTTTTAATTCAATTCCATTCCGTTTTTGTTAACAAGGTGTAAATTGTTAGGCGGGTGTTCCAAAAGGTTATCCGGTTTATTAAAAGCGGCAAAATGTTATTGGGAAAAACTATTATTCATTTAATGGCAAACAAAAATATTCATACAATTCGAAATGCTTCTGAATGTACTTGAAGTCTGTTCAATTAAATATTAATTATGGAAATGCGACTAGCTGGGATTACAATCTACACAGTACTCCCCTCCGGGGGAGTCTACATCTAGTATATGTACATATATCCCTTCTAGAATTTGAGTGTGTAGGGAGGGTACTTCTTCTTCCACTTCCTGGCGGCTCAACAGCTTCGACGTTTTCTATTATTTTTGTTGCATTTGATGGCTGGGTCTCAAAGTGCATCCAAAGTGCTGGATGGATGCTTTTAGCACGGTGCAGATAGGAGGGCCGACAGAGAGGGAGAGAGAGGGAGTGGCATGTATAGAAAGAGAGCGGAGCGAGTGCATTGAACCAACCACCCAACAGCAGCAGCAGAAAAGAAGCAAACTGAAGTGCAGTCGAGAGGTAGAGTGGGGAATGGAATGGAGAGTGGAGTGTGGAGAGTGGAGTGTGGAGTCA
The DNA here is from genome assembly GCF_009870125.1 of Drosophila pseudoobscura. Lineage (NCBI taxonomy): Eukaryota > Metazoa > Arthropoda > Insecta > Diptera > Drosophilidae > Drosophila > Drosophila pseudoobscura. The sequence goes on from NC_046683.1 coordinate 16,519,509, forward strand.
TCATCATCCTCATCTGGATCCACAGGCACTAATAGTTTTTCTTCATTTTTTGTTGTTGTTTCGAGTCTCAGACTGACTGAGAGGTGACTAACTAGACGAGAGACATTCGCTAGGGACTCTTTCGCTGGCTGCCTAATGTGACAATTAAATTTGCCCAGAGTCCCGCGGCAAGCAGTGCAAATGGAATGGTATGACAATGCCCGAAAGGCAGAATGCAAGCAGAGCGCCCAGCACGTGCGAAAGAGATGACTAGCGAATGACTAGGGAATGCGTCACGAAGAGCCCGCCAGAGATGGTAGGCGGCGGTGTAGGGGAGGGAGAAGAAGAAGAAAAACAAGCCTCTTGTTATGCAAATAACAACACGGTTAACAGGAGAGCAGGCGAGCGGGAGGAGGAGAAGGGAGTGGAGGGACTGATTAGGTTTTTGACCCACAAAATGTCAACAAACCAAGGCAAGGGCAGGGAACCGAGAGACGAGCACAGACACACGGGGGGTGGGGGGGGACTAGCGATAAGGTTGCATCTGTATGAATCTTGTAATTATTCAACATTTTGTGGGCACATCAAATAATTATAATGGGAATTTTTTAATTGGTATTTCGGGGGGTTATTTGTTCAATTTTAGTGGATTCTGAATTTCTCGAAAGTTAACTCTGCTCTAAAAGGCTCTGGAAACCCCCTCATATATTGAGGAACCCACTCGATGACAATACTTCCAAGATCATGATTATATTTTGTTGGTTTGTGTTTGGATTTTCTGTTGGCTGTTGTTCGTCAAGCACTTTCCAATTTGCAAATTGACATCAATAATTTCCGTTAAATGCGGCAATTGCTAATGCGCCTTAGCGAAACAGTCCAAGTCGAGCTCTCTCGAAGCTTTTCGAACATTTCGATCTCTCGCTGACCATTTTTGGTGGGCTTAAAAAACAAAACAGAAAGAAAGAAAACAAAAAAAAAAACGCCGCTCACAAAAATCTTGTGGGTGTCGCGCGCGCTTTGTTTTTAATTGTGGACAAATTTGGTCAGAGCTTAACGTATCACTCAGCGCACACAACACGCACACTCAGCGCACAGATATGTACACACACACACACACACACACACACACACATATCTATATATAGTATACATATGTATGCACCTACTATGTGGCTTATTTCATTTGTTGAATAATTATAATTGCATGTAGCCAGGATTTGGTTTAATATCTCTCGTCTCTCCATATAAAATAATTATTTGCATTTCCTTTTCACTGGCACCAGGGACCCTGGGGTCCTTCATAATTGCATAATTTCATATAGAGGCCTGCGTTTTGTTTTTGCCTTTTCAGAGAGGGATTTTGCCTTCGCTTTAAGCTCTTGACATTATTACGGAGGAAGCTTTTCAAACACAGACACAGACGCTGCTCCTCGCTCCTATGCAGCGGCGCATACAAAAGAGCGGCAGAGAGAGAGTCAGGGAGAGGCGTAACAGTGGGTGATAAAGTTAGGCATACATATGTATATGCTTCTTAATAAGGGACAAATGTTTAATATTTCCACACCTGGCAGCCATCAAATTGGATACAAAAGTTACACACATTTTTTAGATGGTTTTCCTCGTGCCGATACTCTTCTCACGTACTGTAAATGCAGCGGCACTGTGCCAGCAGAATAGACACGTCCCAGCAGGAGTGCTTGCCATTCATTCATTCATTCAGTCAGTCAGTCAACGGCACACACTCCAGCAGAGAGGGAGAGAGAGAGAGAACGAGTGGCGAGAGCGCGCAAAGAGAGGAGTAATCGACACCCACTTGAAATTGTGTCAGGCTCGTTAGCTTAGCGGGGCGCTCTCTGTGCTTCCTTCCTTCCTTCCATCCTTCACACCTTTGCATAATACTTTTCGTAACAATTTTTAAGCGGCTTTAATTATGATAAATTAGCGAAGCTTGGTTTGTGCCAAGAGCACTCGCAGATTTACCCTCCCTGTGGTTATCCTTGAGCTGCCAGTTGTTCCAACTTTTTGCTGTGGCTGTTTCGCTTTTGCTTTTGTATTGATAAGACGCATTCCTCGAGTTCTTAGGAGCCGAGGCGAGCGGCAGAGAGAGTCGGCAGTAACTTGTTTAGCGGCTGTCGGCAGAACGGAGCTATGCACCGGCACATGATTGCCATTTCAGTGTTGGGCAAGGAGCAAACTAGTTCTTATGCAAAGATCACGGAATCATTGAATCATATCAAGATCTAATGAGCCTTGGAGGATGATTCCCTTTCACTCGTGCCTCAGAATGTTGGAAGAAAGGCAAAGGCACTCGCATGAAGAACAGCTGTGAAGAGGCTCATCAAAGGGCTGAATCAAAGCGAAAACATTTCCACTAATTACAAGGCTGCCACTCACTCCTTTCACTCCCGATTATTCACTGCAAAGCCTTCTAAACAGAAATTATACAAATGGTGGGGGCCGGCTCCAGACAGAGGCTAATATGGGGACAAAAGCCAGCAGACAAAATGAATTTATTGGCAAAAAAAAACAAAGAGCAAGAGGAAACTCAATTACGATCGGATATAAATGTACATGAGTGTTGACCTTGCCACAAAACTGAGAGGCTTACGAAGAGGGAAATCAAAATCGAAATGGAAATTATCCCTACCAGCAATCCATCCAACGAGCAAAACAAAAACTCCACTCCCACTTTTGTTGTTTTTGCTTTCTGGAAATTCCTTAGGTCTCTGGTTCGCTCTCTCTCCCGCTGTGTAAAAATAGCTCTCTCGACAAAGAACACACACATTTAACATATTGTACGTGTCAGCAGCATAATCAAGGTCTCCCTCAAGTAACGGCAAAACAACAAAACAAACCATTTCTTATGCTCATTGACGTATGCATGCATGTATCCCCCTCGCACTTTCGATAATGCGGATATGCACCAAGCGAAGAGGAATTAACGCTGACAATGTGTCAAACAGCGAGCGAGCGAGCGAGAGAGAGAGAGGGAGAGAAAGATAAAGGGAGTGGGTATCGGCGGCGATTAAAACTTCGTCTTCTTCTGCTTCTGCTTCGGCTTCGGCTTTGCATGCAGAGCAGCGCGCAGCAAGAGACAACGCGAATGGAATGGATTTCTTTGGAAATTCAACAACAAATTACTGTACAATACACTCTTCCCCAAGCGCGAGGGCATATTCATTTTGCACTCACGTCTACACACTATACTTAGTATTTGTATTAGTAAGAGTATCTAAAGCTTCGACCCTCTGGGTGATCTTTCCGTTCGGCTATGTGTCTTTCTTTCTGGTTATCTTTAATTGTGTTTCTTTTTATTTCTTGTTGAGTCGCTGCTCGAAATGCAGCTGCAAGTGAAGGTCAAGCAGTGCACGCAGGCAGGCAGGCAGGCATGGCTTGTAAGCTGCTTATGCGGTTACATAATTGCGAGTATGTACACGGGAATTAAAATTCAACTAATATTAGCCAGGCTCCCAACGAAACAGAGAAAGAAAGCAACAGGAACATCGCCAAAGAAACAAAGAAAGAAAGGGTTTCTTCTTTCGTTTATTACAAGACTTTTTAGAACCAGTTCCAGTTCCAGTTCGTGTTGAATGATTCACATTTAAGCCACTTCTTTTTTGGGCATGAGATGGGGAACAGTACAAAAAATATGTAAGTCGGTTAAGTAAACACTTTGAAGGTAGCCCTTGACCTCAACTGCAATTTGATGCATTTTTGTTGTTGTTGTTTTTTTCTGAGCTTGGGCCTTTCCCTTTGCGAGAGCTGTTTGCTGCCGTTGCTGTCATTAATACTTTGACTTTGGCCTTTTGTGGTTTAACATTATCCAAACAAAACGCTTTGGCACCCACAAAAATACGAGGCATGGAAAAAAAAGTTGTAGTTGATTGACAGAATTGGGACGACGACAACAACTCTTACACTGGGGGGCACCACACAGCAGCATTTGAAATCTGCATGCGTGAAACTCAACGAAGCGTTAAAGTTCAAAGCGTTGAGTTACACGACAAAAAGTGGCTGTGGCTCTGTTAGAGATGAGCAGGCACACGCCCCAACACAACACTCAAAATGGTATCGTTTGGGGAAGCATTATATCATTAGCTTCGATCCCTTTGCTTTCATCTAAATTATTTTCAATATCTTTGAAGAATTACACTCGAAGAAAAATGTCCTAGTAAAACAGAACACACACCCGTGTACTTCAGTATTCTCTTTAAATACCTAAGAGGTTAAATTTGTAACTTTAAAGAATTGTAGAAAATACAGCAATAAATTCACGCTTATAAAAATTAACCAATCTTATAGCAAATCGACTAATATAACGGATAGAATTATTTTTCTTATGAACATTGCAATGGAAAAGCTCTTAAAAAAGCAGTAAACTCAAAATTTAATGCTGTGCCAACACTTAAGTCCGGTAATAATGCATAGTTCAGCTAGAATAAATAGACATTTTTTTGTAATGTTTTTGAAAAAATTAATAAAAAGCCTTTAAAAACGTGTCCTGGAAACCACAAACTTTCTTGCTATATCAACAAATGAATCCATTTATGCAAAAACAATTATTTCATATATGAGTCGGTAAAAGTTGGTTAAAAAGATATAGCGGTTTGACTTGAACCTATTCAGTTGAGCGGCACTGTATATATGAAATATATTTGTTTTAAAATATAAAATATATTTTTTCACTCTTTCCTTTGACAATTTCCACACTCGAGTCTTAGCTATTGATATACTTTTTAGCCCCCTTAGAAAAACTATCGTTGATGCATTCATCTCTAGCCAGTGTGTCCGTGTGCGTGCGAAGGAGATGGCGATGGCGATGGTGGAGTGTGATGATGCCTTGGTTTTGACTTTGGTTCCACACACACCCACACCCACACACACTCTCACTATTCGCTGTATTTCTGCGAAAATCGACCTTGCCGCAGAGAACCCTAAAATCTCGCCAACGATTACATCATAAAGTAGAAAAGAGATGATTCTTCGGCTAACGGGGTTAAGCGCACGATCGTATCGTATCGGAACGCCCTCATTCCCCGACCGTCGCCCATTCGTATGATTCATTCGACAAGAACGCTTCGCCTTCGTCTTCGTCTTCGTTTTTTCTCCTGTGGAGCGGTCGGGGCCGCGTCACCGGCGGATGGCGACAGAGGCTGCGGCTGCGGACAGCCCATCAGCGGACGATGAGTCACACGGCACCTTGGAAGCGATAAACAGGGAGAGCAGCAGATGGTGGAAGGAGAGGGCAGGAAAGGACAATCTACAGTATGTTCTCCCCCTCTCTCTCGAGAGAGAGAGAGAGACGCCCCGAAAGGGCCCTAGAGGGGGGGAGAGGGCGGGTATAGGGCCAAAACCTAAAACTAGTTCCGCTTGGCTGGGGCTGGGGCTAGGTCTGGGGCTGAAGCTGGAGCCCTCCTTGGACCTTTTATGTGCTCTCAATGAAATTTTTCAACAATTATGTTAATTTATTTTGTGGCTGTTTTTGCCTTTTCTAGAGCTCTGCCTCTGCCTCCAGCTCTGCTCCTGGGAAAAAGTGGAAATGTTTTCACACATGAATGCGAATGCATTTTCCTCAACGTGGGCTGCGGCTGGGGCGGAGCGGGGGAGTGCGGTGGAAAGTTTTTTTCTTTTTCTTCTTTTTTTTTTTTGCCGGCAAAACGAGTTTCAAGACGTCCGCCGTCTGCGCTTCACGAAAATTGTGGGAAATTTCATGGAAACAGCCAGGGAGGAGGGAGGGGGGCGGCGTTGGGGGGGGGGGGGGGAGATTGCATGGAAGTGAGAGAGTTTCGTCGAGTTTTGTGCAGTGGCACATAAATGGAATACAAAAGCTCAATTTTATAGTAGAGTAAATTAAAGTCTTCGAAATTCTTTGCATCCCCTTCCTTCCACTCTATTCTGTATGTCTCCCCTCTCTATCGCTCCTTTGTTAATTGTCTGGGGGCCATTGGGCCTGCAAAAAGGTTCTCACGTGGCCGTCGGTTTACATTTTTATGCCCCATTAGCGTGTCTGCAGATCTTCAATCCGAACCAGAGACCCCACAAACCTGAAGCAGAGATTAAACCATTGAGAGTTTAGGGAATTTATCAAGGAATATACGAAATGCATCCGTACATAATTATGGAAAGCTCAAGATCTATAGATTCCCCCCCGAAGAGATCTCATCTTCCACTTAATCTCGGGATCGTGTCATAAAACATTTTTATGATTCTCTCAACATTCCGTCGTCTCTGAAATATTTCGCATAAACAAAGAAACGATCAAACGATGAATCAAATCTTTAATATGCGAATGATAATCGTGGAATGAAAAATGTTTATAATAATAATAATAATAAACTTGGCACTACTGCCCGTCATAATGGAAAACTAATGAAAACCTGCTGCTCCAATCCACCATTACGGAGAAATATCATCATTTTTTTGTTGGTCATATTAGAAAATTAAATACGAATATAAGAAAATCAAAATCCAAGCACGCAAAGCCCCGCCGCCACCACAGTCGCAGCCAGCAGGAAGGAAGGAGTGGGGCAAAGGGGGTGGGGAAGGGGGAGGGGGATAGCCGGATTGCCTTGGCCAAGTGAAAGAAAGAGTTGTACAAAATGAATAAAACTGACGGCGGGCGCCACTCGCCGTTGCATGTGTGTGCTGTGGCATGGAGGAGGAGACAGTGGCTGAAGAAAGACCCCAACCCTCCCCTCCTCCACCAAACCAAATGCATTAGGATCCCATTCCATCGGCCGATCCACCTCGATTTATAGTCGATTAGGGATATCGATAGACCACAAGAAAGCCATGGAAATTCGATTACACACAGATTTCAAGACTGGCGTGGCGATGAAAACGCAAATGTGCTATCGATAACTCGGGAAATAATCGATATAGGCTGGAAATGGCCTCAAGGCTACTAAGCCACACTGGGAGAGGGGTATGGGCTTGCTTTGTGCCCCTTTAGACCAGATTAAATCTACAAAAAAATATTTATTTATTATCTTCGGGCTGTAAATCTCTTCGAAATCATCGCCAGGCAAGGACAGGCCTTTGACACCGCCAGCGGCGAGCCCTGAACCCGCCTGCCCGCCACGCCCAGCGTGTGAAAACCACAATTAAATGTTAATTAATTATTATTATTTTAAGCTTCTCTCCTTTTCACGATTTACGAGCGGAAAAAAAAAGGTTTCAACCGATCGTTCGCCAGGCATTTCCGCATGAGAGTAAATTCCCTGTGGCCTAGGCCTGACCACAATGTAGCTTTTGTTTTTTTTTGTTTTTTTTTGGGTGGAAAAAATGGGTCAAACATGTGACGCGGTCTGTGGCAGTAGCGGCGTTTTCTTTTACAGGTTTGCTGCGGCTGCTAACCGGCTAACCCGTTGCACAGCTGAGGGGGGAATGGCGTGGAGGGGGGGGGGGGGATGATGACGATGCCGTTTGGCTGGAGTAAAAGTGTAGTTTCATTTCGGTTTCGGACACAACTTTCCTCGCCCAAGAGCAGTGGGTGGGTGGCCGTGTGGGCAGCAGGAGCTTCGTGTCACGATGCCATCTCTAGACCTTTTATTGGCATTGGACTCATTACGCGTGGGGCATGGCATGGCATGGAGTGGCATTAATGCACAGCACGTCGTCGTCCCCCCCACCAAACCCACATGCCCCACTCACCCCCCCTCGACTGCTGCCCTGCCAATTGCAGCGGAAGAAGAGCCCCCCAATGTCCCAAGTGGAGTGAGGCGATGCATTTTTATGATTCCACTGCCACGAAACAACAACAAAAACAAAAACGAGGTAAAATCATGCGTAAAGATACGTTTTACCAGACTGTTGAATGGAATGGTTCTCTCTGTGTGAGTGTGTGTGTGTGCTACTTCCGCTAGAGAGAGAGAGAGTGAGAGGGGGAGAAACTCCAGTACAATGCTGACCACGCAAATGGGTCAAGAGTAGGCCCCCAAAAAAGGAATGGAAGGACCTCTACTCCCTGGGAATCTCAATGAACGATCGACGATGATTCATGTAAATCTAAGACTCATTCATGAATGGCTTTGGGCCATTTGATATACCAAAACGAAGAAAACGAAAGGTAATCGTATACCGCCTTGTTTTTTTTTCTTTCTGTTTTTCACACTTCATGGAAACGATCAAAACGGATTGGGTGTAAAGGTGTTCAGAATTCAAGACGAAATTCAGGAAGTCATTTCATATCGAATGACAGACAACAAACATTCAATCGACAAATCAACAAATCGATATGTGATTCATTCAGAAAAAGGGCTAGGTGCCCCCCATAAGAGGGGGGGGGGGAGGGGTGGCCCTACGGAATTTCATGGAGGTTTTATGGAGGCTCTAAAGTTTTGCAAATTATGTATTTTCGATATTTTTTTTTTTGTTGTTCTAGATTCTTGGGCGGCACTGTGCCACAGTAGCAATGAATTAAGCTCCAAATACACACACAGATACACATTTCATTCATTGATCTCCCACAAACAACAAAGCGCTCCCTTTTTTTCCTCCCTAGCTTCCTCTTTGCTACCTCTCCCCCACTCCCTCACCCCCTCTTCCTCTATCTGTCTCGGTCTTTCATTCATGCGTGCGATCATTCATTCATTCAAACACAAATTAAGCGACGGACGCATACACATGCACATGAGAGGGCGAGAGGGAGAGAGCAGCAAAAGAGCAAGAAATACAATTGTTTATTTATTCTTAGCTTGCCGCCGCGCTTCACCCTTTCCGCAGCTCTCTTTCGCTCTCTCTCTCTCCCTGTCTCTGCTCTTTCGCACACTCCTCCTCCTCCTCCGCCAACGCCACCGGCCGTCGGCAGACAACAACAACAACAACATTGACATTTGTCAATTAAATTTCAATTTTAGGCTTTTGGCTTTTGATTGCTCTTCCTCTCTGCCTCTCCCTCTCCCTCTTTCTCGCTGGAAATACCTCCATAAACCCAGTTATCCCTAGATATTCCACATAAAATGTTTAAGTATCACGGATCCAATGTAATTCTTGATCAGTGATGCATTCATGACGGATTTTCAGTACGATACGATATATTTTCTTGATACATGACTAGATTGCCATTGTGGCTAATCGATAAGCAGAGGAGGAGGGCAACAAAAGAAAATGGAGTTCATCAGAACTCAAAAAGATGATACCTGCCTGATACCTGATCACTGATCACTGATAGGTTGTCCCGCAGAACATGATCAATTTATAAGCTGTGCAATATTCAAGCAATCAAGCAGTTTTGACTTCTTGTGCGAGTTCTCTTTATACTATGCTGCACTGCTTGTTTACTCCACCTCTATTCTGGCGCACTGCTTGTTTATAAAAGATTTATCATAGTGCTGCTGCACTGGATGCCTACTACCAGACCAGATTCTTCTGCACTGCTTTTGAACGTTCTCTATATATTGTGTTGCACTGCTTGTTTATCCTACATCTACTCTGCTGCAATGCTTGTTCATGCTTCCACTATTCTTCTAAACTGCTTGTTTTTGATAACTCTACTCGGATACACTGCTTGTTTAAGCTACATCTATTCCGATCTACTGCTCGTTTATGCAACCTTTATTCTAGTGAACGGCTTGTAGGTGATACCACTATTTTGTACTCCAATGAACTGATTTTTTATGCTACCTATATTCTTATTCACTGCTCGTTTATGCCACGTCTATACTGCAGCACTGCTTGTTTATGATTACACTATTCTGTTTCACTGCTTATTTATATTCCTACTCTGGGCCACTATTGGTTATGCTATATATATTCTGCTGCTCTGCTTGTTATGCTACCTTGTATATTCAGATGCACTGCTTGCCTATGATCGCACTATTCTGTTTCACTGCTTGTCTATTCTATCTCTACTCGACCGCCCTGCTTGTCCAAGATCCCACTATTCTGCTGAACTGCTTATTTATGCCACCTCTATTCCGCTGCACTGCTTCTTCTGGCAAAACAGCAAAACAGCAACAAGTTTCCTTGTTACATATTCAGGCAAAAGGGCCGTCTAATTGTGCGGCAAAGGGAGGGAGGGTCGGACGGAGGGACGGTGGGAGGGAGGCGCTGGCGAAATAGGTGAAAACGAAGCGCAATACAAAATATAGACAATGGAATGTTGCGCCCCAAAATGGAGTGAGTGAACGAAGAGCAGCAGCAGCAGGCAGCAACACTTTTGCCAGCTGCTGGCAATTGTCTTCTTTTTGCGGTTTTCAGTTTTCAGGCGACTTTCGCAGCAACCAGTGTCCGCATTTGTTACTTCTGTTGCCCCCACACCACCCCAACTCCCCACCGAACTCCACTCCAATCCGTCTTTCATCTACATACAGATACAGATACAGATACGAGTGGGGCACAGCCGCAGTGCAGTGCAGCGCAGCGCAGCGGCAAAAGAAAATTAAACTCTCAGGCTTCCCTCTCGTTTTGCAGAGGCATCGCATCGGTTTTCATTCAGCTTTCGTCGTTCGTTGTTCGTCTTTCGGCTTTTCGTCGTCTTGCAGCAAATAGGAAATGTTGCATAATTTATGAGGGGAAATTGTTATACTTTGTAGATATTTCATTCCCTTTCTTGCCGTCTTTTCTCTGCTGCACTCTGCCTCTGCCTCCGACTCTGCCCCTGCCCTGCCCTGGCAGCTGGCGGCCTTGCCTCTGGCTAGGAAGTGGCGGCTTCCTCTGCGATCATGGAAATCCCATTTTCGAAACGTAAATCCCCTCAAGAACCTCATTTGCCCCTAAATCTGAGATCCATCGGATGCCATCCAATGTTTCTATTCCCAAGAATCGATATATTGTCGGAATCAAAAGGGATTTCTGGGAAAACAGGGAGACTCATTCTGCCACATGCCACCAAAAATCACAAACAAAATTTCAGTTAAAAAAAAAAATTCAAGTCGAATTAAGTGACGGCCCCACTTTTTTATCAAGTTTACTGGAGTAACGGGATAAAGTTTTCTAGCCAATTTTCATGAAAGAATTTATCATTATTTATTTTTATTTTTTTAAACAATTATCCCTTCGTTTCAATTTACATAACAATAAACAAAAATAATAAAAAAATGCTTACTCTACTTTTCAGCACACAAAAAATTGTTAAGATAATTTTGTTGAAAATACAGCAAATTGTGTGAAGGAAATTTGTTAATAACTTTTTTTTTAGCAGATATTGAAAATATAAATAAAGTTCATGTTATGTGAAAATAATAAAAAAAAATTGTATATACAAATTTTATGATGAAAAATAATTTTTTTTCTCTTATTTGAATTTAAAAAATTTTAAATTTTAAAATAAGAGATAAATAAAAAAAAAAATTTTTTTTTTCAGATTAAAATAATGCAAATCTGAAATTTATTTTTATTTATTTTAAATTTTTACTACACCTATTAGAATTTTTGACGATTCCTTCCGCGTGGCGCAGAAGCGTTCATTAAATAATTAATCTTAGAAACAAAAATGTATCTCAAGTTGCGCCGCGCATTGCATTCCTCCGCTTCTGCTCGGATCCCTCTATCAGTTGATTATTTTTTAATTTTGTTAACAAATTAAAGTTATATTTTTTTCCACTAGGTGCCACGAGAATTTCACCATCTTGGGGTTTGAAATTTGTATATATAAAAAAAAAACTCATATGCAAATCTATTAAATTCACTTTTGTTGTTACGTTCTCTCTGTGCCCCTCGCACAGAGTGATCCCCCGCCCCCGTGAGACGTTGGCTAATTGGAAATGCCGCAGGCGTCCAGAGCCCCCTCCGGCCGGTGCGGGTTCTCGGCTGTCACCCCGTCCCCCCGCCCCACCGTTCAGGCCTCAAGCCGATCTCTGGGTGCAAGCCGACTGACATAATAATTACCGCAACTTGGCGACAAAACAGTTTCCTCCTCGAGCAGCCAGCCCTCCCGCCTCTTCGGGCCAGACAAGCACCGTCCCGCCCCGCTCCGCCCCGCCCTGCCCTGCCCGCTTGGGACAAGTTGGCCAAGCGTTTAAAACTAATCGTCAGCTTGGATGACTTGGCCAGACCAGCACCAAGCACCAAGCACCAATCACCGCCACCACCAGACCCGAACAGGCCAGACCAGGCCAGACCAAGACCCTCTAAGACTCTGAGACCGAGACTGGGGACTGGGTCCGCTCTCGCTTTTACACGGTAGAAGCCCCACAAAGGTGGGTGGTGTCGGATCATTTATGGATGAGGCGTCTCCAGGGAGTATCCATCCACAAGAGTGTCTACTACTGGGCAACCAAACTTCGGTACGGTTTGGCTTTGTTTTTTGTTTGCTTTTGCTTTGGCATTGAACCATGAAATGTTTTCTACGCTTCGACTGCAATTTTTAGTGCCTTTTTTTTTTGTTAGTAGTCATTGTGCGTTTCGTCTTGCGGTCTTGTCTTGGACAATGTGTCCCAGTCCGAGCTGAACCCGCCCATTAGATAATAGACAGACAAAAAGCGCCGCCCGCCAACGTTTTGGGTTTTTCTTTCTTTCTTTTTTTTTTATGGAAGTACCAGTTTTATGCAATTTTTCTTCTTTTTTTTTTTGTAAATTACCTTGAAAATTGGCAAACACTCGCTTTGAAGCATTTGGCAATTGAGGTTGTAAAAAAGGTCTTTCGAAATGGGGACAAGGAATGGTTAAGGTTTTCGGTTAATTATGGGCCTAATCAGGGCACTAGGAAGTCGTTTGGTAAAGATTTGCGGGTATTAGGGTGTCGCGCAGCGTGTGCCGCGACTCCAAAGAGGCAGCGAGTGCAGTGCAGCAACGAGTAACGAGAGCAGCAGTATTATATGAGTTTTAAGACAGTTCTTTAGCCTTGATTGTCGGTTGAACTCTATCTTTACCATCTTGAAAGGACGGAGACCTACTCTGGGGTCTTCGGTTGTGATTTTCCAGAGTCTTTGCACTCTATTTTTAGAAGAAACAGGCGCTTCTACCACTTCCAACTAGTAAGAGAGACATGAGAGTCTTATCTTTTCTTCTTCCTAGTTTTTGCAAGCAACGAGTAACGAGTGCAACAGTGTTATATGAATTGTTAGTGAGTTTTCAGCTTCCAATTGTCTGAGGTTCTGTATCTTTTCCTTCTTAAAAGTCTTCTGAGAGCAAAGAGACCTTCTCTGGCTCGTCGGTTGTGATTTTCCAGAGTCTTTAAGCTCTATTTTCTACTCGCTGGTTTCTTCTACCACTTCTAACGAGTCTTCTGCTCTTCTTTTTCCATTTCATCAGTCTTATATTTTCTTTTGCTCAGTTCTTTTTGTTTGTTGTCTTCAAAATTTGCAGCATTTCTTGCCGCTTGTGGCAAACAGAAAGTCTCTATGCGGTTTGCTTTACTCTTTCTTCTGCAACGTACTCGCTGCGACTTTCTTTTTCGGGCTCAGAGCCCGGCTGGCTGTCTGTCTGCCTGCCCGCTTCTACAATGCAGTTTTCCACTCGTCACCGCTCCCCTGCCCTCCTCATCAGTTCTTTGGGCAAATTGTTGGCACTTTTCATTTCTTGAAATGTTATTTAATTTTTGTGCCGCCTTGCGGCTTTTGCTTGACGGATCTTTCTGTCTTTCTTTCTGCCTTCTACTTTGTCAACGCACAAACTTGTCAATTATTTTATAATAAAGAAAGAGAGAGAGAGAGAGGAGGAGAGAGAGTTTTCGGGGCAAAAAGCCCAACTTATTTGGGCCAAGAACGTAAATGCTTTGGCCAAAAGGGTTTAAGACTGTTATTTTTGTGTTGTTTTGTGTTGTTTTCGTTGCTGGTTGACAGAAATGATGATTGCCCATTGCACAGAAATTGCGGGTAAGTGAAAAGCGGTTTGTCCAGCCGGCCCGCCGAGACAGACAGACGACAGACAGGCAGGCAGGCAGCCGTCGCTAATTGGTTAACTGCAATTGGCAGTCAACTTTTCAATGAGGCTGACCCACAAAACAACACACAAAAAACGAAGCGAAACGAAACGAAATGAAGCGAAATGAAAATGTTGGCCAAAAACTAAAAAAAAAAAAAAAAGTGTTAAGCATTTTTTGCGCAATCCAAATGCGAGAGAGGCGATGGCAGGGTGCACCCAAGGAGGCGTTGCCACAGTACCAAAACGTGACCACAAATGGCAGGCAAATTGGCAAATGGCAGGCAACTGAGGCAAACAACAGGCCCCCGAAAAAATTCAATTAACACAATTTTTGGTCGCGGAGCAAAGTTCGTCCGGCTCGGGTTCGAGTTCGGCTGGATTCATGTGGCATTTACTTGGAATACTACGAGTCAAGTGTCTCTCGAATTCCCCCCCCCCCCCCCCTTCCATTCGCTGGTGGCAGCTTTTCTACTTGAAAATCATCATTTTTTCACAAGTCATGCACACGACATGTATTTTGTTGTGCCTTATATTTGCCTGCTATTGGGATGTGGGATGTAAATTTGGTAATTTTCCAAGGAGTCCCTTTTGGCAGCCCCTTATCATGATTTTTTCCAAGTCATGCACACGACATGTATTTTGTTGTGCCTTATATTTGCCTGCTATTGGTATACGTCACATAAATTTGGTAATTTTCCAAGGAATAAATGTATCAGTGATCCCTTTTGGCAGCCCGTCTTCTTTTTACTTTATCATGATTTTTGTCAAGTCATGCACACGACATGTATTTTGTTTTGTCTGTTATTTGTCTGCTATTGAGATGTGTGATATAAATTTGGTAATTTTCCAAGGAATAAATGAATGGCAGCCCGTCTTCATTTTACTTTATCGTGATTTTTGCCAAGTCATGCACACGACATGTATTTTGTTGTGCCTTATTTTTGCCTGCTATTGGGATGTGTGACATAAATTTGGTAATTTTCCAAGGAGCTCCTTTTGGCAGCCCCTCGTCTCCTTACTTTATCATAATTTTGGCCAAGTCATGCACACGACATATATTTTGTTGTGCCTTATATTTGCCTGCTATTGGGATGTGGGATATAAATTTGGTCATTTTCCAAGGAGCTCCTTTTGGCAGCCCCTCTTCTCCTTACTTTATCATAATTTTGGCCAAGTCATGCACACGACATGTATTTTGTTTTGTGTGTTATTTGCCTGCTATTGGTTTATGTGACATAAATTTGGTAATTTCCCAAGGAATAAATGTATCAGTGATCACTTTTGGCAGCCCCTGAGGCTGTCCCTCTTCTTTTTCCTGCTCATCCCGGTCTTCTTTCGGTTGGGCTCTTCTGTTATCTTACCTGTAAAGAAAGAGAGCAAAAGAGGAAAGGGTAAACATTAATACAATTGTTATTCGAGACGAGATCTTGTTTCCTCCTCCTCTGCCTCTACGAGTAATCATCGTCAATGACAATTTCTTATCAACAGAAGAAACAGAATGGAGCAACGACAACGACTATTAGATGGGAGCCCGCATTGCGTGAGCATTGGTTGTTGTTGTTTCTTGTCCTCAATTTGCGTAAAATGGCACAACGAAATAAATTAAAATGCAGCAACAGTAGTCGCTGTCGGGTCCGCCTCAAGTCGGTCTCACAGTTCTGTTTCCTCCTCCACCCCAGCGAGGATCGAGTGGGGTCAGAGAGAGAGAGAGAGACAGAGAGAGAGAGCGAGAGAGAGGCGTGACGATAACAAAACAAACAAATGTCGCTCTGGGTATTGTTATCGAAAAAGAAAAACAAGCAAAGAAAATGGAAAAATGAATCAAAACGCACCTAAGAATACACTACACGCATCAGGCACATGACATTTATGTTGTTTACTATTTTTGGGCAATTCTCTAAGCATTCCGCTGGAAAATCACTGGAAAATAATCCTACAAGAATTTCCTTTCATTTAAGGAAATCTCTCTTAGAATTTTCCAAAAACTAGGCAGTACGAGAGCCAAAAAGAAAGGAATTCCTTATAATTTTCAAACATTTGAAGACTCGAAGGGCCCTAAAAAAATAATTGAATTTTTCTTTTGGCCTGGGGGGCTGCGAGTGTGGGTCATTGGGGATGGGGGAATGGGGGGAGGCGGTGATAAGATGAAGAGAAGCCATGGCCTAGCTTCGCTGCTCATATCTCGTATCTCACCCCGCACCCAAGGCTCCCTTTATCGCTGTTCTTCTGGTGGGTGCTTCCCCCCACTCCACTCCACCCCCCGTCAGCGATTGCTGTTGTTGTTCTGCTTGATTTGTAGACGTTTTTCTTTTTTTGTAATTTGCATTTAGCAACGGCTGCCCCCAAGCAATCCAGCAACAGAAACAGCCACAGCCAGAGCCACAGCCACAGACGAATGTCCGCTCGTTATGTCGTCGTGTCGGCAATAGTTCAAAAGAGTTGTCTTTTATTTTCAATTTAAATAAAAAATACATAATAAAAAAAAAGCAAAAAACAAGAAACAAGAAACGAGAGTTAGATGCGATTTGTATTTATTTTAGAATGAAACTTTGGATACCCTGGCAGAACTGCCTCACCCCCCCCCCAAAAAGAGTCCTCACGAGGGAATCATTTTTTGAATTTGGACAACTGCAGTATTTTTGTTGTTTTTTCTACGACTGAAGCCACGCCCTCGACACGTGTGCGACCACCCGCGAAAAAAAATATAAATTAGCGACTGAAAACGCGGCCAAAACGCAGCGGGTAATAGCGGGGCTGAAGAGCACACAGTAAACCCTCGATTGAGGCGAAGAAAAGCCGGAAAATTTGAGCCAGTAATTGTAGGTGGACTTCAATTTTAATTCCAATTTTTTTAATACTAATCTCTAAAAAAAAAACTTTTTTAAAAAAATTTGTATTTTTAAATTACTAAAAAATGTTGAAAATTATTTAAAATTTTTGTATAAAAAATGTTATAAAAAAAATGTTAAAAAAAAATTTATACTCCAATTCTAATTCCAATTTTTGTATTACTAAAATCTAAAAAAAATTGTATTTTTAATAATTTTTATTTTATAATTATTTAAAATCTTTCAAAAAATTATTTTTTTTTATAAAAAAAAAATTATAAAGAAAATTTAGAAAAAGGGTTGACTCCAATTCTCATTCCAATTTTTATAATACTAAAATCTAAAAAAAAAATGTATTTTTAATCATTTTTATTTTATAGTTATTTAAAATCATTCAAAAAATTATTTATTTTATAAACAAAAAAAATGTATTAAGAAAATTTATAAATATGGTAGGATGACTTCAATTCTAATTCCAATTTTTATAATACTAAATACTAAAAAAAAAAATATTTTAATAATTTGAAAATTATATAAAATCAGTTTAAAAAAAAAATAAAAATAAGAATAGTATGTTCCAGGATACCTGGTGCAAAAATCTAATTTTTTCTCGCTTGAAACTCATCTCTGATTTGCTATTGGCCTTCGCCGATAGGCAGTTTCCACTGTGGCCTGCATTTTGGGTAGTCTCAAGCCACAGACAAGACAGCAGCCATCGGCTGGCTGGCGGGTGAGCGGGTGGCCTGCTTCGATTGTGCAATGCGGCAGCGGCACCGGCGCCGTTTTTTAGTGGAGATGCAAACCACTTAAGGTCATCCACAAAACCGCTTCCGCCAAGGCATGTGTGGGCGGACGAGAGAGTACGAGAGAGAGAGAGAGGCGAAGAGGTGGCAAAAAGATAATTAATGGCACCACTTCAATGCAATTATTGCATAAATATATTGTTAAGACAATAAATATTGCCTGCACATTAATCGGCCGCCGATGTTGGCGGCAAATAAACAAAGGCTGCCAGTGCCACTCGCTGTTTTAGTCGCTATCGCTGTTTTAGTCGCTAATGCATTCGCTTCCACTATCACTAATCGTAGTCGCAGTCGCAGTAGCAGTTTCTCGCTGTCACTGTTGCAGTGGCCAGAGGGGCATAAAGGCTTAAACGACTTTAAGGCAGCGACGAGGAACGAAAAGCGTTTTTGCACGCGTCTAAAAACGCTTTCAAAACGCTCCGGCAGTTTGTTCTAATACGAGCGGCCTTTACAGGGGGGGAAAGGGGGGTAATAACTAACTGTAATTAACTGCAAATGTTGTGGCTGCCTCGTTTGGGGTTTTTTGTTTTGTTTTTGGTTGAATGATTCACAAGTGATTCATAAAAATGGGAATTTGAGTATTAGCCACGCAAATATTCCGTTTTTATTCATTGCGGGTCCATTCTTCCATTCCGATTGAGCACATCCTTGATCTCCACTCTGCTCTGGCTTTCCCTCGGCTGTAATTGGGTCAAAGTTGTCCCATCACCCGCCCACATCCCGTCCATTTCCATCCATCGATGGGAGGGCTTTCCGCGTGCGAAAATTCAATTTGTTTCCCTCTATTCCGCATCGGGGTTTAATCCGGGTACGGGCTCTGACTCACTCCATTTCCTCGTTTATTGTATCTGTATCTTTTGCATGCATAAATCAATGCTCCGAGCAGCCATAGAGCTCCATGGGCCCTGGGGCAGGAGGATCATTCCATGGGCAAACAAATTGAAAGCCTTTCGTCGGTTCGCCAGTTTCGACTTTTCTTTTTTTTTTTTGGGGTAGAGCTTTCCCGCCCCAAAGCCCCCTCCCGAACCCCCGACCCCCCTTTCTACTCCTCTGGCGCACAAAACGTGTTTGCATCGATGTCTATGGAATTTTCTAGCCCCCCCTGTGGGGGTGGGGGCTTTGGCGGGGAGGCGGCGGTCCAACAATTTATTGAACGTTTAAGTTTATAAGTTAAAAAGCTAATTGAAGTTTGACGTTGCAAACAACTGGGCAACTGAAAACCGCATTAAATCATGAGCTGACGCTGCCTGGCGGTTTCTGTCGCGAGCGCGTTTATTCTGCATCGATGTTGTGGCTGTTGCGGCGCCACAACACAAATGTTGCCCCGTTTTGGGGCGAACACGGAAAAAGGCAATGATCAAGAGTCTCCACTATCTACATTTGGTATCTTTTTGTCGATACAGAGAGAGAGACAGAATCGCGCGCGCGCGCGCTCATTGCCTTTGATCGCGTTTTCCGCGCGATTGTGTGCGCGGGTGGCGGTATTGACGCGCCAAAACGCGCGCGCAAAACGCTAGCGTTTCTAGCCGCCCCATAAGCGGAGGGCCAAACAAAATATGGCAATTCCAATTGCAATTTCATATTTATACGAGTGTATTCCGATTCGATCTATGATTTATCATTTTATTACTTTTTTTTTTTGTTGTCCCCTCCCCCCCCCCGTCCGTTCCTGCTGCTCTGTAACCCGCTTTGGAGCGTTTTAATGGCGACTAATTTGACACTGGAACACGCCCGAGCGTCATCTCGTCACTGACTGCCTCTCTCTCTCTCCCTCCCGCTCTGTCTGTCTGTCTCTCTTTCTCTGATTGGCTGTCAAATCCGACTTCCATAGCCACTCGACACATTTCACAATTGATCTGTGGCAGGCACCCCCTCTATCCCCAGTCCCCTGGCCCCTGTCCCAGTGCCCGTTCTATTTAGCATTTGCATGTAAATTATGCTAATTAAAACTAGACAAAACACATTCATAAGACACTTATTTGCTTAGGTGTTTGTCTGGCTCTGTCTCTGGTGTTCGGAAGATTTCTTTTCAAGAAAAAATAATAAAAAACAAGACTTTGGCTTCGGCTTTTCCATACACTCGGCGCAAAAATGGCACAGAAATTAAATATTTAATATAATTTTATATAATTTTATAAAATCAAGAATCAAATTCCAAATCACATGCGAAAAAACACCTTTTCTTTGTACAATTGTCACTACATTTTTTATTTTATTTTATTTCTCCGTTATAATTTTTTATATTAAAATAAAAAATTACCCCCCAAAAAAATATATACACATTTTTTCAAACAAATTTAAAGAATTTTTTCTCTGAGCGCATACAAAATAAATATTCAATTTATTTCGTATAAAAAAAACATATTCCAATCGAATATAATAATATATATCGAATATATAAATATTAAAATTTAAGCGCAAAAAAACACTTGCTTTGTAAAATTGTCACTATATTTTTTTATTTTTTTATTATTAGTATTGTGCTGTGTATTTTTGATTATAAAATAATATCACTGATACAAATTACAAATATAACAATCATAGGAAAAACTACCATAATTAAAAAAAAAAATTACATAAAAAAAATTAAATAAAAACTTTATATCAAGTTCGAATAAAATCCCAAAAACCCAAGCGAAAAAACACCTTTTCTTTTTGTACAATTTTCACTAAATTTTGCTTTTTTTTAGTTTTTTTTTTTTTTTAGATTTATATGTATTTTTATTCAAATACAAAATTAAAAAAAATATATTTATTTTTTAAACCATATTTCAGGCATTATTTCTCAGAGTGTATACATAAAAAATAATTCAATTTATTTCGTATAAAAAAAACATATTCCAATCAAATATTTGTATACTAATTTTTTTTAACTTTTTTTAAATTTCCTCTAAACTTCAGGCCCTTGTTTTCTGCGAGTGTATATATAGTATATGCATATGTAGCCCATTTGTAATCAAGATAATGGTTACTTGATTTTCCTTTATGGCCACATGTGTCTTGTATGTGTCAATATCATGCGAATCGTTTGATATATTTTCAGTTTTATTCAGCAGATTGTGGACTGTGGATTGTATTTCTTTCTAAAGAACTTTCAGATGTATCCGCTTAGATGTAGATTTTCTTACGTCTCGTTTGAAATCTGTTTTCATTTTTGGCTCCAGTTTGAGATTCTAAAAACTTTTTGCGGTGCCATTTTCATGTTCCGCCTGTCGTTCCTTTTTAGATTGCCAAATCGATGTCGTGTTCGGGCCATAAACAGTCAAAACAGTCACTCAGTTGTTAGCCAAAGCCAAAGATTTCGATCCCAGTCTTGGCTCTGGCTCTGGCTCTGCTCGATATAGATTTTTTTTTGTTTTTTTGCCACATTTCTTGTCACGATTCTTTCGGCTACGTGCCAAACTCTTTAAATCCGATTTTAATTAAATATATATATATATATTTTGTATTTTGTATCTGCGAAATGCGCATGGTCGAAATCAAGTTCAAGGTTGAACCAAAGGCCTTTACACGAATCATTGACACATGCCTTGGCACACGGTCTGGCTTTCAGCTCTTGGGCTTTGTCTTTGTCGTTGGCTTTCTTTGCTTTTGGCATGGAACAGTTAGAGCCCCCCCCCCCCCCCCCCCCGCCCCCCCAGGGGTCTGCAAATTTGTTGCCTCCATTGTTTCAGGGAAAGTTTTCTTGGTCTCAGGCTGATTAAGTCATTTGTTCTTGGTCTATAAAGCACGCCCTTCAGCCATTCTGCCCCACTGGCGTTACCAGACGATGGGAAAGATTCTTTTGATGAGATCAATAATGATCTTTTTGTATAGATTGTGGGAACTCTGCTTCTTTTCTTCCCCCCTGGAGGTGTCCTCAATACATTTTTGGAGAGTTTCTTTTCATTTTTGTTCTGCTTTTTGGTGTATTCCCAAGAGGATTCTCTTTTATTTCTCACTCTGAGCTAAGGATCCGTTCTACATGCATGTCATGTGCATGATGGGGGGCTCAGCTTTTGCGGAGGGGGCTGCTTATCGATGCTCGACTCGAAGGCCCCAGCGGGTGCCCGAAAACTGCCCGAAAAAAACAACATACATGCATGTGCATGACGGAAGATGAGTTTTTGCATAGAGAGGGGGAAGAAGTGGCCTATCGATGCACGACTCGAAGGCACAAGCGACTGCTGCCATGGAGAATGCCCGAAAACTGCCCGTCGAAAACAAAATACATGCATGTGCATGACGGGGGCTCTGTTTTTGCATAGGGGATGGTAAGGGGTGGCCTATCGATGCTCGACTCGAAGGCACAAGCGACTGCCCGACAAAAACAACATACATTGCATGTGCATGACGCGGGCCCAGCTTTTGCTTTCCACCTTTCTAGTAGAAGATCTCAATCCTTCTACGAAAGTTTAGCTATCGCCCCATATTAAGACCAATCCCCGGTCTCCCCCCTTCCCTCCCCCGCCCCCCCCTCTCTTGTGTCTACAGATTCGTGTCACAATTAAACGAACAACAAGGACAGGTGTAGGCACAGACAATCCACCGATACATCATTTGTATAAAGAAAGAGCGAAGAAGAGGAGGAAACCAGAGCTGGACAAAATCAGTGATTCAAAGGCCCGACGGAGCCCGACGGCGAGTGGGTGTCTTGTGGATGTTTTTATACATTTCGTATTTAATCTCTTGTTGATCGCTCATTGGGTTTGGGCTTGGGCTTGGGTTTGGGCTTTCTTGTCTGTCTCTGGTGTCAATGATGACACCATATCATCGTCGCCGTGGCTGTCGCCGTCGCCGTGGCTGACCAAAGTACAGCCCACACAGCACGCAGTCTGGAAAACGCAGCAGAAACAACATTAAAAAAAAAGCGTAACCGATTCGAATCGAAAAATATCCAAAATGTATGGCCAGGCAGGGGGGCAAGGGGGCAGGGGAGGCAAGGGGGCCGGGTAACAGGTGGCACGATCGAACCGAAACCGAATATCGACAGAGCGCGACTCTCGTGCGGTTTTTCTCGTATTTTTTGATTTTGTTAATGCATTTTGACCAAGTTTGTTGTTTAGCAGGCGCCTAAATGGCGGCAAGGTCGTTCAAGGTAGTCCATAAAAATACAAAACAACAACAACAACAACAGCAGCAACAACAAAAATATATCTGTTCAAGCCAGAGGCATCACATGCTGCGTATACGCAATGCAATGTGGGGAGGTGGGGGGAAGAAAGGGGGCTAAAGATTGGAGTGTTTTGGTAGAGAAATCGAGAAAAATCAACGAAGATTCTAGCTCCCGATAGGTCGTATATCACCAGGCAGATCCCCAGGAAGATTGCAGGCAGATCACAGGAAGATTGCAGGAAGATCACAGGAAGATTGCAGGCAGATCGCAGGCAGATCGCAAGCAGATCACTGGAAGATCCTCGGCAGATCACCGAAAGAACACAGGCAGATCGCAAGCAGATCCCTGGAAGATCCTCGGCAGATCCCAGACCGATCCCCAGGCCGAACCCCAGGCCGATCCTCGGCAGATCCCAGGCAGATCCCCAGGCCGATCCCCAGACCGATCCCCAGCCGATCCCAGCCTCAGTTTCTGCAGGCCCGTCTCCTGTTCCTGTCTTCCCTCCTTTCTCTTTCCAAAAACGATTATTGGATAATCTATAAAAGCGCCAAATCCATAATGATAATCGCCGCACTTCCTTCCCTTTTCCCCGGCTTTCATCTCATGCTTCGATCGTTCGATCGATCGATCTTTCCCTTGATTATCAATTCCGCAATTCCGTAAATTATCTTGGCCTTGTCCCACTTGAATATTTCTCGCTCTCCCTCGTCTCTCGCCTCTCGCCTCTCGCTGGGTCTTCCTGCTGTTTTTGGCCTTGGCCTGGACCTGGGACCTGGACCAGAGAGGACCCCACCCCAGCCCCAATCCGTCCTACGCGGTTCCTCCTTCTACTTTGTGATTGCTCATTGTTTTCTTAATGATTTTGCATTGATATTATTATTTTTAGTGCGGCATACGATCGGGTATCTGTGGAACTGTGTCTTTCAATTGCCATTTACTGCAGATACTCGTATTCGTACACCGCTGGGGTATTTTTTTTTTTGGGTCAATAGATTTGAATTCCATGCGGTTTATTGAACTCTTTTTTCCTTTGCTCTCAGAGACAGAGTCCGTGGCCACAATCTCCCGTTGTGTGTGTGTGTGTGTGTACCTTTCACAAAATACCAACAAAACAAGCCAAAAAAAATACTCCAAAAAAATCTGTGCAAAAAAAGATTATTATTATGCAACAATCGGCTCGAATCGAATCGGTTCGGATTCGGATTGCCCGGGAATCATTATAATAAGCAGCTGGGCCATAAAAAAAAAAAACAAAAATCAATTAATTATGAATAAAACATTTTTCGCAATAAAAAATATATATCCATCAATATAATCTGCACTGCAAGCCATGTATCTGTATCTGCGAGATACACATTACAAGACTCACAGTTGACAGACGATAATTGATGGTTATTGCTGTTGTAAGACTACGACTACGACTACGAGAGCCTACGACATGCGACATGCGAGTATCCCCCCCCCCCCCCCACCGACTCCTTTCCCACTGAGTAATGGAGCGGAAATCTGGAAGTATTTGTGCAGATAGTATCGCCCACGCCTCGAATTCTTCGTATACAATCGGAATAGTACTCGCAGAGTATTCCATGGCTATAGAAAGCAGATCTATACCGCTTTTGATACAGCATAATGTAAATAATTATTTTGTTTTCAACCAACACAATGGCTTAAAGATTTTTATACATTTTTTTTACGATTTTCTTTAATTCGAAAATTTATAATTTATTGAAAGTAAAAACTCATATAAAATTATTATAGTTTATTTATAATATCACTATAAAAAAATTCATTTTTATTGCCAAAGAAATATAAACAAAAAACATTTTTTGATTGATTTTGAAAATGTATTTTTTTTTTTTAATTTTAATTTATTTTATTATTATTATTCATTTATTTTTATATTATTATTATTATTGATTTATTTTATTATTATTTATTTATTATTATTATTTATTTATTATTTTTAATTATTTATTATTATTATTTATTTATTATTATTATTTATTTATTGTTATTATTTATTTATTGTTATTATTTATTTATTATTATTATTTATTTATTGTTATTATTTATTTATTATTATTATTTGTTTTATTTGATTTATTTCATTATTCATTTCGGTTTTTTTTTTTAATTATTACTATTTATTTTAATATTATTTTTATTTATTTATGATATTGTTATTTTTTCTGTCATTTAATTTTTTATACTTATTATTTTGTTATTTTTTTTTTATTATTATTATTTGTTTTATATTGATTTATTTCATTATTCATTTCGGTTTTTTTTTTTAATTATTACTATTTATTTTAATATTATTTATATTTATTTATGATATTGTTATTTTTTCTTTCATTTAATTTTTTATATTTATTATTTTGTTATTTCTTTTTTTTTATTATTTTTATTACTGTTTTTATTTTTTATATTTATTATTATTATTATGATATTTATTTATTTCATTATTTTTTATATTTATAATTATTATTATGATATTTATTTATTTCATTATTTTTTATATTTATTATTATTATTATGATATTTATTTATTTCATTATTTTTCTCTTATTTATTATCAATCCGATCTCCAGATTTATATTTCTTGAATACACACTCGAAAGGGTATCAGCAGCTATGCCAGGCATTTTTCTTGTTTTTTAATTGTTTTTTTTTATGGTTTTATAGTGACTAAGATGGGAGAACGCGAGCTAGGCGGAGATGTAATAAAAATGAATCTCGACGCTCATTTGCATAAGAAATAAAAAGTTATTATAATGATTATAATACGGACGGCCCCCCGCCCCCCCTCGGTCTGGCCTAGGCTTCAATCACCTTCAATCTTCAATCGAAACGCTTGTTAAAAGAATACAAAAATTATCTTTGAATTATCGCTGATATTTCTTTCAGTCGAAGTTCGTTTTTAAACAAAGGTCACTGTAAACTTGTTTTTGCATTGCCCGATTGATTGATTCACTCATTCACTCACTCACTCACTCATTCATTCATCCATTCTCGATCTCTTTCGAGTTTCCTGCTCTTATATAGACGTATCTTTTAATTATTTTCCATGCTACTACAACGAGTATATTGATGACTAATTAGTCACAATTAAAGCAACATTTCAATTGCAGTTCTCTCTATTTCTCTCTCTCTCTCTCTCTCTCCCTCTCTCTCTCTCTAAAATGGTCCACAGGAGGCAGACTGTGGGGCAGATGTTGACAGATGATTAACATCATCGCGATGATGATGATGAGTCGTTTTCAATCATGGAATCTGCGTCGAGTGTAATTAATCGATCGAATTAATCCTCATTTAGCTTTGGTTTCTTCCATAGGCAATATGCAAATTGAGTTACGAAAAGAATTCAAGTTTTTAACAAACAATTTTTGTTTGTTTTACTGCTGTGTTTCACTCAGATAAAAAGTACCTCACGGTCTAGATCGCTCTACAGCTCTGGTCGGCAAAAGTATTTGTAATCACACCTCAAATTTTAATGCAGCTAAAAAAAACAGCAACAAGCACAGGAAACAGGGATATTATAATAATTTTTGGTATATTATATTTTATATAATTTTTTACGCTTCAAAGACTCTTTAGCAATTTTTACGGTACATCCATTAAATCCTGATTATAATACAAAATAATAAAAAATAAATATAAAAAAAAGTATAAAAAAATAAGTATAATAAAAAAATATATATATAAATAAAAATAAATAAATAAAAATAGAATATTAATAAAATAAAAAAATAGAATAGAATAGAAAAAAAAAGAAAAATACAAAATAAAAAAAATTAAATAATAAAAAATAAAATAATAAATAATAAAAACAAAAAAAAAATACAAAAAAAAATAATAAAAAAAAATATAAAATAAAAATAATAAACAAAACCAAAATATTAAAAAAAAAAAATTAAAAAAAAATATATTCGATTAAATCCATTTTTCCGGTATATTCATTCCTTCAAATTAGTTGAGACAGCGCATCTCTCTCCTAATGTAACATTGTGGCTGCTCCTCGCATTTCCCGCAGTGTAGCAGTGCACTGTCGCAGCTGTCTTATCTCTTGCTGCTTCATTCCAATGTGAATTTCCTAACAATCTGACGGCTTGCACGTCCTCCTCACATCTGCACTCTTTCGAGGGTCCATCCATCTGTCTGAGACCCGAGAGAGCGGATGGAAGGATGGACCCTCGACACATCGGACGATGTGGCCTTGCTCTCTCTCTCTTTCTCTCTCTCTTCTTCCTTCTATCGCTCTCTTTCAGCAGAAAGTCAGACGAAGCCCTCTCCTGCTTGCTCTCAGCAAATAACGAGGTGGACTCTTGCCTTGCTGTGGAGTTTCTGTCCTTACTTTGGATCTTCTATTCCCTTATGGCTATACATTCGGTTCTTTTGCTCTCCTTTGTCCACCTGTTTTGGGGTCAACCACACTCCGTCCTCTCTGCAGTCTGCTGTCCGACAATCGGCTGACATTTATCACTGAATTTTGGGCAGCAATTAGCTACCGAACCACAGCACGCCCCCACACACACAATTATCTGATGATCAGTAGAGGTCACAGTGGCGGGGGGTGGGGGGTGGCACAGACGATAGTTCAAGAGGCTATTGAACTGCCTGAGTGTGCGATAAGGGATAAGGGGACTTTGTGCTTTGTTCTAAACTAAAAAGAAAACTTTATGGAAATCATTTTTGTTTGCTTGACAAAAGAGCGGGCGGGACAGGAGCATAAACCTCAAAATTCTATGTCAATTAACGGTCTTTTGTTTACAAAAACCAAGAACCAAGAACCCAAGAACAACCTCCGAGAGAGAGAGAGGGAGAGGGAGAGGGAGAGGGAGAGGGAGAATTAAGCAGTCAGAAACCGTCAACGAGAAGAGCAAACAAAACAAATTGAGAAACGAAACCTACACCGAAAGACCTGTGGATATACCCTTTAAATGTTCGAGAGAAAAAGATATACGAGTGTTCTCTTTCTTCTAGACTATATTTCTATAATTTCTATTAATTTTATGGATGATATCGTATCGAAAGTCGAATCATTTCTTATGGCAAAACTCTCTCTCTCTGCAACCTTTAAACACAAATATGTTTTTTTATAGATTCTAGATTATGCTAAATTTTGTTCGATGATTGATTGGGTTGACATTTTGATCGTGTTGTATGCTCACAGGCTCCTACTCTTCAGAGAGCGGCTTGCGCGCTGGAGCTAGAGATATTCACATTTCTCTCAACGATTTTATTTATTATTTATTTTTTTAATTCAATTTTAGTATTTATTTATTTTTTAAATTAAATTTTAGTAGTTATTATTTATTGATTTATTTTATTTATTTATTTTATTTATTTTTTTTTTATTTTTTTTTATTTTTTAATTATTTTTTGTTATTTATCTATTTTTATTTTTTTATATTTTTTATTTTATTTTTTAAAATTTATTTTTTTATATTTTTTATATTTTTTTTTTAATTTATTTTTTTAATTTAATTTTTTTTAAATTTATTTTTTTAATTTAATTTTTTTTAAATTTATTTTTTTTTTAAATTTATTTTTTTTTTAAATTTATTTTTTTTAAATTTATTTTTTTTTAAATTTATTTTTTTTAAATTTATTTTTTTTTAATTTATTTTTTTTAAATTTATTTTTTTTAAATTTATTTTTTTTAAATTTATTTTTTTTAAATTTATTTTTTTTAAATTTATTTTTGTTTAATTTATTTTTATTTTTATTTATTTGTGTTATATATTTGTATTATTTCATTTTATTATATATTTCTATTATATATTTTTATTATATATTTGTATTATATATTTTTACTATATATTTTTATTATATATTTACTTAAATTATATTTAATTAATAGTTTTCCTTGTTCAATGCTAGTTTTAAACCATTTTGTTAGGGTATTCCGTGAACTTCAATCTTCAGTCGCTCTTTTACACCACGATCTACCACGATCCACCACTCCACGGGCTTCTTACTCTGCCGCTGCCGCCACTGTTGTCGCTCTTTTGAGTTCTAAGGTCAGTGGTTACACACATGAAGATACAGATACAGATACAGATACAGAGACACTATATGTATGTTTATGAAGTCTTCAAGAGGAGGAGTGGGCGTGTCAGCAGAGCAACAAATTATAGACAAAAACTTGGTATTGCAGGAGGCAGCAACAACCATTGCCATGTACTATATAAATCGCATTACTTTATCCATGGGTTACCGAAGGGTAGCCAAAGCTTCGACTTTCGTGGAAATATCCATACTTGGCCTCTCTCTCTCTCTTGTTTGTTCTTTTGTAATTTGTAATTCTTGGTTTCTGCCGCTGGTTTAATGGTAATGTGTTGCGGTAATGGCTGCTTTATGTGCCGTGTGCTCCGTCAGTGTGCCATGGCAAAAGATAACGTACTTTGAAAAAAAAAAAAAAGAGTTTGGAATACGTCCGAGAGGGGTAGAGGGAGGGGGAGGGGTAGCAAAAAAGCAGGTCATCAAAGAGCTCTTCGCTTCGCTTGTCTTTTCTTCTCTTCCACTCGACTTCTGCCACTCCTACTCTAAGCCACCTGTTCCACATGCGGCCTGATGTTCCCATAAGCGAAAGGACACAAAAATGTCTACAATTTGTTGAAAATTACGCAAATTAAGATGCAGATTCTGCTGGAAAATACAGCTTGCAGGAAAATTTGGTCAGAAAACGTGGGAACATGGGATCAGCGGGGAGTAATGAGTCCTCCCCCTGCTAATGAAAAATTGGTATACGAAAACATTCGAATTTCATTCGATCTATCAATATTTTATGGTTTATTACCATGAACTTTGAAGTTTTTATTTTTATTTTTTATTTATTTCTATTGTTGATTTATTTGTGTTATTTATGGTTTGTTATTTTTTTTTAATATAAATTTTGTATTTTGTACTATTTATTTTTTATTTTCACTATTTATTTTTTATTTTCTCTATTTATTTTTATTGTCTATTTGTATTATTTGTTATTTGTTTTTGTTGTGCATTTTTATTAATGTTTTAGTATTATTTATTTTTCATTATTTATTTTTCTATTTGTATTATTTTTTTTTATTATTTATTTTTAGTATTTCTTTTATTATTTGTTTGCATTATTTTTTGAATTTTTTTTTGTATTATTTATTTTGTATTATTTTTTTTATTTTTTGTATTGTTTGTTTTTATTATTTATTTTTGTTTACTCATTTTTATTATTTATTTTTATTGAATATTTTTAATATTTATTACTTTTTATTATGTAGGTAGCTAAGTATTTTTTTAGTACCAATTTTTATTATTAATTACATATATCTCACTATGTAGTAATTTATTTTTATTTAGTTTATTATATTCTTTTAAATTTTCTTCGACTTTTGCTTAGCCCAAGGGAAACTTAAGTCTTTGCTTCAATCAATATTTAGTATGTTCGGATCAATCGGCTCTTTGATCTCTGGGCATCAGAGCGAGGGGTGGAGGGAGAGAGGGGCAGGCGAAGGTTCAATGCCACAAGGAGGAAAGGAAAACCTTCACTTGGGCTCTCACGTATCGCATGGCACAGGGGAGTGGGGGGGGGGGGCCGGGCCTTCGATCAAGTATTATGTTTCCTTTCTGCAAAGGTATGCGGCATGCGTACGAGATATGAAAACTTTCTAAGATAAAAGGGGAACAGATGGGCGCACTCACGAGATGGAGCCCCACAGAGGGGGAGGGGGAGGGGGAGGGGAGCCGGTCCCATTTACTTGCCACAATTTGTTGCTTTATGGCCACCAGAGCACAGTGACATTGCCACACAACGCAGCATGCTCTCTGCTCTGCGCTCTGCGCTCTCTGCTCTGTGCTCTTTTGCTCTCGGTATGCGTTAATTTTTGCGACTAGACTTCATAGCAAAACTCCATCATGATCGTCATGATGATGACTTCTAATGCTGTGCTTTTTTGCCGCTGGGTTGTCGCCGTCGCCGTCGCCGGCTTCAGGTGAAAGTTAAAAGAAAAGCAAAAAGCGCAACAAGAAACAAAACAAAAACAAAACAACAACAAAAAATATATATATATATATATAAAAATTTCTTCTTTCGGTTTTCGCTTGCGCCCGGGCATTTCTGCACTTTTCCAAAGCCAAGCGACGATTACTTTCGGTTGCCTCTTTTCTCAGCTCCAGCTCCAGCCAGCTCCAGCTCCAGCATCCATCCATACACCATACACCATACACCATACAGCACCTCATCAAAGTTAATGTGACAGTTTTGGATGAGAGAGACGCTGACGACGACGACGATCGGTAATGATAATCATCAAACTGTAGCCGGATGCAAAGGAGTTTGGAGCCAATGCAATCGTATGGAGATGTGGCAAGAAAATTGTGCTTGAGATTCGCTGCGGCTTTGGCAGATCTCTCGATTGCCATTAGGCTCGCATTTGGGTTATTTGTGGCCATAAAGGAGGAATACAAGGATGTGCTTCTTCCAGTTTTTTTTGGCAGTAAGACTTAAAAAGTGCTAACAAAAACAGCCCCTACTCAATCTGAATATAAATCACTTTAAAATATACATAAAACATATATCAAGTGCATTTTTAGGAAATAAATATATTTATTTTAAATATTTATTTTTATTTATTTAGTTTATTTAGTATTTATTTTTATTTATTTAGTTTATTTAGTATTTATTTTTACATATTTAATTTAAATATGAAAATATTTAATTTTAATATATTTATTTTTAGATTAAATATATTTGAATTTTATTTTAAATACGAAATATATTTAAATTAAAAATGAAATATATTTAATTTATACATGCAATATTTTTATTTTAGTATCAAAAATATTTAAATTATAAAAGAAAAAAATTTATTTGCAATACGAAAGATATTTATTTTAAATATGAAAATATTTTTTACTTTAAATACGTGATATATTTAATTTATATATGAAAATACTCATTTTAAATATTAGTTATATTTGAATTTTATTTTCACTACGAAATATTTTTAATAAAAAAATTAAATATATTTTAAATATGACATATTTGTTATTTAAATAAGAAATATAATTCAAATATTTATTTTAATATATTCAAAAAATATATGAAATATTTTGTATTTAAATATGAATATATTTATATTTAGCCAAAATATTAAAAATATTTGAGGTTTTTTTTAGATACGAAATATATTTCAATCAAAAATGAAATATATTCATTTTAAATACGAAAGATATTTATTTTTAGTATGAAATATTTTGTTGTTAATTTTTAATTTAAATATTAAATATATTTGAATTTAAACATGCAAATATTTTACATATGAAATATATTTATTTTTAGTGTGAAGTATTTTCTATTTATTTTTAGTTTAAATATAAAATGCATTTAAATTTTATTTTTAAATACGAATTCTATTTAAATTAAAAAGGAAATATATATATTTTAAACATGAAAATATATGAAATTTTACTATGAAAAATATTTTGTATTAAATATGATATATTTTGACTTTAAATACGAAAGATATTTCGTTTCAATTTAAATGTTAAATATATTTGGAAGTCCAAGTGAAGGCATTGAAGGATTATGGACCCTTCCTAGAGCTAAGATCTGTCATTGCTCGCTCTTGATGGCTTTGATAGACTATCGTAGATTTGTTCGACTAGTTCTCAATGGAATCGCGCTCGTGGCTTACTTTTGCCGGAATGATTCACTCGCCGCCACGTGGGGGCTGTCTGTAAACTTGATCGTACAGAGATTACCATAATGTGAGCCCAATCCATTAGGGTTTTCCTCCTGGGACAAGTGCAGAATGGTCCGCAGATTGGCCTACTCTCAGAGCTGTGATCTGGTTTGATTTTGCGCCCTCTCCCTCCATCCCTCCCTCCCTCTCTCTCTTCGAGTGTGTGCCGCCGCCCACTTTGGTAGCCGTCGAGTAATAAAAAATACAAAAAAAAACAACAAAAATGCTCGCAAAGGTCGTTTCCAAGACACAAACACACACACCGTTCTCCGTCTCTTATGATATGCTACTTGTACAGCGCCAAGTAAACCTGAAACTGGCTCGAAATGCTCCCAAAAAAAAAAAATGCCCACAAAATACTTTTGAAGAGTATATTTGCTGTGTTGGCAGA
Source organism: Drosophila pseudoobscura (assembly GCF_009870125.1). NCBI lineage: Eukaryota > Metazoa > Arthropoda > Insecta > Diptera > Drosophilidae > Drosophila > Drosophila pseudoobscura. The sequence continues at coordinate 16,552,133 of NC_046683.1, forward strand.
TACAGATAGAGAGATACACTTATGTATGTATCTGTATCTGTATCTGTGGTATGTTTTCCAAGAAGTTTTTTTGTATTTCAAGTTTCAAATATTTGCCAGAGAGCTTTAAATATATATAGAGACAGATACAGATATTTATATGCATGACTAACGGCAAAATGCGGCGCCAAATTGGAGTTTGTGTCTTTTGGATGCCAAGCAGAAAGTATCTTTTAGCTACAAGAGTGTGTATCTGTATCTGTAGCTGTTCCATAATTTATTCCCTATAATCCCAGAGGTCTTTGGAGATCTTTGATTGCCAATAATCACAGAATTTAGAGGGCTACTGCTTTGGGGGGGTTCTCTGTAGAGCACTAACAATTTTTGGGAGATTTATTTCGCTGTGAAAAATCTCCAAAAAAGCGCAAATGGGAAGTTCAACAAACTGTTGCAGGCAGGAAATCCACGAAAAACATCTGAAAAAGTGAACGAAGATCTTGACATTGAACTTTTGTGAGTAATTTAAAGACCCTCCCCAAAAAACATTGGGGGGACCCCTGGAGCCCCCCCTTGCCATCTTTTGACAAATATCTCAAGCGATCGTTTCGTTCCGTTTCGGGGGAAACTTTTGGCAATTAGGAGAGAGGGGTGGCGGGGGCAGGGGTGCTTAACCATTGAAGAAGAGTCTTTATTTATTTATTTTTTGTTTTTGTTGTTTGTTTGGGGTTCCGTTCTGCATGACTTGACAAGTCGTTGAACGACTGATGCGAAAGAGAATCAATCAATGGTTATGAATCGAATAGATACACAGCTACACAGCTACACAGATACAGATACATCCACGGCAGTTGAACAATGTTAAGGTTAATGAAATTACATTTCGGCAGTGCCTAAAACTGATCGATCGATCGATCGACGATCAGCGATCAACGATCATCATTATCATCGTCTTCTTTTCACTGGCAATCAATTACCGTTGAATTTCTATACAAATCGAATCAAGATATGGAAAGAAAGCTGTTTAAACATGGAATATATCTGCCAGATGTGCATCTCTGTTGAGATACTTTCGAAAACGATAGAATATCGCTTCAATTGTGCAACGCGATGCTGCTTCAATGGAGAGATAATTTACCGTTTGCCACAACACATTTGTATTTATTTATTTGTAGAAATTCTTTTCTATTCATTAACCAAACTGTGGCTGTGGCTACAGTTCCCCTGCGCACACACAGATACATAGATACACAGATACAAATGAATCTCTGTGTAGAGACAGATACTCGTGTACTGTAAAAGTTCAAAGTGCTTTAAAGTGCTTTGACTTCCCACCGACTCCGACTTCGACTTGGGACTTTCCTTTCCTCTGTCTCTCTCTTTCCACCGCTCTATCTCCCTCTTTTAGAACTTGTTCATCATCTTTTCATGCTTTACCGATCTCCCTCTCTCCCTCTCTCTCTCTCTCTCCCTCTTTCTCTAAGCCAGCTGCCGCTGCCGGTTTGCAGGTTGTACGCTCGGAATGAGGCACAAATTATGCAAGGCCCTTCAAAGTTGAAGTTTATAACCTGGAAATGTGTGCTCGTTCTACAGCAAACAAAAAACTTGTCTTCCAACCAGACAGGGAGAGAGAGAGAGAGAGAGAGAGAGAAACATTGGTTGGTTGAATCTTCCAGCAACCAACTGCATTTTGCGATCCCTATTTACTTGCGCCTGCCTTCATCATCGTCATCGTCATCGTCATCCTCTTGATTGCGAAATTTCCCGTGATCGTTGATCGTTCTCTGATGTCAATCGATCGGATGGATATCTGGTGGATGGATGGCTGGGGGGATGGATGGGGGATACTTCTGTTCTTCTTTGCATTCCTTTCGATACTTAGATTATCGGGGCATTATCAAAGTATTAGCTATTCAGATTAAAATCTAAAATTCAGGATAAAATAATAATAATCGTAATATCGATTCTTAATCGATAAATTTATCCTATTTCCACGAATTTGGGTTTTTATTCGATATTTGTTGAATGTTTTAGGGGTATATTGATAATTAATCGATTAACATGTACTTAATCGAAGTCGAAAATTAATCGAAAATAAATCGATAATTAATAGAAACCAAATCGATAATGAATCGTTCATAAATCGATAATTAATCGACAATAAAGCAATAATGAATCTAAAATAAATCGATAATAAATCAAAATTACATCGATAATTAATCGACGGTAAATCGAAAATTGCTAAGTACAAATAATCGACAAAAATCGATAATTACTAGGCAATAAATCGATAATTAATAGACAATAAATAGACCATTCATCGACAATTAATCGATAATTAATAGACAATACATCGATCGTTAATAGACAATAAATCGATAATAATTCGACATTAAATCGATAATAATTCGACATTACATCGACCATAAATCGATCATTAATCGACAATAAATCGAAGAATAAATCTCTTTCCCATTGAAAATTAATCGATCAATTGATATCTTTCCCTTCGAAAATTAATCGATAAATTGAAATCTTTCCCATCGAAAATTAATCGATCAATTAATCTCTTTCACGTCGACTTTGTATACAGATCGTTGCAATTAATATTGTTTATTTATCGATATTGGGTATTCATAGATTGCTCATTCGAGTGATCTTCTAGATCTCCCAGAGATCCAAAGGATCTTCTGTGGGCGCTGGATCGAAAGACTATGATTCGCTCATTGATTCGGCAAAAATCTCTGACAAATCTCAACTTACGGGCGTACTGTACTTGGCATAGAAGTTGGAATATGGTCATCCTCTGGGCTTGGCTTGGCTCTTAGTCGATGCCAACCAATCCCTTGTGAAAACTTACACTACGAATAACAATTATCTGAGCATCTTTTACCTGAAAAACAAACAAAGAGAGAGAGAAGGGAACACATTATTTTTGGTATTTAGAAGAGAAGAAGTGAGGAGAGAACAAAAAGAACAAAAATAACAATAATATTCAAATAAAAATGCCCCATCATGCGACTATTTGTTTGTCTCCAGCCATCAAAAATATACGTTTTCAACTACAAAAAAGTTCCACAAAAAATGGTCAAAGGCCACCCCCGCTATAAAGCTAAAGGCGGTACAGAGGTGGAGCTCCGGGGGGAGCTATAAATACAACAATTCTCTCCATGTGGTGCTTATTCTGATGTTTATTTCTGTCTGTTGTGGCGCTATTTTTAGAGCTCCAAGCTCCGTAAACTCAGGAGTTCCAAACCCGACCACGACCCGACCGAAAGATTCTTTTGGGCTAATTGGAGATACAAAATCTTACGAGTCCTTGCTCTCAAAATCGCACATCGTGCACGCAGGCAAGAGGTCAAGAGTTCAAGGCTGAGAGATGCGAAAAAAAATCAATAAATCTCAATAATTAAAAACAAATTATCTTTTGCCAGTCTCCTCTCCTTCTCAATTGCGGCGGCTATTGTTGCTCTTCGTAGCCGAGTGTTAATTACCTTTTAAAGGCAGACAAAAAATACTTAAGCCCGGACAAGAGAAGCAGAAAGAAGCCTACACAATGCCCTCAATGAGAGACACCTTTCAAAGAGGCAGAGGCCTTCAAGCACGTTCGTGTTAAGGATGCTAATAAATGTCATTTAATGAGTCAAAAACAAAACAAAACCAAAACCTGGATAGGATTATGGTTAAGTGAGCTTCGCTTAAATATCTTTAAAACCACATTTTTGTCTTGTGTTTTTGTATCTTTTATTAAAACCACAAATTGACATTAAATCCTTTTTTAGTTGACTTGATAATTGGGATTATTGGATGATCCTTCAAGTTATAATTAAAACTACCTATCAAAAATTAATTTTAATTTTTATATATTTATTAATCGGTTCTTTATTTATTTTTAAAATTTAATTTTTTATTTTAATTACAAATTCATTTTAAAAGATATATATTTTTTTATTTTACTTGTATTTTTTATTTTGTTTGTATCTTTTGTTATTTTTTGTATCTTCCATTGTTTTTTATTTTAATATATTTTTTATTTTTAATTTTTTATATTCATTTCTTAATATTTATTTATTTTTTGCTATACTAATTATTTTATATTTTCCTATTTTATTTTATATTATTTATTTTTTATTTAATACTTTATATTTTTTATTTTATATTATTTTTTTTATAATATGTTTTTTTATTTTATATTATTTTATATTATTTTTTATTATTTTTTATAATTTTGTATTATTTGTTATTATTTTTTGTATCTTTTATTATTTGTTGTATCTGTTATTGTTTTTTATTTTATAATATTTGTATATATTTAATTTTTCATATTCATTTGTTTATATTTTCATATTTTATTATTTATTTTATATCATTTCTTCTTTATAATTTATTCTGTACATATAGAACATTCTATATATTTTTTATAATTTATTTTATATTCTGTATATTTTATTTTTTATTTTTTATTTTTTTTTTACCTATTAGCGGGTCAGTTACTCTAGATATTGAAAGAGTCTCTCATCGACTGCGATCTATGATGATCATATATCCCCATCACTCAAACGCTGAACAAATGTCCCCTAAACGAACGGACACAGCTCCCTTTGGCCTTCCCGGTGCATTCAACCGCTGGCTAATGGATGACAGCATTTTTGTTGTTGTGGAAGCCATAAGACATTTTTTTTTTAAAGCTCCAAAAACCTTTGAGGCATGAAAGTTATGTAAAGATTGAAGGGAAGCGCAGAACATAAGGAAGACAATGCCGTTTGTCAGATTTGTTTTCGAGATCATTTAGCCAGCGAGAAGGAGAGAAAGAGAGAGAGAGAGAGGGACATTGAAGGGGGATCTTCATGATCATTTTTGTTGATGTTTCTGCTAATTAGTCAAGTACTCTTTGTTTTTTGCCAGCACTTTTTGAAGGCCCTCCCCGCCCCCCGCCCGCCCGAAAAAGAACAATGCCCCAAGAGCGATTCAGCGAGAAGGCAGAGAGCGATCTGGCTATTTACCATCTGGCTTCCTCCTCTTCGTTCTCGGTTCGGCTTGGGTGCATCTTCTTGCAGACTGACCGACCGACAGACCAGTTTTCCTGCCAGTTCCATTCGTTGCATCTTTTTGTTGTTGCTGCTTTTGCTGTTGCTGTTTTCAAGGCAAACACCAACGACCTTGACAGCATCTTTCAGACCTGGTCGAGTGCTTCTCTCTCTCTCTCTCTCTGGCCGATCGTTAAAGCCGCATTCCTTGGGTTTCGTCCATTTGATTTGATTTGATTTTTCCTGCATTCCTTGGGCGTTGATCTCTCCTCTCTCCTCCACAAGGCACTTCTCTATGAATGTTCTCTGCTCTCATCGCATCTCCTCTGCGATTGTCGTGTCGTATACTTGACATGCCTGGGCGTTTATAGTGCGGAACGTGCGAGAGTGCGAGAGTATAGAGAGGGCCTGCTGCTCGTCTGTTTTTCTGTTTTTCTGGTCTTTGATTTGGGCATTTCTTAGACACAGGAATTCTCTTATAAGCGTGCACTCTTTTTGTGCAATTTTTGCAGCCCTTTCCCCTGCCTAGCTCGTCTTTCAGCCCCCCCTCGTCCACTCTCCGCCTCTCAATTACAACAAATTGCAAAAATATGAAACCCATACGGCATTAATTGTCTTTGTTGGTGGGCAAATTTCATCAAGAATCGAGGGAGGCAATGCATTCGGCGCATTTCTTGAATAACAATTAAAGCAATTATAAATAAAAAAGCAATAAAAAAACTAAGCAACAATTGCAAAAAAGATTACAAAAAAATTCTACACAGCGCAAAAAAAAAGCGTAAATAAAATAATTAAAAAGCCCAGAGTTGCATGGGTTGGAAGGGTTCAAAGGTGAGTGCTTGAGTGCTTCAATTGTTGTGTGAATAATTATTGCCCGTGGGATTAGTGCGGTTGGGGGACTCGAGCAACAATAAAGGGAAGGCTCAGATTTATTTCAAATGAAAATACAGCAAAATTTACTCCCATTCCCCCACTCCCCCCTCCCCACTCCGATGGTACATCTGAGAGCCCTTCGATTATTACGAATACTTGCTACAATCAAAAGAATCCTCTTTCTCCCTTCTTCAAAGCCAAAAAACCAGGAAGTTGTTGTATTGATTGCCGATTCTTTCAAGCAGAAAGTGTGCAGAGTGAGCGAGAAGAAAAACCCGAAATTTACGGATCTGACACAGGGAAAATGACCTTTTGGGCGCCGATTCTAACTGGCCGAACGAGGCAGATAATTTTATACTGTTTAAAATTTATTTTTTATATTTTCAATTTACTATTTTAATATTTTAAATATATTTTTTTATATTTCAAATATATTTTTTTATATTTTAAATATATTTTTTATATTTTAAATATATTTTTGAATATTTTAAATTTATTTTTTGTTATTATAAATTTTGTTGTGTATTATTTATTTTTTATTAAATTTATTTTTATTTTTTTGTATTATTATTAATTTTGTGTATTATTTTTTTATTATTTGTTAATTTTTTCTTATTTTATACGAGGCAAATAACGGCTCCCACCGCCTCCTACCGCCTCCAACCGCCTCCCACCGAATCTCATCGCCTCCCATCGTCTCCCACTGCCTCCTATCGCCTCCCATCGCCTCCCATCGCCTCCCACCGCCTCCCTGGTTACCTGTTCCTCCAAGGCTCTAGTACAAATGTAAAATACATCATTGTAACCCGATGCACACACATGTGAGGCAATTCCTGCAGCAACAATTTAGCATATAAGACCACCCCCCCCCCCCCCACCCCCCACTCCCCCCCTTTTGCAAAATGCCAAAAACAAGAAAGAAAAAACCGTTAAAAATTAAAATTTCAAATTTGTCAAGCCCCCGAAGCGGCAAAAAAAAAAACACAGGGAAAAAACCAAACAAACCGAAAAAAAAAACACAAAAAAATTGTTTCCATTCCATTTCTGTTGTTGTTGTTGTTGCTGTTGTTCGAGTGTGGAAATACACGGCAAAAGGGGAGCAGCAGAGGGAGAAATGATAGGCGAGTGGTGGGTAACGGGGGGAGGGGGAGAGGCAGAGGGAGATACGGATAGAGACAGACAGGTCAACATGGGTTAAAGCCGTCATCGAGGCAAAGCGGCAGCCAACCGCCACAAAAACAACAGCAACACCAATTTTTGTTCGAGACCCAAAACGATGTCACGTTTCCCCCCCGACACCCCGCCACCCCCCACCCCGGGCAGCAACGAAACATGTTGATACCCTACTTTCAAGGGGTATCATGGTACTAGACAAATTTGAAGCATTCTTCGTTGGAAAGACTCGGAAAAGTCACAGGAACTGAAGACCCTCAGGAGTTATTGATTTCCATCCTTCGCTCAAAGAAATTCATTCCATATCTAACGATAGATCTGTGCGAATGAAGCAACAAAGGCGGACAGAAAGAGAAAGAGGCAAAGGAGGAGGAGGAGGTGGGGGAGGAGGACTTGGACTTGGAGGAGTACAAAAGCTAATAAGAAGTTTATTTACCTCTCTTCCCAAGAAGACTTGCAAAAAAAAAAACCTCCAAAAATTCAGTCAACTCAGGGAAAGAGGGGGGAAGGGAAGAGGGCAAGGGGGGGGACTGTCTTCATATGGTTTGAACGAAAAGCCAAACGACGACGAATCACGGTTACGCGTTACGAATTTTCAACGTTTCGGGCTACCCTGTAGCCTTCGCCAAGGCGGGGTATCATGATTTCGGCCAAAGCTTGGCTGACAACCGATAGCCATGGATAGTCCCATCGAATGTGGGTAGTCCCAAGGCAGAGTATCCTTCATTTCATGTTTCTGGTTTTTTTTTTTTTTTTTTTGGGGGGGAGGGGGTATTTTTCATTGGATTTTCGGCAATTGTTCATGCAAATCACGTAAAATGTTTTCCATTTGCTGGCCAAAATGTTGCGCATACGTTGTGGACGTTGCAGACGCTGTTGCTTGTCCGCTTGTCCGCTTGATGGCTTCCTTCGCCGCTTCGAGATGTCTGCTGGTCGCTGCTTGTTGCTGCCTCGGCAATTAGACAATTTCATTTGTTGCTGCCACTGCCGCTGCCGCTGCCGCTTCTGATGCAACGGTAAATTGAGGTTGTCTTTGGGGGCAGCGGCAGCACTAAGTTTTGGAAATTTTGTCGCCAGTTTGCACCGTTAGCTTTTTTTTGTGGTCAGTCATCATTTCGAGGTGGGGGTTGGGAGGGGGAGGCACTTAAGTGGGGTTTTACCAACGGAAGAGAAGTTCTGGATACTCCACTAGGAAAAACATTCGTTTATTTTTTAACAATTAAAAATACAATAAGTTAAATTTTGTAATTTTAATTGAAAAATGTTTTTTTCGTAATTTTAATTGTAGTTTATTTTTTTCTAGAATATTTAGTTTATAATTTATTTATTAAATGTTTCATTCACTTTTTTAAATTTGATAATGTTTAAAATTTATTTTTTGTATTTTCAATTTACTTTTTAATATTTTCAATTTATTTTTGAATATTTAAATTTATTTTGTATTATTATAAATGCTTTTTTTCATTATTTTAAATTTATTTTTTTATTTAAAATTGTTAAATTTTCAATTTAATTTTTAATATTTTCAATTTACTTTTTAATATATTAAATTTATTTTTATTTTTAAAGTTTATTTAATATTTTACATTTTTTTTAAATATTTTAAATTGGGTTTTTACTATTTAAAATTTACAATTTATTAATTTACATTTATTTTTTATTATTTCCAATTGAGTTTTTATTATTTGAGATTTATGTTTTATTATTTGAAATTTATTTTGTAGTATTTTAAGTTTATTTTTTATTATTTTAAATTTATTTTTTTATTATCTTCAATATATTTTTTATTATTTAAAATTTTGTTTTTTACTGTTTTAAATTTATTTTTAATTTATTTTTTATATTTTAAATGCATTTTTGAAGTTCGAATTCGTCTCTTTTAATGAGTTTATCTTTTTTTTAATTTTCACTATTTCTTACATTTTTCCTTTCTTTTTTTTTAATTTTTAGTTATTTTTTAAATCATTAATTTGTTTACATTTGCCATTTCAGTTGTTGTATTTGATATTGTTTAAATTATTAATTAACATTTTGTAAAAATGGTTTTTTAATTTTAACATTTCTTAATTCAAATTTGTTAAAATTAAATTCCATTCAATTGCTTTTGAGTAAGGGTGATAGGCTCTTGGCGTCACATTGGACAACAAAATTACATGAACATAAAAGTCTGCTTTATCTAAATTAACTTTAATTCTCTTCGCCGACCCTTTTTTCCATATTTAAAATTAACTTTCTCGCGTTTTTTCACTAGAAATAAGTGGACTTTGGCCGATAACACAAATATGAAGGGTATTCTGGAGTTCTGAAATACGATACGATTACGTGGCCTACACTTGAAAAAAAAAAGAAAATCAATGGAAGCGATTTTCCCCTTCCCTGCTTCGGGTTTTGAGCCTTATCTGGAGTGCTTGGTGGATTTATAATTACATGGCAATCGATTAATCATCTGGTTCTGAAAAAACGAGAGCATTGTAAGCCAACCCAAGGGTAGAAATGTGGGGGACAAACGAAACGGACATCTTCGGGCCGTATTTTATTATCAACGCAATGCCTATCGCCCCCGAGAGCCCCCCGATAAGCGCTCTCTAATTGCCCCGACCATCGATTAGATATCGAGGGGCCCACGTTTTCCCACACTTTTTTTTTCGCTCGTTCTTTCGTTTGTAATGGGAATGGAAAAGTGAAAAATTTAATAATTCTGAATGTCAAAGAGCAAATATTATTTTTAACTTGACCATAAACTTTTTTAGCTGGCTTCCAGCACGGGGTTCTCTTCTCCACTTTCCACTTTTCACTTGCCATTTCCATTTCTATTTCTATTTCTGATTTTCTTTCTTTCTCGCTTGTTGGTCTTTTTTCAAGGGCTCTTGTCGGGGTCTGGGCTCAATGGCTCAATGCCAAAAGCGTTTGTTTTTGCTGGGATTTTTGTTACACTCTGGGTTCTTCTTTCCGTTCTCCCAGTGCCGTTCTCAATGATTCCTTCGATGGACACTGGCAGGGGAAAATGAACAGAATAACGGGCAGTGAAATCAAGGAGAAAGGGAACATCGGACAAGGACAACAGAAGATCATTCACTGGGAGTTATCCCATAGATGATTCCTGCTTCTGATTGTTGATATTTCAATTAAATACACTCGATCTCTCAACGAAGTTTTCTATACAACGAATTTTGTTCCAGAACACGGAAATTTCTTTAGATTTTCGGCACGTTTTGCCCTCGAATTTCCTTATAGCGAACATTTCTTTACGCTTTCGATCTCCCTATAACGAATTTTTCCAGTCAGTAGTTGATGTAGAGGTCGATAGCAAAGGAATTCGCTGTAGCATTGGGACACAGAGTTTTCGGCAAGTGTGGGATGGTTGGATAAATAAAAAATAGGTATATTAGCTTTCTTTAACGTCCTTGAAATTTGTTGTTAAAAAGGAAAAACTATAAAGTATTTAAAAAAAAAATCTTTGAAAAAATATTCTAAAAATACTTTTAAAAATAAATTTTAGTGCTTAAATCAAAGTGAATTTTTCTCTATTAAAAAATGGAATATTTCAAATAAATATGATGGTGTTTCTCATTATATGGGGATTATGATATACGAGGGTCGTAACACAGGGTGTTCCTGGTCAGGATGTGGCATATCTACATCAGGGGTATTCTCCATTTAGATACTAGAATTATTAGGCCATTTATCTGTTTAGCTCTACTGCATGCCAGTCGAAATGTCAACGCTTTTTTTATTGGCATTGCACTTGCAGCCAGAATGCAATTCCAATACGAGTATATATCGTTACTCGTTAGTCATTCAGCGGAAGTGCCTCCGGGCTACCGATCGACTCGCTTTTGTTTCAATTCGGAATTTCTAGATTCGTCAGCGATGCAACATTTTTTGGCCTCAAAGTTCCTTTTGGGAAAAAATCAACTCTAAACAGATCTCGCACACACTCTCTTCCGTGTCTGTGTGTGTGTGTGTGTGGGGGGGGGGGAGGGGGCTCATTAGTTTCCAGTGTCAGTTGATTGATCGATTAATCGCTTGATTAGTTCTGTAGTTTCCAGTGTTTCGATTGGTCCCAATGTCAATTTGGAAATTTCATTATCATTATCGCCCGCCCTCCCCCAGGCCAGAATATTCAGCTGATAAGAGTGATCTACACACACACACACATGCACACACATGCACATATTTACATAGAGATACGGTTAGAGCTGGAGAGCCGTTAAGTCTCCGGCTTGGGGCCTGTCTGTTTGTGGTGCAAAGTCCCCTTTCCACATGGAAATTTTTGTTTTCTCATGCGAAACAACTTTTGTTGAAAGCGATTGAATAACAGAGAGCAAAAACACACACACAAATACACACAAATTTGTTGCATCATCTGTCGCGAGTCAATGAACTGAACTAGTTCCCCCAGGGATTCTGGAACTGAAACTTAAATCGAAACCTTTTCCTTTCACTTGAGAGGGTCCTTGGGGCATAGGCTTTGTATTCCTTTGCCGCCGTTCCACCGCCCAAGGAGGCGCATTAGAAATGTTGGAACGGAATGGAATGGTGGAATCAAATGCGAACAGTGCCAAAAAGAGAGGAAATGGTGGGGCAGAGTGTTCAGATATTATCATTCTTCAAGAAACAACAACAAAATATAGCACACACACACACACACACACACATACGTCGCGTAGCGTCGCGTCGCTTCGGTAGAGTCGCATTTTGATTATCTTATCGCTTATGCAGAAGAGACACAGACAGAGACACAGCCAGAAACAGAGACAAAGAGAGCCCCACAGATAGGGTGGGGAGGGCGCAGAGAAAAAACCCCCCTTGGGCCTAGATTAAATTCCACATTCCACAGGGTCGTATAAATGTTACGAAAAAAATAAAATAAACAACCAAAAAATATATGTAGCATGAAGCATAGAAAAATAGGGCGAGAGGGGGTAAGAAAAAATGTTTCATTGCCAGTGTTTCAATATCTGTTCCATTTCAATTGGTTAGCGGAACGAAACGGAATAAAAGTTGGATAAAAGCTTCTCTTCCCATTCCATTCCACTCCGCGTTCCATTCCCATTTTGTTCCTTCTCGTGCATTTCGTTACTGAAACCAAAGCGAGCGCTTTTTTCCATTAAAAAACAAAAACAAAATGCAATTTTCTTGAACTTTGGGGGAGCACAACATTCTCCCCCCCCCCCCCCCCCCCCTCTGCCCCCTCTGCCCCACACTTCAAGGTCAGTGCACATTGATTTCCAAATCTCCAGACTCCGCTCCGAGTCCGAATCATTCAGTTGTGTGGCCACAACGACCTTGGCTGGGGAGTCAACTACCCAGCAAAAAATTTAGTAAAAATACAATAAAAGTAAAAAAAAAGCGAAAATATTAAAACAGAACCATAACCACAGAAAGGTTAAAGGCCAACGCGAACAGCCAGCACACGTCAAGCGGAAATGGAGATCAACAAAATTGAAATGCCAGACGAGGCGCAAAAAAATTACCCAATAATAGCCCCCCAAAGCGGCTCAAAGCGGCTGAAATTGAAACTGAAACCGTGGCAGCGAGGCAGCGTGGCAGCGAGGCAGAGGCGCCACCAACAAAAAACAAACCCAATCATTGGAAAAATGCTTCAACGCGAAGAAGTCGTCCTTGACATTTTTCTAGCTGTCAGCTGTCAGAATCTGAGGCTCAGTCAAGGGCGGGAGGGGAGGGAGAGGGAGGCGGCGACGGGGGCGGCGACCGGCTAAGAGCATGGAGAATTTTTCGATTCCAGGGGCTGGCTTCGAGTCGTTTTAGCCAGGGACTTCACACAGAGGCTCTCCCAGAGATTTCTCCCAAGAGGAGCGGGACAATGGTCATGGGATTACGGATCAGCCATGAATCTGTTCTTTCGGTGGACTCTTTCGAAGATTCTTTCTCCTGGAAGACACCCCAGAGAGCACTCCTCTTCACTCTTCATAGAATGAAGCTGTCACTAGAACTTAACCCCTGTTTGCAGCGACTCCCGACAACCCTGAAAGCCAAAAACCTCATTAAAATGCAGCTGCAACAAAGGGGAACGTGCCACCGACACCGCCACCGCCACCACCGCCGCCGCCTTGTGGGGGAGTCGATTTTACGAGAGCAATCAGAGCTCAATAAAGGAGACGACAGACAGACAGACAGACAGACAAAAACAAAAGGGAACCAAAAATAAATATTTTTGTGGGTGGAAAGAGAGAAAATTGGGGGTAGGGGGCGAAGGGCTAGTTTAGGGGGTTGCTAGGCCTTAGAAAGGTCAAATAATTATTGGTTGCTGGCTAGACAGGGGTTAATACATTTACCAATAACTTAAACCACCCTCACCCTTCCCCAACCACCCCTCCTTCACCACTCTACCCAAAATTACTGTGTAATTTTAGGTTTTTGTCATTTATTTTTATTGGTTTTTGGGTTTAGCCACTCTCCCCCTCACCGGCACCCCCGTAAACCCATTCCCAATTTATTCGATATATTTTTGTGTCCTTTCTTTTGTGAGAAATTTATACAGCGTTTCGATTCCATTCGCGGAATCTATGAAACGGAACAAGATACGGTACGGAATAAAAAGATAGACCTGCCCGATCCCTCTCATGAGAGCTTTGCTCTGCTTTGCTTTTGTTGTTTTCTTTTCAATAAGCTGTTGCCGTGATGCCCTTCGCCTACAGCTGATACTGCTCCTGCACCGCCTTTGCCCTCTCTGGCGCATTTCTCTCTGCTGGCTACCTCGTGGTTCTGCCTCTGCCACTGCTTCTGCCTCTGCTGATGTCTCTGCTGCTGCTTCTGTCTCTGATTCTGCTTATGCTTCTGCTCTCTTCCTGGCTCTGCCGCTGCTGACTCTCCCTCTGCTACTGCTTTAAACTCTGATGGTGCCTCTGCTTCTGCTTACTTCCGAGCTCTGCCTGATGCTTCTGCTGTCCCTGCTTCTGTCCTGCCTCTGCCACTGCTTCTGCCTCTGCCTCTGCTGCTGCTTATGTTTTTGCTCTCTTCCTAGCTCTGCCGCTGCTGACTGTCCCTCTGACTTTGCTGCTATCTCTGCTGCTGTCTCTGCTGCTGCTTCTGTCTCTGATTCTGCTTATTTTTCTGCTTACTTCCGAGCTCTGCCTGCTGCCTGCTGCCTCTGTCTCTGCTTATGCTTCTGCTTCTATCTCTGCTGCTGCCTGTGCCTTTGCTTCTGTCGCTGCTGGAGTAGCAAGCAGTGCAGCTTCCATACAAACGATCAAACATATTTGATAGCACTTTCTGCCGAACTCTGCCGCTGCTGCTCTCCTCACAGAGAGAGAGAGAGAGAGAAAGAGAGTACACCTTAGATCGCTTTCCTGTGTAAAATCCTGGCCCTCTCTCTCTCTCACTCTCTCTCTGTCTGTCTCTCTGGGCTTTTGGTTTTCTTTTATTGTCTCTTCTCTTCTCATCACTTGGTGTTCATTGTCTGCAGTTCGTGCGTTGTCAACGCGTTAATTATCTGAAGAAAACATTGTTTTCTTGTTTTCCTATTGCTTGGTGGCAGGGGCGGGGGGGATATGGGGATATGCGGTGGAAGTTAAAACTGATTTCTCAGAGCCACAGCGGAAGGAAGCACATGTTTTGCATTTCGTAGTCCACCGACTCCCTTCCCTTTCCTCTTTCCCAAGAAAATACCAAAAAATATTCGCTAAAAAAAGAAACACAAAAATATATGTTTTCTCCCATTAAAATTCCATGTCCCTCAGAAAAAATAAAACCAACAAAAGAATTCCCATTTGGCGTTTTCTAAACATATTTTAGACGGACTCCAAGGTTACATTCCGACTCTCCCCAGTGAAAGCTCCCCCCCCAGGAGCAATCGGCATATTGAAAAACTCAATTAAAATGAACCCATCATCGACTGTTCGTTCGGCGGCAGTGGCAGTGGCAGTGGCAGTAGCACCCAGAGAGAGATCCCATAAAACAGATAATCAAAAGAGTATCAATACGAGGCAATAAATTACGAAGGCGTGGGCGTCCCCACCGACTCCAGCGGCCCCCTCTCGTGTGTGTGTGTGTGTGGGGGGTCCGGTTAATTAGCCAAAATGGCAATTTGAAAAATTAATTTGGCAAATATACAAAAACACCGAAAGAAAACAAAAAAATAAAACGCACAAAGGCGAAGGGGTTGATTGAATGTTTTAATACCTTAATTTTCGAGAAGAGCGCAAGCTTTGCGTAGGAGTTCCAAGCGAGAGAGCGAAAGGGAGAGGGCAAGCTTTGGTGTTCGGCTGAAGATGAGCTTCCGAGCGCAGCATTAAGCTCCTTGTGGACAACCGCTAGATGGAGGGCCAGCAAACGAAAGAGAGAGCCGATGTGGACGATGTCCCTGTCTCTCTCTGGCACTCAGCAACGACAGCTCTTATCTACTCGCTGCGAAGATCCTCTCTGAGAGAGGATCTTGCTCTGGCATAATAATAGATTTGCATAGCGTACCCTTTTCCCTTTTCTCGACTCTTTGGCAACTAAAGAAAGGCATTCAAATAAAATGATAAACAAACACAAATTTCCAGCTAAAGGCAAAAAGTTACGATCGCATTTTTGAAGTCGTTCGCCTGTGCCTTAGAACAAACAAATAATTCGTTGGGGAAATAAACAAACCCACCAGGGAATCGATGGGCCATAAGATGATTGAGATTTGGGATTGAGTAGCAAAGTGCAAGAATAAAATTAAAAGATTTTTGAAAAATTTCACCACAAAAATTCCAATAAAACTGCACTATCTGCCCCCTTCGAATCTGCCGCATACCCGGACCCAGACCCGGACTCTGTTGTCATTACCCTTATCTGTCACGGACACGTTCTTGCGCCCTTATGTCTGGGCGCCACAGTGCCTGCCGCAGATGGTGGCAAAATCGATTTCGCCTGTAAAAACAAAAGAAAATCTCGAATCTTGTTGACTCTTTCAATGGGGGTCCTCCATCAATACACCAGAGAGGGAGGAGGAGGTTGGTAGGGGTGCAAAGGCCAACCCTACCAGAGAACCAAAGACGCCCCAGTCTCTGCCTCGTCGCCCAACGAGGGGGTTGGCCGGGCCCGGAGGCTGAACCTCGCCCACGCACAAGCCAGTTGTATGTATATTTGGCCCAGTTGCAGCCTGTGGCCTGTGGCATGTGGCATGTGGCAGCCCACGCAACACACACACAAACACAAACAGCAAGTCATCTGTCAGCTGTGGGCGTGTGGGTGGGAGAGCCTTTTCCCTCCTTCTAATGCTGCCACGATTTTGTTGGGGGTTGATTTTTCCTGTGACGTCAGTCACAAGGACACAATGAGTAATAAATTGAGTGAGGTATTTCCCCCCACCCCCTTAACAGTCTTTAAATCAAATTCCCAATAATCCCCCCCATTTAAAAATATGACTTTTATTCGTGGCAAAGGTACAATGATGGTAGCTCGTTTTTTTTTATACCATTTTCTTGGTAAATCAAAAATCTCCATTATGCAAGCGGCTGGCTGCCCACCAAATGCGTCCTAATTTCCAATTGAAAGGCCAACAGCCGTAGCCGTACCAAACACACACACACACACACATCTCCAAAACTGGACAATGTGCCAATAGTGTGGAAGTCAAGTGGGCTTTGTGGCAGCCACATAGCAAAACAGGCGGCGGCAACACAGCCACAGCCGCAGCCGCAGACGGCATAACCAGCAACAAAAATATCTGCAACTCCGGTGGTGCCGTGTGTGTCCACAACTTCATTTGTCTCGCTGTCAATTTGTATTCCTTTTTTTCTATTTTTTTGTGTACCAAATAAATTGGGCCACAATCAAACAGCAACAACAACAGACGCCAACATTTTTTCTTTCTTTCTTGCCAAAAGATATGTACATCCATCCAAGTCCAATTATGCACAGCTCAAAGAAGAAATACATATATATTTATTTTTTTGTATTTTGTCGCCCATTTTTGGTTGCCTTCGCCACACGAAAGACTTAATTTCAGACAAATTTCCAGCTAAGAAGATATAACCCAGTATTTACCTTAATAAGCCTTGTTTTCTCAGTTATTCAGAAACGTTGATGGAAACGATCTAAGAACGCATTCGAATCGTCATTTAGTTGATGGAAACGATCCAAAAATTATGCGTCGATAAACGGTAAGTAACACACATACAGAGGCATACAGAGGCATGCATGTGTGTGTGTGTGTGTGCTGTACACGCAAAAAGAGACAAAAAAAAATGCGGCAGAAAAGCAACAAGTGGCTGGCCGGGGCTTCCGACCAAACGCGGAAGAACGAAGCGAAATGGAGAGAGAAATATATACCGAATATATTTTTATTGTGCTTTCCCCCTCTTACTCCTGGTTAGTGCTTATCAGTTGGCTCGGGAAATCGTGGCAATGGCAGGGAATAATAATAATGATAGATAGGGTTAGCAACGACCTTCCAGAGAGCGAGAGAGAGAGAGAGAGTGAGAGGGGGGAGACACTCTGCACAAGTAAAGAACTTTCGTCTCAAGTTGAGAGTCGAAACAAAAAAAAAAAGCTAATGAGGGGAACACAACGGAGCACGTTGAAAACGAAATGCAAAATAAATTATCATGAAAAGAGTAGAACCAGAAGAGTAAAAGGTTAGCTTCGAGGCTTCTGATACCCTGGCAAGTGCATAGTTTTCCAATCATTCCATTCTGGAATCGAGTGCTTGCACCCTTTGTGATTTGATATAAAACGAGGAGAAAATGCAAATCTGGCAAAACGCAAAACGGGCAGCCAGCGCGAGGGACAGGGACAGGGAGAGTGCATGCAATGCCAGCCAACCGACAGCGAAAGGGAGACAGAGCACACTCTGAGGGTCAGTGGGAATGCAATACAAGAAATGAAGCAGCAGTCGGAGACGGAGAGAGAGAGAGAGAGCCCGAGGGTCAGTTCGGCCACGGAAAACAGTAACAGCTGCTCTCTGCTGTGAGGGCGAGAGAGCAGTGTGAGAGCGAGGGAGCGAGCATTAGGCCGAATGCAGCAGCAGCAGCAGCAGATGCAGAGGAACGACGGGCAAATACCACAAGGGCAGCAGGCAGGCGGCAGACAGGCAAAGATGCGATGCACAGTGGAGCAAAAAAAAAAACAATAAAAAAACAAAACTACCAGAATGGAAATTGTTCACAAATCTTTGAAAGTTCATATTTATCATATATAAATAGTTAAGATTGCGAAGAAAAAGTAAAAAGCAATCTCGGGAGCTACAGAGATTCCAGAGAAATATTTAATCACGCATTATCTTTCAGTTTCATTTGAAATCTAGAAAACCTTTTTATCTCAGAAAAGAGCACAGATTGAGGGTATCTAAAATTGCAATGGATCTGCGTGCAAAGTGTTTTCGTATCACGCAGAGCCGATTCCCTGAACAGGTACTACCCGTTGTACTTGAGGGTTCGTAAAATGTAAGAACTATTCAACACGAGCGGTTTTTTCTTTGGGAGCCCTTTGGAACCACTTGAACGGTTTTTCCCCACAATTCTAATTTCAAAGTCTTACAAAAACCCTGGAAATCCCTCTCGAGACACACTGTGCCGTTATCCGCACACACAACTCTCTTTCGGTCTCTGTCTGCCAGCCTTGCATGTGCGCTTTTGCTGATCGTGTGTGAGAGCTTCTACTGCTTGCACACACACACACACACACAGAAAAGCCGAAGACTTGAACAAGAGGAAGAAGAAAACGAAATAAAACAAGTTTTGAGACGCAGAAGTTTTCAGTTTTCAGAAAAGAAGAGAAACAAAAACCAAAAAAAAAATAACAAAAAAACTGACTCCGGACTCAGACTTTCTTCAACATTTTGAGCTTTGTTTCTGTTTTCGCTTTTGTAGTATTTGGTATTTTTTTTTTTGTATGTTTTGGAGAGCAGCTGCTTGAGAAAACGTGAAACTTGTTTTGTGCCAAAAAAAGAAGAGAGGAGAGGAGAGGAAAAGAGAAAGAAGATATCCCTCTTGTGAGGACGACTGGAATCGGAGGATACTACTCACCTGGCAAACGGCGTCTGTTCCACCTCGTAGATCTCGTTGATGTCATGCGACACGAGCAATCCGTTAAAGCGTTCGGCATCAACATCCAAAAGGCCATCGCCTATGGGAAAGATTCCCTTTTCGGTGAACATGATCTATGGATCTGTGTGCGGGGTATTTTTAGGGGGGAAGATCAGATCTTCTTTCGTATTTCGTTTTTTTTTTTTTGTTTCTTTTTTAGGACTCTGGCTTTTATTTTTTGTTGTTTGTTGTTTTATGTTTGACTAATTTTCTGATTTTGGTGGGTTAGCCGGAGGGGGGAGACGGGGAGCCGCACGTTGTGTATTCTTTAACTCTGTTTTAGCACAAGAACAAAAAGGAAAGAAAACGGTGAGAAGCGGAAGATGAGAACAAGGTAAACACACGACAAATTCGTTAATTGAAAAACGTTGAGGGCGCGCTCTGCTCTCACTCTCTCGCACACATACACGACTCTAAAGTGTGGCCACACTACAGAAATTCCAGTGCAACTGCAACACACACACGCACACACACACACATAAGCGCACATAAGCCATGCACAGCAGCCAAAAAAAATTCCCGCGGCTCTACTCTACTCTACTCCACTCTCTCTCACTCTTCGTGTGTGTGTGTGTATGTATGTAGTATATTTGTACCGTTCTGTAGGCACAACTTCTTTTTTTTGTTTCTCCTTTATTTTATTTTCGTATTTTTCGATTAGCGCCAAAAACAAAAGTAACACGACAATTGCTGGATGCAAATGCTGTAAAGGTTAATATCTAAAACTTTGTGGTACGCACGGCACACTGTTCGTGGTGGTGGTAGTTTGGTTTGGTTTGGGTTGGTTCGGTTGTATGGTTAGGTAGGTACAACAAAACTCGTAGCGCGCACGAACCGTAAACGGAAAAATTTTGTATGCCTCCCAGCGTTCGACTTGTTCAAAGATTTTTTTACACTAGAAGTGAATAATAGTAAATAAAGCACACACAAAATTTGCCCGAACGAACGGCCGGACCAAAAAAAAATAAGGTTCAAAGCTGCTCTCAATATATTTATTTATTTGTATTTACTTAATTCGACAACGACGCGCGCAGCAACCGCTCGGTTCAAAAAAAATTTTGATAATGTGGGCAGTGTGACCGCGGACCCAGTGATAAAATATACGGTCTGACGAATTCAAGTTCTATTATACATATTCCTCGATTTTGATATTCCGTCGAGTATTACTAGCTATATAGAACATTTAGCCATGACTACTTAATTTTATACGATTGATGAATCAATTTTCTACAATATTGGATGGTTTTTAATCCTTGCTTTTATTGTACTTTGACTAAAACAACGTTTAAACAAAATAGTTGAACAAAAAATCAGTCGCAATGTTGCTGGTATTTGAAGACATGATGCGTGTATAGGCCTTTGTACACCCTATTTCGCTAATTTTATATGTAGATCAAACGCAATTTATTAAGACCTTTTCTCAAATTGATATGTTTTTGACTTATTCATGTGTATTATTAGTATCTTGTATATATTTATCTCTATCCTGATACCTACTGAGCCTTGGAAGACAAACGTATTCACAATTCTATAACATCCAAAACCCACAGGGTATGTGTGCATGGAATTAGCAACATGTTTGTGTATGGAATGAGACTCATTGTTGCAAAAGCGAAACTGCGGCGAATTGGGTATTGCCTATATTTCAAGCTATATAGATTTGCCCACTTAGCTTTATCCCATAGATAAATGTATTTTTTACAATATTGCTTCTTTTAATTACCTTAATGTATTTTATTTTGACTAAAATACGGTTTTCAAGGAAATGTTGCCGCAACAGTGTGTATGGAATGGGACTCATTGTTGCTAAAGCGAACTGCGGCGAATTAAAATTCGATTCATTTAGCACTAAAAAACACCACATGGGAGCGCGGCGAAAACCAGTTTCTACAGTATGACCCTCAGAACAGCACCGAAATATACCGTCTCATTTTCAAAATATACCGTAAATATACCTATCAGAAACAAGAACTTAGCCCTCTTAACCCCCCTTTATTTAAAAAGGTGATCCACTCTAGTGTATCTGGGAATATATGTCTGTATGTAAATTCTTCTTGTGGATCCATTCGTTCTCTATACTTGAAAACACATATTGCCAAGATATCGTTTACCTGGACTGCGCTAGAATTCTTAAATTTTTAGAATAACCAAGGACTTTATTTTCATACCCACTGGTCGATAGTGGGTTAATCGTCCATGATCGGATATTATATTCAAATCATGGTATTATGTTATGCTATTACTTAATGGTTACGGAGTACTCTTGATATATATTGATGTAGAGTATGACTGCCACTATTACATTATTACTGACTATCAATAATTTGTTCTAATCTGTTCTTTACGTGCAGGAAGTGTTATTCGGATCGACATAATAGATCCACCTGAATAACTTTAACATCGAGGACTTGCAGAATATTGACCCCAGCAAGGACAGCACTCTTTTTATTAATTTGTAACAAATAACCAGTTCTTTCCTTCAAATTAGCTATAGCTAGATCTCTTCTAGATCAATAAAGATATTCTCTCCCTCTGCTCTCGAATACTTGAAATACAAGAATATCTAATACATTTATTTGGATGATATTGTTACAAATATCTCATCTATTCTATGCCCTATGTTCCTTAAAGATTTAAATTTGATAGATTTCTGAAGAGTGTTGGTTAGCAGCGAATTGAAGCCGCGCTTTGGAGACGGTCACACCAACGGTACTGAGAAAAATCTTAATATCTCCTAAAACCGAGAAACAAATACAAAATTATTTATTCCTAGAAGATTTGATGGCTTTTTTCCTAGCGGTTTTATTAGGAAACCATACAAAACAAAACAAAAAATAAGTATCGATAGTGTGAAACCCTTTGACCCAATCGATACTATCGATTGTCTGTGCCGCAATTCAAAATTTGGGGGTTTCTTTAACTTTGGAAATGCCGCACGCCGTCCACGCGTTGGGCAATGCTTCAATGCCGTTAAGCGGCGCCTAGTCAACTAATTTTTGGCGATGCCAAGTGGCCACGGGGTGGCAGGGCAGGGAGCTGGTAGCAAGGTGCCCAGCCCACAAATAGTTGGCGTCTCTACTCGCGTTCTATTGAATTCTTAATTTATATTTATGCTTTCAGGCCTTTCTCCCTCTCTCTCTCTCTCGCTCTCTCGAGGTGCGTGTAGGTGTGCGCCTGCCACCCAGCATAACGGGTGTGTGTGCGTGTGTGTGCTCCACTTGCAGACCGCCGTTGCGCATTTTTCATGAGCATTTTGTCCGCCTCGGGGCCGGGATGGGATTTGATGCACACTGGGTGCCTGCCGCCTCTCTGTATTTGGACGTGTGTGTACGTGGATATAATATATTTTTGTCACCACGACGGCATCTCAGGAATGCGGTGCACCAGAAATAAACCAAGTGCAAAAACCTTTAGCATCAATCTATTAATAATGCTGCATAGAATACATATCTCCTGCCTCTCGTGGCACTAGCCACACACGCACGCACGCACATACATACATACATATGTATGTATATAGGGGCGCCCTTTTATTTACCCCAATCCCTGCCGTATTCTCAACTCCCTCTTGGCTGCATTTCAAGTTTAGCAGATCCGGCTTTTGACCTACGCAAAATGTTTGTCCAAACCGAAAATAGATCGCGAGTCCCGAAAGATTTGGCAACTAATTGCATTTTTGAATACCAAAACTAGATCTGGGATGGTCAGGATTATATCCCTTAAAGCGATCTTCGTGGATCATCCAAGCGAGATCCGCTTCGATCGATTCGATTGAACAAAAACTCCACAAAATTGTTGAAATATCTAGGACAATATCAATATCTATTCAATTTGTATTCCGATTTACAAAGATGAAACGACAAAGATGATTTCATTTGGAAATTTCTTTTTGGAAGTGCAAGTATGTATGTATGTAGGCATTCAACCACCAGTCTAATCTAGGTACAGTAGGGACATTGGGGTCCGGCAGCAGCACCAGAGCCATCCATACTGCCGTCTTCGTCGCCGCCACCGGCAGTGCCGCCGCCACCACCACCGCCGCCCTCGCCATCCATTTCCGCACTGCTGCGATAGTCATCGATGATGGCCTGCAGCTCCTGCTGGGCATCGATGAACTCCTGCTCCTCCATGCCCTCCCCCGTGTACCAGTGGAGATGGGCCTTGCGGCGCAGCATCACCGAGGAGCCGTCGAGGAGGCGCTGGAAGAGCGTCTGAATGGCCGTCGTATTGCCGATAAATGTGGCGGACATCTTGAGACCGCGCGGCGGTATGTCGCAGATCGCCGTCTTGATGTTGTTGGGTATCCAGTCGACAAAGTTGTTCAGATTCTTGTTGCGCATCCCCGTCATCAGTTGGTCCACCTCACGGGGCGACATCCTGCCCCGGAATATGCCGGCGGCGGTCAGGAGTTTACCCTGTCGCAGATCGATGGCGCACAGCAGGTTGTTGCTGGAGAAGATCTGCTGGACCAGCTCCGCGACGGTGCCCTTGCTGAACTGCTGCTGCGTGCAGGTGACCAGCGGCGCGAAGCCGGGTATGAGGAAATGCAGGCGCGGAAATGGCACCATGTTCACGTAGATCTTCCTGAGGCCGGCGTTCAGCTGGCCGGGAAACCGGAGGCATGTCGTGATGCCGGACATGGTCAGGGCGACGATATGATTGATGTGCTCGTAGCCGGACATTTTGATTTTCAGATTCCGATTGCAGATCTGAAACAGGGCCTCGTTGTCCAAACAGAAAGTCAAATGCGAATTGTTCACCAGGGCGGGTGTGCTGAGCAGAGCATTGTAGGGCTCAACCACCACCTGAGACATGTTCGGCGAGGGTATGGTCACGTAGTTGCACAGCAGATTGTCCGGATACTGCTCGACCAGGGCCTCCATGATCAGCGAGGTCAGGCCGGAGCCGGTGCCGCCGCCAATCGAGTGGAGCAGCTGAAATCCCTGCAGGGAGTCGACGGCCTCCACCTCCCGCCTCGTGTTGTCCAGCACCTGCTGCAGGATCTCGGCCCCATCCGTATGGTAGCCGCGGGCAAAGTTGTTGCCCGCACTCTCCGACCCGGCCACAAAGTTCTCGGGCCTGTACAGCTGACTGCTGCTATGCAGCCGCTGGATGGTGCTGGCCTCCGTGTCGATGACGATGCTGCGGGCGTAGAACCGCTTGCTCACCGTCGCATTGAAGAAGACATTCATGCGCTCCAGCTGCAGGGGACTGGTGCCCGCGAAACGTCCCGAGCTGTAGTCCACACCATGCTCATGAGATATGACGTGCCAGAACTGCCACAAGAACCACAAGAATGAGGAGGACAGCACGAAGGAGCCGCAGGCACATACTCACCGCATCGCCGATTGCATTGCCGGCGCCACCAATCTGCAGGGTAACGATCTCCCTCATAACGCACCATATACCACACCACTAGCTTAATTTTGAATTTTGGTTTGTAGAAAAAAACGTCCAGACGACAGCACTACTGCAGCCTCATTTTGTTGCCCGCTTTGCCTATCGTTCGTTCCCTTCTGACACATTTCCCACAGCTCTCCGATCAACTATTCTATACGTTAGTACATAAACCACCACATTCACAATTCTTACCATACTTGTTACAATTTAATGAGAGAAGAGGAAACCGAGGTTACACAATAGCAAGTTTAAAAAAAAAAAGGATAAGCTGCAAGGAAACTAGCAAGGGACTGCCGTTCCATTCCTCAAAGGTAGATGATGGGAAGGGGGCGGGGGCGAGGGGACATTTGCTTTGTGCTTTTGTTTTTGTTATACCGATTCTTGCTATTTGTCCTTCTTCTCCGCGGACAACGAATTGTACAGACGGTTCACCTCGTTGGCCACCAGATTGTCCAGTATGACGCCATTGGTGTCGATGAAGGCCGCACAGGACTTGGCGCTGTTCAACTCACGCTGGCCCTTGGAGTCGCGCACGCTCAGGGTGAGCAGATACTTGTCGTCGTACTTCTTCATGTCAGAGCTCGCCTCCCAGGTGCGCTCCTTCTCCTTGTGCACGGCCACCGCGAAGGTGCCCTTCTCGCGGAAGCTTGTGTGGAGCGTCAGCACGCCCATTAGGGCGAAGTAGGCCAGCACGCTGAACATCAGTACGGAACGGGACTGGGGGAACGGGTGGGTGTAGTCCCAGGCATGGGCCATGATGGCCACGCCAACGGCCAGGGCGCACAGGGCCAGGCGAGTGTTGACCAGACCGAACTGCTCCTTCAGATGGGGACGATCCCCCAGCAGGCACGTCTTTACGGCATCATCCAGGGCGTGCTTCACCGCGGACCCGTCCCACTTGTTCACCTTCACCAGCTGTCGAATTTGCAAGAAAGGATTTTCCATTAAAAACATAACACAACACAACACATGACGTGTACAATAGAATTATTTCGGCCAGCGACAGCGGCTAGCCGGCACTAAGTTTTCGGTCATTATTTTGCCAATTATTCTTACCTCCTCGCCTGGCTGGGATTTGTCCTCCTTTTTGGTCATTGTGGGCGGTTCTGCTGTTCGGTTAGAGCGTGGCGGAATGTGAAAATTTAATCAAATCAGCTTGAACAGAGTTTTTCCAAGCGCTTCCTTTTTTTGACACGACAACAAAATATTACAACCGGACTTATCGATAGGATGTACCGACCGTATATATCGATGAAAAAACGAACTTAGCCCACTTAACCCCCCAAAAATTTAAAGAGGTGAACAACTTCAGTTAAGCCGCGGGATATTATACTGTATATAAATTCCTCTTTTAGATCCATCCTCACTTTACTTAAAAAAATTACCACGATATCTATCGCCTGAACTACTCTTCTTTACTTTTCGTGTTCCGTCTCCGAATTTGACATTGACTTTGCTTCCAAAACGAATCCTTGTCAGTCGGTCACGCTTTGTTTTTTATGTTTCGATAATCTACTCCGCTCAAGTATCATTCCAAAATTGTTTGTTCTGTCCGAGAAAAATAGCTTGTTCAGCTTGATAGTTATATGGGGTACCTCGCCGTGTGCCTCACGAAATTCGTGCAGCAGACGGTAGTAGTGCTCCGTGGCTATCGGTTCTGTGCTGGCCTTACAATTGGCATGGTCCTCGCTTTCCTCCTCAAGGAGGAAATTCTTCTACTGCGCGAGGGCATAGGGCAGATTCTCAATATTCCCTGGGCTCTGCTGTCCGATGCCCTCACGCAGTACAAGAATTTCCTCCTCGAGGAGGAAAGCTGGGACCATGCCAATTGCAATGCCAGCAGTGAGCCCATAGCCACGGAGCCTTACCACCGGCTGTTGGACGAACTGCCTGGGGCATACGGCAAGGTCCCCCAGATAAATCTTAAGCTGAACAAGATATTCCTCAAGCGGCTGGACGAGAGCGACTACCTTCATTCTCAGAGCGGAGATTCAACGGTGAGAGGCAAAATCCACATCACAGGCTTCCACTCAATGCCTAACCCCAAACTTTCTTGCAGTGTCTCCCACTCCAGCTGCGACGGATCACTTTCCAATTATGGGTGGACTTCCTACTGCACGTCAACAAACTCATGGTCGGCACCTGAAGAGGAGGCATTCGGAAAGGTCATGTCGGTCAATGGGGAGCAACAAAAGACGCTGGACGAGAACCGAAACCTGCCCAAGGACCAAGGACTGCATAATCATCAAGTTCCTACAGAATGCCTATCACCGGAACATTTGGGACACGGACAGCTTTTTACTGGAGACCCAACTGTCCACCAGTTCCCGGACATATTCTGCGAGCATCTTCATCCGATTCCGGCAGGCCTCCACGGACTGGATTTGATGTCTACCGTGCATAAAGTATCTTCAGAATTTGGCTCTCTTGCTCATCTTTCACAGAGAGTTTATCCAGAAAGCAAGAAGCCACCAAAACCCCGGCTCTCTCCATTTCTTCCTTCGGCATCTTGGAAAACGGCACAGGCTGTGGCCCATTCGCCAGGCAATCCGTGATCTTCTGTAGCTGATTAAAAGCCAATGGCAACAAGCTATTAATTGACCTCATTTTGTGTTCTATTTATTTATATTCTTGTGTTGATCAGTTTTGTGTTGTATTCTATTGTTGTATGCAGTTACATGCAAAGCGTTGCTTGGCTCTTGATGACGCGGCGGTAGCCGAACGCCAGAGCCGAAGACCCTGGGATCCAGTTTCATGTGTTCGATGTGCTATATGAACTGTATCTACTGTATCTACGTTGTGAGTTGCTGCGGAGACCGCAACTCTACAGTTATACCCGATACTAAGTCAGTATGGCTCTCCTCCGGCAGACGCCGCTTATAGTATTAAACGACACGACAAAGAGTGCGTGCGAGAGAGACAGAAAATCAGTATGAGCGTGACGTCGGGCGCTGCGTAGCCACTGCAAATTGATTTGTTCCTTTTGGCTATAAAAATGATCTGATCTGATCCAAAATCAGCAACCGGATAGATATGGTCGTTATCTATTATTCTGCGTTTTTAGTTTTCTCGAATCTGCAATATTGTGGATGCAACAGATTTTCGTCCTTTTGGCGGGGCGAAGTTTTGAAATATTTTTGTAGCAGTGACATATCACAGAAGTCTGGATCCGGAACATCGTTGCTCTAGCTCTTATAGTCTTTGAGCACTAGGCGCTGAAGGGGATGGACGGACGGACGGACAGATGGGCAGACAGACAGGGCTCAATCGACTCGGCTATTGATGCTGATCAAGAATATATATAAACTTTATAGGGTCGGAAACGATTCCTTCTGGACGTTACAAACATCCACTTTCACCACAAATCTAATATACCCCAATACTAATTTTGAGTATCGGGTATAAGAAGATTAATTGTGTACAAAAATAATTGTTAAAAAAATATCTAAAAATACAGAGTATGCGTCTAACAGTGGAATTGTTTTACATCGACTTCATTTGCGCCATCAAATCCTCCAAGCTGGTGTCATCCACCGGCGCCGTGGCCGCCTGCGTTGCCTCCGCGCTGGATTTTTCCGGTGCCTCATAGGCCAGACGCAGTCCCTGACCCACATCGGTGCTCTGGGACAGATCGGTAGGAGCATCGGAAGGGGCATCTTCCGCCACCAGTTCAATGCCCCAGTCGTTGCTAGCGTGCAGAGGTTCGTCGGTGGGTGCCTCCTCCTGGACGACCACGGGCTTTGGCCTCGCCTGGAACTCCTTCTGTCGCAACAGACAGTTTCGATCATCGCACTGGGGATTCGGTTTCAGCGTCATTTTGGGAAAGAAATCATTCAGTGCATTGTAGCCCAGATAATCGGAGACTTCGCCAAAGTTCAGCAAATACTTGAGAGCGTTCTGCACCAGGAATCCCGCTGTGATGCCCATTGTGGTGGGCAACGAGGCGGCACACACGCCCTCCCGCTTCAGGGTCTTCTCGTCAATGTTCTCGGCCACCACCAGGGGCGGGGCGCAGGCGAAACAGGCAGTGTCCCCGGGACGTAGAAACTGTATATGACCGGAGACGGCGTTCTCCGACACGCCTGACTCGAACCAGTTGAGGCACTTCTCATTGCAGGCTGCATTGATGGCCATGCGGGCCTCGAAGTTGTCCACACAGCTCAGGACCAGATCCACGGGCTCGCCAGCCACAGTACCATCGCCCGTGATCGTGTTGAGAAAGTTATCGAAGTTATCAATGGTGGTGATGTTGTAGTTGTGCGTCTCGATGCGGACATCGGGATTGATAAAGGTTAGCGTGCGGGCGGCGGCCTCCACCTTGGACAGACCCGCCTGGTCGGGCGTGAAGAACAGCCGATTCATGTTGGCCAGCTCCACCTTGTCGTAGTCAAACAGGATCAGCTTGCCAATGCCGCAACTAAAACAATACCAATACGAAGAGAACATCAGCTATTCAGATTGCACTTCCTTCCTGGTTCCCTTACCGCGTAAGCATATCGGCCGTGACGCTGCCCACACCGCCCACGCCCACAATGGCCACCGTCTTGTCCCGTATGCGCTCATAGTTCTTTACAATGTTCATGCGCTGGAGGGCCATTAGTCGGCTGTAGGGATTCGAGTCCACCACCTCGGCGGACATGTGTTCGATGCGGTCTCGGCTTTGCCGGATGACGGCCCGCTGCTCCTCCACCTCCGTCTTCAGCTCGGCGATGATGGCCTGAAGTTCATCGATGGCGTTGGTCATGGTCTTGCAGAAGAAAACAACGAAATCCGAAAAAACAAATCCGACTTGTGGAATGAGCCCGCTGTCGTCGTGTCACCCAGTGTGACCGCGGACCCACTGATAAAATATACGGTCTGACGAATTCAAGTTCTATTATACATATTCCTCGATTTTGATATTCCGTCGAGTATTACTAGCTATATAGAACATTTAGCCATGACTACTTAGTTTTATACGATTGATGAATCAATTTTCTACAAGATTGGATGGTTTTAAATCCTTGCTTTTATTGTATTTTGACTAAAACAACGTTTAAACAAAATAGTTCAACAAAAAATCAGTCGCAATGTTGCTGGTATTTGAAGACATGATGCGTGTATAGGCCTTTGTACACCCTATTTCGCAAATTTTATATGTAGATCAAACGCAATTTATTGAGACCTTTTCTCAAATTGATATGTTTTTGACTTATTCATGTGTATTATTAGTATCTTGTATATATTTATCTCTATCCTGATACCTACTGAGCCTTGGAAGACAAACGTATTCACAATTCTATAACATCCATTACCCCCAGGGTATGTGTGCATGGAATCGATTCAAAAAACGACCAATTGCTCATATTCTTTGTTTCGTTGAATAATACTATCTATATGGAAGATTTAGCCATGCCCACTCAATTTTGTATGATTGATGAATCAATTCTATACATGATTGGCCGCTTCGAAATACTTGCTTTTATTGGATTTCTATATAACATTGAAAATTAAATTAATAGATGACAAAAATACCATTTAGCACTAAAAAACACCACATGGGAGCGCGGCGAAAACCAGTTTCTACAGTATGACCCTCAGAACAGCACCGAAATATACGGTCTCATTTAAAAAATATACCGTAAATATACTGACGAATTCAGTTATATTTTACATATTCGTCGTTATTGATCTTCCGGGGAATATTACTATCTAGATAGAACTTTCAGCTACGCCCACATAATTTTATCCGATTAATGAATCAATTTTCTACTTAACTGGCTAATTCTAAATACTTGTTTTTATTGAATTTTGCGTAAAAAGAGGTTTTAGCGGAAATGGTCAAACCAAAAATAACGAAAGAGGATAGTCGTTCCTATTGTTTAATTTTGATATTTCGTCGAATATTATTAGCTAGATAAAACATTTTGACCACATAATTTTATCCGATTAATAGATGAATTTTGTATTTGACTGGCTTACTTTAAACTTTACTTTATAACCAGCCATTTAAACTTTTAAAGTGTTTCAAAAAAACAAGTGGAATTTTGGTTTACAGAAAATTTTGATTATATTAGCCCAACCTTAAATATAACAGAAAGAAAATTTGAGAGAGTACATATTCTGGATCTGCCGGAGAGATAAACAAAATAAGTTCGACTTAAATCTAACATACAAAATAAGTAAAAATAGGTAAAGTATGTTTCACTGGGATCTTTCTATTCCTGTTGATTTAATTATTAATTAACTTTATGAAGATTTAGATTCATATCTTCCAAATTCGTATTCTGACTGTATTAGCTTATGACATTTATAGTTAACTTTTTTTTTAATACATATCAGGGGAGCACATATCCCGTGATACATATGCATACATATCTCCTTAGATATTCATTAACGACCAGGCATCGCCTATAAACATTTGTATCGCTGGCAGTCCGCAATGGGCTTTTTTTTTGTATTCCCTTAAACATTTTACGCATCCATTTTTGGTCCCTCCCTCTTCTCACACCATCATCAGCCATTACATCGCGCTTTCCTCCGCCAGGAGGCGCAAACTGGTATTGAATCTGATCTGGAGTTTGCGTTTTAAAACATATCTACAGGCCGTTATTCTTCCGAATCCTTTTGGTGAAAGTAAATACATGGCTTTGATTGAATTTATTGATCCTTAGATAAACCATTGTGTGATTTGATACTTTACTGCACTGCCTTTGGATCAGCTACATATATATGAGTAGGCATACATATATACCCATCCTATTGACTCTTTTTCCATTTTCATTGTTTATTTGGGCCTTTAACATAATACCGGGTCTGGCAGACCTCCCGCCACATCTTCAAGTTTTGCATCTTAGGAAATTTAAGCACATCAGCGACTGTTCCGTTTGTATACGCTTTTTGATTGTTTATACCCAACAGGATATGATCACCAAAGACAGCTGTTTCGGTGAGAAAATTAAAGGTTTGCCAATCGATGTTCCATCTCCGAGCTCCACGGCTGAGTCCTCAGAGTCTCACCATACTCAGAGGACTCCCCGGAAAGCCGAGAGAACCGAGTCGCCTCTTTTCATACCGAGGGAACTTGGGGTATCCGTGTGCTCCATCGGCTGTCAATCCAACGCCAAGACTATTTCAGTGCAAACTTGTACAAATTTCTTGATCTCTAGGATTAATACTTTCGTGGAGGCATTATCTCGGGCACCAAATTGCAAGTTTCCTTGGGGGATTCACATGCATCTGTCTAATCGATCGGGCCCAACGGTGGCAGTTGCGGTAATTTGGCGTAAGGGACCCAAAAATAGTTGCCACAGACGGACAGACAAGCAGAAAGACGTCGAGAAAAGGTAAGAAAAGAAAAGAAAAGACATAAAGCAAGAGTCGGAGACACACCAAATTGATTTTATCAGTAATGAATAATAATGCCATGCCTAATAAGCGACTACTACTGCCGCCTTCCATCTCCCATTTGGGCCGACAACGCTGATGATGACGAAGTGGATGTGAATGGTGACGGCTCATTACATAAACGATGGCGCATTGCACCGACTCCAGTCTGTCTGTCTACCGGTCTGCCGGTCTGCCAGTCAGCCAGTCTGCGGGGCTTATTAGAGTTAATTGTTAACAGCTCCCAACGGGTGACACTTTTTTTTGAATTTTTTATCTCTATTTCAAGAGAGTTTTCTCAATTTTTGTATTCCACATTTGATGTTTTTTTATACCCTTTAGGCGCAGAGGGTTTTTCAAATGGAAACTTCACATGCCTCTGAAGGCTCTATTCAAATCCTTCCAAAGGGAAAATATATGTGTGATATTAGCTACCTATAGTATCGTTTGCGCACAAACAAATCGGTCGAGAGAAATGAAAGGGCGTACAGGTATCGGTGCAGCAAACACTGATGGTTTCTTTTTTGGTTTTTTTGGAGCTGCATTCATCGGCAGTTCAATCGTCGAACTTGGCAACTGTTGTCCCCCTTAACGCTTAATGGGATTGCATTAGGGCGGGCCAGAGGGAGGGCAAGGCTCCAGTTCCAGGCCCAGGCCCAGGCCCAGACATTATGCAATGCGACGATGCGTTTAACACGATTGCTGGATCCAAAATTGGCAAACAGAAGCCCAATTGCGGCGCGGCGCAACCATAGCTTTGGTCTGTTTTCCTCCATTGATAATTAAGCCCCAAGCTCCAGTGGAAGATATATGTATGGAGGATATGGCCAGCACACAAATCAGCGGCAACAGTAACAGCAACTCCCGCTGTATTGGCTTTTTTGGTGAGAGCTCTGGGCCGGAGCTTGCCCCAAGGGTTTCCCTGTTTCGGGCCATGACCTGCCCCAAGTGATTTGCGTAACACAATGGACGGGGGTGTAGGGCGGCAGAGACGTTGGTCGCCCCTTGTTTTTGGCTTTCCCAGCCAGTCACGACCGTCGCAATTTTCTTGTCACTGTCGCCCGAAAAAAGCGCGGCGCCGCGGCACACGCAACAAAACGAAGCATTAACAGCAGTGCCCGCGCAGTGGCAGCAGCGGCAGCAGCGGTAGTTGAAACGGCAAACAAACAAAGCAGTGGCGACACAAGCAACGGCAGCAATGGTAACAGTGGCAGCAGCAGCAGCCGCAGCAGCAGAGGCAACTCCCGATTGCCGCGCTGATAAGAAGGCGGACAAATTGTGGATAAAATCGAGCCGAATGTCAAATGATCTTTCAAAGATCAATTATATACATACATGTGTCTGTTGGGGGATCAAGAGACAAGATATTTGATAAATTATCGAAAATGATCGACAGTTATCGATCAAAAGCTATCGATGAGCGGTTGACAGTGCGAGTACTACTACTAAAGGTCTCTCTAGGCTGTTTGCACTGGGACTGCGTCAAGTTTCCTTGCAGGAGACCGTCTAAGTTCCGTCTAATCGACATGAAACATAATCCTTAAAACACTGCTGGATCGATGGTTTTCATGGTGTGAGGAAGAACACCCACAAACCCCACAAAGAAATGGCTGAAAACGATAACTAATTATGAAAATCAAGTCTCTATAGTCGCTCAAGTCGCTACAACCAGGTTCTGCCCATGTAAAATCCCACCCTGGGTCATTCCGTTATCGATATTCCATATAAAAAGGCTTTACATAAGATTGCTATAAGTCTTGTTCCAATGTCGACTCTTCCCCTCTAAATAATCGGCAGATATATGGGTGATATGTGTCTATCTATGCAAGTCTTTAGTTTTTGAGGTTGAGGTACTGGTGGCCGTGAACGATTTAATCACCAATTAGATCTCGATTACCCCAAAACGAAGTGGCTACTATTATTTTCGAATCAATACCGATTCCAGACTCTGCTCTATTCTTCCACGGAATCCCAGAGCCCAGCCCTCTCTCTCTCTCGCATACATCTATGTGGATATGCTCTCCTCGGGCAGGGTATAAATAGTTTGCTCGCAAAAACAGCAACAACCGCAATGAACTTGCTGCCTGCTGCTGTTGGAGTCTCGGCCTCTGCCGCTGTCGCTGTCGCTGTCGCTGCCGCTGCCACTGATGCTGCCTCTGGCTCTGGCTCGGCCTCTGCCAGTGCGGCTGCTTCTCTGCTGCTGCCTCGGCAAGCAGTTTCCATTTCATTTTTAAGCTAACGTTCAGCGCGTTCAGCGTTTTAATATTTAATTGTCGTCGATCGCGAGCGGTTGCCATTGCCATTGCTGTCCATAGCTGACCATTGCTGACCGTTGTTTGGTTCCACTGTGCCACTGCCACGGACTTACCGTTACCGTTAAGCGTTGTGTGTGCCCCGTGCCCCCTGTGCCACTGCCGTTTGGCCAATATTTACCGCGATCTTTTTGTTCAGTGATATTTGATTTGTTGTTAAGTGCCACGCCTGTTGCCAGGATCTTCTCCAGAATGCCGACCCCTTCCGTGGCCTGCCTATGCCTGGCTCTACTGGTCGTCGCGTGGCATCCACATCGTACCGTCGGCCGCAGCTACAGCAGCGGCCTGATCTTCTACGAGCTGGCCACGCACACGCCCTATCTGCCGCCCACGGTGAGCGTGTCGCGGGGTCGCAACCTGGCCAGTGTCAAGTACTCGTCGAAGGGCTCCATCTGGTCCACATTTGGACAGCCGTGCGAGTGCCGTGGCCCCGTCTGCGGATGCTGTGCCGGCCTCAAGGTGGATCAGTACAAATTCGATCAAAAAGGTGAGTAGGGGTCGACCGGGTCGTCGAGTGTCAAATACCAAAAGAGCAGATGTCTTTGATGGATGGAGGATATATTCCTTTCTTGAGAATAGGCAATGGGCATGGACCCCCCTGCTCTTCCAGAGTTCTGTGATAATAGACCAGGGATCCGAAAAATTAGGCAAGAGGCAATTAATTAGAAAAGTTTTGACCTTGGATTGACTCCAAAATTCATCGATTGGTATTATTCCGATGGCGTTTTACTCCGCTTAAATACAAGATCAGTTTCAATCAGGAATTATAAGTTCTAAAGCTCCTTCCAACGATCATCTATCATCTATTGAAACTACTTCAATGATCATGGCTATCGCACTGCTTGATCTGCGGATAGAGATGCGATCCACAGTAAGTGCTGTCAGTGATCGTGAACCAGAGTCAAGAGCAGTTGTGCTTCCACATATGGAAGTACCAGACCCTAGAAAGACACATAGATCAAGACCTGGTCTCTGGCACTTTGGCATTCCCAGTCCTAGTCGTGGCAGATGCTCCGGGGGGCCTGGCCGATTTCCTTGGCAAAGATCTCGGCGGTGTGTGGTGGCCGCATGCCAGAGACAACAATAGCAATAACAGTGGTTTAGCTGTACTTGAATCTCGTTTCGATTTCGTTTCGTTTCGTTTCGTGACATGGTTGCATTTGCCAATCAAAATGCCACAAATTGTTGGCGCTTGGAGCGCTCTGCCTGGCTCTGCCTCTGCCTCTGCCTTCGCCTCGCTCTGGTCTAGGTCTGGCTCTGGTCTGGATTTGCGAAGCGAATCTGAATTTGCCACCCGCAACTTTCATTCATTGAATGGAATCGTTTCATAGTCTCACTCTCTTGTGCTGCCCCTAACTCACTCGTTTCCCCGCTCTCTGTCTCTGTCTCGTTTTTTGCAGTATGCGCCAACGTCACGTTCGTGCCACAGCTGGAGGAGGCGCAGCTAGAGGTGTACCTCAATGAGCGCCCCTCGTCGAAGTACGGGATCTCGGTGCGGAACCCGTCGCCGTTCTGCATACCGGTCATGATGGGGGTGCCCATGGCCATGTGCGTCCAGATGACCGACGTCGCGCTCGTAGGCAACAACCTCAACATGTGCATGGACTTTGTGGTGCGCCTGGCCACCACCGATCTCTTCGAGATGCACTTCCAGTGCATGCGCATGGGCCTCGACGGCCTCCAGTATGTGGACAAGAATGGTAAGCCCGTTCTGCCTCCCGCCGAATCATCAAAGGGCGACGATGAGGATGACGATGATGATGATGAGGAGCAAATGGAACCGGGAACGGGTTCTGGTGCGGAGTATGACTATAACGAACCGGAATTGCCAGAGGAGAAGGAGAAGCAGCAGGAGGTGGCAGAGGAGGAGGAGCAGCCTGAACCGTTGCCGATTGAAAGTGAAATGCTAATGGCCAGCGATCAAGACCTGGCCAACAAAGAAGACCAAGTGGAGGCCGTCAACGAAGAGGAGGAGGAGGAGTTGGAGGAGCCGGCAAAGGTAGAGGCAGAAGCAGAGGCAGATACAGAGGCGGAGGCGGAGACACCTGCCAATGCTGGCGAGAGTGGCCTGAAGCCAAACGAAGTAATTGAAACAATTACCAATTCAATAAGAGCCACTGAAGCGCCTCCAACAGCAGCGACGACAACAACGACATCGACTACGACCACGACAACTAGGCAGCCGATCATTGTTGTTAGTGAAGACACATACCACGAGCAGATCGATGGCGGGGAGGAGACCGAGAAGGAGGAGGCGAAGGTGGAAGAGGTGAAGATGTCAGCTGAAGAGGGGACGGAGCCAGCGGCAGAGGCAGAGGCAGAAGCACCCACAGTGGCAGAAGAAATCGAAAACGAAAACATTAGCGACAACGAGATAAATGTGGATGATGACGATAGAAATGGCGAAGACGCTGGGAAAGATGCCAAGGTGAAGGAACCCCCAGCAAAAGTGCAGCCGGAGATAGAGACGGGCACGGAGACGGAGACGGAAACAGAGACAGGCACTGAGTTATATGATATGCCAGTGCCAGGGCCAGTGGCAGAGGCAGAGGCAGAGTTCAACGATGACACAGCTGCCGAGGAGGCCAATAAAGCGGAAGAAGCGGACGTAGATGATGCTGAAGAGGGAGCGGATGGCGAGAGTGATGATGGGGCTGAGGTGGAGGAAGATAACGCTGATGGTGATGCGGAGGAGGAGGAGGCGGAGGAGGAGAACGAGGACGATGAGGAGGACGAGGACGACGAAGAAGAGGAGGCTCAAACAGAGGTCACAAGCCTTGCAAGTAACTCCCAAAATAGCATTGAAAGCGCTGCAGTGCATCAAGCAGTGGATGACCAAGCGAATGCAAGCAGTGCCATACAGACAGCGACAACGACAACGACGACAGCAGCAGCTGCCGCCAAGTCGTTATCCAGGCGCCTGCATCGACTGCATCGGCAGCGTCGCCGCAACGGCAGAGGCAGCGGCAGCGGCAGAGGCAGAGGCAACGGTAACCCCACCGTCAATGCCTGATAGCAAGCCAAGCAGTCTCTCCTGTGCTCTTAATTTACTCGTAATTTGTAATTTGTAATTGTTAATGAGTTGTTAATGCTAAACGAACGTTGATGCTTGTTAATTAATACGTATTTATTATTTATTGAAACGAACACTCAAAGCCAAACTCAAGCGAATAAAGCATAATTTAAATCCTAAACACTCGGTTCAAAGCAGGGCAGGGCTGGGCCGGTCGTAAGCAATGGTCGTCAAGCAGTAGAAGCTCCAGGAGTTGCTTTGGCTCTCTCTCTCTCATCTTGGAAACAGATTGAAAGTTAGATGAAAGCCAATCGCAGCCGCTGGAGCTCCTTCAGCTGTAGGCATTGCTGTTGTTTAGGGAGTGGAGCGAGGACACCGCACTGATAGTGCGCTTGCGGGGCTTGCTCCGCAGGGACTGCTCCGAGTGGCGCAGCTTGCGCAGGTTCAGGTCGTTTTCGTTGATTGTGTTGCAGATGGCCAGGTAGGCCATCAGCTTGGTGGACTTTAGTTCCTTGGCCAGCTGACTGGCCTTCGCCAGGGACTCCTTGAGGCGCTCGAAGCGACTGAGGACCGCGTGCACCTGGCACACCAGGAAGATGCTGTTGTAGCGCCAGATCAGGCTGTTGCAGCTGCGGGCCTCTACGGATAAAGTGGTGACGTCACGTCAATGGATAGTGAGGAGGGAGCAGGTTGGGGACTCACCATTGAAGGCGCTGCGGGCCAGGACCAGGCTCTTGTCGAAGCGGAACTCCTTGAAGTGTCCGCGGGCCAGCTCGAAGCGCAGATAGGCCCGCTCGATGGGGTAGCGGGAGTTGCGCAGACGCTCTTCCAGCTGATCCATCTTCTGGCTGCGATTTCAAGATGATTAGGAGATGATGAAGGGGGGAAAACTCTCCTTTCTTCGTACTTACTTGGATCGATTTTGGCGCGCCTCCTCCTTTTTGATTTCCATGTAGAGATTGGGTCCTCCGAAGCTAACGGTCATGTCCTTGGCCCGCTCCGGCTGCAGCAGGTACAGCAGCAGGCGGTTCTTCGGATTCAAAAAGTCCACGTTCGCTGGCAGCGCACACTGATCCACATGGGCCAGGGCCAGGGTGTTATACACGTCGTTGACGAACTCCCACTTCCAGGGCAGCGTGCGGTGCGTCTTCAGGTCAATAATTTTGGACATTATGTGCTCGATGTAGTTCGTCAGGCCCTCGACGTTGCCCGCCGCGCGCAGCCGCCGCACATCCCGCAGCATTCGGAGGCAGTCGCGCCTGGTCTGGTACTCCACGTGGAACAGATACCTCTCGCGGCTCCTCTCGCACCTCTCGCTCGTGCTCTGGCATTTCGCCGTCTTGCTGTTGTACAGCGGATTGCGGGCGTGCATCATTTTCTGCAATTCAGCAGTGGATATTCACTCTATCCCTCTGCCCCCCAAGTGGACAAAACCTCACCATGAACTTCCTGACGATCCCATACTGCTCGCCACTGAGCTGCCGCAGATAGGGGGTGGTGCCGTGCATCAGCGGGTTCAGAAAGATCTGATTGCTGCGCAGCTGCTGCAGCAGGGCCACGTCCACGGCACTCCTGCCCAGGTACTGGTGGTTGTAGAAGCTCTTGCTGGCCCGCCGCCGAGCCCGCTCCAGGGAGGTCAGCGTTTCTGTCTTCCTCTCGAGGACGCTCTGGACGTCGCATTGTTGCTGCTCCTTCAGCTTCTTCCACAGCGGACGGGGCACAAAGGCGGCTAGCTCCTGCCGACGCCGCAGGACCTCATCGATGGCGGCGCTATTCTGCTGCAAGAATGGTCCGAGCGTGGCGCCAACGGTGTCCTCGAACACGCCCGTAATCTGCACAAGCGGTGGAAGAGGTCCCCAAGAAATGCTATTGACTGCCACGGACTCACCTTCTTCTTGCGAACGTCAAAGCGACGTTGCATCTGGCTGGCGGGATTGTAGAAGCGTGCCTCCGTGTGCAACGTCCGGAGGGTTTCCTCGAATTCGTTGCAGTCGAAGAGGGCGTCGCACTCCGCCATGAGAACGTCAGCGGAGCCCACCACGTTGTTGTCCACCTGCTTCTGGGCCAGCCACATCATGTCCTTGGCCCGAGTAGCGTCCTCGAAGGCCCCCTCCGACTGGGCAATGGATCGCTGGCACAGGCTGCGATGGAACAGGGCCGTGTAATCGTTCCGGCAGACTCCCTGCTCGATCGTGCAGTTTCGTATGGATGCGGGCATCTCGGGGCTGGGATACTTGCAGGAACGTTTCTGCTTCTGTGGCTCCTCCTTGCAGACGGCCAGGGCGCGGCCGTAGCACTCGATGGCCTTGCTGTTGAGCAGGCGCCGGCTGTAGTACTTGCCCCAGTCCATGAAGAGTGGCGCCTGCACGCAGGGCGGCCAGTCGATGTGCTGCCAGGCAAAGGCCTCCGGTGCAAGTTTTCCGACTCCTCCTGCTGCTCCTCCTGCTGCTCCTCCTGCTCCCCCTGCTCCTCCCCCTCCAGCCAACCCAACCGTCTCACCCGACACTGCCATAGCGATAGTGGCTAATCCTCAAAATAACAGTTAATTTAACAGAAAATTGATGAAATTTTCACATGGAAATTTGGCAAAAACAAGCGCAAAGCAATTTCTAAGCCTCAACCGTAGCTGATAACGAAATCGAAAATGATAGATGAATCTCGAATTGAGAATTCCTTCAATGTCTGCTTTGCCTGGGAAAAGGTTTCCATTTCCATTTTGGATGCTAATGGGTTAATGCTTAGCTCTGCCACTCCCACACCCACCACAGAGCATTTCGAGTTGCCCCCAAATGTTGCAATAGCTAAATTGGTGTAGGGAAAGGGTCAGCGAAGCGAGACGGGGCGTGGGGAAACCCCAAAAAGAAGCGCCGAGTCGCCCAAAAAAATATGCACCCAGAGAATTCACTTGGCTATAAGTATTTATACCATTTTATTTGATATTAAAATGATAGTATTTTATTGAAATATATGCGCAATTAAAAATAGATATGTTTCATATTTTAATTAAATATATTTCATACAAATTTAGTATAATATATTTTATTTTAAAAGGTTATAAAACCTTTTATATTAATTTTAGTTATATTAATTTTAATTATATTACATTTAATTTAATATTTAATTGAATTACGACTGTGTGTATTTCTTTTTGATATACCAGTTTTCTCTCAGTGTGGAATATGCAACAAAAGAAAGGTGCGATTAAGGCAACAACACCAACACCAACACCTGCAAAAAGCAGGCCATGAAAAACAATAACCCTCATAATCGGAAAATATTATATAACACTCTTAATGCCGCAGCTACTGTTGCCCCTGCCGAACCCGAGCCCGTACACGTACTTTGTACCGCCACTGTGACAGCCAGAAATTATTTAATTATTCGTGTTTCTTCCTCCGTGCCGACTGTCTGCGGCTCCGTTGGGGGTATCATCTGGCAGGGCGATTATACGACAATTATTACAATATTTGTTTATAATTTTTAATTGCTTTTATTTTTCACATCATTCGTAAATGGCTTTTGTTTTTGTTTTTGGCTTTGTTTTCGTTTTCGTTTATCTTTTCCTTTGCTTTCGGTTCATTTTTTGTTTGTAATTTTAATTTCGCTTCTTTATATTTTGTTGTTGTTGGATTTTTTGTCTTTGCATAAGCGCGACGTGAATTAAATTTTGTGGTCAATAGGAGAGAGGTGTAGAGGAGAGGTGGCCAACGATTACTCTTCATTTGTATGCCAATGGGAGTGTGGGTGTCGTGTCGCTTCCATTTCGTCGACTTTTTTGCGTGTATCTTATTTGCGGAAAGAAAGTTCCCAGACGAAAAAAGTGCCACAAATGCAGCGGGACGGGGTACCAGCTGTGGGCAGTCGCCAATTAAATGTTGTTTTTTTTTTCCTACTGCCACTGGATTTTATTATTTGGCAGAAGCGCAACAAGCACTGGTAGACCAGAGTCTTGCGAAAAAATGTGGCCAAAAACAAAGGCAATGTCGAGAAAACGGCAGACGGCAGGGGCGGCAGCTTCGCATTTCAATTGAATGTCGCATCGGCAGCAGCAAACAAAACAAATAGTTTTACTGTATTTTTGGGTATTTTGGAATATGAGGAAATTATACTAGGTGGTCCGCTCTCGCAACGCGCTCTCTTTGCGGGTCTTACTTTGCTCGTTCTTCGCTCTCTTATCAACCAATGCGTCAAAGCGCTCTCAGCAGACCCGACAGAGAGTTAGCGGTCTGTTCACCTTGTATAATTTCATCATGGGCACGTGTGTCTGTTCCTCGCTCGATCTGTTCTCTTTCTTATTCTATGCGCTCTCTGCAAGTAGAGTATGTGTATTGGGCTAAGACCTCATTTGCTTGCAGCAATTACAGTGGGCTTAAGAACTAATCGTACATACTATATGTACAGTGGTATTACGAGCTCTGCCCAGAGCTGAAGATGATCGATTGAGGGATTCCAAAATAGCAGAAAGTTTGAGAGTTGAAGTATTTATAATGATAGGTCGCCTGGCAGCGACTTCACCCTCTTTCACCTCGACTTTTTGGGCAATTGGGCGTCGATTTAGTCTAGAATTCATATTGGCAATTACAAAAAACAGGAGGATGAGGATGTTCCTGGCCAACACTTAGTATGGAATGTAAGTCAATTATTTAAATAGTTTGCAATAGATTAAAAGTATTTTCCTCAGCGTTAAACTCATGGGACCGTGAATTGGTGGAATATACCTACTTTTGGGGATACCACCTCGATAAAGTGGTGTCGAAATACCGAAAAAGTAAACTTTTGCTTATTTTAGTAGATTTTCGCATCAAAGCTAATGAAATTATATGCCAATTGGTTGAATAAAGAGGCTGTATCTTGGCCCTTTATACTCAGATTTATATAAACCTTTATCTTATCTTTATCTTAAACGACGCCCAATAATGTTCCAATGCACTTCATGTACATATTAAGTGTTTGAATTTCCTTAGCTCAGAAATCATCAATTTTATTGGCTGTGGCGCTGCCCGATTGGCCACCACGACCCCCTCCCTTGACACCGCTGCCCAATTAGCCATACCGCATACGCCCTGTTGCATGCACAAACAGCCAGGACTACAGCAGAGCCTGTCAACGTGTCCCAGAGACGCACACTCGTATGCGACATTGCTGACTTTGCATGTCCAGGTGCAAATTGGGCTCAGCCCGGTCGGTTTGGCGCCGCTGAACGTTGACATTGTGTCAACAGCGAAAGAACATGCTGCCGCATACATGGCTCCGATGAGGAGCCATCTAAGCCGGAAACTGGTAAGGGGGTTGATGGAGGCCCAATGACACGGGAAGACGTTGGGGTAATTGGCCGGAATATGTGCCCGGGCAGAGCACTCTGTCGGCATGACCCTGACCCAAAGAAGGCCTCAAGTTCGCACTAAGTCACAGTGGTGGCCCGCAAAAGTGGAAGCCTGTGTGAGCAAAATGATTGCCTCACAAGTTCTGTGTTGGGTTTCCCTTTAGAGAGCACTTGAGTAGTAGGAATGCAGTTCAGCTTTTTGACTGGGAAAGCCTGAAGCCGAACTCTAAATAAATATGCTTATTGCCAGGAAATATAATGTCCGAAAAATACACTTAATTTCCACTATCTACACGATCAATGCCAAAAGTAGAGGTACAGACAAAAGTATTAAAAGTATTTCCATCTGGGTGCTATCACATTTGTTCGTCTTCGCTGCTAATTCATTTCCAGTACATTACCAACAACATATCCTCAACTTAACCATTTTCGAACATACATACCCTTTCACGTCTATAGTTTTCCTCAGGCTTCTGTTATCATGGATCCTATATTTAATCGTCTAGTAATGATAATAGACGGTTACAGCCTGGGTCTGGGTTCTATTTCTCGTAGAACAATAGCAGATGACTTGTTCTTTAATATACACATATTTTACAGAGCAATGGTACCGGCACTACAGGGAAAAATAGTGTTTAGGGAATATATATTAGGACTGGACCACCAAGGTCGAGGCCACCATAAGTCAGCCTTGCATTCTGTGTAAATGATGAAAACTTTTGAAACTATTACATTTCAAAACAGTTCCAAGAACTGCTGGAAACTCTCGATCTCTTCAGCACACGTGGCGTCCCCGGGGTATTGACGCCGATGACACAGTGCCCCGCCAACGCTTCTGTCAGAACTTTTAGCCTTTTCTCGGCTAAGTTTATGAGTGGCGGGAGTCAGAGTGAGGCCACAGCGAGATTGATATTTGGCAGTCGGAGAGAGAGACAGGAGAGAGAGAAAATAAGTTAGAAACAGTTGAGTTATTCCGAAGGCACTACCGTTTGAGCCTTAATACTCCTACTAACGTTTCATTGCACTTGTTTTGAGTAATTAGTGCCGACAGTGAGAGATATTTTGACTTGGATTTTGGCTTGGATTCATATGTGTCGCTGCATCACCTGCCATACAATTCGCACCTCGACTGTGAGCCAAGTCAGCCGGCCAGAGTCAGGGGCGTGCCAATGTGCCACCACTGTGCCGAATCGGCAGGCAGCAGTCTTCGGGTAGTGGCGTCCTCGTGGCCAGGCCCATGCTTGACGCGGCCCTCGTGCGTGCAGCATCAGACGGCGCCTTCAGTCCACATTTTTCTCGCCTTGTGGCAGGTCGCTGTCGCTCGCCGAATCGGGAGAGTCCGCCCCAGTCACAGTACACGGAGTCAGGCGCCGTAGCGACGTGAAATTTCAGTTAAAGATTTGAAAGTGCCAACGCCTCGTTGGAGATACAATCCGAAGGGCCAAAGATCATTGCAGGAGGAGGTGAGTGATGTTGTGCCACTTGACACTTGCCATTTGTCACTGTTTGGTAACTATAGCTTTATCGTGTGTTGGCCCTTTCCTGGAACTTCACTTGTAATCTCTGCCCAATTCATTATTTATGGGAAAGTGTCAAGTGTCCAGGCCGCTCTTCATTTTGTGGCCAAAACACAGTTTGTTGTGTTCCCTTGTTGAAAGCCATTAACATGAATCTTTCATTTCATTACATTCTATTTGCCCTAGGCCGACCACTTATGATTGCAGGGAGGCTCCGAAGGCGAGATGATTTCCACTCCCACATATGACGTTTTTATGGGGCCCTCGAGTGTGTTTTGTCCTGGGCTTATGGCCAAAACTTGCTTTGTTTTAGTTTCAGTCTCCGTCCGAGACGATTACAGTGGCATTGCCTTTTCATGGCAGCAGGACGATGACTTTCGCCCAGTCCTAGTCCAAAGAATGGCTTGGTTCATCAACTATGGCTATGGAGAGACGCAGTCCCTCAGCCCTCAACGCTCCTACCGGCCTAATCCTAGCAGGATTCATTTGTATTGTGGTTACCACCGATGCCAGGTGTCAGTTTTTGTTTTCAGCCACGCTTCCCTTTTCCGTTTCCATTTCCATTTTGTGTCATTGGAGAAGACAATGTGGGACCCGGCCCCTCCCCCTCCACGAGGCGTATACTTAATATTTATGCCACACTGATGATTGCTGGGCTCCTGCACCTGCTCCTCGATTGCAATTGTGGCAGCAAAGTGGCAACGTTTCGGTAATCAGCCGTGTGTGTGCAACGCTGCAATTTCCTGCCAACTGACAATGCTTTCAATTGCCCCCCGGCCCGCCAAGTGCCCCCTCGTCGGAGCATGCGACTGATTGGCTTCAATGCCTGATGCCAGAGCTGCATAATGCCGATCCAATCACCCATTGCAGCCATCTAAACGTTTCTGCACATAGAGATAGGGCTGCGAAGTGCAGAGTGCCAGCGGGAGCGGGAGCGGGAGCGGGGCAGGGTACACTTGTATATCATGAAATATGCATGGCAGGTGCTGAGTGATTCGG
Organism: Drosophila pseudoobscura; assembly: GCF_009870125.1. Classification (NCBI taxonomy): domain Eukaryota; kingdom Metazoa; phylum Arthropoda; class Insecta; order Diptera; family Drosophilidae; genus Drosophila; species Drosophila pseudoobscura. The sequence goes on from NC_046683.1 coordinate 16,597,131, forward strand.
GGCGCCACCAGTCCGCCAGTCCGCCAGCCGACGACTGGAGAGAGAAGCGCATCCATAATTCAAGCAGCACTGAAATGGAAGCAACTGCAAATGTGCAATTCAATCGCAGTGGATGGTAGCTGCAGCTGCTGCAGTTGTACCATTTATGCCACTCCAGAATCAGAATCACCAGAAGAAAGGACTTTCAAATGTGGAATGATAATAGTAAAACTGTTGCCAGTTGCCAGCAATTGCCAGATATTAAGATGTCTGCGACTGGCAGCCTTTCTATCCCCCTCCGAAGCGTTGCCCCTCAAGACATGCAACAGTTAACAGTCCGATGTATAATTTAATTGGCTTAGCTTGAGCTCTGGGCTTAGGGCTCTCTCAGCTCTCTAGGCCCCTCTAGGCTTTGTCGCTGCTCCATTTTACGGCGATGACAAGGAGCAGTGGGGAGCATTACCCTCCCGATGGCTGGCGGGGGCCCGCGGGGCTGTCGCTAAAGCATCGTAAAACGGTGCGTATCAAATTATCGTTAGATTTATTGCCCGCCAGCCAGGCAGTTGCTCCCATTCTGAGGGCTTTTCGTTTTACAATTTTATGAGAGCCACCAGCAAAAAAAGGACAACAAAGAAGTGGTTACCAAAAAAAAGTAGAACACAAAGTACGAGCCCGAACGACATATAGAATGCATACAACTTTCGATTTATGGGAGAGACGGCAGTTAAAAGTGTTCGTGTGTGCAACACATCACATACTCGACTGAATATTTGTTCTGGGCTCTCCTACTAAGCCTTCACGATTGGGTTGGAATAGTTTTTGAAGTGCCCCTAAATGTGGGTTGCAGCTGGAAACCATTCATCGATCAGGGACTGGCAAGACTGATATTTACCCACCAAATTGGTTTACTCAATGCTCATTCTTCTCCATGGAATTCAAAATAAAATAGTGCAATAATGGAATAAATTGGTCAAAACATATCTGCTAAGCCTCCCAGCAGAGGCTGTACGGGCAGTGAGGAGTGAGACCGAGGCGGATCCAAGGTTGTCCAAGTTTGAAGGAGATTGGCATCTCTAAATTTTTTGGCTTACTGTTTGGCCAGTCATCATTTGATGTCAATCGAATCGCCTTTTTTATATTGCATTTTTCATCCATCATCCTGTAAAGTATGCTTTTCTTGCAGCCCAAAAGTAGACTCGTCTCTTGCTTGATTTAGTTTTTATTCATTGAAATATTCATCTTAAAGTTTGCTGTTTAATAGTGGAATGCAGCCTGGCAAGAGGGAACACGAGGGCTTTGGAATTTTTGCATATAGAGAAGCTCATTTTGTTAGACCATAAAAAAACCTATCCAGAAAGGAATTTGCTCGATTTGTTCATGTAGTTTGGATACTAGATAAAAACTTCTGCGATTTTCTGAGGGGATAAAGAAATGACAATGATATCGGATATTTTATTTTTCGGAGTGCAAAATATTATAACGATCCGAAAAATGCAGTAGACTGAACCACAAAATTGTTGTATTTAATTCGTATATTTTATTTTTCTACCTGGTACTCGAATTGGATATGTTTCGAAAGTGGATGTGTTGATACCCACAAGGATATATAGCTATATAGCGATATAGCTATGTTCGCCCGGCCGTCTATCTTGATTGACAACTAGTTTTTAGATACTATAAGAGCTAGGGCATCCACAATTTTTGAAGAAACGAGAAAACCAAAAATGCAGAATCTTAGAGAATGACCATATCTAGCAGCTTGTTGAATCTGGTTCAAATCAAATCAATATTAAAGCCAGAAAGAACAAATGAAATTGCAGTGACTACTCATTCTCTCTCTCACTCACACACGCATTCTTCGTCGTGCAATGTGCGCGCCTTTTGGCGGAAGGGATCGACTGGAAGCGACTGGTTATGGTGAACGAATAGGAAAAAGATTTTAAAATACCTTTAAGGAAAAATTGAAGCCAATCAAATCAAATGTATAAAAATCTCTCAAAATGTTCGACCGATTTTACCAAACAACATACAAAATATAATTTATAAATAGTATAAATCAAAGTTTAATAAATACCGACTGAGTACCGGGTATAAAGTTGAGCACAACGTTCCCCATCGTTAATTTTGTGGCACTCACAATCGAATTAAGAATCTGAAATTAAGAATACTTCATACATTTTGCTCCTCTTTGCTCCTCTTTGCTTCTGCTACGCGTCTCATCTTCATTTACGAGCATCCCCAGCAGTCGATTGAAATGTAAGTCATTCGTTTTCAGAGGCTTGTTTCCAGGAAAAATCTTGAAAGTTGTGTAAGGATATACCCAGGCAGTATGTGGCTTTGTTGGTTTGCCATTATGCACCAGGGGCACATGTACATGATGTGTGTACTTTATTCCACTAGCGAGTCGCAAGGGCAGAAAACATGCTTCCCTATTATGCCATAAGCTCTTGATGGGTGGACGGTGGCGGCGGCTTGAACACAACAGCAACAGGCAGAAAATGTCCTGCGTATCCGCCGTACTCTTGTCGCCGTCCCCCGCCACTTGCCAAATCTCCCAGGCAACCAGGGGGGGCAGCCTCCTTGGCGTTCTTAAGCCCATCAAACTCGAACAGACAACGTCGAGTTTTATAAAATTCATTAAGCATTTTAAATATGCATGAACATAATTTGGTCGTGCAACTCCGGCAAGGACACGCTGTGGCAGCCGCTTACTGTCCTGCTAATTGAAACAGAATTCCAATTCCCTCGGGCCATCATCTCTTCCTAAATCGTATATTGTTCCATCCAGATCTCAAGACTTTGCAGCGAATCTATAATTTGGTCAACAAAAATTTGCGGAAACTTTCAGCGCTTTGGGATCGGCCACAGTCTAGCCTGAATAGAAAATGGGGCACAGCCATAGGTTGGGGCCACCGAAGAAGCAAAGGAATGAAGGAGGATCAGGCTTGGCTACGGCTCCGGCTCCCACTCCTACTCCTGCTTGTTGTTTGCTTATTCTGTTGCTAGAAAAGTTTCGCCTCGTAGCTTACTTTCTTTTTCATTTCCACATTTTCCGCTGTTGTTGCCACTTGTTGAAAATCGTTAATTTATGATGATTGCGTAAAGAAACTTCGGACTGTTCGGATGCTTCCTTCGGTGTTGGATTTCCACCTCCATTTTTTTATGCACTGAAACAAATTGTTTCAAATCGAATACTGGAAATAGGAAAGGTTATAGCTTTAAGGCGTTTCCAAAAACGTATATACCAAAAAGATAAATTTAAACAAATTCACTTCAAGACAGGATTGTAAAGAGTTCCATCTTAAGACCATGGAATAACCTTTATATAGCAATTCCATATGAAATTTTCAAGGAATATCAGGCTGATCAGGAAAAAACTTTCTCTCAGAAGGGAAAAAATTCAAAATGGAAGAGTATTCCCCATTGTAAAAAACAAGACGTAGGCACTCCACTGCTTTACCCGACTTAGGAACCATTTTATGAACCGATTTTTGCCAGTGTATCTCCGATGGGATAGGTGTGTGGGTGGGTGGGGCGACAGGAAAATGTGTCTGTCAAGGTTTCTGCGTAAAATTTTTCCCACTTTCACAGTTTTCAATTTTTTTGTGAATCGACACGTGTTGGTCTGGCAAATTGGTCGTGCCCTCTTATCTTCCCGTACAGCCAAAGCTCCCTCGACGAATTCTCAATAAATGATCCACCTTTAGGGTCCGTCCAGGACAGCCTTCACTGTATTGCTATCCTCCAGGCTTTGTTTATTTCGCTTAGGAACTTTTAGGTATGTTCATTGCCGGTGGCAAGCGGTTGTCGCACTATAAACCATACACTTGCAACAGCAGTAATGGGATGCCACATAGCCATAGAGGCGGGCGGCAAGGAGGTAGGTCATGCATTTAGAGGCATCTGTGCAGAAACATGCAGATAATGCAAAACAAAAACATTGTAAACGAGGCAAACATGGAGGCAAGAAGCCAAGCCAGCGAAGCCTTGGGCTCTGGGGTCTGGGATTGGAAAAGTGCTGCCACAGCCTCGTGGGGACAATGTGGGGTAGTGCGGTTTAGCGGTGGAGCAGATTCTAGACAGCTTTGTTAGCACTTGAGACGCCGCGCCGCCAGAGGATAACAAAAATACAACAATCGTCACAGCCGAGGGGAGAAGGACAACTGGCAAAGGCGGCATTAAGGTTCAAAGACCAAGTGCGGGGTCTAACAGGAAACGGAAGAGCGGAACGGAAGCTGAAGCTGGGTCGAGGAGACTCACTTGGATGCAGATTAGGAATGCACAAGGGCGGGGATTCCCATTTAAGAGCACTTACTCGTGTAATCCTGCAATGGACAAATGCGGCCAATCCTTGTTTGGATCCTTAGATGCATTAAAAAATTTTGATATTGTAATTTGAAATTTGATATGGAAATTGGTTCCTTTCAAACGGCCATTTTCGTTTTGACCGCTTTCGCTTCCACCTTTACAACACAACTGTGGCTTTCAGCCATGGTTAACATGAATAATTAGCAGGAAAATACATTGAAATGACATGTTTAATTATGCAAATGAAATAAACATTTGTTGCTAGTTGACATTCGTTCGAAATGTCACTCTTTAAATCGCGAATGTTTGAATTTAATAAATACTATTTCATTTAAAAACTAAACAAACAAACTTGGGCATAGTAATCGAGCCGGAATGTGCTCCCAATAGTGTCCTTTAGCTGATGCCTGGCCCCTTGCGGCTCTACCTCGACCATCACCGGATGCCACACGGAAGTATGCCAGCAAAAGGACATGCTTACGACCATGTGGAATTTTTTCAACGATGTTGTCCACGAAATATTTAAGAGATTTGTGGGGAAAGCAGGAGCAGGAGCAGTGGCAAAAGCATGGGTCAGGTCTGTCCATGACCTCCCAAATGTCCAAATTAATATATGTGTGCGTGCAATTATTGGCAATTCAGCTTTTGCGGGTCTTAATTATTCTTTAATTAACTGGAGGCATAAAGCAATAAAAGCTTAACAAATGCATAATGTGCAAAGAGATATAGAATGAAATGCATAATATCTCGTATGTGAAACCATCTTCAGTCGGAGCAATGAGACACTTTTGCCGCAAGTATCTCTCACTTTGTTTCACATTTTACGAGTATTCTATCGTTGTGTCTGTCTTTGTGTCTTTTAACCCCTCTCTAACTCTATGTTTCCTTTACTGTCTGTCTTGTAACCTCTCTCTAACTCTGTGTTTCCTTTACTGTCTGTATGTTAACCTCTCCCTAACTCTGTGTTTCCTTTACTGTCTGTCAATGCTCGTTGGAGTGGGAGTCAAAGTCAGAGTCAGTCAATGCATTTTAAGTCCACATCTTGCACTAATCCTCTTTGTATGACTATATATGAACATGAATATAATATAAACAATTATAAATAAAGAGGCCCTATTCCTATTCCTATTTTCTATTAGATGATTAATTGGGAAATACATATGCATGTAGAATGCTCGATTAGGGGGTAGTACCTGTAAACAGACATTGTCTGATATTTGTGCAATTTCTCTACATGAATATTATATTTAATGGTAATTTTCCTTCTGTTAATTCTGGCCAGGCTTTATCAATATTTTAAAGTCTTGAGTCTTTATCTCATTTTGGTTAATAATACTAGTACCAATACGGCTACTAATACATTAAGACTAGTTGTGCATCTGTTTAAGAGTCTTTAGAGATTGCCTAAGTGTGACAGTACTCCTGAGTCTCCTTAAAGTATGTTTCTAATAGGCTTAGCTGTTGAAGTACCTTAGACCATTCATATTTCGTGTTGCTAAGGGCTGTTGAAAGTACTCGTCCAAAGATCATTTTAAAAAATGAATGAATTTCCATTGGCATTCTGTAAGCCAGTCTCTTATCAGCTTTGTCCTTATTCCCAGGAGCAGTTCTTTAGCTGATTGCAGTAACTGCTTCTCCTGTCACTGTCATGGGTTCTACGGCATCTACGTCACTCCAGAGAGTACGTACGGAAATGTGGCCAGCTACCTCCCACGGCTGTTTTTTTGGCAGTAAGTTTAACAATTCATTTGGCTGCTAATTGTTTTCGAGCAGCAAGCGATGCACTAGAGCGGCGCTCATTACTCAAGTTTCGGTGTGGAGCTGCTGTGTGCCGAAGTTTTTCGTCGTACTGGAGCTCTATTCACTTAATGTGACGGCTGAAAATGCTCCCCAAGCTGGTTCACTGGGGGAAATAGCAATTTTTTTACTGCATTGCAAAGATTCAGCCCATTCTTCATTTGCTAAATATTGTTTGCCGAAGCTGAACAGGGCTCACCGATTCAGAAGTATCTTGAAGTGAGTTCTGTGCTCTTTAACATTTCCTGATGCAATCCAAATACATTTAAACTCGTATGTATATATTTACCAAATCGATTGTCTACAAGTAACTTTGAGGGCAGTCCATTGTGCACTTAAAGGTCCTTTGCTACTAAAACTTTGCCCTGTTGCTATGACAATATTTGACTGCTTTCTTGAATTAATTCGTTTCAGGTTCATTACTCGAATGATTACAGAACTTGCATAATTTGTTTTATGGAAATTTTATTCATCATTAGGAAATTCGTTCAACTGTTCGTCTCCCTGGCCAAGTTTCTGTTTCTGTAGGCGAGTTCATGTCAAAACTTTGCCAAGTGGCCGCTAAGCAGGGCCAGAATTTAGCTGAATTAGCTGGCCAGCTCCAGCAGACATTGGTGGACCTGTCTAATTAATTTTCGGTTCGCCTGCTGGCTTTACTGTCGTTATTAACGCACAGCCAAAGGACCCACTGGGCCATGTCCCAGGAGCCCAACCGTCCAATGGTTATGATAAGTTGACATGGACAGGACATTCATAAATATGTCCCAGCATGTATGGAAATGTAATTTGAAATTTTCGGTACACAGGACATATCCGAAATAAAACAGAGCCAGCAGAGGGCCATGGAATGGCAGAAGGGTGCATGTAGCTACATGCTTGGGTGGGCGGGATACGCATATGCATTTGAAAAGCACACGCATACAGACACAGAAACAGAGCAGCTACAGCCATGTTTATCTGTGGGTGGGAGAGAGTCTCGAAAGTTAATTAAAACACAATGCGCCATTTTCGATCTGCTGCTGAATGGGGTAGCATTTTAGTCCTCCTCTAAGTGAGAGTAATGGTTGGCCTGTCAGGAGGAGTTAAAGCGGAGAGTCTGAGCTCGTTAGAAGTAACAACATCTAGGACAGGGAGTGTCCTGCAGTGAGTACTGCCTAAATTTAATTTTGGCCACAGATGACATCCGCTGCTCTGCTGCCAGAAAAAATATTTGCCCAAGTTGAAAGGAAATGCAACAAGAAAGAACGACTGTGGGATGCTCAGCATATAATAAGTTGTGCCAAGAATACCCTCACTCTGTTGGGTGAACACCCCCAGTGCATACAGCTTGCCAGGAGGCTGTCGATCATTCAAGATTCCACTGTACGAGTAGATCCCCTCAGAAATTCTTGGAAATTCTCAGCGCAGTTGGTGGCCAGCGAGGAGCGCTAGACAAGTTCCCAAAGCGAAAACAGAAACTTGTAAAAAAGTTGAGCAAATGAGCAAAACGTGCCAAGGGGGCGGAAAGGGGGTGTACGCGGAATTCGGAGAAGCTGTCGCTGGGCTGGCAAATGTCACTTAAAAAGTTTTGGTTTTTTTTTGGCCTGGTGAACAGACAAATTTTTTTTTGAGTTGTCCTCTACTTTTTTGGGTCCGCGGAACGCTGGAGAAATTTTAATTGAAACTGACAAGATATGTACGTACGAAAGCACATATGTAGGTCTCGGAGCCTGGGAGATGGATACAGAAGAGAACTGCAGTGACTGCGTGCGCGTTGGAGAAACAATGCATTGAGAGGACATCAACGTGAGTGTCACTTAAGACGAAAGATGTACGGATACAACTGGCAACTGATAGAAAGGCGGACACGATGTTCAATAATGTTAAGCATACACACATCATTGATTGTTTAAATATGTGGAGATTTTAAATGATGGATTGATGTTGTGATAAAGGCTGTGATTGCGAAGAGCACTTGTCGATAATTACAAGACACTCCAGGAGAAACATAATAATAATATACATTATACGAACAGCTAACATTGGTGTCTTAGTATTTGACATTCCTGGAAATTAAACAAAGCATAAAAGCTTTTCAAGTAATTATTCATTATGACAATAATAGCAATAGGCAATTATAATTTGTACTAGCTGACCCGGCAAACCGTTTTTCTCAGTATTGTCAACTACTTCTGTAGCTCCGAACGATGTCATTTGAAAGCAGGAATTGTACGTATAGAGCAAGCTGGTCAACGGCTCTGTTGGTGTCTCAATTTAAGGTATTTAGCTACCAATCAGTACTCTCTTTGAGTGTACTGGCACGCTTGTCTCCTTTCCAATTGTCATTGCTGATTTCCTTCATCTCGTGCCTCTTGTGACATGCTCACACGCACATTTTCGTTATCTTGTTGGATTCGTTCGTCTGTTCTTTCTGCTGTACTATTTCACATGTTTCTTACAAGAATGAAAATCTATAACATACGCCTCAGGCAGTAGTATAGCTGTTAGTATAAAGCTGGCATTGGAGCGATTGATCTGCAAAGTTATGTTAAGCCACGGCCCCGGCAGTAAGCATTTCATTCCCTCACACCTGATGCATACAGTCGTCAGGAAAAATATAGTTCTGTGAATCCCGTGGATGGTGGCTTAAGATAACCCATCGTTATGTCCATGTGCCATCATCCAAGAGGTTTTGTAAGCTTTATATGGATTCTATAGTGGATGTCCACCCTGGACAGCATTTAACAAGCATTTAGGATTCACTTTTCCCTAGTGGCTCAAGCTTGGCCGTTGGGACAATAGTATATGAAATGTATTTGTCCTAATTCGATTGCCCAAATGGCCAACGGTAATGGCAGTGCACCTGCTTCGGTTACTTCCGGCTGCGCTTCCTATCTACAGTTCTCGGTGGCGCATCCGGTTTGGCCTTCAACTTCCACGCTTGATTTCCGCTCGGAGTTCTCTTTAATTTTAAGGGGGTGGGGGTAGAGGAAAACTGTGCCTTAAGACTCTGACCTTGTCCAGGACAGAGAGTTGGCAAACGGGGTCCTGGCCATGTTGTCGTGGCATCGGCATTGGCATCGGCCCTTGACAGTTAGTCAGTGTCAAGCTTGGATTTTTTTCCCTTAGTTTCCCTGTCTTCTTTTTTTTTGTCCCGCTGCCAGTTTTCATGCTCGAAGATCTTTTGATTTATGCGGCTTTTGCATATGTCGCTTCCACATGGAGGACACGGTCACGTCGGAAGTTCTGTCAGGACATACAACGGCAGCCATAGCACGGAGCAAAATAAAGAAAAAGGAAAGCGAAAAGGAGGCTGAAACAGAGATAGGCCAGACAGTCGGACAGGGCAGGACAGGACATGGCGGCCGATGGCGTTTCCTGCTTTAAGCTCTTATTTATGCTATCGCTTCAGTTCTTCGTCAAAATTATCAACGAAACGAAATATGGGTAGCGAAAAGGTTATCGAAATATTAGGAATGGGATGGGGGCGTGGAGTTGGAGGCAAGGGCTCTATTATTAGAGTGTCCTTGGCTCGTAAACAACAAATCCATTAGAAAGAACAAACTGCACAAAATACCCTTCGTTTTTTTTGTTTGGTTACCATCTCGAGTGGCAAAAGATGGAGGAACGACACGGGTCTGCTGCTGGTAGACTGGCAGTGTAGTGCCGCATAATTTTCGCACTGGCGAAACTTACCCGATGATGTGTTATTTTTATAGCCTGTCTAGCTCCGGTCCCCCGAAAGCAGAAGCAACAACAAGGACGCCGATTGGCAGCGGGATGTGACGTCAAAGTGCTGTCCAAACTACGTCTGTGTGTGTGTGTGTGTGTTTTTGTGTGTGTACGTGGTACAGTCTTCCAGGAATCTTTAGAGCTTGACAGGAAATCTGCAGCTAACAAGCAACAGCAAACAAGGGACGACTTATTTATAAGCTAATTAGGATGCTCAGTAGTACGTTCCAAATCGAAAAGGATATCATTAAAAGGAATTAAATTTATAAACCCAAAGTCGAATATTAAAGGGCTTATATTTATATGATAGGTGTGTTCCGAAGGAAGGGTATCTCGAGCCTCCTTCCGCTGAGAAATGGTTAAAGGAAAATGAAAAAGAAAAAGAGAAAGGTGAAGGTGACGTGGAGGGTTTTTGTGCGCACTTGAGGACTCAGGTCCATGGGGCGGAAGGAGAGGCTATTCCCTATTGCCGTTAAGGCTCTTTGTCAGCCTGATAAATGAAATGTGATTGAAGGATTTCTGAGCTTTTGCCCCGCAGTTTGAGCAGCACTGATGGTTGCACTGCTTGCAGTTCAGAGAGCACTCGAGTTTAGTTTGTTTTCTCTAGAATTGGAATTCCAATTGAGCCTCGATTCGCCTGTTGCTGCGTGTGGCACGTTTCTGATTCTGACAGATGCAGATGCCCGATACTCGGCTGGCAGGCACTGAGGGACGAGAGGCCACAACAGAGCTAACGACTGATGGGCAGCCGGAGACAGACAGACACCCGTTGGCATACTCGTAACACCCGAAAGTGAAATAATGAATGTTTAGCTAAAGCGGCGACGACAAACAAGAAAAATGAGTTTCGTGTAGCGGGAAATCCTTCAGAAATCCATCCTTTTCCACACCCAGCACTCAGCAGAAAGGCGGGTATATGGGTCTGAGAGACTAAAGGAAACCGCCAAGAAAAACATTCGGATATATACATATTGTTTCGTTAATATCGAATTTTAACTATTAACTGGGTTTCCCAACCAGCCGGCACACTTCCAGGCTGCTTTGGCCTTTTACCCCTGCTGACTTGAAGTTTCCACTCCCCTTTTTTGACCCATGGAAAAGTTGAGGAACACGTTTCCGTGACGTGAAAGTTGGAATTTGTACATTTTGTGCTCTCTCACTATAGGCATAGATGCAGTTTCTTATTATTTATTATCACAACTAGTATATGACTGAAAGAATGAAATATTTAAATTACAACCTCTTAAACATATTTAAAAAGGCAAATCAAATTTGAGGTTAGGCTAAAGAAAAATTATTTATAAAAAAAGCAGAGGCTAAATTTCCCTGGTAATGGTGTCAAATTAATGTTAATGCTTCAGTAATTCATCAATTTTTTCCCTTTTGCAATTAAGATTCATTTTATCGCTGAACATTTTTTTTCCTTTTGAAAACGAAGAAGTCTTGCGGATTGTGAAAACGGGAGCAGAAATTTATGGGATATCAAAAGCAAATCGGAAAACTTTTGTTAAAGTGAAAGCCGGAGCCTGGCTGAATGTCTGTGCATTTAATTTGGCTTCTGAGGTCCTTTCAACACCTAGAGGTACCTTTCCAATCTTTCGATCAAGACACCAACGTTCATAATGCAATATTTTGGGTTCAATTTTACATTTATTTGTGTAGAGGGTATTCAATATTATAGCCACTCCTTTTCGCTACATTGCTCTGCCTTCAAAGCAAATAATCAACCAAAAAATAGCAAAAAAAAAGTCAAAAAACAACAAAACAAAAACCAGAGCCGGAATATTTTTTTGCACTCTCGCCGTTTTGTTGCTCCACAGCTCCAGGATTTCTTTGGTGCTGATGCTGGGGGGTTGATACTTTTTTTTAGTATTTTCTTTTGCCTTTGCTGCTGGCCATGAGGAAAAGTTATGAGGCGCCGCGAGACCCAAAACACACAGAAAACCAGAAACACAGTCAGAAACACACGAAGAAATGAGCTCCAGCCTCAAGGATTTGACGCTCTGATGCCTGCCAAGAAAAGGAGCAAAAAATGGGCAGAGCAGTGGCTGGGCCGCGCATTAAATCTCATTTTCATAAAATTCACCAATAAATTTCCCCGGAGCAAGGCAACCGGAAATCTCCGACAAATACAGTGGGGATCTGTAGGGCAGAGGTACATTTTAGAGAATAAAGCAATAAAAAAAGGTTTCGTTTCGGTGAACTAAATTCTAGATGAGAAGTAATGAAAATTACATTGCATTGCTTTATCCAAGCTATCGCTTGAATTGCTTAAAAAAGGACGATCCTAACCCGAATAAGTGTACAAAAATTAAATGTACAATTGTAGAGGTATGGAGAATTCTACCCCGCTCTGGCCACTGCCTTATTTCCATACATATCTGCAACTGTAAATTCATGAAAATGTGCAGTGTCCTGCCCTTGCCCTGCCCCCACATGATGTTCAACCGGAAAAATCGAAAATTCATTTAAAGCCATCCTACATATATGTACGTATGTCAGGCTGTGCTCTTGCGGGCTGCGTGAATGCCCTTAACCAAAACCAAAATTCACGCTAATTGCTCGACATTTCAATAATCCAGACTAAAGGGTGTGATGGTCATGCAGCAAAATATGCTGCGTTTGCAGAACTACCAAAACTGGTAGAGGATTTCGATCCATACAGGATTCCCACCTGAAGAGATGAATACATATAACGATACCCATTTTCGAGGGGGCCCGAGATGATTTACATGTGCTAGATACATATTTTCTAGGGTATTCCGAGCATCGTTGTGGCCTTTTTTCTGCCTCCTGTTGCCATTTCGTATTGGCTTTTGATGCTATTCATGGTCTTGACCGCGGTTTGGTTTTGGCTTTAGTTGGACGCTGGTTTTTGATATTGACAGTCATTAAAGCCGCGCCTGGAAGCGTGCTTTAATTTCTGCCGAATGGATAATGACTGATGGTAGATGCAGGAACAAAGACGGCAATGAGAACTCATTAGTGTGGTGTGCAGGGGGTTCGTGCCGGTCTGGCCACATTAATGACGGAGTCACGCCCCGCACAAAGAGGTGGGCAGGACGACGGCGAGGGGTATGTGGATGCGAAGGGTAATTTAAAACTGCATATTGCCACACACTTGATTTTAATTTGATTTCACTGTGCTCCGGGCCCCACGCCCCGCGCCAGTGCCATTCCCGCCTGTCTGCAACCGGATACAGCAATTAGGATAAAATGCTCCGCAGAGATAGCGGAAGCCAAGGCGTGGAGGAACAAGGATTCGTGCTTCCCTTCTGCCTTGCACTGCTTGCGTGCCGGCGGCTGGAGGGCACAAACAACTTCAGTCAGTACGGAAAAGGGATATTTGATTGGATTCGGATAGCAAAGGAGCATTTTATTCTCAGCCATGAGGGTAAGAAATATCTCGTAACTGCCCCAAAATCTGCAATTTCACAACATTATAAACAGAGCAGCCACAGGGGCGACAGGCAACAGGAGAGGGGCACAGAGAGGGCTGTCACAAATTGTATTTTCCCTCTACAATAGCTGACAGATACATTTACATCTGCGGTTGTGCTACCAGAAATATGACCCTCCGAGCAGGTGGCATATTCAATTGAATTTTCATTTCAATTTAAATGCATAAAATGCATGAAAAAACCAACAAATAAGGCGGCAACCAGGTAGCTTCCAGCCGAATTCCGAATCTAGGTCAGGCCCAATGGCTTTGTGTAGCTGTTGCATCCTAGGCACGCCACTCGGTATATTTTATTTGTGGAGACGTGTTATTAAATGTAGTACATTCGAGCATTCAAAGGGCAGACAGTCGCCACAAAGCATTGCTCTTGATCCCAAATTCCAAAATTTTTACTTCGGCAACGCAAGGGAATAGTGGAGATCGCTTTCGCGCCCGATAATGCAAAAACAAAATCACAGTTTGTGTGATGAGGCTCATCGCTGAACGACTCGAATGTCGTGCTTACCGCCGCTAAAAAGCTTGAATATTTATATTTATATTTTATACTCAAGAATACCTGTTTACTTACTCAATTTAGCTATCAACGGGTGTCTTTCTGTGAAGATCTCTCAAATCTGAAGATGGCAAATAGCAAAAGCATCCCTGAACAGGACTAATACCTTCTAAAGTTAGTTTTTCGAAATCAAATATTAGGTTTATGTAGAGTTTGCCCTTTGATGAAATTAGACAAGCATCCAATTCACTACCGAACGCTTTTGTCTCATTAATATACCCATAAAGCGGCAGCCCACATAAAGCCGAATTTCCCGGAATTCCCTCTTAAGGGGAGGTATAATATATAGCAGGTTGAGGGTATCTTGTGGTCGAATTCAGCTTTGAAGTGTTTGTACTGCAAAATGTAGTTGGAAAGGTCAGAAAAGTTAGCTTATCATAGGACTAGTAGTGCGGGAAAGTCGTGCCTCTGTTTGATTTGCGGTTCGCTTTTCCGCACGCCTTTCCTCACACTTCCATCTCCGACTGTGGCGGGGGTGACGAATAGCTGATATTAATGAAGGGGGAAACCCGAAATCAATGCAATAGAGCTGGTGACGTTTATCACTTTGAAATGCGGTCAGTAGCAGAGTTTTATCTACAGCTAAGCAGTGCAGTGCAGTGCAGTGCACTTGCAGTGCAGTGTTGGGAAGGAAGGGTGTGGCTAATTACAACGCATGTTACATAAAAAAGCTGACAGCCAAAGAGGGGGAGAGGTCCACGAAAGCAGATAATGTTCTTGATAAACTAAATAGTGGAGAGAGGTAGAGAGGGGGATCTGTTACTGGGCAACGGATGATGCACTGCTTTTGGCAGCACTTTGCCAGCACGCCCAGGCCCCCCCTGCCCACCCCATCGCCCTTACAGCTTCCGCTTCAGCGCCCCCAAAGCCAAAGCGGCACGGCAAAGCAGAGCAGAACAGCGCACCAAAGTTGAAGGGGAAGGCCAAGCCGAAAGTCAAACAAAAAAGGCGAAGAACTAAACAAATAAAATGCCATAGAGCCGCGCCATGGAGGGGGCCTAGGGGAGATGCTAGGCTGCAGATGCTGTCATGCATGCAGAAATGATGTCAACTGCGCGTGCCACAGACAAGCAAAAAACAATCTGAAATCTGCATTAAAAAATGTCAAAAAATTACGCCGCTCACGTTGGAGAGGAAAGGCAGCAAAAAGGTCTCCCCTCGTTGAAAGCCGAAGGTGGAAGGAAAATATTTACCATGCCACGGCTTCACTTCCAGCAAAATGGAAGTTTAAAAGGAATTTTCTTGGTCAGTCAGACACGCACAGATACGCAAATTGCAGTTCCTCGAGCAGGAGCACAGATAAGCAGCTGCCAGCCAGAACAAAGGGTTCCAGTGGCTTACAGTCTGTGCATCGCTTGCGGTTAGTTTAACTAAAAAGAACTAAGCTTGTCAAATGCCAAAAGCTGCTAATTAAATACAGTATAAGTCCGGGGAAAACGAGATTATAGTTTAAGTACTTATTAAGAGGAGAATGACAAAAGACAAAACCCCAGGAATTGCTTAAAACATTTAAATTAATTAAAAACACACAACGAAGAAGCCACGGAAGGCAGCTTCCTTAGCTTAAGCTCTACTACTATTACTATAGGCACTGTATGTACCTTGGAACCATGGTTCTAGAACCTAGAACATCCACAACCTAAGACGCTGTCGTCCTCTGATCTCTAATAGAACCTGGTTCGATTTTTATGCGGATTTATTGAGTAATAAGGACATTTAGCAGATATACAGATTTGAAGTAAAAGCTATTCCCATTCTTCTCAGAATTTTCAATAAAGTGAAATGTTTTTGGAACCATTAAAAAAAAAATTAAAAATTAAAACTTATATAATTTATAAAAAATTAAACAAATTGAAAACAGACATATTTTCTGAAATACTGTTGCCGCACCACAAAATTGAAAAATTAATGTTGCATTAAATCGAATTCTTAATCGGATAATGCAGATACCCATCAATTATACAATTATTGTCTCTTAGTTTTTTTTACACATTTTATTTACGTTAGTTATTTATTTTATAGATGTACATATGTCACTTTGTTACTTTGAATGCCTAAAAAACGTTCTCTTGCAGCGGTATGTTTAATAAAATATTTCTGGTTAAAGCAAATATTATACAGCTGTGCATAAAAGATGCCTATGTGTCATAGAAAAAAAAGCAGTAGTTACAGCAGACACACTTGTGCATAGAAATGTACAAAAAAAGGAGAAACCGAGCCATGAGCCAGGAGTTGTGATCCAACGATATAAGATGCTCGTGGTGGAAAAGATTTCACCTGTGAAAGCAGGCCCGAGGAATGACAAAGAGGTATACAGGGGTTAAGGATGGAGGGGAGTATGGTTAGTTACTTTAGGTTAGGTTCTCCCATAACTGGCGGCCATAAACATCGATGCTAGCCTTCTGGCTGGACTGCGTGGCCATCCAATCCTCCTGGAACAGGCCCTGCACATAGATGGCCCCCAGATAGGCGTCCGATGTGGACGCCAACGATCGCCGGCACTTCAGCCCAATGTCCTTCACCACGACGGGTCCATCGAACCGAGCCAGATAGTAACGCACTCGCCAGCCGTCACCCAGCAGACCGGAACTCTGACGCAGTTGTACGGGGGCCAGGCCGGAGGGCAGTGGATCGTCCATTGGGGATATGTAGCAAAGATGCGGAGCCACAATGTTAGTGTTGTAGGAGCCGCAGAACAAGTACAAATCCTGACTATGCCGTTGGAAGGGCGAGAGCCTCACGACCACATCAAAGGTGTGATCTCTGCTGGCATCATCCATGCGGTAGGCATAGCCCAGCAGCAACACACCCCGTGGCAGGACGAATTCTGTGACGAAGAGCCGGAAGGCACGCTCGTAGTTGATCACCTCCAGAGAACTGCCGCCCGTGAAGGCCGTGTGGAAACAGTGCCGGGCATTCTTGTCCAGGGGCACCGACGGCTGCAGCGATTGGCGGGAGAGGTTAAAGAAGGGTCGGCCCGTCGCCGAGGCATCACGCGACCCGCGCACAAAGCTGGCCTGGCCTGACCCCACGCAGAAGTCCGTGTAGAATGGCAGCGCCTGGTACGGGTGGGTGGCCAGCAGGGGCCAGAGGCGGGCCCACCAGGACTCGTTTCTGCTCAGAAAGGCGGCGTTCACCTCCTCGTCGCCATTCGCCTTGCTAATGTCGTAGCCTTGCCAGTTTCGCAACGTCTCGAAGGACCAGGCGGGCGCAAAGATACCCGCCGAGAAACCGTTCTGGGCAATCCGCTCCATCGTGTCCAGGCTCTGGAAGCCGCCCTTCCGACTCCGCCCGAAAACATCCAGCCCCATGAAGACTCGATGCTGGGGCGAGCCCTCCTGCCTGGCCAGGCTGGCACTGCGCTCCAGGTGGCCATCGTTCCAGGCATAGTTGATCAGCATGGCATCGCTGATCCGGAAGAAGTCCACGTTCCGTGCGTTCAGCTCGTTCTGCCAAAGCAACGCTCCGGTTTCGATCACGCTGTCGTACCAAAAGACACGACCATGCGGCACCTGCGACTCAGTGGCAGAGCGCAGCTCTCGGACAAATCGACTGGGGGGAAGGAGAGATGAATAATCGGTTAGTTCTTGGGGATGGATCCATGGATGATCTTCCCAGTACTCACTGCAGATTGGGCATGCTTGTTTGCGGTACAGTCACTTCGACGTTCACCAGCCAGCCCTCGAAGCCGAAGTGGAGACAGAGACGGGTCAAGGCGGCCACGGTTCGGTCCACGCTCTCCTCGCTGGCCAGGACCTCGACGAGAAGGCTATCTGCCTCCACAATGTAGGTACCCAAAACGGGAACGCCATGTCGATGGGCGGCGTTCAGCCAGCCGCTGGGCGGAATGGTCACGTACTTATGGCTGAAGTAGCAGAAGTAGTCCACTGCTGACCAGTGGAGAAAGCGATAGTCATCGTACTTCTCCGAGCTGTGGAAGTGGCTGCAGAAAGACAGGATTCGATCTTCGGGAATTCGGAATGCACACCCATCCACTCACCGATCCTCCAGGTAGTTGCCCATCATGTCGTGGCAGACGAGCAGCTCGCGCCTGTTCTGGTCGTCGACAGCACGTCGATGATTGCTGACAAAGTCTGCCTGCTTGTCCAGGTACACTCCGCCAGAGCGGATGCGCGTGTCCAGAGGCTGGACATATTGGCGCCAGTCAATGTCCCGACTACGCACTTGGAATGCCAGAAGCTGGCGGTTGTCCAGCACCGCTTCCGCCTCGAGTTGAGCTGCAAGTGACGGTGTTATATGAGTGTGCCTGAACATCTTCTGAATTGCAGTTCCCGGATGTGAATTGCTCGAGTGTGCGCTTTCGAATGGGGCAAGTGCGGATTGCATGAGTGGGTCGCTGTGGATCGCCACCCCCAAGGCTCACTGCGGACTTATCGCGAATGGCTGTCGACCCGCCTAATCTTCAGAGAAAATTGCGCGGTGGCCCCAATTGCAAGACGATGCCGACGAGACTTCTTTCGATGCCCGAGTCGACACTAGCTGTCATCCACCTATCCATCATTTCCATTTCCAGTTTCACTCCCACTCCCTTTTTCGAAGGACAGCGACTGACCCTTAGAGCAGTGTCACGGGCAAGTTGTGACATCGTTATCCAGTCTAGATATGCAATAAAATGGGTTTCGCGCCTCAAATTTAGTCATGTATAAGATTATGGAAAGTGGATTATGGATTATTATACATAATAGAAGTATTCGGTACTGTAATTATTGTAAAATTGCGATCACTTCTGTTGAAGATAATAGTAGTTTAATGGCTGTCAAGGCAGGGGGTAGACCACTACGACTAGATAAATAGTTTCCACTGGTTTCCACTTCCAACATTATAAATTAATAGGACTATTCTTTGTAATTCTGATCTAACGCTACATAGATGATGATCTTTCTCCAATACCTAGTTAAACCAAACGCCTCTCTCCTCTCCCTTGGGCCCATTTGCCCATCCCAGGAACTTGGCCAACTGTGGCATGGCATGGCATGGCACGGCGTTGGCCAACACTTATGCACTTCGTTTCAATTAGCAGCGACGTGGAACGTCCACTGCACTTAATGCGCAGTTAAATAATGGGAGAGCTCTTTGTTTTTATTACACTCCTGCCCGGCCTCCGCTTTAAAGCAGCTGCTGCGCTGCGAACAGAACCAATGCTTCAGCTTATCGGCCTTATCGCTCATCCCGAACTTTCTCTCATTTGAGTACTTGAGCGCCCTTAGCCCCGAATCCCTAGCACCGAAATTTCATTTCTCGTTCGCTCACTGCCCTCGCCTTACCTACTCTATATTTCAAGGGGTATATTAGTTTTCCAGCAGCTGGCTGTGTAACATTTCAAAGGGTTTTAGGTCCTTTAGACATCCTCCGTTTTGGCCAGACATTACTAAGAAAACTGTAAGACTTTTATTGCAAAACTGTTTGAAAACTAAAAGGATCCCTCATAGATGATATATAGGAACGAGCGATCCTTAGTTTTAGTTTATTGTAATGTGGGATATGTCCTATATGGAACTACGCCTGAAAAGAGGTATTCAAATAAATCATCTTGTGTATTTTGGGGCAACCAAAAGCTAGTCTTTCTTTCTCGTTCCATTTTTTTTTTCTGGTGAATATTTGGGCAGCGCTCTCGCCCCAGGGTGGAGTGGAATGGAGTGGAGCGACCTTCGGACTCATTTCGATTGCAGTTCCAAAATTTGCAGCAGCATCAGCAATAGAAAGAGAAATAGAATCCAACGCTTCCTGTTGTGGCTGCCACTGCCACTACTGGCTGGTTGGTTGGTTTGTTCGGAAAAGTTTTCGCAACTGTTGAACGGATCTGGGAATGAAGAGGAGAGGGCAATGGGGGCGTCGTTTTTATGCAATTTGTGCGCTTTAGGAGTGGCAGCAGGCTCTGCGGGCGCCTGGGCGTAACTTTAATCTATCATTGCCGCCAGGATACGGATTCTGGCAAGCATGCAGCGAATACAAATGAGGGAAATGCGAGACGGCTTTGGACATGCTGTGGCTAAATGTGGGCCAATGCATACGGATCGACATTATCTCTGGATAATCTTTTATGCATTTTGCACAGTTATTACATGGAAGAGATATGTATGTATTATATATTAAATTTCTGTAAATGTATATGGCACGGGACATACAATTTTTGGGTTAATAAAAGATACCAAATATACCTTAAGCTTTCCTTAGATAGTTGATTATGTAAGAGGAATGTTGTGGAAGAACTTGAATTATAAATATTCCATGTGAACTGTTGCTGAGTTCTCAGATCGAAGTAAATGAAATGTCATGTCACTTGGTTATAAAAACTAATACCGGGACAAAAGTGTATGGAATGTGTTCTTATTTTAAAATCTTATTGGAAATGCACATATGAATGCACGTATTGCATATACATATATCTTCTTGATAAGTATCAATAGTCGAGTCGAAATAGGCGTCTATCCATCTGGGAAATCATAATCGTACAGAGAGATTGTTCTCGGAAAAATACCCATTTTTCGTAGAAATTTTATAGAACTTATGGATGAACCTATGATAAAACTTCGGCTCTGGCCTTCGGCTACCGCCGCGTCGTCAAGAGCCATTCAACGCTTTGCATGTAACTGCATACAACAATAGAATACAACACGAAACTGATCAACACAAGAATATAAATAATTAGAACACAAAATGAGGTCAATTAATAGCTTGTTGCCATTGGCTTTTAATCAGCTACAGAAGATCACGGATTGCCTTGCGAATGGGCCACAGCATGTGCCGTTCTCCAAGATGCCGAAGGAAGAAATGGAGAGGGCCGGGGTTTTGGTGGCTTCTTGCTTTCTGGATAAACTCTCTGTGAAAGATGAGCAAGAGAGCCAAATTCTGAAGATACTTTATGCACGGTAGACATCAAATCCAGTCCGTGGAGGCCTGCCGGAATCGGATGAAGCTGCTCGCAGAATATGTCCGGCAACTGGTGGACAGTTGGGTCTCCAGTAAAAAGCTGTCCGTGTCCCAAATGTTCCGGTGATAGGCATTCTGTAGGAACTTGATGATTATGCAGTCCTTGGTCCTTGGGCAGGTTTCGGTTCTCGTCCAGCGTCTTTTGTTGCTCCCCATTGACCGACATGACCTTTCCGAATGCCTCCTCTGCAGTAGGAAGTCCACCCATAATTGGAAAGTGATCCGTCGCAGCTGGAGTGGGAGACACTGCAAGAAAGTTTGGGGTTAGGCATTGAGTGGAAGCCTGTGATGTGGATTTTGCCTCTCACCGTTGAATCTCCGCTCTGAGAATGAAGGTAGTCGCTCTCGTCCAGCCGCTTGAGGAATATCTTGTTCAGCTTAAGATTTATCTGGGGGACCTTGCCGTATGCCCCAGGCAGTTCGTCCAACAGCCGGTGGTAAGGCTCCGTGGCTATGGGCTCACTGCTGGCATTGCAATTCGAGTGGTCCTAGCTTTCCTCCTCGAGGAGGAAGTTCTTGTACTGCGTGAGGGCATCGGACAGCAGAGCCCAGGGAATATTGAGAATCTGCCCTATGCCCTCGCGCAGTAGAAGAATTTCCTCCTTGAGGAGGAAAGCGAGGACCATGCCAATTGTAAGGCCAGCACTGAACCGATAGCCACGGAGCACTACTACCGTCTGCTGCACGAATTTCCTGAGGCACACGGCGAGGTCCCCCGTATGGCTATGGGATCACTGCTGGCATTGCAATTGGCATGGTCCTAGCTTTCCTCCTTGAGGAGGAAATTCTTGTACTGCGTGAGGGCATCGGACAGCAGAGCCCAGGGAATATTGAGAATCTGCCCTATGCCCTCGCGCAGTAGAAGAATTTCCTCCTTGAGGAGGAAAGCGAGGACCATGCCAATTGTAAGGCCAGCACAGAACCGATAGCCACGGAGCACTACTACCGTCTGCTGGACGAATTTCGTGAGGCACACGGCGAGGTACCCCATATAACTATCAAGCTGAACAAGCTATTTTTCTCGGACAGAACAAACAATTTTGGAATGATACTTGAGCGGAGTAGATTATCGAAACATAAAAAACAAAGCATGACCGACTGACAAGGATTCGTTTTGGAAGCAAAGTCAATGTCAAATTCGGAAACGGAACACGCTGTGGCACATTGTCACGGCCATCCGTGATTTTCTGTAGCTGATTAAAAACCAATGGCAACAAGCTATGAATTGACCTCATTTTGTGTTCTATTTATTTATATTCTTGTGTTGATCAGTTTTGTGTTGTATTCTATTGTTGTATGCAGTTACATGCAAAGCGTTGCTTGGCTCTTGATGACGCGGCGGTAGCCGAACGCCAGAGCCGAAGACCCTGGGATCCAGTTTCATGTGTTCGATTTGCGACATGTTCGCTGTATGAACTGGCACATCTATATACTGTATTGTTAGTGGTTCGTGGTTCAACCCATAGCGACAGAGTGTGGCCAGGCAACAGGAAACTAAGTACGGTCACACCGGTCAATCAGCTGTGTTTTCTTTACAAATGAATTCTGCCGCAGAGAACGGGATCCCTTGCGCCGTCGATGCTTCAGTGGCATGTGTCTGATCGGAATGGGCTCCGTTTTGCTGGCCCAGTCAGGAAGCAGTAAGCCACTGAAGGTCTTTGGAGCCGCTGCCGGTGCTCTGGGCGTGGCTCGTCTCACAAGTGTGTGGCAACTGGAGCAGCAGGAGAGCCAGTCAGTCATAAGTGTGTGCAATGATCATGTTTTGAATATCTCCATAAGCTAAATTACTCTGCATCCTGCCTCCAGCGGAGGAAAGAGACACAGAAAACGTGACACGAATTTAATTTTTGACTGATTAAAGATAAAGCCCCATCTTATTGCTGCCTTTTCTTTGTTTCTGCGTCTGCCAGTTGAGATAAGCCTTAGTCGTCGCATTTCTGTATTGGGTTTTCGTCCTAGTAGTGGAATCGAAAAGGGAATAGTTTTGGGCAGATCATGGAACTGGACTTGGACAATCCTCGAGTTCCGATCAGGCGCAAGTCCAAGTCCAGGAAACTGTCCTTGTACCCAAACAAAAGACTTTTAATCAAAGTTTGTGAAGTTGTAGTTACAGAATTAAACTGTGGAGATGATCATAAAAGAGATAATAGTGCGGACTTCTCACAATAAAGAATATACAATACGCTCGTAGAGAGCATTTCTTCGTAGACTATCGTTTAGATTATCGAACATAATCTAAAGTCATACATACATAAATATACATACATGGGCATAAATACTATGTACTATGTGGGTTTCTAAGCCCATTACACATTATAGTATCATCAATAATGATGACAGAAGAAAGTACGAAAGCTAAAGGAGGGGTGCGCCGCGGTATGCACAAACAAGCAGTTTCTTGAAAGCCAAAACAGTTGGAGAGTGTCGGGAGTGCTTCTATTTCCGCAATGCAAGATTGCGGGGAGCATTATGCTATCCGCTGCAAGAGTATACAAATAATAAAAATTACTAATATCGACGCTCCACGGGCTTCTCTTATGGGTGTACTTTCTAGATAAGATAATGTACAAAAAATTGTTGGTACACCGATTTCCCTCTGATTACAGTACGTAACAAGACTTTAGGTCACTTTACAGCCGCTTTAAAACACAAAGCGATTGAATTTCTAACTTCTAACTTATCACATGTTAAGTTATTTATTTAACAGAAAATGTAATATTTTCCATTTGATAATTAGTAATTATTATTCTAATTATAATTACATAGAACCTATGGATGAACCTATGATAGAACTCATTATAGTATAGATAATAAATTATTTTCAACCACTAACCATACAGCATATACAGATGTGCCAGTTCATACAGCACATCGAACCCATGAAACTGGATCCCAGGGTCTTCGGCCCTGGCGTTCGGCTACCGCCGCGTCGTCAAGAGCCATTCAACGCTTTGCATGTAACTAACTGCATACAACACAAAACTGATCAACACAAGAATATAAATAAATAGAACACAAAATGAGGTCAATTAATAGCTTGTTGCCATTGGCTTTTAATCAGCTACAGAAGATCACGGATTGCCTTGCGAATGGGCCACAGCATGTGCCGTTCTCCAAGATGCCGAAGGAAGAAATGGAGAGGGCCGGGGTTTTGGTGGCTTCTTGCTTTCTGGATAAACTCTCTGTGAAAGATGAGCAAGAGAGCCAAATTCTGAAGATACTTTATGCACGGTAGACATCAAATCCAGTCCGTGGAGGCCTGCCGGAATCGGATGAAGCTGCTCGCAGAATATGTCCGGCAACTGGTGGACAGTTGGGTCTCCAGTAAAAAGCTGTCCGTGTCCCAAATGTTCCGGTGATAGGCATTCTGTAGGAACTTGATGATTATGCAGTCCTTGGTCCTTGGGCAGGTTTCGGTTCTCGTCCAGCGTCTTTTGTTGCTCCCCATTGACCGACATGACCTTTCCGAATGCCTCCTCTGCAGTAGGAAGTCCACCCATAATTGGAAAGTGATCCGTCGCAGCTGGAGTGGGAGACACTGCAAGAAAGTTTGGGGTTAGGCATTGAGTGGAAGCCTGTGATGTGGATTTTGCCTCTCACCGTTGAATCTCCGCTCTGAGAATGAAGGTAGTCGCTCTCGTCCAGCCGCTTGAGGAATATCTTGTTCAGCTTAAGATTTATCTGGGGGACCTTGCCGTATGCCCCAGGCAGTTCGTCCAACAGCCGGTGGTAAGGCTCCGTGGCTATGGGCTCACTGCTGGCATTGCAATTCGAGTGGTCCTAGCTTTCCTCCTCGAGGAGGAAGTTCTTGTACTGCGTGAGGGCATCGGACAGCAGAGCCCAGGGAATATTGAGAATCTGCCCTATGCCCTCGCGCAGTAGAAGAATTTCCTCCTTGAGGAGGAAAGCGAGGACCATGCCAATTGTAAGGCCAGCACTGAACCGATAGCCACGGAGCACTACTACCGTCTGCTGCACGAATTTCCTGAGGCACACGGCGAGGTCCCCCGTATGGCTATGGGATCACTGCTGGCATTGCAATTGGCATGGTCCTAGCTTTCCTCCTTGAGGAGGAAATTCTTGTACTGCGTGAGGGCATCGGACAGCAGAGCCCAGGGAATATTGAGAATCTGCCCTATGCCCTCGCGCAGTAGAAGAATTTCCTCCTTGAGGAGGAAAGCGAGGACCATGCCAATTGTAAGGCCAGCACAGAACCGATAGCCACGGAGCACTACTACCGTCTGCTGGACGAATTTCGTGAGGCACACGGCGAGGTACCCCATATAACTATCAAGCTGAACAAGCTATTTTTCTCGGACAGAACAAACAATTTTGGAATGATACTTGAGCGGAGTAGATTATCGAAACATAAAAAACAAAGCATGACCGACTGACAAGGATTCGTTTTGGAAGCAAAGTCAATGTCAAATTCGGAAACGCAACACGCTGTGGCACATTGTCACGGCCATCCGTGATTTTCTGTAGCTGATTAAAAACCAATGGCAACAAGCTATGAATTGACCTCATTTTGTGTTCTATTTATTTATATTCTTGTGTTGATCAGTTTTGTGTTGTATTCTATTGTTGTATGCAGTTACATGCAAAGCGTTGCTTGGCTCTTGATGACGCGGCGGTAGCCGAACGCCAGAGCCGAAGACCCTGGGATCCAGTTTCATGTGTTCGATTTGCGACATGTTCGCTGTATGAACTGGCACATCTATATACTGTATTGTTAGTGGTTCGTGGTTCAACCCATAGCGACAGAGTGTGGCCAGGCAACAGGAAACTAAGTACGGTCACACCGGTCAATCAGCTGTGTTTTCTTTACAAATGAATTCTGCCGCAGAGAACGGGATCCTTTGCGCCGTCGATGCTTCAGTGGCATGTGTCTGATCGGAATGGGCTCCGTTTTGCTGGCCCAGTCAGGAAGCAGTAAGCCACTGAAGGTCTTTGGAGCCGCTGCCGGTGCTCTGGGCGTGGCTCGTCTCACAAGTGTGTGGCAACTGGAGCAGCAGGAGAGCCAGTCAGTCATAAGTGTGTGCAATGATCATGTTTTGAATATCTCCATAAGCTAAATTACTCTGCATCCTGCCTCCAGCGGAGGAAAGAGACACAGAAAACGTGACACGAATTTAATTTTTGACTGATTAAAGATAAAGCCCCATCTTATTGCTGCCTTTTCTTTGTTTCTGCGTCTGCCAGTTGAGATAAGCCTTAGTCGTCGCATTTCTGTATTGGGTTTTCGTCCTAGTAGTGGAATCGAAAAGGGAATAGTTTTGGGCAGATCATGGAACTGGACTTGGACAATCCTCGAGTTCCGATCAGGCGCAAGTCCAAGTCCAGGAAACTGTCCTTGTACCCAAACAAAAGACTTTTAATCAAAGTTTGTGAAGTTGTAGTTACAGAATTAAACTGTGGAGATGATCATAAAAGAGATAATAGTGCGGACTTCTCACAATAAAGAATATACAATACGCTCGTAGAGAGCATTTCTTCGTAGACTATCGTTTAGATTATCGAACATAATCTAAAGTCATACATACATAAATATACATACATGGGCATAAATACTATGTACTATGTGGGTTTCTAAGCCCATTACACATTATAGTATCATCAATAATGATGACAGAAGAAAGTACGAAAGCTAAAGGAGGGGTGCGCCGCGGTATGCACAAACAAGCAGTTTCTTGAAAGCCAAAACAGTTGGAGAGTGTCGGGAGTGCTTCTATTTCCGCAATGCAAGATTGCGGGGAGCATTATGCTATCCGCTGCAAGAGTATACAAATAATAAAAATTACTAATATCGACGCTCCACGGGCTTCTCTTATGGGTGTACTTTCTAGATAAGATAATGTACAAAAAATTGTTGGTACACCGATTTCCCTCTGATTACAGTACGTAACAAGACTTTAGGTCACTTTACAGCCGCTTTAAAACACAAAGCGATTGAATTTCTAACTTCTAACTTATCACATGTTAAGTTATTTATTTAACAGAAAATGTAATATTTTCCATTTGATAATTAGTAATTATTATTCTAATTATAATTACATAGAACCTATGGATGAACCTATGATAGAACTCATTATAGTATAGATAATAAATTATTTTCAACCACTAACCATACAGCATATACAGATGTGCCAGTTCATACAGCACATCGAACCCATGAAACTGGATCCCAGGGTCTTCGGCCCTGGCGTTCGGCTACCGCCGCGTCGTCAAGAGCCATTCAACGCTTTGCATGTAACTAACTGCATACAACACAAAACTGATCAACACAAGAATATAAATAAATAGAACACAAAATGAGGTCAATTAATAGCTTGTTGCCATTGGCTTTTAATCAGCTACAGAAGATCACGGATTGCCTTGCGAATGGGCCACAGCATGTGCCGTTCTCCAAGATGCCGAAGGAAGAAATGGAGAGGGCCGGGGTTTTGGTGGCTTCTTGCTTTCTGGATAAACTCTCTGTGAAAGATGAGCAAGAGAGCCAAATTCTGAAGATACTTTATGCACGGTAGACATCAAATCCAGTCCGTGGAGGCCTGCCGGAATCGGATGAAGCTGCTCGCAGAATATGTCCGGCAACTGGTGGACAGTTGGGTCTCCAGTAAAAAGCTGTCCGTGTCCCAAATGTTCCGGTGATAGGCATTCTGTAGGAACTTGATGATTATGCAGTCCTTGGTCCTTGGGCAGGTTTCGGTTCTCGTCCAGCGTCTTTTGTTGCTCCCCATTGACCGACATGACCTTTCCGAATGCCTCCTCTGCAGTAGGAAGTCCACCCATAATTGGAAAGTGATCCGTCGCAGCTGGAGTGGGAGACACTGCAAGAAAGTTTGGGGTTAGGCATTGAGTGGAAGCCTGTGATGTGGATTTTGCCTCTCACCGTTGAATCTCCGCTCTGAGAATGAAGGTAGTCGCTCTCGTCCAGCCGCTTGAGGAATATCTTGTTCAGCTTAAGATTTATCTGGGGGACCTTGCCGTATGCCCCAGGCAGTTCGTCCAACAGCCGGTGGTAAGGCTCCGTGGCTATGGGCTCACTGCTGGCATTGCAATTCGAGTGGTCCTAGCTTTCCTCCTCGAGGAGGAAGTTCTTGTACTGCGTGAGGGCATCGGACAGCAGAGCCCAGGGAATATTGAGAATCTGCCCTATGCCCTCGCGCAGTAGAAGAATTTCCTCCTTGAGGAGAAAAGCGAGGACCATGCCAATTGTAAGGCCAGCACTGAACCGATAGCCACGGAGCACTACTACCGTCTGCTGCACGAATTTCCTGAGGCACACGGCGAGGTCCCCCGTATGGCTATGGGATCACTGCTGGCATTGCAATTGGCATGGTCCTAGCTTTCCTCCTTGAGGAGGAAATTCTTGTACTGCGTGAGGGCATCGGACAGCAGAGCCCAGGGAATATTGAGAATCTGCCCTATGCCCTCGCGCAGTAGAAGAATTTCCTCCTTGAGGAGGAAAGCGAGGACCATGCCAATTGTAAGGCCAGCACAGAACCGATAGCCACGGAGCACTACTACCGTCTGCTGGACGAATTTCGTGAGGCACACGGCGAGGTACCCCATATAACTATCAAGCTGAACAAGCTATTTTTCTCGGACAGAACAAACAATTTTGGAATGATACTTGAGCGGAGTAGATTATCGAAACATAAAAAACAAAGCATGACCGACTGACAAGGATTCGTTTTGGAAGCAAAGTCAATGTCAAATTCGGAAACGCAACACGCTGTGGCACATTGTCACGGCCATCCGTGATTTTCTGTAGCTGATTAAAAACCAATGGCAACAAGCTATGAATTGACCTCATTTTGTGTTCTATTTATTTATATTCTTGTGTTGATCAGTTGTGTGTTGTATTCTATTGTTGTATTCAGTTACATGCAAAGCGTTGCTTGGCTCTTGATGACGCGGCGGTAGCCGAACGCCAGAGCCGAAGACCCTGGGATCCAGTTTCATGTGTTCGATTTGCGACATGTTCGCTGTATGAACTGGCACATCTATATACTGTATTGTTAGTGGTTCGTGGTTCAACCCATAGCGACAGAGTGTGGCCAGGCAACAGGAAACTAAGTACGGTCACACCGGTCAATCAGCTGTGTTTTCTTTACAAATGAATTCTGCTAAAAATTCGTTAGATATTTGATAGAAATTTTTAGCACAGTTGGCTCTGGAGAACGAATCGACACTTCCAGAAGCTCCATTTATTTCCTTTATAAGGGATTGGGTGTTTCCAGATATTTTCCAGATTTTTTTCGATCACAAAGTAAAAAACAAAATGATTCTGCTATTTTGCCGCAGAGAACGGGATCCTTTGCGCCGTCGATGCTTCAGTGGCATGTGTCTGATCGGAATGGGCTCCGTTTTGCTGGCCCAGTCAGGAAGCAGTAAGCCACTGAAGGTCTTTGGAGCCGCTGCCGGTGCTCTGGGCGTGGCTCGTCTCACAAGTGTGTGGCAACTGAAGCAGCAGGAGAGCCAGTCAGTCCCCGAAGATTCTCGAGAGTCTCATAAGTGTGTGCAATGATCATGTTTTGAATATCTCCATAAGCTAAATTACTCTGCATCCTGCCTCCAGCGGAGGAAAGAGACACAGAAAACGTAACACGAATTTAATTTTTGACTGATTAAAGATATAGCCCCATCTTATTGCTACCTTTTCTTTGTTTCTGCATCTGCCTGTTGAGATAAGCCTTAGTCGTCGCATTTCTGTATTGGGTTTTCGTCCTAGTAGTGGAATCGAAAAGGGAATAGTTTTGGGCAGAGTGGAACTGGACTTGGAGAATCCTCGAGTTTCGATCAGGCGCAAGTCCAAGTCCAGGAAACTGTCCTTGTACCCAAACAAAAGACTTTTAATCAAAGTTTGTGAAGTTGTAGTTACAGAATTAAACTGTGGAGATGATCATAAAAGAGATAATAGTGCGGACTTCTCACAATAAAGAATATACAATACGCTCGTAGAGAGCATTTCTTCGTAGACTATCGTTTAGATTATCGAACATAATCTAAAGTCATACATACATAAATATACATACATGGGCATAAATACTATGTACTATGTGGGTTTCTAAGCCCATTACACATTATAGTATCATCAATAATGATGACAGAAGAAAGTACGAAAGCTAAAGGAGGGGTGCGCCGCGGTATGCACAAACAAGCAGTTTCTTGAAAGCCAAAACAGTTGGAGAGTGTCGGGAGTGCTTCTATTTCCGCAATGCAAGATTGCGGGGAGCATTATGCTATCCGCTGCAAGAGTATACAAATAATAAAAATGACTAATATCGACGCTCCACGGGCTTCTCTTATGGGTGTACTTTCTAGATAAGATAATGTACAAAAAATTGTTAGTACACCGATTTCCCTCTGATTACAGTACGTATCAAGACTTTAGGTCACTTTACAGCCGCTTTAAAACACAAAGCGATTGAATTTCTAACTTCTAACTTATCACATGTTAAGTTAATTATTTAACAGAAAATGTAATATTTTCCATTTGAGAATAAGTAATTTGGCCTTGCTCTTATTTTCTATAAATTTGAAAAATTTTGCTACTTGATTAGGAGATTTGAATAACAATTTCAATAAAGTAGAATACATACATATGTAATGAAGGAAATGTAATCCAACTCGCAAATGGCACAATAATCTTTGTTTTACAATTTCTTTGGTGTCGTATAGCTTCGAAACGCACCTTAGAAGGTACATGCATGTACATACATACATATGTATGTATGTAGTATGCTTATAAGTACAAATGTATGTAGTAGAACGTACGGCATCCACAGGTGCTGGCATCCAAACAAACTTTTTGGTCCCCTCCCACGCATGACGTCAAAATCTCTTGCTTCTGCTCCTGCTCCTCCTCCCCATCCACCACCACAGCCGGTATTTGCGGGGGTTCCTCTTCTTTGCTGTGCTGATTGCAACCGGTTTCCGAATTGCCGGAATTGTTGCCGCTATCCAGGCCGATATCGTTCTGTTCTGTGTGATTGTTGACCTCCCCGCTATTTGCCGGTACTTTATCGGGGACTGCATCTTTCGGATTGGATGCAGACCTCTTCATTTTGCACACCGATAAACTTGAAACGCACAAATTTTAACTAAAACTCCAACGAGAATGGACACAGCACCAGTGATTGTTTTGATTGTTTGGTGATTCAACAACAATACAGCGTCTCATATGATGAAAAAACGAACTTAGCCCACCCAAGCCCCCTCTTTTTAAATAGATCAACTACTTGAGGTAGATGGCTGAAAAAATTAAAGATTCTAAATTCTTCTTGTAAAAAAGCACGTTATCTTTCACCTAAAATGATTGAATTTTCATTATTTTTGGTGGAATATTAAAATACCCCCTTGGCTTACAATGGGTTAATAGTTCTCCGTCAATGATTGGAAACCATATTCCTCGATTTTGATATTCCGTGGAATATTACTAGCTGTATAGATCTCTCAGCGTTGCCCACATAATTTAATCCAATTAAGGAACGTATTTTCTACTTGATTGGTTTATTTTAAATACTTGCTCTTATTGGACTTTTAAAAAAAAAAGATTTTAGCAAAAAAGGTCAAACCAAAAAAAAAAAAGTAATAGAGTAATCGGTCCCATTGTTCAATTTTCATATTCCGTTTAATAATGCTGGCTAACTAAAACCTTCAGTCCTGCCCACATAGTTTTATCCCATTGATGAATACATTTTCTACAAGATTAACTACTTTTAAGTACTCCCATTTGTTTTGTTTTGACTAAAACCAGGTATAAACCAAAAAGTTCAACAAAAAACAGCCGCAATATGCTGGTTTGAAGACTTGTTGCTTATCAACCGGAGTATAGGCATTTGTATAGATACTGTAGATACTGTTTTCCAAACTGTTTTTAAAACGTAATTAGTAAAGAAATTTTCTCAAATTGATATGTTGTTAGTTTAGTTTCTTGTGTATATTTTGATCCCGATTCCAATTCTTGGTCTCCATAAAAAGGCAATAAAGTGCAAAATATCGTTGTGATAGCTTGAAAACAGAGACTCACTAGTTTCATTTCCGCAATTCTATAATATCCTTTTCCCTAAGATATGCAGATCCGTGTCATGTTGAGGGATAATGCTGTTCGTTAACCTTAACCGATTTAAAGAGGGCAAAAAGAGCCGAATGGTGCGCGCCAAATATAAATTGTTTGAAAGTGAATGAGCGACAAGCATTCACTGAGAGAAAAAACTGCGAATGGAAGTTTCTATACCATTTGTTCTTGAATATTCCCTTAAAAATGAAATTGAATAGAATTGTGTGATAGCACAATCAGCTGTCCCAATGGCGTGCTGTATTGGCATACGCCGAACGCTGACGCGGCAGTGTTGTAAAACAAGTAAAGGGCGCGCGCGCGCTCCTTTTCAAATTTGATTTCAATTGATTTGCATACCAAAATGGAAAATTAATTATTTTTGTTGCCTTGCTATATTATTAAAATTTATGACTCGTCTCGTCTCCTTTTAGCTTCTTGGCAGTTCGCGGCGCTGCATTGGCGCCACTGCCAGCGTAACGACCGAGTTGCCGGCCAAGGACGCAGAACGCAGGATGCATTGCAGTCTACTCCACCCATAAATTGCAATTAAACAAGAGCCAACGAGAGAGAGAGCCGAGTTGAGCCGGACACCAGCCACAGAAATAACACCAAGAGGAATAACAAAACAAAAACACTTAACTTTGCTGGCAAGGGCGGCAAAAACCAAAACAAAAAAACAAAAAAACGCGCAATTGTTTTATTAGTTGCAAAAACTTTTCCATTTTTGTGGCATTGTTTTGGTTGAAAGCTGAAACAAAATGCCAGCGGGTCGTGTGGCTGGCAAAGCCGGCTACTCCAATCACTACTACAATGGTAAGTGTTTCGATAATGATCCATTCTGAAAACAAGCATACCCCCACACACCACACCACCCACAACCCACCTCCCCCTCACTGATGAGAGTTTAAAGAGATGACCATTTCTGCGTACAGCTGGTGCCAAAAGTCATGCCACAAAGGCCACAACTACAGGCCTCCAAGAATCCTCCTGACAATGATTTAATTTGGATCAGATTTCGTTGAATCGCTTTAGCAATAATAAGTGCATATGTTTATCCTGTATTCCTGAATCCATTGCAGTAAATGCATATAGATTTGGGCTCGTTAGATGCATCTCCAGCTCTCATGCAAGTTCATAAATGTGACAAAACCTGTGCACCCTCTCCCAGGGTATCCTCTATTCTCCATTCCCCATCTATTCCAGTCAATCGAACATTTCCCTTGATTGATTCACAGTTATTCATGAATCCTTTTGGTTTCTTTGGTTTCATCCTTGTCTCGTCTCTGGCCAGGCCGCTCGTACGTGGGCATCAACGAGGAGATCATGTGGGTCAGCATTGGGATGGGCGTGACCATAGCCCTGCTGATAACGATTGCCCTGTGCTACATTGCTCGGGAGAAGTGCCAGAAGCGGCAGCGCGAGTACTATGTGACCGCATAGTTGTTGTATGCTGCCTGCCACACGACGCACGGCCACGGCGGCATGCAAATGATGCAAGAGCTGGAACAGAAGCGCAAGCGACAGCGGAACCGGGAGCGGGCCGGGGAGCAGGAGCCGCCGGCAACCATTCACTGCAGCCTTCCGATGAATGTGGGAGTGGGCGTGGCAGCTGCCGGAGGAGCTGAAGGAGGAGCAGCAGTGGGAGTCGGAACGGATGCAGCAGAAGCAGCAGCAGCAGAGGAGGCAGCAGCAGCATCAGCCGTCACAGTCATGCATTGGTCTGTGGTTGACATCTGTGGGGCACGCAGTTGGGGCTGATGCGACTCCACCCCTCCCTCCACGAAGTGTTTTATGCAGACAACGCCTACCCACCACCCACCACCCATCCAACACGCACCCTCATCCATGCCCAAGGCAGTGAGATGAGTAATTTTTTTGTCGTAGGAATAATAAGACAGAAAAAGAGAGTAATATAGATGGAAAGAGAGAGAGGGAGAGCAGCTGTCAGCTGCATTTCTTTATAGCCAAAAAACCCTGTTATTGTATTTGCCGGAATATATACCACATATATATATATATATATATACATAATATATAAATACCCACAAAAACATAAACGAATTGATTTGAATAAATTACATAGTCTGTTGCCGTTGGGCAATTCAAACTGGGCGCTCTCTTGACCTTTATTTGACAGTCTGGCATCACCGTTTTCAACCACAGCTGATTTGTTAGCGTCCCGTTGCGAATGGCACTGCTTGGGAAGAAGCAGCTTGCGCGCACGTTTTTTGATCAAGCAGTTCACTATATTTCAATAATTCCCCAAATGCTATAGAAATGGTGGACAACATATCGCTGAATGTGAGTGCCAAGGCATCGGCCGGTAAGACCCCACAAAAGGTGAGTTTTCCGTTCCCCGAACTTCCATTTGTGAAAGGCAGCTCAATATTGTCCGCGTTCCGTTTCAGAAAACCGCGCGGCAGCCCGTGGCAGGGAAACGCGCTCCGGCGTCCAGCAATTTCGATTTCCAGTTCAATGCAGATGAGAAGCCCAAGGTAAAGGCCATAGTAGTGCGGCGACGGGTCCCCACCAGGGTCCAGGCAAAGCCTACTCCTCCTGCTGCTGCTACTGCTCCCGCTCCCGCTGCCGCTGCCCCTACCCCTGCTTCCTCGCTCTCTGGGGATCTCATGTTCAATGCGACCACATCCCAGCCAGCTCCCAGCCTGGGCCATGATCTTATGCTCAATGTAAACGCAGCGCCAGCAAAGACTGGTCCAGTGGCCAAGACCAAGCCCAAGACCACGAGGGCCGAGCGCATGGGCAGCAAGAAACGCAGCAATCCGGTGTCCAAGCTGAGTGACGAGCAACTCAAGCGCGCCCTGAAGGCGCGCAAGGGCCAGCCGGAGAACCCCAACAAACTGCCACGTGCTGGCGATATCTTCAAGGCGCAGATCGAGGAGGAACGAAAGAAGAAAATCGCTGAGAATGCAGTAGCAGAAGAGCCCGAAAAACAGGAAAAACAGTTGGAACAGAAGCAGGAGCCAAACGAATCAAAGACGTCCACTGGCCCATCGATGAATCGCTTTCGCACAAAGAAAATCGGACTCTTCGATCAGAGCGATGTGGAGGCCCTCAAGCAGCTGGGGCAGCGGACGGTGAAGCCCGTCAGGGAGACGATATTCGCTGGCAGTAAAGTCGCGAGTCTCGGGCTGCATGCGCATGCGGTGAAGAATCTTGAGGACCTGCTTAGCATCACAGAGCTGACGACAGTGCAGCAGAAGACCATACCGCACGTACTGAGCGGCAAGGATGTGCTCGTGCGCTCCCAGACGGGCTCCGGCAAGACCCTGGCCTACGCCCTGCCGCTGGTGGAGAAGCTCCAGGGCCAGGTGCCCCATATCAAGCGCACCGACGGCGTCGTGGCCCTGATCATCGTGCCCACCCGCGAGCTGGTCGTGCAGACGTACGAGCTCTTCCAGAAGCTGGTCAAGCCCTACACATGGATCGTACCGGGATCCCTGCTGGGTGGGGAGAGTCGCAAGAGCGAGAAGGCGCGCCTGCGGAAGGGAATCAATGTGTTGGTGGGGACGCCGGGCCGCCTGGTCGACCATCTGCTGCACACGGCCTCCTTCAAGCTGTTTCGCCTCCAATTCCTGGTGCTGGACGAGGCCGATCGCCTGCTGGAGCTCGGATACGAGCGGGACGTCAAGCAGCTGGTGGAGGCCATTGACAAGCACCGGTTGGAGGCCCAGGGGCAGGACGAGAAGTTGCCGCAGCTGCAGCGCCTGCTGCTGAGCGCAACGCTCACCGCCCAGGTCCAGGAGCTGGCTGGGCTCGCCCTCAGCGATCCCCTCTACATCGACAACAGCGACGAGGCGGCCAGTGCAGCGCTCAAGAGCAAGGAGGGCTACCAGAAGGACTCGATCGAGGCCCAGCTGGAGCCGGACGATGGCCTGGGTGAGTATCAGGAGGATGTGACGGGCGTGCTCAGCATCCCAGAGAATCTGCACCTGAGCTACATCGTGGTGCCAGCCAAGCTCCGACTGGTGGCCCTCTCCTCGCTGCTGGCCAAGGAACTGGCCGCCAGCCCCAAGCAGTTCAAGGCCATCATCTTTATGAGCACCACGGAAATGGTGAACTTCCATCACGACATGCTCAACGAGGCCCTCACCCGGCGCGTGCTCGACGAGGACGACGAGCAGGTCAAGGACAATGACGAGGACTCTGACGAGCAGGACACCAGCACACCGCTACTCCAGGGACTGCGCTTCTTCAAGTGAGTGGGGGAGTGGGAACAGATCAATGGCTGGCATTACCTCCAAGTACATTTATACGAGACTTTAAAGACAATAGAGGCTGTAGAGACTGTTATGCCACATAGATTTTAGATAAGATATTTAAGGATATTTCTGTACAAAGCCTAATTGAAAGAATCATTAATATCATAATAATGGATAGGGCGTGTCGCCATGTTACACAGAAGTCTGTGGAAGCTAGGATGATAGAGCCTCCTAGGCCATGTATGATCAAGGCCACTGTGTAGGGTCCTGGATGTACTCCGCTAGCTCTTTGGGTCCATCTTTGTCTGTCATCTTCGTCTGTGCCTCTAAGATCTGCAAAGTTCTCCATATTCATATCGTATATAGAAATATATAGGCTGCATTTACATGATCATTTGCATGATCGATGATCAACGAGAGCGAAATATTCTGGTTAATATTTATGGCAAAAATCGTGTGCAACTCATTTAAATATTCAAAAATGTACAATATCAACGGATGACTATGGCACACTAGGACTATGTTATGTTATGGTCCTTTAAACTCCTTTAAGAATGAAAATATCTTCCCATAGAACATGAGCATACACTCGGATCGAATGTATGATTGAACGATAAAGCTTCAGGGCTAGATCGAATATCGAATCTCCATTGACTTTTTCGTTTTGTTTTTGCAGACTGCACGGCTCCATGACCCAGACGGAGCGTCAGGGCGTCTTTCGGGGATTCAGGGACTGCGCCAGCTGTGTGCTACTGGCCACCGATGTGGTGGGCCGTGGCATCGATGTGCCCGACATTAAGCTTGTGATCCAGTATACGCCGCCCCAGACCACGGCGGACTTTGTGCATCGTGTGGGACGGACGGCGCGTGCGGGCCGCAAGGGCAGGGCCGTGCTCTTTCTGGCCCCCAGCGAGTCGCAGTTTGTGCGGCACCTGGAGAACAAACGCATCCGGATCCAGCAGGGCGACATGTACGCCTATCTGCAGACCCTGCTGCCGCTCGACGACGAGGCGCGCACCGTTCAGGAGGCGGCGTCCAATCTCCAGCACAAATTCCAAACGCTCCTCGAGGATGATCGCGAGCTGCACGACAAGTCCTGCAAAGGTGAGGCTTCCCTTTCCTTCCCTTTCCTTCCATTTCCTTCCTTTCCAAATGTCTCATTTGGCCAGTTCCCATGGCATTTACTTTTCCAATTGGCTTGAATTCCATTCCAACCCAAAGACCGACACTCGCCGGACTCGCTGGACTCTCTGGCCGAACCAGCAATTTAATTCTTTCACCAAGAGAACATTAACTTTGTAATTATGATTTTTTACGACACAATTCTCGCTCGGCGCTCTTCTACTACAAAAAGTGGGAAAACAGACAGAAGCGGGAGGGAAAACACACACACACACACAAACAGTCCTCTGTGCTATTTTTCCAATTATAAGTTGGACGTACTCTCCACGCCCCCTACTGTCTCCGTAAGTCCCCGGTCCTTGGACCACACCAGCCATCAGCCATCAGCCATCATCATCGGGGGGCAACGCGCGTTAAAAACACAAAAATTATTTCATATTTGAAGTTAATTTCGATTGCGTGTCAAATGGATCCACTCGACTCCACTCCGCCCAGTTCTCTGTCCCCTGTCCAGCCAGCCAGCCAGCCAGCTATCCTTCCTTCCTTCCACCCTCAATAGCCAGGGGGGCAAATGGCCAACAGCGACTCCTTTCATCGTCCTGAACCTTTTCTGTTTTTCTGCTTTTTCAGTTTTTTTTTTATTTCCCTTTATACTTTATTTTATTTCCCTTGCCGACAACGGAAAGTGGAAAAGGGTATATACGTTTTAGTATCGGTATAGCCATCTTTTGGTACTATTTAAATATATAATGCACAAAGAAGGTGCTGTGGAAAAGGTGTTTGAGCCATTAAAAGAGCTTAAAGAAGGAACTATAGATATGACTATAAGAACA
The DNA here is from genome assembly GCF_009870125.1 of Drosophila pseudoobscura. Lineage (NCBI taxonomy): Eukaryota > Metazoa > Arthropoda > Insecta > Diptera > Drosophilidae > Drosophila > Drosophila pseudoobscura. Next base: position 16,635,133 of record NC_046683.1, read on the forward strand.
TCTATGGTTCCCTGCTCTCGTTCGAGCAAAAAGAGGACTCTCTCCAGGCTATGGTTACAGAATCCTCAGTAGAATCGATAAAGAGTGCTCCTACTGTACTCCATTTGGGAGGTGGTCTTTGAAATACCCTGAAAACATACGGATTCTTTGGGAAACTCCCAATTCGATTGGAATGGAAAACCCCTCACAGGGTATCGCAAGTGCAGGGCTATACTATTTGTTTCCTCTTTACAACTGTCAATCCCCACCCAATCAATGGTAATGTTAATGTCCTGTTGAAATTGTAATTGGAGCCTTGGATGGATAGGGATGGGGGGATAGGAAAAAAGTTAATTAGATGTTACCAAGGCCCTGGGCCAGAAGCGGCAGCAGGTTGAAGGGTTGTCCCTGTTGTGGGGTTCGGGGGAAAAAAAACGCCGCTATAGAAGAACTTTTTCCCATGTTTTCAAGGAGACCAGGGAAATGGAAAATCGAACAACGCCCCGCCAAATGGAGAGCAGAGCACAAAATGAATGCAAAATGAATCATAAGAGCCGGAGGTGGGAGACGGCCACCGATGGCGACTCGAAACAGGAAACGGAAACTGAGCAAAATATCCAAATGGCTTTCAGGCCAATCGCAAAACAATAGCAAGACAGCAACAGCAGGCCAACAAAACCGATATGGATGGAGCAGCAAAGAGAAATGGAGAAAGGAGAAAGAGGCATGACTAGAAAGAGAATTGGCTGGAGAGGAGAGAAGAGGAGTCGAGGCGAGTCGAGTCTGTCAAAATGGCAACTCCAATTGCACTTAAGCGCCGAGTCAAGCGTCAAGGCAGGAAGCCACTTGGCAAAACTTGAGAGCAGCAACCGAACGAAGGGGGAGTGGGGGAATGCAATAAAACCAACGGAGACAGAGACAGAGTCAGATACAGATACAGACTGGGGGACAGAGAGGGGGAGAGAGAGAGAGAGATGCAGTTTGCTGCGGCTGCTGCTGCTCCTCCTGCTGCTGCTTTGCTGCGTCCAATCAAAAAGCCATTAAAAAGTATTACGCTTGAACAAAACTGTACAAAGCAGCAGATAAAAGCAGTTAGAACAGCCAACATCAGCCATCAGCAGGGAGAAGAAAGGAGCAAATGTGGCAGATGAGAGATGGCACCAAAAAATGTGGCACAGGAGGTACGAGTAGTTCTGTGGGAGTGGAGTCAAGAGTCCCTCGCTTTCCATCGGTAATTGAAACAATTTTCAAGTTGAAATTCACTTTTTCTTCCACCAATCCAAGGCGGGACTCAGCTGTGCTCCAAGCTTTCAACGTTTCAGTATCTCCCACAGATGACTATGTGGCTCCCCCGTGTGCTACAGTGCGTATCAAGGGTGCAAGGCAATGGCAAGCACATCACAAGGGAAACTGCGTGCACGGCACACACAAATATATTTATTAACAAAACACTAATGGTCTCTGTGCAGTTTTATGGAAACAAAGAAACGTCTATTCTCCATTTGAATCCATCCTTTCAGAGGCTGTCCAAGCCCCCTGATGTGTGCCTCACAGAAAAGATAGCATTTTCGATGCTAGTTAGCTTTTATGTAGAGATATTCTTGATAAGCATCAATCAGGAAAACTGCTTTTAAAAAGTAATCGATGACTTTAAAAAAGAATCAGCGATACATATATCGATCGAGTAGATAAATCATCGATGAGCTTATGAATAATTTATGACTGTAAAAATTTAATAGACGAATCCTCGATTACTTTCGAAAAGAAGTCAATGACTTCAAAAAAGTAATCGATTAATAACCCTATGTTCCACCATTTCTACTCCATGGACCAAACCGAATTTATCAGATCGATTTGACGCTTTCAATTTTTTTTAATGACTTAGGATTTTTTCTTCGTGGCAAGATTTGTTTTTTTTGTTAATTTAAAAAAAATGGTATTTGTTTTTAATGTTTTTTAGAAGTGCTTCTTTTTTCACATAACTTAAGTGGATTAAATTTGGTTGTACTGAACTATGAAGTTCTGAAAAGCTGATAATGCCACTATAAATCGAAAGATGAAGTTTCCGTTTGGAAAATATTAATCTCTCAAATGCAAACAATTTTTTCGACTTTTAAAAGTCAGGAAAAGTCGATAAAAATGTAATATTTCTTGTGTTTAAATTATATATTTGAATAATTTATTTCACTAAAAAAAAAGAGTCGGTTTGGTTTTGTTTTGTTTTGTTGTCTAGTGTAATTCTGGATGCGATTATTCAATTTATTCGATGCAGTACAACCTTTCCAGAGAAGGCTGCTCGATTGGAGTTCTCTCTTGATCAAAATTCGATTCCACGATGCCCCTTAATAGAATTTCTTTTACTTATTATTACATTTTGTTGATGATAAATTACTGGAATGTGATATACGATGAAGATTTCCATTCGTATGATTATCATTTTCTCGACTCGATTGAAATAAATCTTTGGTATAATCCACAAGCGGAACCAGCCTTTTGAGTATTTAGAAACTTGAATAAAGAAACATCCGAATATATTTCTTAACAGATCTGTAAATCCCGTTCCATCCATAGCAATTCTGAGTGTACATTTGTATTTCATATTAATTTACTTGTTCAGTTTCTATGTCTCTACATTTTTGATTTTCCCCCCTAGATAGTACCCTTTGAAATATAGTCATCAGGCGAGAAGGAAGTGTACCTTTGTGGCTGACTAACCACTAGCTCCGCATTCGCCTTCGCCCATTTTAAGCCACTTATTAGGGGACTGCTATATGCCCCGTATATCCGCATATCCGAGTACCACATGAGCACACAAAAACAGGCCTTTGGCGAAAATCCTACGCCAGTGAAACCCTTCGAAGGGGACAGCGTGAGAGAGAGAGCGAGAGAGAGAACGGATTAAGAAGGACACAAAAGGAAAAACAATCACAACAATTTGCCACGCCTACAACGTACAACAAAGCAAACGAAAACCGCATGGACACGCGCGGGCTTTATAAAATATCCGCTTGCATTTTGGCCTCCGTTGAGCCGTTGAGCTGCTGACGGGAGCATTAGCCACACAGTCCGCAGTCGGCAGTCCCAGGGTCACCCACCCTCCACCCTCCACCACCCAACACCCAACACCCACTCCAATCACGCTCAAATTCCTTGCCAGCGGAGACAATGGGCCAAAACGCTGGCAGGACGACAGGCAGGCGGCAGGCAAAGTAGCATAAAAGCCATTTTGTGCGGTTTCTGTGGCAAATTCAAAGGAGACTGGCACTGGTATGGAGTGGGAGAGAGTAGTGGAGTAGTGGTGTATATTCTCTCGAATGACATTTATTTTATTCGCTACTTCCGGCTGGCAGACGTCTCTAAACATCCGCTGCCGTCATACTTTTTGTTTATTTAATGTCTGCCACTTGACTGTAATCGCATTTGCGGCAATTAAGCCAGCCCCAGAGACAAGGGCTTGACTTTGAGACTTCGAGAGACCCACACAAAGGACGAAAGGGACTCTCTGACTCTACGCAAAGAATGGCCCGCGTGTGAGTGAGAGTGCCAGTACGGCGGATCCGGCGTACGGTTACGGACTGAACAACGACCGAGACCGAGACGAGACGAGGCGGGACGGCTGCTGTGAGTTAATTGCTTGGGCAGGAACGTCTTTTCATCCATCTCGTCCGGCTACCACCACACCCTCTCTCTCCACTCCCCGGATCTGCTTTCCCCGTACTCCTCACATATCCACCCCCGGATACGACTTGGTCATGGTGGGTGTGTGGGAGCTTGAGGTGTCTCGGATTTGCGGCCTGCGGTTGGTTCCTCGCCCCTGATTCATGAGCAATCAATTATGGGACACTAAAAAGGAAATGGAACTGCTTCATTTGGTTAATGATACTCGTACTAGCTGGAAAATGTTTCTGTTTGGCAGGCTATTGGGGTATCGACTCCAAGCACTGAAACGAAGCCAGAAAAAAACCAAAACAGCCCAAAAGAATCGTCTCGTGAAACATATTTAGGTTTAAACAATCTCCAGTGGGGTCTTCTGTGTTCTCTATCCATTCCATATCGCAGGTTTCCAGCTTTTCCACAAAAACTACTCTCGTTGGCCAGCATTATCCCATTATACATCCCAAATGTACATCATAATTCCAATCCAGACCAATCCCATTCCCATTTTCATTATCATAAATTGTTCATTTTAGATTTCAGATTTATTTTATTGTATGGCTTATTAATTATTAGGTAAAAAGATATGTTTCGTTGGTTTATTTGTTAAAATTTAAGTTTTTCTATGTTCCGTACGATTTCCGGCTCTAAATAGATATGTATCTATGTTCCAGAGACTAGTTCCTGTATAGGATCTGTCTCTTGGTATTCAGGCTGAATACTTGGCCCCTCGTGAGGTCCTTGACACAAGGATTTGTTGCGGTTTCAATTGTTTTCCATATCCAGTTGGAGATGATATGATGCACACGAGTACCGTACCTCTTTGCCATTGTGCGCACAGCCTTCGCTCCTCTGCTCGTCTGCCACTTCGCATCTGCCTTGTTTGATGTAGATACGAGGCATGCCTCGTACATTTCGTTGCATTTTTCATTTCACATCTAATTTACATATCTCACTTTCACTGTCGCCGTTGCTGTTGCCGTTGTTGTCTCTCGCTCGAGATGCTTATCGGGGTAACAATTGCGGTCTTTGTTGGTGAGTGCCACCGCAGTTGGTAATTTGATATCATTGTTGTATAATTTGGATTTGCCTGGCATAAGTGCTGCGTAATTAGCAAGGACATGCCCACAACACCAAAGGAACGGAACGGAACAGAACGGAACCCAGCAACACAGCCAAACCACACAGAGTCAGTCGCACAATGGAGACGACATGGATGTGGAAATCCTTTGGTGACATTGCTCATTTGTCATTTTAACAAATTTATTCTGTAATGAATGCCACACACACACACTCACACACACTCATACACATGCACACATGAGGCAGAGAGCACTTAAGCCAAGACATCAATTAATTCTAAAAGCATTAACATGCTACATTTGCCCCCCTCCCCACACGGCTGTTCTCACTCTGTCGCTAACCTTTGTTTCCCTCCGCTTTTGTTTGATTTGCAGCCTTTGTGTCCTGGATGAAGTTCTATTCGACATTTCCCAAAGAGCTGAAGCCCATCTTCAACGTACGCATCGCCCACATGGGACACTTCGCCAAGAGCTTTGCCCTCAAGGAGGCCCCCACAAAGTTCGCAGGCAAACATGCCGCCCCCAAGGCCCCACCACCCACCAATCGATTGACCTACACGGAGCGGTAAGTTATCGATAGCTTTCCAAGCGTTAAGACATCGAAATCCTAGCAATCTTATCATATCGTTTATCGTTGCAGCGATCCCGAAAAGATGCAGCAGGAGAAGCGCAGCAAGCGACGCGTCTACACGACCACAGTCAGCGGGGAAGTGCGTCAGATGCAGCCAAAGGACATCCAAGGCAAGGAACAGAAGAAGGCAGGAGCGGCAGGAGGACCACCCCCAGCAGGAGGCGCCGTTGGTCGGAGTAGCTTCATGAAGAGCCTGAACAAGTCGCGGGTCCTCAACATATCCGAGTTTGACAGCGGCCTCCCATCGGCGGGGCCGGCCAAGCGACTCAAGCAGGCGTAGTCCGTGCAGGAGTCCGTCATCCGGAGACCGAGAGAAGTCCGGGAGGACATCGCAGAAGAGCTCTCTCCGGCCACTTTGCGACTCTTTATGCGCGCCATTTTGTTCCGGCCGCCTGTCCGCCTGTCTGCCTGTCCGCCGTGTGCCTGCTCAAGCATTTAATCGAAAAGAATATTGCTCGGCCGGCCAAGATAAGAAATACAACAAAAATAAGTTTATGTATAAGGAAAACTCTAGGAAAAAAAAGCCAAACGAGATGCGCTCATAAAAGTTTCATTTTTCTCAACTTTTAAGCCCGGACGTCCTGTGGGAAAAGTTGCGTGAAGCCCGGAGAGCAGCCAGCATATTTTAAGCCCAGCTCTCCATGCCTCTCTTTGCACCCTTGCAGAGAGCATTTTAGTTTTGTTAGCAGCGAACAGAAGCTAGGATCCTCAACCCAGTAGAGTGGAATATATATATATATATAAATCTATACAGACATGTCTGTTCCTGTGCCCAACTAATTGCTACTTTATTTTACATTAATAAGAACAGAAAAGATCGGACCTAGATCGGGTTTTCGGCCTGAAGGACCCCAAGAGCTTCCCGAACCCAAAAGTGTCCTCGCTTCGAAGCCATTCAACCTTCCACTGAGAATCCAATGTATACCGATAGGCACATGTTTAGGCTTAAACAAAATCAATATCATATAGATGAAAAGGGACCACCGATCTGCGAGAGTATCAAACACTTCGGCCCTTCTTCCTTTCATGTTTTATGATTACTTTTCCCTCTTTAAATTGATGTATATACTTTTTATTCTGCTCCTTATTTTTTTATTTTTTTTTTGTGGAAAATATTAGAAATCCATTTTCCGCTCACTGCAGATTCATTCAGTTTTGAAAATGACAGAGAGTGCGGCCCGCGGCAGGGCCATGGGCCATGGGGCAGGGCAGGAGTCGGCGGCACGTGTTGCCTGATGGCTGCCTCGCCTTTTTATGCAACTGAAGCGCATAATTTGTTGGACAAGGCATAAATAAATATCAAAAACATATAAACACTCTCCCCCATTCAGCAGCGATTTGTTTTTGCTGGCTTCGTTTATGGCTTAAATAACTTTTTGTTACTCTATTTGGCCAGGACACGTGCCCGTTCTGGAGCGGGCGTGGAGGCCGGGGCGGGTCGCGTCGGGGCTCTGGGTATTATGGCCCTTAATTGCGGCCTCTCATTGAACGAGTGGGCCCCTAATTAGACGCTCAGCGATTGATTTTTAATCAGGCCACTGGCCCAGGAGGGAAGGAGACGCGACGCTCCCCTAGCCTGTTGTCTGTCACTCAAAGTCGCAGTCAAAGTCAAAGTCAATCAAGCGTGAACAATCGGAGCCCAGTCGGCGCCTAATTACGTGCGAGTGTCAACATATGAAATAATATTTTGGTATAAATGCGACCATTAAATGGAAACCCCTTCGCAAGTGCGTGTCTGAGGGCACATAAGAGGCATGTACATTGTGCACTGTTCAGGGGCTCTGTCTGTGGTCATGCGTACACCGGAAGTGGTGCTTGGGATGGTACGAGTGTGCCATTGGTGGAGCTTCGGAAGGAGCACTGGTAGGGAGGAATAATGAGTGTATATCTTTAATATTTTATTGAGATCTTTGAGATATTAAAATCATAGTCATACAATTTAATTTGTAGCTAACAGATAGGCCTTACAGGAATATAGGGAAAATATACTCGTATAATCCTTACAAGCGTCTCCTTTGAGAGCTACCACGTACTCGCATTCAATAGATGGGGAAAAATAGCCAACCCTCCAATCAGTCTGGTTCCCCGCTGGCTGAACATCTGTGGGTAATAATCTCGATCCCGATCCCAACGCCCAACCATTTGATTGGCTTACGATACTTTGGGCCAATTCAATGTCCTCGATGTTCGCATGTGCGGATTCAAACCGATCTAATTGGATCAGCTCCTGCCACGGAGATCTCCACCACCGTGTCGCTGTCGGAAAGCTGTCCTGTTACCCTCCGCGGCCTCCGCCCGCACACTCTCCGCGCAACCACAAAAGGGTGGTCTGTGGAAAATTGTTAATGTGATTGCACTAATGGCTCGAATTATAGACGCATTAGGGTAAATTAAAATCCGCCTCGGCAAGCACTCGGCGGCCCACCGTCATTGCCGGCAAAAGTGGACCCTCCTCTACTGCGACTGCGACTGCGACTGTGACTGGCTTTGGCTTTGGGGTTGGGCTATAATAAAGTTGTAGTGGCTGCATTAACAATGCCATTGTCGGACTCGGGGCTTTCATGGTGTCACCCTGGTCAGGTGCAAATGTTGCATGCTTTCTTTCCTTTTTTCCTTTTTTCTGTCCTGTTTTCTGCTTTCCCTCATATTGAAATTGAAAGGATCACGGTGGTGGGGCGGCGGGGCTACGACCCAAAACAGCTGTCAACATTTTTGTCGCCCGACTTTACCCCCCCACCCCAGGCCTGATTTTGACCAAATCGAATATGGCCCACGGCGTTGACAATCGGGTGGGGCACGGCATGAAATGGCAGGTGGAAAGAGAGGGAAATGGGGGCGGTGTGGGCTGTGCTCTAAGTGACAATTATTTGAGCTAGTTGTTGGTTTATTTCACTTAAGTATTGGTTACCGTTCGCGATTGGTTTGCGTTAAGTGTTTGACTGGCTCGACCGTGCGCCAATTACGTTACGTGTCCGGAGTATCTGACGGATACGTTCGGAGAATATCGTTTATGTGGCATGCGGCATGGATATAACATATACGATATGCTTACGTTTTACCTTAGGGAACCAAATTGTACGACGTGTTAGCCGATGAACCGATATCTCTAGCTCAAGGCAGAAGTACTCCAGAGGTCCCTTTTATAGCCTTGCAGAGGATATCCGTATCGTTTAACTGCCAAAAGAACGATCGGTCGAATGTGGAAAGCACCTACTTTTTCTGAAGATTATGTATAAGGACATATGTGAGCCCCGAAGATAGTCTTTCTTTCCTTTTTATGGCTCAAAATGGACTAATGAATGCATGGGCTATAGCCTTAGAACGGGTTACAAGAAATCTTCTATATAAGGATATTTGGAAGAAGAACTTTCGGCTAATTTAGGTTAACCACGCATTATCCTCTATAATATAAAGCCCATCGTAAAGGAAGGAGTCCTATGGGAACCCATTTTCCAGCCCGTTGTACCAACCTCCCATGGAGTGCCACCTGGGCTCATTCGTGCTTCCGTCCTACGCCCATGCCGCGGCCCGTTCCCGCTCCTCCAGCGTCGGCTCGCGTTAAAACCCAATTAATTTGAACGCTCAACTGGGGCGATATTTTGTGTGGCTCTTGGCGCTGCCCCGCCGATCATCTGTCAAAGAGCTCTTCCGTCGGATAGTGATGGCTGATGGTGACCTTCCACTGGGGCGGTGGGGCTGCCACAGCAACTGCGAGTGCAACGGGCCTGTTTGGACTGTTTGGAAAAGAAGTCCTTAATTGTTTGCATTTGTGTTGCAATTTAGCTGAAATCGCGCCTCTTGGCCAAATTGTCTTTAAATTGGCAGTTGGCGCTGTGCGCCATAAATCCAAGCAGCACCCAACCCCAGACCCCAGACCTCAGATCCCAGTCCCCAGACCACAGACCCCAGACCTCACCCTGGTTTACTGCCTCTCCTTGTCCCCAGCACTATCTTTCCATGCCCTAAATGCGTTGACTGGAAGGGTATATTGTTTTGGATTCCATACACAGCAAAAATACGATCCAAGGGCTTTAAAGCAGGGAACTCCCTATGATCTTTGGCACTATTCAACTTTGCATTATATTTTGTAATCCAAACTATTATTACTACACAAGAATATCCCTAAAACATAGAATTTATATTTTTTTTATGATTTTTTTAATAGAACTTGAGTTCCAGCCTGAAAATCTCGGATAAACCCTAATCAAAAACTTATATATTTATATTAGTAAGCCCTTTAAATAGGTCTTTGTACTGATATATCGAACAATATCTTGGGGCAGATTGACTTGGCCGTTCCACCTAGAACAACCCGTACTTTTGGGGCAATCCGCTTACCCATTAGTAGGTCTAATTATGCCCAACATAAACCTTTTAGGGTTATATGCCACAACTATAACCCCCTCTGTCATACCCCGATCTATCCTTTAAGCTAATAGCATGTAATACTTTTAGCTTCTGTTCTTTCCTCCTTTTGTTACTAACCTCCATTATTAGCAGATAATTATTAATTAAATAAATAAATAACCAGATAGTAACTTGGCTTTAAATATTAATTTGAAACCTCGCCATTATTGGTTGTAGAATAAATATAAGAGAGGGAAGGGAGGCCAAGTTTATACACACAACTTTTCATCTACCAACAACATCTCAACATTTCAATGGGACCAATATTAGATGTATCCATATTTGAGGGAAGCAGACAAATCTTCTTCAGGGAATTTTCAGAAAAATTAAAGAAAACTATTCCACTTTTATGGAAAAAGTGCCACAGCCTCTAGTTTGAGATCCTGTAATAATATAGAATAATTATTTTCCTCTGAATGGCTCTCGAGTTGCTTTAGTATAAAATACACCAAAATTCTTCGCGTCATCTGTTGGTGGAATGATCGTCAAAAATATTCGGAGTAGCAGGTATCTTACGGTCGCAATATCTGATCGAGGCGCTCCGAGTTTGTTCAGACTTTGGGAGCATTTTTCTGTTCGCTTAGGCAGGCGGCGGAAGTATCGCTTGAGGAGGACTGAGGAGTCAGCACCGCGTTCCTGGTCCCCAACCCGCTTGGAGTCACCCGTGGGGCATCGTTGGCGGTCAGTATGGCAGGGGCAGGGGGCAGGGGCAGATGCAGATGCAGCGGCGGCGGTCGCAAATTATCAGCAAATTAGACTTTTCGTCGAACGAGCCAAGACCAAGACCAAGACTCTCAGTCGGAGTCGGAGTCGGAGCTGCGTCATTTGGTTTGATTTGATTTCATTTGTTTGCATGTCTCGTTGTCATTTTGGCTGCGTTTCGTTGGCGGCGGCGGCGGCGTCGGCGTCGGCGGCGTCTCCTTTTTGGGGCCATTTCTCATCGCTGGGGTTACGTTTTATGGGACGCCGCTGGTAAAGTGATTTCTTCAACGCTTTGTTAGCGCACTGGATTGATGCGGCTGTCATTAGGCGATTTCGTTTTCGGCCTAAACGGGTCCCAGAGCTCTGGGTCTCCTCTCCTCCACTGCACACCACACCACTCCATGCCATTCGATGCGATGCGATGGCCGATGTTCAGGCCCGTTTGCTAAATGCGTTTTTAACGTGCTTTTAATTGTCAGGTCGTTGACGGCTACCCCTCTCTGTCGTGTCGCTCCACTCTTGGATCTACTCCCCTCTGCCCGCTTCCCCTCCCCCTCCCCACTCTCAGTTTTAAGTTCTCTTCTCACTTGCTAAGCGCAAATTAAATCAAATTGAAACTAATTAACATAAATAAATTAACACAAAATCCAATAGCAATATGCCTCGTTACAGGCTTTCACACTTTCCGCTCCACTGTGCCGAGTCCAACCATTCATCCATCCATCCATCCATCTATCCCTCCATCCTACCCGTTCTCTGGCCACCGCCGCCGCCACCGCCGCCGCCTGTGACATTTACAAGCGACAACTGTCAAATTGGACAAGTTGCATTTGCAAATAAATAGACGAGCAGGGGAATGGGCACGGGCACGGGAACGGGAACGGGCACTCGTTCAAACGGAAACGGAAACTGACGAGCCACGAATCGCAGAGACTTCTGCCACAGACACACTCTCTACGTCCCAAAGGGGGTGCTGCCTGGATGAGGGACGGGGGTTGGGTGGAGTGGGAAGGGGTGCTGTGCTGTGCTTCGACGCTTGCGCTTAAAGTTTTTAGGCGCTATGAAATTAATTGGATTTGCCTGCGGCCGCCTCTCCTCTTTCTGCGCTACCTCCGGCCACAGTGGGGCTAGAATTGTAAGTCATTCAACATCTAGTCTCCACCTGGATCCAAGCCTGGCCTAAAAGTGGCTTTCTTTTAGCTTGAAAGAAAGCCAATCAAAAATATCCATTTTTTAAGCTAAGATATAGCATAATGGAATGTCCTACAAATAACTATATATTTACATATATGTTTAGACAGATAAAAGCGATAGCGAGTATCTAAAGAATAGTTTAATACACTCATTCGATATCGTTTCCTCCTCCAACAAATAATTCAGAGCTGCACAGAACAGAATCTAGTGGTCGGTTTCCTGCGAATATCATCCCTGTTTTTGCTTGGTAACACTCTTTTCAGAACTGAGCACTAGGCCAAGACCTTTAATAACCTGATCATAGTTTGGTCTTTCAGTAATATACTCGTTTTTGCTTCCATAAGGTATATTTTCAGTTCTATTTTCGCAGTGCATTTGATACTCTTGAAATTTAAGAAGCAAAGATTAATGAAACATCCAGAGATTTCGAAGGGATCACAATCAATTTCAAGTAAAGCTTTTTCCATTCCTTGATAACAGCTCATACAATTTCAAAAAAGAATGAATTTCAAATGTTTAATCGCTTATTCTTGGACTTATTATGTGGCAAAATAGTTCTGAAAACGGCTTTAAATAAACTTCGTAGTTCAGGTGGATGTTTAGATGTTGTTGGGTATATAGTACATACATTTATACGACTATATAGTACTAGTTTCACACACTATCAGTACAGTGGAAACAGCTCCTCTAAAGTTTCCAGTCTCCAGGTCAAAATATTTTCGTCCATTCGTCCGATTCGTTTGTGTTCATTGGATGGCTTCTAAACTGTGGTCGGCCAAGCGGCGTATGCGCAATGTAATCCGGCTCCCAGCGCCCAGGCCCCACAACAAAACAGACCCCAAAGACACCCCCACACCCACAAGCACCCCACCCTTTGGCTCGGGTCGCAGTTCCCAGTTCCCAGCTCAGTTATTTACTGCTTTATTTGCGGTCTTGTCAAAGCAATCAACACAGTCAGAGCGTGTCCTGTGGCGGAGGTGGTGGATTCTATTTACTTGTCTGTCGAGTCCTGCTCAGGCTCAGGCTCCTGCTGCTGCTCCTTCTGCTGCTCCTGCTCCCTGTTCCCTGTTCCCTGTTCATTCGTTGGCTACGAGTTTATTTGTAGAATGATTTTTCAATAATTTATGTATGACGTTGTCGACAGAAACTCGGCCTCGACAGGGGGGTGGTATGGTGCGGTGATGATGGCTTGGGTGGGTTCGGGTATCGGTCTGGAGTGGAATGGACTGGAGTGCAGTTGAGTGGGCTGGGGGGCACTTGATTTAATGTGCGGGGTGTTACTTTCAACACCCTCCAATCACAATAATAACAGCAGCAGCAGCAGCAGGAGCAGAATCAGGAGCAGAAGTAGCGACAGCGACCACTATTGACTACTGTTGTCGCTTGGCTGTGACAATGCAATTATAAATGGTGACAAAATAATTTCCGCTCCGTGATTTTTATGACAGTTGTTCGGATTCTGCTCCAATGCACTCCTGCCCGCCAGCCTGCCAGCCTGGCAGCCACAAAATTGAATCAAAATTAAATAGTTTAGCTGGGACTTGAAACACACGCACTCTTGGGCTCGGTTCCCTGTTCCTTGTGCCCGTGTTCTCTCTGCCAGGGGCTCATTTCAAATGCCGATTTAATGACCATAATTGGTTAGGATGTGGCGAGCCGACGGAAACCTCTAGCATAATTTCAGTTCATCCTGGCTTCCTGTCCTGTGTGGGTGCTCCTCCCCCATCCCCATCCTCATCTGAGGCACTTTCTCGCTCACGAGTCTGAAATCATAATTTCAAGGGTGTCCAGCAAGGCAACGTCTCGCGATTCCATAAAAGCTTGTCATTTGTTGCACGCAATCCCGCGTTGCTTGCGTTATAATTGGAAATTGGAAATTGCCATGAAAATACTATACTATACACATATGCGAAAAATACCCGAGCTAAAACAGAACGAAATAATACATATTCAAATATTAATAGGCAGAGGTTCAAGGTCTTGTCCAGATATAGAAGATATGTTTATGGACAAGGATAATTAAGAAACTGTTGCTCAGAGAAAAGTGTGATTGCAATAGATGGGCAATAGGGTGCTACCATAGATCGAAAAATTCCGAACAAAATTACATACAAAAGGAGCCTTTGAGCCGTTCAAGATCTTCAGGAACTGAACAAAAAGGTCATCTTGGAAGAGGTAGTGGACCAGTTGATGAGTGCCTTAATGAGAGACCTACTAAGATATCCTCAGTAGCTCCCACAACGAAACAGGCCATGATTGAGGCCATGGAGAAGGGTCGTAGACCATCGGAGAATAGGCCTCACCTGAGGCACTTGTCCCATTTTAAATTAGGAAATTCAGCAGAAACACTGCTAGTAGATTTTTTATCAAACAAAACTCAAAAAACCCGAAAATATTCTATTACATTTGAATAACAAACTATGGAGAACATTGGGTGTTCCTCGCTGACCTTTGGCTAATGTGTTGCATGCCCCACTCGGTATTTGATTGTTGAAAACTTGAAGTAATTTCCACACTAAACACATGGCAGACGTTCCATTGAAAGCGGGGGCTGAACGAGCGGACCGGAAGAACGCCCACGGTTCGCGGATTTTCCGCCAAAATCGCTGGCTGAGGTGGGTCTTAGCCCTCCGCCCTCCGCCCTCTTGCACCTTGGCAAGTGTGTAATTTAAAATAATAGGGGGGATAGTGCGGGGGAAAATCAAATGAAATCAAATAAAAAAGAATTCTGCTCGTCGCGGCTGCGGTGGATGCCACTTTGTTGCATTTAAGTTTGACTTTTGGTTTTTATACATTTGCATTTCTGTGTCATTTTATTGGATTATACTGACACTGGCCATATGCTGTTAATCGGTGGTCGGTATTAATAAATGGATAGTTTATATTTTTTTGTTCACTGTTCAATTCTGTTTTTTTCTTGTTTTTTCTCCATTCATCTTGTAACAAATTATGTGGGGGGAAGGGGGATTGCTCTGTACGTGTAATTTGCTTTGTTGTTTTTTTACTCGGCATTAACTACCCAGCAAGACACATACATGTGGGTGTGTACCCGTGCCTATGTGTGTGTAGATATGCATTTTAAATAATCATTTGACAGCGAACGGAAATTGCGCTTAATTGCCAGCATGTTGAATTTTTCATTTGATTTTTACCCTTTTTAGTTTTTGGTTTTTATCTGCTCTTTGTCGGATGTCGTGTTCGGATAATTGCGCTTAAATAAATATTTGCCTGATAATTGCACGAATTGTTTGTTATTCTCTTTGCTGGCCCCTCCAGCGCCAATCGCTTTGTTGGGATAATTGAACTGGGCCAAGGAGTTTGCACAAAACGATTAAAAGAAAGCGACAGCGAGGAGGCCGAGTGAAAGGATTCGCAACACTTTCTTTTTTGATACACTTCAGTCCTCATATGTACCTATAAAATGGTACTGAAAATACTCGATTAAACATATAGTGGCTTCTATACAATGAGAAGGAAGACCCCTTTAAAATAATCGTAGTAGGATTGCTGGGAAAGAGTATTCCCTGGGCGCCTTTTTCAACTATTAACCGAGGCCCTTGAACGCCTAAAAGACGGCATGCGAAAATTCAAGTGTTTGTTTTAGCTTCGTTCTTTTGCAACGATTATATTCAATAATTGTGTTCATTTAGATAAGTTACAAGCCTCGAGGGCCACAGACAAAGCGAACCGCTGCACAGCGAAGCTCTTAGCTCGGGCCTGTGCCTGGGCCTGGGTCTGGCCTGACTGCTCAAATGGAGGCCAGTCACGCCATCGTCAGTGCACCCTCCTAGACCACGGGCTGGCACTGGTACTCAGACTGTTAGTAGGACAGGGACCTGGTGTGTAGGTGTTGAAAGTGGCTGCAGGCACCTGCCACACACAGCCACGGAGCCCAGATTGGGGACTGTGGAATCGCTGTGGCGAGGAAGTGGCCGCCAGGGGCGGGCACTGGCGGGCAGTGCGGGGCCTAGCAAATTGGCTGGCGCAGAAATGTGTCGGAAGTCTTTAGTAAAAGTTAAATAGAAAGCATATAGAAGATTTATATGCCAGTCCCAGCTATAGTTATGCAAATTCCTGAAGCCGCTTCAAGATTATTTAAAGCTCCAGTTTCAGTTACAATTTAGGTTTATAAACGGTTGCTAACCCGTCCCAAGAAATGGCAAATAATTTCGGCAATTCGCTTGCATACCTCCTATAATATTCCAATATAAACATTTTATGAAAAACTTAAGGAAACCCCTCCAAAATCCTCCAAAAGCAATCCCCGACAAACCCTGGCAACCCTCTCCGGTAATTGCCATTCACGTACGTGTACGATTTTATTCCTTCGAAACTTCGAATCATATATCTGATTTTGTATCTGATGGAATCAGCTGCCAAACGCTTTTCACAGCTCAACGGCAGCGGCAATGTCCTGGGCCTGGTCTAATCCCCTGCGCAAGGAAGAAAGAAATTAAAACATTTGTTGCCATTTTCTATCGGCAGCCTTCAATCTAGGCAATTTGTCAATGGGCCGGCCAAGAGATTAAAATGCGGCAAAGGCAAAAAATAAAATGCTGGCTGGAGCCGGAGAGCTGGAGAGGATTTGTCGATTGAGATGTGAGCATGCTTATCAGTGATGAGAATATGAGCGGTGCTGGAAAAGGACATCAGTGGGCCAAGGACCTGAAGTATTTGTCACATTAGTCGCGGCATTATCGCCGCATATGCGAGCGGGGATCTGATAAGAAGCCATCCCAGCCCAGCCCAGCCCTGCCCATCCGATCCGATCCCATCTGAGCCGATCATCTGTTTGAGGATGATGCCAATGCAGCAGAAAATCTGGCGGCTGCCTCTTCCCCCCCATCTCCTCTCTCCTCTGCTACTGTTTGTTTTTGTACTGGCCCTGATGGTGGTGGTGCTGCTGCTGATGTTGGTGGTGGGTCTGGCTCGGGGTCTGGGCTAATACAATTTTCCAAAAATATTGTTGTTGTCAGTGTAATTGGCAGGATATTAGCAGGGGTTGTCCTGCCGCTTCCCAGTCAACGGATTACGTTGGGCATTATGAGCAAATTAAGTGTGAAGTGGCATTTGAGATTTACTCACACACACACACACACACACACATAAATAGGACGAGGGATACTCAGGATGCTGATGCTGAGGCGCTTAGCGAGTCCTAGCACTTTAAAGTCCAACACAAAACCGAAAAACTAACAAAACAGGCCCGAACAAAGGCGACACACAAAAAGTCGACGAAAGGCGTCACATGTCAAAGACTCTTAGTCATTTAGATCCCCTCGTCCCGTCCTTCGTTCCATGGGATCCTTGGCCCAATAACAAACTAACATTTAACCCCAGGCTCAGGCGTTGGCACAGGCATTGGCCCAGGACAAGGAACAGGGCCAGGGCCAGGGCCAGGGCGGCCCCAACTTCCATCCCTCATCCAGCCAGCTAGCCAGCTAGCCCATTCACCCACTACTCATCGGAGCTGAGCTTATCATTTACACTTAACGGCTCAGCAGCTCAGCAGCACAGCACAGCTTGGGCTCTGGCTCGGGCCACCCTGGCACGTGCCGGGGCATTATTAACCGCAAAATGCTCATAAAGGATCAATTTGTGCGCACACGTGTCGGGATAATGCCCCATGCACTCTTCTTCCTCGTACAGTCCAAGTGGACTGGGGCTGGGCAGGGCAGGGCAGGGCAGGGGAAGACAAAGCGTGAAGTGCACATAAATCAAAGCAACGGCTGCCAAATGGACAAAGATGATGACAGACCCGCCTAAGGGGCATGCAGCAGACAGACAGACACGAGCTGCACTTGGCCCCGAAGAATATGCAATTTAAAGTGTCGCCATCTACACAATGGAAATCATTAAACATGCAAAGGACCAAAGGACCAGACCCTAGGACTGCGAGTGTGAAGTAGAGGAAGCTCCTGCGATTTATGGCCGCCGATGGAGAAGGAGTAGGGTTTGGTTTGGAGAAGGAGAACGATTTGGTTTTCTACTCAACGAATAATACAAGTTTATCCCAAATTAGCCATAGCCAAAAGAATATGGAGTAAACCATAGAAAAATTAATAATATTATGCTAATATTTGATAACTGCCCTTTCCCGGCAGTGAGGTTCTTAGAAAATCTGGTCGAAGAGGTACAAATGAACATAGTTGCCCTGGATGGCAGCCACCTCCCCTCTCGCAGCTCATATAATTTTATAACAATTTATAAAATCCAAATCACTAAACGAACCAATGAATTCTATAAATGTGCATTTTCTATACTACTCGCCAATCGGGGCTGTATTAATTAAGCTGTGGGGCACTGTATGTGAATACATCCGAATATATCTCAGCTTATTAATATATGTATAATAATATATATTATTAAATAAATGTAATATTTAATGCTTAAGAAATAAGTATGTAAAGAATGAAAGGCGGATACCCGAAAATTCCATCTGATTGAGTCCGCAAAATTCGGTTTTTCCATATGATTTTTTGGTACAGATCAAAACACAATACAAAGAAAACACTGTATGTTCCAAAATGTATTTGACTTGTGAGACTTGGCTTCTAGAACTGTTGCATGCAATAAGCTGTGAGTCATTGTATGTATTCATTACCAAAACCGCTTTGGTTATCGATATCTTTCAGGGCTGCTTTTGAGATGTTCAAATTTTTTACTGAACTCAACAAAATTTGACCTCTTGTTGTGCAGAGAGATGGTAGAACTAATTCATGGGGGAAACGAGGAAAAAATCCCAAGCGGTAGCCCAGCAATATTGACAGCTGCCTGTATACAACATAACCTAACTTTAAAAAAAAATATACTAGAAAAAAAAATCACGGTATGTTATTTCGGAAGGTGGAGCCTTCGCCCTTTATCCAGAGATTTAAAAAAAGAATACCTCGAATGACGCTTAATAAACGTTCCTTTACGAATAAAATATAAATATATTTTGTTTTGACTTTTCGTAAGTTTCGTAAAATAAATAGCGCAAAAAATAATTATTTTTGTATTTTAAAGCTTCTTCTTTTCTAGATAATAGGCTTTAAAACTAGGTGAGCTACTAGGTACTAAAGTTTTATCGAAAAATGTAAGCTTACCTCTGAAAGAAAACATAAAAATATAAAAGCATATGTTTATTAAGTTCATTAAGTTAAGTTTATTGATAGCTGTATGACATTTTATTTTGCCCGACAAGTTTGCAAAAACAGAGACAGCCTTATTGGAAAAGCAGGCAGTGAGAGCGAGAGATATTTATGCGTCCAGTTGGCTTTCCAATTGTGCCACAAATAGTGCCTCGGATAATCCGGGACACTTGTCTATCATGCCATTCCTCTCGTCGCAGCCTGTTCAAGGCTCTTAACCAACACTAGAAATGTTACACGCGAGTGCCCATATTGAAATCTGACATTTGCAAATGTCAACTCGACACGTGGTCTTGCTGAAAATCTGTGTGGTGTAAAAGTTTGTAATCCGAATGCGATAATGAGCTCGTTTGCCTATTTCGAAATAATCGCCCATCTCATTCCGCCGATTCGGCCTACTATGGAGCACGTGCTCATATGCTTGAATCTAACGGCAGAGAAGATGGATGCAATCAATGAGAGCTACATTTCCGACGCAGATGGCTACGGGGTTCAAGTTCGGCTCTACATTTGGGAAGGTTCAACCGCCCCAACGAACACTTTTCCCGACAACCTGGTCGTCCAAGTGAACGCGCAGCCGTGTGTCGTGCCTGAAACTGTGAGTCTGATCCGTCGTAGCTCGTTTAGTAAACTATTTTATGTTTTATTTCCCCACAGCAGCAGCCCATAGACATTACCGCTAATTTGATACTTGAGCAGTCGCACAATTCCAACAAAATATCGGTGAAATGGTCTTCTGGCGACAGTCGCATCTTTTTTATGTCAGTGCTTTTGGTCAAAAAGCCTTCCGTCAATCAAATGGTAGATCTCATAAGGAACGGACGCATAATGGCAGCGGAGAGTGTTCAAAAAATGTGTATGTTGTTACGGAATTGTGTCGAATTTGAGCTAGCTAAATATTCAGATAGTTTTGCTAGACGATGCCGTCCGCATGACGCCCCACATGCCCACGATGATCTCCCTAAAATGTCCGGTGGGCAAGAAGAAGATTCAGCTGCCCTGTCGCGGGCTGAACTGTTCGCACTTTCTGTGCTTTGACGCCGGTGCTTACCTCGAAATGAACGAGCGTCTGAATACCTGGGAGTGTCCAGTGTGCCACAAGGGGGCCCCTTTCGAGGATCTCGTTATAGACGGGTATGTAAACTCTTTCATTCATTGATTATGAGGAAAATCTGTTTCATTTTTCATCAGCTATTTTTATCATATCCTTAATTCGGGGCTACTGGGGAATGGCGACTTTGAGGTACTGGTCTACAAGGATGGCTCGTGGTGTGCTCCAAGCTCGTTACTCCACAAAAATGTTCTGCCCATTACATATATTACAACAACATCACTAACCAATATTGAAGATGATATTCCACATTCCATTTGAGATCTGATAATATCAATATCATGTTTCATATCCACCGTTTGTACATCCATTTTCCATACAATGTGCATGCAAAATACATATACTCATAACATAGCAATCACAAATGTATGTACTCGTATTTTTTTAAGGAATAAAGATGTCGGAGTCGCCGGGGATAATCACATGTGATTTCATCGCTGAACCGTTTGGAATCGCAAGGGCGACACCCATCCAAAGTGGCGACCCACCGGAGCAACCCTTGTTGATTTTCCTGCTTAACCGAATTGTGGTTGCTGGCGGCTGCTGGCGCTGTGGATGCTGCTGTGGCTGGTCCACCCACAAAAATGTGCGGCTAATTGGATGTCTATGTATGGCGGGAAGCGGATTGCTCTGCCTGACTGGGCGGCTGGAGTGGGAGTGTGTGTGTGCGTGTGTGTGTGTGTGTGTTTGTGTTTGTGTGGCAGGTCTTTGACAGTCGGCGGCTGATTTCCATGCAAATTGATGTTACAGCACAGTAAGCAGGCAATATTTCTGCTTCATTTCATAAATGCGTCCAGGGCCAATACACCAGTCCCCAATCGCAAGTCCCCAACGGCATCCATCCATCAGCTGGCAAAGTTTGCATATCAAACGTTTCCACGAGGAGGCTGGGATGTCATTGCTGCTGGTGCTTATGATGGTGACGATGACGGCAATGGCGATGGCGATGGCGCTGGCGATGGCGATGGCGATGACGGCAGTGGCATTGGCAATGGTGAGGCGGCTGTTGACGTGTTTGCTGCTCTTCCTTAATTTATACATGAATCTACAGCCAATTTGTTTAACTCGCAATTTCGGTTCAATATATACAGACATATGTGTACACACATAATCGAACAAATATCTACATATCTGTACATACATATGCATGTCTGTGCATTTGTCCATGTACCTACACACTCTTATAATTTGTATAATCGAATTTTAGCGGATCGAGAGCTGTGATTTTTTGTAAGACATATTAAGTTTAATTATATTCAAGAATAAGGATACCCTGTTTCTTTAGCTGTGGTCTCCCCATCAGTCCATGTTATCTGATACATAATAAAAACGAACGTTGTGAGTTGCTGCTGCGACCGCAACTCTACATTTATACCCGATACAGAGTTAGTATGGCTCTCCTCCTCCAGACGGCGCTAATATTGAACGACACGACAAAGAGTGCGTGCGAGAGGGACAGAAAATCAGTCTGAGCGTGACGTCACGGGCGGAAGGGGGTGGGGCGAAATTCTGAGATATACGTTTTATAGGGAGATCTAACAGAAGTGCGGATACCAAATTTGGTTACTCTAGCCTTAATCGTCTCTGAGATTTATGGATGCCCCAGATTTTCGTCCTTTGCGGGGGTGTGTGGAAGGGGGTGTGGCGAAATGTTGACACAAAATGGTCAAGGTCCGATATCACAGGAGTGTGGATACCAAATTTGGTTGCTCTAGCTTTTATGGGTTCTGAGATCCTTGAACTCATATTTTGCAATTGGCAAAACCGACCATGAAACGTGTGTGTTAGAGAGAGACAGAGCGAGAAAGAATGAAATTGTTTTCCTGACTCTGGCTATAATAATTATACTATGTGGTGCAGATTTTGCACTCTACAAGATATAATGACGATCATATGATCATATAATCATCCTCTACGTATCTTTGAAATTATGGATGCCACAGATTTTCGCCCTTTGTGGAGGCGGAAGTGGGCGGGGCGAAGTTTTGAAATATTTTTGTAGCAGTGACACAGAAGTCTGGATTCAAAACATCGTTGCTCTAGCTCTTATAGTCTTTGTGCTCTAGGCGCTGAAGAGGACGGACAGATGGACGGACGGACGGACGGACGGACGGACGGACGGACGGACGGACGGACAGACGGCCAGACAGACAGGGCTCAATCGACTCGGCTTTTGATGCTGATCAAGAATATATATACTTTATGGGGTCGGAAACGATTCCTTCTGGTCGTTACACACATCCACTTTTACCACAAATCTAATATACCCCAATGCTCATTTTGAGTATCGGGTATAAAAATACTGTCCATTAAAATATCTCTAAACTCTAGTCAACAGACAGACACGGGCCTCCATTCCCGCCTATGTTCTAGACCATGCAGCCGATTCTCTGATGTTCATAATAAAAACATCCTTGATCAGCATTAACTACCGAGTCTATATAACCATGAAATGAATGTGCATGTATGTAGATCTATCTGTGTTTTATTCTATCGTCGAAATTCCAGGGTATCCGATTGGGTAGAGCTTTGTGGAGAGGCTTGCCAATACTATTGTTGGGCTAATGTCCTTGTGCTACCCAGAAGAAAGCCGCCCCTCCGTTCCCGTCACAATTTTTGTTGTTTGGATCAGAAAATTGTTTTAGCTGCTTTTTTATTGCTCGCAATAATTAGCAAACGGGCAACCTACTGAAACAGCGATCGTGTTTAATTGAGCGTGCCCCGGCAAGGCCAGAGAGTTTCTGTTTTGTGTCATTTGTCTTTAATGAAAGGTTGCCCTCTGGCCAAGCCAGACCAGAGACCAGACCAGAGCAGAGCAGAGCAGAGCAGAGGCAGGCCGCTTATTGTGTTGTTGTCATTGTTTCATTGTCCTACCAAGCGTCTCTTTTGTTTTAAGCCAACAGCAATTTGAACATTGCGGCCAATTTGTCGATGAAGGCGCAAAAACACAAGAAACGGCAGAAACACAGAACAAAACACGCGTGCTGGTGTCCCCATGGGCAGGGCCAGGGACAGGCACAGGGAGAGGGAGAGGGACAGGCACAGGGAGAGGGACAGCAGCGACTGCTGCATACCCTAAACGGCGAGCGACCATTAACCATGAACAGATGCACTCCTCTGACTACTGGTACGGACTATTCCTGGACATGGAACATGGACACGTTTAAGTACATGTTCGACACTATTTTAGGTATGAAAATAATCTACATAATCTACTAGTTCTTTACTATTTTGGATATCTAAATGCCACCCAATGAGTAGTTAATATTTACTGATTCGTGGAACGATCAGATCTTACATTTAAAGCGGAATATCATCTTCAATTCGCTAAAGAAATCTTCATTGTGAGTCCCGAATAATGGTCCTCAATGCCATTACGCCTAGGAATTCAAGGATTCATCGCTCTCCATAGATTACTCACGGACCCACTTAGCGTGGGTTTCGATGGGTTCTACTCTACCTTGGTTGGCCGTTTTTCGCCCTCTCGGTCCTCTGGGTCGCTGCCAGTCAGCTGTCCGGGTATCCTTGGCTCTGGACTTCAAGGATCGTTTGGCTGGTCTTGCCTGCAGCG
Source organism: Drosophila pseudoobscura (assembly GCF_009870125.1). Lineage (NCBI taxonomy): Eukaryota > Metazoa > Arthropoda > Insecta > Diptera > Drosophilidae > Drosophila > Drosophila pseudoobscura. The sequence goes on from NC_046683.1 coordinate 16,658,597, forward strand.
CTGCTTGCATGCGAGCACGCAAGGCGTTTGGGCCGGCGAGGCAGGGGGGAGGGGACATGGTCAAAGCTGTTCAAGACAACCTTTCCTGTCCTGTTCCCCCGTCCTGGCTGTCCCGGCTGTCCTGCTGTTTTGGCCAACTGGTGGCCAACGGCAGTTATTCAATATATCAACTTTTTGGCCTAATAAATGCACTAATTGCGGTTAAATGCATTTTGCATGCAATTATTATCATTAGGGGTTGGCTCGCACGTCGTCGTCTCTTTCCTCTCCCCTGCCATGCCACCACCCTCCATCCTTTGTAAATTGTTTCTGTTGGTCATTATTTTAATTGCCCCCGGGGCACGTTGGTGGCAAAAACCCACACCCACCCCCACCCCCAACCATTACCCCAAGGAGCGATGCTTTATTTTCAGATTATTATCTTTTATTTAGACAAAAAATTATATATAGACAAAAAAAAGTCGAATACTTTACATATTACAATTACAACGATTATAGAACTAAGCTAAAAAAAAATTTCTTTCATATTTCTACCCGAACATTAACATTTAGTTGTTGTTGCTGTTGTTGTTGTTGGTGATAATACATTTTGTGGTTAGGCTTTTGCTTTCTTTTTTTGGCTGCTAATTTTTACAACATTCAAATAAATTAATAGTATTCTACATCATTTTGTTCACGATTATGTTACATAGTATAAAATGAGTTGTTTTGTGAATAAATTACTTAGATCAAATCAAATAAATAAGGCAAGCACACACACACACACACACATATACGGTTATATACACACAGACACGCACGCACACAGAGAAAAGCGCAAGGGCCAAGGGCCGGAGGGTTATGCGGGGCTCTGGATTCGCAATTCGGAGACTATTCATGACTATTCAAATCATTTGAATTGTGGGATTTTAAATACTCTTTAACGAAGCAAGTTTTTCAAAACGTATCGCAATATTTTGGTTTGTGGAATCGAAGCCTTGGAATATATGAAAAATGAATATAAATGGGAGCTTTGTTGGGAAATAAATATAAAAATGTCCAGGAAATACATACAGATATGAGCATTATGATCTTACAAAAGGTATAGCACTCGAATTGTATTTGCATTTGAGCTTTGCGTGGCATGGGGATGAAATATCACGATCCGGCCCCGCATAACCCCACTAATACACACAACACATACAGATACGAATGCGGGATACAAAAGCACACATAACACACACACACACATATGTAAGTACATGTCCATTTAGCTCTCCGAAGGCGCTGCTTCCTCTCAGACCTGGATCTGATCCTCGTCGTCCGACTGGGCCTGCGAGCAACTGTCCACCGAGCGTCCCGGCGGACTGCCCGGATTGAGCGTGGGACTCGGCGTCGAGGGCGGATGCGGTGGCGATGCGGAGGCGGAGACGGAGACGGAGGGGGGTACGCCGAGCATGGGCGGGCTGCTGGCCAACGGCTTGAGTGGGCCGCCAGGGGCCGGGACCGAGGACGCTGGCGGCGGACCATTGGCGGCGGCTGCGGCAGCTGCTGCATTCTGGTAATAGCTGCTCAGGGACGACAGCGAGCTTGATGCGGACAGGTGGGAGAAGGGGGCAGTGGAGGCGGAAGCGAGCGGGCCGACACTGGGCACGCCGGCGTACAGGTTGTAGGGCAGGGGCTTCTGCATGGCGGCGGCAGCGGCTGCCTGGCGGTAGTAGATGTCAATGCTGGTGTGAGGCGTTGGCCCGTGCGCGGCAGCCGCAGCGGCCCCAGCGCCGGCCGCAGCCGCATACGGCCAGGCGCCCAGGTACGGAGATCCCCCGTACAGCCGCTGGAAGGCCGCAAAGTTTCCGGCCTCGGCGAGCAGCTCCAGACCCACCGCCGTCTGGCGCTTCCACTTGGTTCTGAGAGAGAGAGAGACTGCTTTAGGGTGGTGCTCGCATCGGGGTCACCAGGTGGGGAGACCTACCTTCTGTTCTGGTACCAGGTCTTCACCTGGCAGTCGCTCAGATCCAGCTTGTGGGCCAGCTCCTGGCGCTCTTGAACGCTCAGGTACTTCTGCCGCTCGAAGGACTTCTCCAGCGTCTGCAGCTGGTGGTCGGTGAAGGCGGTGCGGGCCTTGCGCTGCTTTTTACTTAGTCCGCTCATGTCGTTGGTGGAGCCGCTCTTGATGCTGTTACCATCATCGTCCTTGCCGCCTGGAAGAAAGAGTCGAGCATTATAGCAAATACAAACATACATAGGATTTGATTCATGGACAACATTTATCCATTAAAATAATACTGGTATAATAATGATTTCTTCTAAAACCCCCCTTGATGTGTTTTTGGAACAACGCTTTTCATACAAAAGTTTCCCAAGCAATTCATGTAATTACATTAGATGCAATTGTCAGCCAGTCACTACAATCTTCTACAAGGTGATGCCATTTAAAGGTCTAAAAGGTTGTACTCAAATTCGAATTAATCATCTCATCCTTCGATCTATGAAGGGAAGGTCCTACTTGGGCCCGCCAGTTTACGGGAAATGTGTGTATACTCGTAGTTCATGGCCAGTCTTCGCATCCCGGGGCCAGTCGCCGTGGCAGTTGCAGTTGCAGTTACAGTTAGAGCCTCGTTTATGGCCACGCAATTGCCGCTTCCGCTCACAAAGCGGTTGCCCTCCGTCCTGCCCCGCATCGGCGCTTCGTGTGTGCAAGTGTAATAAAAATGTGTAGCAAAATGTCTAAACTTGCCCCAGCAGAGAGGGAGCGTGCTCACCCCTTTGCCGTCGTCTGAGAGGTTTCTTTAGGCCCGCTTTTCCACCTTTTCCGCGAGTTCCGCGAGTTCCGCGAGTTCCGAAGCCGCGGGGCCAGGCGCTGCTCGTTTGCCTTTTAGTACATAGAATTTATGTAAATTCATCCGATTGCGGTTCGCCGATAAGCGAGAGCCAGTTTTTTGGGCCACGGTCAGGAGGGGCTCCTCACGCGGAAAACTCTCAAGCGTTAAATTATTTAAAACGAAAATTTGCCAAGTGCCACACTCGGAGGCAGTCAGAGGTGCTCAGCGCGGAGTGGCGGGGTGAACGGGCTCAGCGAAAGACGAGAGGGGGTTCTGCAGAGGCAGAAGACGTTGAAGAAATCAGTATTTTGCCAGAATTTGAAATAGCTTTCAATTGATATTATGGCTAGATTTAGAATTATTTACAAATTGGAAATTATCCCCCATATGGTCTAGAGGGAACCCCCTAAACAGATAAAACTAAGACGATAAATGCCTAATTGCAACGATAAATAAGCGACAATAATGCAATTGAATAAAACTCATTTACAATTACAGCAAATTACTCACGAATGCTGGAATTGCCGCCTCGTTAGTTTATTGATTTGCAGGCGATAATTTGCCGAGCAGCTGATTGACATTTCAGAGAAAGCGTTTTCGCAATTAAAACGAACACTAAAGGTCAATTAATCGCAAACAATGCTTGTTGCCATCAGAAAAACACTAATTGAATTACTCTGGACCCGGACAATTCCGAAAAATGGTTTTGAAAAGCTGCTAGCAGATTGCCAGTGTTTCAAAAAGGTGCATTAATATTTTTTAAAATTAAAATTATCAATATTTTCGTCCTTTGACTTTTTTTTTGTTCGTAATTTCCTCGATTCCATCGGCAATCGAGCGACGAATTCATTCGAATTGATGGATTCCAGCTTTCTCTGCCTGGAGGCGAATCATTTAGCCCCAGAGACAGAGAGCGATAGAGAGAGAGAGAGGGGGCAGTGCAGTCCCAAAGGGAGTGAGAGGGAGTAGTGGACGCGACTACCGTTTATAAAATTGCAATTGGCAACAGGAAATTGCCGTAATAAATGCCACAAAACAGAGACCAGATGCAGCCGGCCTGGCCCAAAGAGCAGTGCCAGAGAGCCAGATGAGCGGCGAGCGAGTGGAGATCGGAGTGGAGTGTGGGGTCTGGGGATGAGCAAACAGACTGCAACATTTTTATCTGTTTTGCTGTTGTCGTTGCAACAGCAATAACTGCTGCCATGGGGCATCTATTAAAAGGGTTAAATGCATTTTTATAACAATTTCCACAATTAAATGATTGTCAGGGACGCAGAGAGGCCATGTGTGGGGCAGTGCGTGAGAGAGGTACACACACAGACAGATAGAGAGAGGAACCGCCAGATAGAGAGAGAGAGGGAGAGAGAGAGAGACATGTAATTATTTGAGATTTGTTTTTTGCTGCGTTTTTAAACAGCATTTTGTTGCTGCTTTCCCCCAGAGAGCCGCCAGCTCTGCCCTACCCCTCGAAAAAGGCCACGCCCCCCACTCTGCCATAATGGGCTGTTGCAGTGCAGGTGCATGCCCCCCAACGGGCGGACTGGGGAGCCAGAAAGGGGGGCCTCAGAAGCTTCGCAATGACGCAAACAAAGCGTGAAAATGTACGTTTTTTTTTTCTGTACCACAGCCGCAACATCAGGTGGAAAAACTACTAAAGCAGCAGACTCGAGAATGTAAAACGGTCATGCAATCGTTTTTACAGTTTGTTTTCCAAAGCGACATCAAAACAGAGCGCGCGCGCCCCAACAGCCCCAACAGCCCCCCCTCTTCACCATGGGAAGCGCCTCACGCCTAACAAAAGATTTAGGCAACGAACTTGAATCTACGAGTAAGTACTTGGGCCTCAATTGATTTAGTTTTGATTTCCATACAGCACTTGCCGAACTACAGTACGTTTCGAAACCATATACTCGGGCTTTGACCGCAGGGAAACTACTCAAAATCGTACGAGCAGAAGTCAAGCGAAATATACAATTGGGTTTCCTTAATATTCAGCTCAAGGTACTGCAGATGGTCTATAGAGTTATTATTGTTAAAATAGTTTCCATAGCACAGACTGTATTTTAATATCTAGCCCTGGAGAAGTGGTGTCTCTGGGAGACCTTTGTATATGCTGTAAAAAGCTCTCTGATGACTCCAACTTCCACGCTAGATATTAGAGATCTAGAAATCCCCTTTTCCAGTACACGGGAAACCCTGAGACTAGGTTTTCCAACTACTACTCCATCGAAATTATCATGGTCATGTTTTCCATTAATATTTCACTTCTTCTTCCTGTAAAAGACTGTTCTGAGGACTATTTGAAACTTCAAAGATTACCGCACAAAAATGACACTCCATCAATAATGCGGCTATCTGCAGGTTGTTGCCTGTAAAATCTTGTGCTCTAGACCAACTCCCGTCCCCCCCCCCCCCCGCCAGTCCCCAAATAGTACAGAGGCTCACCTCACCATTACTACAAACGCTGTGATCGTCCATGTGTCCGCTGCCACTGCCGCCGGCGCCTCCATTGCGGCTGCCCGCCTCATCGCTGTCGCAGTCCTCGTTCTCCTCGTGGTAGTCGCTGCTATCGTCCAGCTCCGCGCCCGTCGGTGCACCCACAGCTCCGCCACCCACTCCAGGGCCCACTCCAGCTGCGGCTGCTGCCGCTGCTGCGGCTGCGGCGGCGGCGGCTGCTGCTGCATTGTTGCGTGCTGCGGCGGCGGCGGCGGCTGCCGCGTAATGCTGCTGCATGGCCGCTGCATACTGGGCTACGTTGAGGCCATTGGAGCCCATTTGGGTGGCGGCGCCACCGCCACCGACACCGCCACTGCCGCCACCGCTGGTGCCGATGCCGACCGACGGGGCGAAGTGGTTCAGCTTGGCGTGCGGATGATGCACCAGCGCATGCGGATGCGGATGCTGGTGCGAGTGCTGGTGCTGGTGCGGATGCGGATGTGGGTGATGTAGTGGCAGAGGGGCGGCCACTGTCGGTGGTGCTGCGACGGCTGCAGGTGGTCCAGCTCCCGCTCCCGCCACCGCTGATCCCCCCGATGCTGGCGGGGCTATCGCTGTCTCCAGGTGCTCCAGCTCGTTGTTGTTGCTGTTGCTGTGGCTGTGGGTGGGACTGCTGTCCCCGCTCGAGCTGGAGTTGTTGTTGTTGTGGCTGCTGCTGTTGTTGTTGTTATTCTGGTGGTGGTGGTGCTGCTGCTGCTTGTAGAACGCGGCCGCTGCACTGCCCGCCAAGATGTCGTTGATCATGAACCGGGAGCGATTCGGCTTGAGGTTCGACGAGGTGGTCGACATGTTAACCGCCGGCGGCTGCAGGCCCGGGTAGTGGTGGTGCAGCGGGTGGTGGGGGTGGTGGTGTTGGTGGCTCAGCTGGTGGTGGGCCAGCGCGTGCAGCGGGTGGGGCAGTCCGTGCAGCTGATGGTGCAGCTGTGGATGGTGCACTGGGGGCGTCTCGCTGGGCGACTGGGTGAGTATGCCCATCGAGTCTTTCATTTCCTTAGCACAAAACACACGCTTTTCGATTTTCCGCGCTTCCCGCGTCTCCTCTTCCCCCCCGCTCAAGTTCCACTTCACTCCGCGTCCGGCCACACGTTTTGGGGGCCCAGAAACAAACAAAAAATTCCACCGACTGCTCTGTCACGCTCACTGTTTTTGGACCTCTGGAACTGCGCTCTGGGCCTGGGCCTTAGAGTTTATTTCGAGTCTTTTCCGTCTGCGGCGGTGGAAACGTCGTGCGCGCTGTGGCTGCCAAAACGAGACTGAACCGCACCTGCGAGCGCAGCCTCAGCCTCAGCCTTTGCCTTTGCCTCTACCGCTGCCGCAGTCCGCTCTCGGTCTCGGTCTCAGTCTCGCTTTTCAGTCAGGGCGGCAGCGGCAGAGCCGACGGCGGCGGCGGCGGCGTCGGCAACAATTTTGCCACTTTGTCATAGGTGGGGTGGTGGCTTTGGCTTCCAGCAGCAGCGGTGGTGGCTCGTTGCCCGGGCCCGGGCTGGAGCGAGAGCGAGAGCGCTGTAGTGCTTGACGTGGCTCAGTCTCTCTCTCCGTTTGCGTGTTGCCGTCTCATTAGCCGTCCTGCTCTGGCTTAGGCGCCATGTTGTGAGCGAGCTGCTGGCCGGTGAGCGGCGGCCGAACCCACCACGTCGACCGAGCTCTGAGCCGTGGTGGGTTTCGCTCTCTCTCTCTCTCTGGGTCTCTTGGTCTCAGTTTTTATGGCAACTCGTCGGCGAAACTGTGGCAAATGTCGGTCAAATGCCCTCGGAGCTATAATATTGAAACGATTGGAGTCTCTTCCTGTGCTGCTTCTGCAGTCTTCTCCTGCATCCTTCATCTGCTTCTATCTGATGATTTTGGATGATTGCATGGAGTGGGCGGGACAGTGCCGGAGCATCAAAATGGCGCTATAACGGGGTCGAGGAGTATTTGGGTTCAAACTGTAGTTTGATAAATATCGGAAAACTTGTGGGAGTTTGAATTATCCGATGAGGATTCGACATTAAGGTCTATGGTTTTATACGATCTAGAACTGGCTTTAAAGATTATTTATTTAATTTTTTGGCTATTTTTGGAATTACTTTGACTACTTATTTAAATTATTCGGGTATTTTGCTGGGTAATATGCATTTTTCGTCCTGCTCTCTCCTGCCTCGCATCAATATTTATCTTGAAAGGCTGCCAAGAAATGATTTTTCGATTTGCGGATGCTGATATCTGATCTGAATCTGAACAAAGAAAGTCAATAAATGTGTTAGCATTAACTGGCAAACAAAACAGACTAATTATGTGGATGGACATGGTCTGATCAATAGATATGATATGATATGATATCACATGATAGATAAATATGCGGCTGGATGGATGCGGACAACTGTTAAACAGTTCGCAGAAGATAGAGGGGTGGGAAGAGGAGGCTTCCTGCAGCGACCGGAAAATACGGTCCGCCGAATGCATGCCCAAGAGCAGAGCCTGGCAACTGTCCAGGCAGCAGGGCGGTGGTCAGTGGCATAAGGCAGAAGGCAGTAACCATCGAGTGACTGGTAACTGGTAGCTGGTCAAAGGCGGAGACAACTGCGCATTGCGGTTTGGCCGCAGTTTTTACGAGCAGTACATTTGTTTTTCACATTTTGCTGGCTCGTAGGAGCTGGGAGCCGGGGGTCGGGAGCTGCTGTTGTGCGAGCACAATTATTATAAGCATTCAATTGGAATTGCTATTTGGCATTGGCATTGGCATGGGCATAGGCATAGGCATTGTCCGTGGTATTCGCATTCACATTCGGATTCGACCGCAGAACGCAAAACGCACGCGAAGGGAGTGGAGTGGAGTGGAGGAGGGCGACCACAGGATATGCGACCTCGTCTGCCAATTATATGCATTTAAGTGCAATAACCGTCATCAGGACGAAGGACACCGACACGGACACGGACACGGACACGAATGGCTCAAACAACGGTTCGATTGACTCCGCCAAGTCGCCTCCGACTCCAACGCCGACTCCTTGGGCCCTGTGCGCCGCATTTGATGCTTGAGCAGAGACCAGACTCTAATTATTTTAATGCTCCTCGCAATTGAAGCGCGCGCTTGCGTCCTTCCTCCTGCTCCTTTGCTTCTGCTCCCGTTCCCGGTCCCTTTCCCGCTCTAATTTCGTTGCACCTCACCACTAATGACCTACGCAGCTCACCTGACCCCCGACCCAACTCCAACCCCCAACCACAACCCAGGGCGAACCGAACCGAACAGAGCCGACCTTTTTCCCGGTCCGCACTCCCGGAATCAATACCAATCAAACGTGCGCCGCTCTCGACAAATTGTATTTCCACTACCCCCTTCCCCGTTCCTCTTCCGCCCGTGAGAGAAGCAATTAGTCCTTGGCCAACATGTGGCCACAAACCGAACCGAACCCAGCCAAAGAAGAGCCGAGCTATTGGCGTGAAATTTTAATTGCCATCTCGTTGTCTGGGTGCATGGTGCATGGTGCATGGTGCATGGTGGATGGGGCAGAGCTGCCAGCTAGTCGCCACAGAGCCTGGGCTGAGGCAGAGGCAGGGGCATTGTCTTGATGCCATTCCAAGGAAGCTACGCAACGCCTATGTATGTTTTTTCCCAGCTCTTTCAACGTGTCATGGCTCTCGCCCTGTGCACTGTGTGGGAGAATATTTTCAAACAAGGAAGTAACTAGAGATAGAGGAAGAAATTAGTTGAATTGATTTGAAACAAAGATCGCCCATCAAGTACGGTTTTGCGAAACCTGAGTCCTCAGACCTGCTCGCAGTGTAGCACTTTGTGGCACCCTCACGTGCTAGAGAGATCCTTGAGACTCAGTCAGAGACTCAGGTGAAGATCGCTTCATTTGGTATCTTCGAGGTTCCTTGGCCGGAGTTCGGATAGCTCCAAAAAGGGCCCCAGGGAACCGAAGTCATGGCAGTGATACAATAAGTTAAGGACTGTGTGTTTTGGGAACCCACGTCGTTCAATTTAAAATTCAATTTCAATTGAATGGAATTATTTCGACCATTGTTAGGCTTATAGTCAAAATCATTTACTATACCGTAAGGGATAATACCAATCATTGAGCTTTGATGGGTGATAACCGAATCTTGTCCCAATCGCACCATATAAAACTGTCCTTTTTTTTATGTGGAAGAGAAACGATGGGAAAATTGAAAGCAAAACTTTGAGCTGGATTTCGTTAATCGTTTTTTAATCCAACAAACAAAAGATGATCGCTTCAGGTACGCTGGAAATAAACAACACCTAAAATCAAAAATAAAGAAACCATCATTCAAATAAGTCGGGGCATTCCCATACCAATGCAATAGATTTTTGTATGTGAATATTACATCCATAAGAAGATGAAGAATCGGAGAAATTGGGACCTCTGGACTGTCGCTTTTTCCATTTTCGTGTGCCATTTCCACATTGCATAGACAGAGCATCCTCTTCTCTAATCAGATAAATACTGGTCAGGATATCATATTCATACTTCTCGATTCGGACCTGTACTACATTGTTTCTTCCTCTTAGGGCGTAGCGGAATTTGGCCAAGCCTGTCGCGAGGATAAGTGAGCTTCTGGCTTCTCTGAGCCTCTCCTGGAGGACACTAAAGGAATATCCAAATTTCCATTCAACGAAATTCCGAATGAAAAGTCTTCCCCGAAAATGAACTCGAATCACAGATCAACCCACATGCGAGGCCCCAGCGGAATGCAAGCTCCTTTGGCAACCATCACTGGCTGGTCCCCATCTCGGTCCGTCCCTCTTTCTGGTGCGGAATCTTAATCGGCATCTTTGATATTATAATGTTCGTGTTGCTGCGTGGACAAACGTAATAAAATAACTGATCGTTGTCGCTGATAAGTTAATTTACTTTTAATGTGTTGCCCTCGACGAACCCTCGGCGAGCGAGCATCTTGCGACGTGGGGGTAAATGGCTCTGTAGGTGACAAAGGTTCTCGCTGGACCAAGTCCCGTCCGCGGCCAAGACTCAGCCAAGACCAATACTCTGCTATTCCTTGTTTTGGGCTCTTTTTTTTTTATCGGGATCTTACGTTTCACAGGATTTCGGGTATACTGTATTGTTGGAGATGTATGTAACTATGTGATCAGACTTTTGTGATCAGACTCCTAATACCACGTTTCATTTAATTTCATTGAATGTTTGAACACCTGGCTTTCGAGCAGAGCTAGAGGGTGCTAGAGGGACGCGATTTTGAGTACTGAAAGAATACCGTTACCCTCTACTCTCACACTCTCTCTTTGTCCGCGCTCTTCCCAATGACGGAGTAACGGCCGGAGGATTCTTCGCTGGTGGGAAGCGAGTGATAGATTCAACATCGCTGGTCATTAGATGGAATGAGGCTGGACAGTGTTTATGTATTGTTTAAAAATAATGTACAGAAACGGAGTACCCTCTGCTAAGCTGCTCCGAAGATCTTCCAACAAAAACTGAAATAAACCCACAAAATACTCAACCCCTGACTTCATCGATCCGCAAGGGTAACAAGATATTCGGTGCCACAGGTAGGCTGCATTTTTCGTTTTATTTTTAGTTGGTCTCGCTTTTTTTTGTTCGTTGGTCGCGTGTGCCGTCGATGGCCAACCTTGTTGCCAACTGATTTGTCAACAACGTGGCCAACAAAGGTGTTCTCTCCTTCTCGCTGGCGGGGCCGATTTATCGCTGCTCCAGATCAGTCAGCATGCCAGCAACACCAACAACTACAGGATAAACATAAAGCCCCGATTCCGAGCCCGATTCCGATTCCGATACTTGGGCCGACTCTTGGGTCGCCATCCGTCGAAGTCGTTCTAGAGCGGCGCTCGTTTCAAAATTGATGTCGCCACACTAAATGGATGCTATTTAAATTTTTACTGCCTGCCTGCGACTATAAATCCAATGCATGCCTGGATCCTAGCCAAAAAGAGACGTAAGAAGGCCCAAAGAAGACAGGGTCTGAGGCTCTGTATCGGGCCTTGGTCGGCTTTTAATGGCTCAGCTTAGCCTGGACGGCTAATCAACACCTCGCTGCGATTGGGGATTGAGGATTGAGGATTGGGGCTTGAGGAGGAGCTATTTGGGCTGGTTCTTGCCTACACTAGAAGAGAGTTGCACACATGCGAATGGGAATGCTCTCCTGACGGTCGTTATTCATTAAGAGGCCTTGCCTTATCGCCAAAACATTTCCAACTCGAACCAAGTCGAGCCCGGACAAACAATGTCCATCAAATCTGTCAGTATCAATGGCAAACAACACTTTTTGGGATCGTTTTGGTATCGTCTCGGGATCGTTTCGGGGATCCGTTTCAGCTCGTGGCACAAAAACCATTCTTGAGCAAGAAATTTCGTCTGTATCTATTATATTTTGTTAGCAATTTGTAAATAGCCTGAAACTTGTCGATGCCTCCCCGATGCTCTTATCTGGGGATGGGCCTCTTAATTAGGAGAGCAACCGGCTTAAACGGCTCTGCCGGGCGACACTTGCCACATTTGCATTGACCATAAAAACATGCTTATGCATTTCCAAATGCAACCACTTAAATATCGGAGGAGGCAAGAGCCAAGTCGAGACTGTCGACGAAGTGAAAATGTATTTTATGACTCAATTTGGTGCACATAAAACGAACAGGGGGAAAGGGAAATATTTTGTGGCCTAAGCCATTCAAAGTGCAACATTGTCTGGTGGCCGAGACCTGTGTGTGTGTATGGGACACCGATAACGATGCCGAAGGTGTGATGCACAATGCCACAACTAGGGATGGCAGCGTGATGGGTTGCCTTCGATATCCTATATTCTGTGCAACGCTGGATGCCAAAACTGCCTTTTTCTGATCCAAATTTCCCCTGGATGTTTGAAAAATGCAAAGGTTCTCTGTATTCCCCTCACTGTACTGTAGCTTCTAGTATTTTGTATAACATGGTCTCAAGTATCTTTCCATTTATATATGCACATTTACTGACGGTGGTGTGGATGATTCTATATCTCAAGCCCTTTTTGGAGTCGTCACTATCCTCCATGGGGTTCTGTTCCAGGCACGATACTCAACTTCCTTGAGATATCTACAGGTTCTGTAATCCGGCCACAATTTTTAAGGGTCTTTATCTATATTCTCTTCATGTTTCAACTCACGAATTCCGAATCTCTGGGCAACTGCTGGCACGATGTCATCGCTATTGTGTTTTTTTCGTTTTTATTTTGGAGTCCGGTGAGTGCCGTTCGATAGTTATTGTTGCTGCTTGGCTGATTGTTGTTAATTTTTATGTGCAATTAATCGGCTACGCGCATTGAGCATTTATAAGCATTTCTCGCGCCAACGGGGCTTGGGGCAGGGATCGCCTTTGGGTTCCCAACAGAAAGAAATTAAGTCGTTTCGAATTAAAGTGAAATGCAAAATGCGCCTGCACCACTGCACCGCTGCACCGTCCCATAAAAAACAGCAGCCGGACCAGCGGCAACATTGTGAGCTCTTCGGAAGGGCTCCGGCTGGGACTGGGGCTGGGGCAGGGGCAGAGACCTGATGATGGGCCATAAAAGTGGGCAAGGTGTTGAAGTTGGAGCCAAGGCAGCTGCTGATCGCTCATTGTCAGTCTCCGAGAAGGTTAACCCTAACCGAAAGTGAGAGATCTCCACTCCCCACTTCCCATTCAGAGGAGAATGCAGTGGCCGTGGCAGATGCCCCACAGATATAGCCAGATACCCCGCTGGGCAGCCGCTTAGGAGGATAAACTGCCGAAGGCAGGAAGGCAGGAACAAGTGGAAGGAAAGCTGCTGCACAATCAACCCAAAAATGTGAGTGGCACACACAGCCACCGGTGGCTCTGGCATAAATGATTTCCGCAAAATGTAGGCCAAGTCCCGATCCTTAATGCCACATTTTAAAGGGCATGAATCGAACGCCCATTTGCCCTTGGCCTATGTGAGGTAGTCTTTGCCTAAACCACTTGCCACTAGCTACTTGCCCCACCAGGTTCGTTCACCACTCTCTTGCCACTGGTCCAACCTCAGTCGGTGCTCAGTCGCAATTACAGAAGTTCATATTCGGCTGCTTTTAGGCCTGATTTATACACCCTTGAAAAGGGTACTCAGATTCAGAGATATGGGAATGGGAATGTCTTCAACTTGCAGTCATCTTCTCTTCTAAAAGCTGTTTATAAGTCGCAGCCTTTCGGATCGCCAAGGGTATGAAAAGGTTCGGCCACCAAAGCTGGTCTTCTATTCATTCGGTCGGTTCTTGTTCAATTGTTGCACCACCTCCTCTCACATCCACTGGTACCTCACACGCACACACACAGTTGGCTTAATTGCCATGGCCGAAAGTGGCAAAGAAATGCAGCTCACTAATTACAACAACAGCAAAGGCAGCGGCAGCAGGAGGAGGCAGCAAGAAGGAAGCAGACCAGAAAGCGGCTGCCACAGGAATGAGTCTCAGCCAGCCATGTCGTTCTCTATACGAGTGTACTAGCCTCAGTGTGTGTGTGTGTGTGTGTGTGTGTGGTGTCCTTCAAAAAATCTAATTGAAGTGTGGCAACGTTGCATGTGGCTGTCGACGTTTGGTTAGGCCAGGTCGTACATAGGTATGAAATATATGTAGAATTTTAAAAGTCATAAAATTGCGGAATGTCGCCAATTAAAATTGTTGCACACACACACACACACAGACACACACTCGCAGGAAAGAAGGAGTGCGAGTGTGATGGGTGATGGGTGTTCGTGTTGCACATGTGACGTGACATAAATGCATGTCATGTTCGTTGGCTGTTTTCGGTTTCGTGCGCTCAGCATTTCTCCAGCCCCATTTCTTCGTTGGCCAACTGCATGAAGGGGCTAATGGTGGGGCCGGAGGCAAGGGACAAGTTCGCGCGCCAAAAACTATGCAACACAATGCGCGCAAATTGCGCAATCAAATTACAAACCCCCAACCCCCTACCCACTCCCTGCCATCCATCCCCAGGGTAAGCTTAGGCAATCAATTATAATGTTAGCATGCAAGCTTCATAATTGTTCAAAGGGCCAACGGGGGCAGTGGGAGGGGACAGCGACTACACTTGCGGAAATTATTGGCACCAGCCTAAGACAGAAAGACGGAGAGCACAAGCTCCGGACAGGGACTACCCAGATGACAGATGATCTGCTATGGCAGATCAATCAGAAGATAATCAGAACTTAAACTCCTCAGAAGTTTCTTTCTCATCGAAAGGGTTACTTTGAGGTCCTTTAGGTTCCTCCGGGCTGGACGTCAGGAGGTTGACAAGTGATCGACAAACATTCTCTCTCTTTCTCTCTCCCTTTACAAATATCCCATAAGCGAACGGCCACAACCGTTCTATCAAAGCATCTGATGGTTCTTCCACCTCATTCAAGGACATTTCTCCCGTCTGCCCTCGAGTTTCTCGCCGTGCAGTGTCGCTCCACGAGGAGCTGTTGGTGCACCTCAAAATAGGCGTTTTGGACCCACGGACTTGGCCGGAGTGGAGTGGAGTTGCCGCTGCCTTCGCTGATTGTCGTTGCGTTGTTAGCTTAAGTACGGTTCAGCCTTTTGGTGTCACGTCAGTCGATTGCCATGGCCTGGAGGGGTTGGCGAGGGGATGGGGGATGGATCGGGCTTGTGGTTTTGTCCAGCGGGGGTCTCGGTCTCGGTCTGGGTCGGGGGTATTCGGGTCTTTTAATTCTTAGCGTTTAACGTGACCGCGTGCAAATCTGCACTCACACGCGCCCGGACGCCACCCTCCTCCCCCACCCCCCCGAACACTCAACTTTGTACTCTTTAGCGCTTTTTAGTTGCGCTATGCATTTTCTGGGTGTATGGGTGTATGGGAGGGGGTGGGTGGACAGGGTTGAGCGACTTCGACAGGGTTGCACTCGATAGGGATATTCTGTTTTTCTTTTTTTTTTGTATCAGTCGCAGTTTGATTAATGACAGAATCGCATTAGGAGGCAATTCGGACAAGTGAAACGGATCAATCAATCAATCAGTGAGGTATTTCTTAAGAGAATTTCCATTTCACTTTGGTGACCTCTTGACCCACGGCGTGATGATTAATGTGCGCTTAAATGCCAGGCTCCCTGGACAAAGCTCCATTGTGATGGAACGGAAAAGGAGCCTTGGAAGGAGCACAACCATTAGGTTGTTTTACCTCTGTAAAACGATCCTTACTTCTATGATGGAAAAACGTGAAACTACAGCCTGAGGTGTGCCTGTAGATTATTCGAATACCTTGCAAAAACCACTGACAAGGCAATGAAAATAAAATACAATTAGTATAGATATTCCCTTGGTAGTACTACAGTCCTGTCAAGGTAAATCATTTATATTTAGGTTCTTGTTACGTTTCTTAAATTTCGCCTATACCCTGCTTCAGATTCCAACCCCAGAAGGTGCCGTACTTGGCCATTAAGTCCATGGTTCCATGTACGAGGTGAAAACAGGAGAAAAGAAGGAATCGATTTGAGCTCATCGCTAGTTGGCATTGGAAATTATGCAAAGATAGCGCCCTGGCTTCATTTTGGTTCATGGCCAAATATTTTCTACATGCCTTGCCCCACATCAAAGTCAAATGTGGCACCTATCGCGGCGGGAGAAGCTACCACTCCTTCCCCATCTCCTACTCTACTTTTGGCCTTTAATTGGTTAATTATTAACTGTTGTTGTTGAGCTTCCATTTGTATATTAGAGGAGGAAAGCTAAAATGTTATTGAAAAAAGGGGGGACTATCAAAGAACTTTTTCTTTTAAATTGGGCTATGTTGAGGCACCAAGTTTTCTGGGCAACTAATGCATCTAGACATACCCCTAGATCTATTATGCCCTTATCCTTATTGTGATCTGATGGCAGAGTCACCTATGGAGTTTGCAAAGGGAGAAGAGGTGTACTACGGTTCCTTCTCATCTGAAGAGCCTGAAGAGATCTGGGAAGAGACTTAGCTCACCGTTTGAGGTTTGAGAAGATCACCCTCCAAGTTATTTTGTACCTCCTTAGAAAATAGCTAAGAATATGTTCCAGAAAATCGATCTGATGGAGCTGTACCAACTCTATATTTCAGACAGAGTAAGTATCTGCTGGAACGTATCCAAAGATCGGCTAATATACTTGTTGAGAGGTCTACTCGACGTTTGCGTGTGTGTCCATTAGCTGTCTGAGTACACAATTCCACAAAAAATCGGAATGCAGTTCAGAATTTTCTCTAGCCACTCTTTTCCCGCCCTGCCCCGGCAAACGCATTTCACGCATTCGTTGGCCGCACTTGGCTGGCATGCCTCCCATACCGTCCCAAGTCCCATTTCTTGAGCGCCTCCAATCGTCTGCCAAAGCAATTAAACTAACAAATATCGCAAACTGCTGCGCAGTCGACGCTAATCGCGACTTGAATAAATTGAATACAAATGTTTTCCAAACTGCTGGAGAGCTTGCCAGGCGGCAGGGAACTATTTGCACTAGTAGATTCACCGATTCCTGCATTGCTGACGGCATTATGCAAAGAAAGGCCAGTGAGGCAAACTTCGGAGTGCCGAGCGAATATATACCCTCGGATTTATGCGATTCATAAATCTATACTCGTACTGCCCCATCCCACGCAATGCCCCAAACCCCCAGCTTGATGCTGGATGTATTCCTTTGGCAGGAGCGCTCAGTCCGTTACTCTTCGTTTGCATACAAACCACGCACTGGTGGGTATATCCTTCTCACTTGGCTCGGGGAGAGACTGCAGCTCTTCGAGTGCATGTCGTGTACATGATTAATCACTTCTACTGCTGGGCCACACTTATATGTAGAGAGAGAGAGAGAGAGTCGACCGGCACTGCAATGATTTTGGGATAGGAGTATTATATTATATTATATATTAGGAGTATATTTGATTTGTTAGTTTATAAATCATAAATCCCGTCGTCAAACTCAAAAATTGTCTTGATAATTCCTGGAACTGAATGCTTATGTGGTTAGATCTGCAATTATTGATTCTCTGAACTTTCTGAAAGTATTCAAAAGCAAAGTCTATTTGAATAATGCCTATTGGTTCGGAGAATTCTGGAGATTGTCATGAGATCGTCTCGACTAGGCCTACAATCTTATATCATCTCATTTCTCTGCATCTCTCATGACAAGTACGTGAAAAATTGAGAGAGATCGCGGTCTCCGGGTAAAGCAATCTGGGTGGCCTCTATGATCTGGTCCGTTGTTACAAGTCTATTGGCGAAATGATAATACCCTCGCCATGGGGGTACATAAGGGGTACTGCTGAAGCCGAGGGCCACCAAACGAGCACGAAAATTAACTGTACTATAAAAGGTGGAAAATTGTGCAAACAAACCAACAGCCGGCACACTCACCCCTCCTCTGGCTGGCCTCTCCCAAGGGGGAATTTGCATAATTATGATTAATACAGGAGTGGAGAAAGAGGTCTGAGACTTTAGTCGGAAGAAAAAAGCTCTTGTTGGCCAAAAAACCTCAGCTTGTGCCCACCGTCCACCGCCCACCGTCCACCGCCCACCGACTACCGCCTACTCTTTTCATTCATTTAATTTGCTGTTGTGCTTTGTTTTGCGGTTCTTTCGCGTTTTCCGCCATAAACGCTTGCAATCAAATTCACATAAAATATTTCACACACCACAGTGGCAGCAATGGCAGCAATGGCAACGGCAAACAACATGAAAAAACGGTTTGCTGGTCATGCAAAAGCTAATCTCACCACCCACCACCACACATACATACATATGTACCTATGTACTAGGTGCATGTGTACATGCCCCACAGGCCCCAATACTGCGGCCCGCCCATTACATAGTTGGCGTTACTTTGCTTCCATATTGGCAATTGGCGTAAAAACTATAACACGCACAGGGGAGCAGATTGGGGGGCGATGCTTGATGGGAGACACGCAATGAGAACTTTGAAACACAACAACCGACCACCCAGAATGGTTTGGTTTGATCGGTGCTATAGGAACGATTACGCCAAAAGGCAAGACAAGTCTTTGACGAATCTTATTCCAGTTTGATAGTAGATTCGAATCGGATATTGTACTTTAAACAGTTCCCAAAGGGGCTATACATCCATACTGTTTTCAGTGTTTTTTTCTGGTATTTGTATCCCTCTTTGTGAGAGACTCCGAAAGCCATGCCTGGCTTAGAGCCCAGCCACCCGCTCGATGTTGAGTGGACCTTGAAGGGACCTCTGCGTGGCATTTAATTTGTCTGATTAGCATTTTCAGTCGCACAGAATGCTTGCACGCATGAAACGCATTAAAATTCGTTTCGTTTTGTGTTTCTATTCGGCTTTTCCAGTGGATCCATCATGGCTCAGCCGGAAAGGCACAGGCAAATAGATACGAATACCAATAGACGTTGCAGAAGCACGATCTAAACGTTTTTCCATAGCGATAAGAGCAAGAACCATAAAGTAGAAAACCTCAACATTGGGTAGCTACATCTACAGGTAAGCCCATTCCATCGATACGAATCAAAAACCCTACGAAATCGCTATTTAATCCATCTATATTTGCGGATATCCACCCCGCAGATGCTTTTTTAATTTAATTTTAAAAAACGATTTCTGGGGTGTTTACAAAATTCCAAGTGTGAGGAAGTGACCTACACATCCAGGCCTATAACACAATTTTTGTCTCGTGTTGAGTTATGCATAAGCGATACATATTATCCAATGTTGGTGGGGTTACCCTAGATATTGTACAGATGGGCGTGAAACAAACATTACCAAGCATTAAGATATATATTTTTTTATATTTGGTCCACATTATTGCACAATTATCCAGGGAAAAGCCTTCACAATTAAATTTTCCCCTGGTTGTACACAGAAATCCCCTGACAGAGCGCTCCCTACTCCACTTATGTACTCCCATTTGTGATGGGGAAAATGTGACAAATCATTGCCAGATCATCACTCAAATTTTGTTGTCTGAAGCAGATCCTGGACACGATGTCCTGTGACAGTTGATGAAGCTGCGGGCAGGACTCTGTTCGGCGTTCGGCCTGGAATAATCTGGGTTTTGGAGGTTTCACTTTGAGTTTGAGTTTGGGTTTGAGTTTGAGTGAGTTGTGGCCGACGCTTCGCTGTTGTTTGACGTTTGTTGACACATTTCGCTGTCATGATTGACGATGCCAGAACCCCTCTCCCTCTCTCCCTCTCTCTCTCTCCGTTGACGAGCAACTGTCGTGCACGCGAGGCTGTGAATTTATGTATGCCCTTCTGCAACAACTGAAGAAGCAAGAAACCAAACCAAACCAAACCAAGCCAAACCGAGCCAAGGAAGCCATTCCAGGGGCCATATCACGCCTCGGCATCCCTCTATCCCTCTATCCGTCTATCATCCAACTAATGAATTTCAAATGATGCGGCAATTTTTTGTTCATTCGTTATTATATCGTACGTTTTTTTTATTCAGCTCGTTTTTGCCATGGCTATTGAGGCCTCTCATCTTCCTGCTTGTTCGCCGGCAGTTTTTTAATTGCCAAAACAATTTCTCCCTCCCTCGATTGCTTACATTTTTGGCGCCGTGTGTGGCTCGGACGCGATCTATCTGTATCTCTCCATCCACCTCCATTGTCTTTGGGCACGGAAATGCTCTTCCTCCTGTGCCCACATGTTTCGTGTGGGCGTGGCCAGGCTTGTGGGAAGCTCCGCCTAACAAGCACGCAATATTAGGCGGAACAAAAGACTCAAAGGGGGCATATGCTGCAGATGAAATTTTTATAAGATTAAGAAATTCAATTTTCATATGCACTAGATGCTGCTCTAAATACAAAAAGCCAAAAGCCTGATCTGTGGAGATACAGATGCATGTCTGTATTTTGCAGAGAGAACTCGATTACCCCAGATATGTATGTATATCTTAAGCAATAGGTATTTATCTTTGAATAACACACTGCTACAAAAGACAACTTTTTTTTGAATGCACTTTTCAAGAGCCATGACCTCTTAAAGCCAACTTTGGGAGGTCCCCACGGATCATCGAATCGAAAATCCACACACACCTCATCTCCCAGGATATGCTTATTGTCAGAGGTATTTTCTTGAATGCTTAATCGCCAAAGAGTTGGTAATCAAAAACTATTTTTCAATGGGAAAACTAAATTAATTACCTATTGTTGAGGCGTGTGAGAGCCCTGAATATGGCTTAAAGAATACAACAACGAATCATTGGCAAACGTAAGTTGGAACAAAAATCGAAATTAGTGCAAGGAATTTACAAATAGAATTCGGTGCTTAGTGCAGTCTACAGATCAGATCTACTGGTGTATCTTATGAACTATCAAGCATAGACCTTGTTATGGATGACTTTCGACATGGCAGATCCGTCATTAGCTCCTCAAAGAAGCGAAACTATTTTTTACGTATCTTAGGGGATTTTTTTTCTAGAAAATACTGCATTATTTTTACAAGAAAATTAAGGCTTTTTTTGTTTAAAAAAAAACATGATTTAGTTTTTTGAAAGTGTCTCTTCCACTTTGTAGATCGAATTATTCCTTGCATGAACCGTTTATGGTCTTATGCTCGCATTATAATTCCCTCTACAATATTATATAGCCACCGTTGATTCCCTTCCCCTTTTTAAATTACAAATATTCACATACCTTTCTCGTAATTAGTATTTGTAGAGTGGTATTTGTATTTTGAAGGCATGCTTAGTTCTTCTAGTAATATTTAGTTCTAATTTTCCTCGCATATTAGTCTTACAGCTATCTTTCCTGCATGTTTGCTTTCGGTTCGGTTAACGCGTCACGCGTCATGCCGCAGCGCCCCTCGGTCGGTTGGGAGGGAGGAGGGCTGCGTTTTGCATGGGATCCGCTCGGTTCTGCCTTCTGCTGGTGTCACACGGGCCACTTGGCGGTGCAGTAATTGCATCACTTCTTGTAAGATGCAGTCATTGCATGTCAACATCCAAATAAATCAGGGTAGTCTTTTAGAACTCGGTGACAGCCCAGGCAGACATGGCTATATTGACAATCCTAATGATGATCCATAAATATTATGCATCTTGGCGTTCGGAAACGCTTCCTTCTGGCCGTTACTTACTACTACTATATCATACGAATATATCCCTATACCTTACGCCCTTAACCACTGTAATAAGCTACCTATTAATACGATTTAAATATGTTTATAATTTGTGTAGAAATCAGCGATCCCTCCCCTTCGAGCTCGCCCTCTGTCTCTATACTATTTTACCCCAAAGGTTTTCCTGTAGTTGTTACAAATCTGTAGCCCAAGTACTTAAAAAATATCTTAAATGAGTTTGTTCCCTTTTGTTCCAGTTTTTATAGGTTGAGCCACCCCCGGGAATCAGTCCGGAGTCCGGAGCCCAGAGCCCGGAGCCAACTAGCCATAGCCATAGTTTTGGTTATTGTTTTCTTTTTGGGAACTCTGTGTGGCCGTGTTGAAGGCATTCGCTTAAATCATTTCATGGCACTATCGGTACAAAAATCAAATGCCTTCGTTTAAACGAGCGATAAGAGAAATGCTTTCCTTTCCTTTCCTTTAGCTTTCCTTGCCAGCCCAGTCCGGGGTAAAATCCGTAGGGAAATTCACGCAATTAGTTGGTTGTTCTTGCTGGGACGTCGAAAAGGCGTCGGGAGGTGCCTGGAGTCGATTCGAGTCGAGTCGAGACTTCACCTCATTAACAATAATTTCGCTTTAATAAATAACGCTAAAACATGCGCTAAATAACATTTTTAGGCAGAGTCCTTCATGGGCCACGGCCTGGCCCTGCTTCGGGGGTTAGCCGGGGCTGCAGGGGTTACAGGGCGTTGAAATTAATGTGCCGCCAACCAGGGCGACACTAATTTGCCTGTGAACATGTCAAATCAGCCTCAAAGTAAATTTTACGCCAACGTTCAGCGTTCAACGTTCAGCGTTCAACGTTCAACCTTCATGTTCCCGGCTGGCGGTTGGCGGTTGGCTGTTCGGTGTTCGGTATTCGGCCGGGCTCCCTTCTCGGTGGGCACTTAATGAAAAGGTCCTTAAGTGCTTTCCAACGGTATTTTGTTTCCGTTTGTACTTTTTCTCTGACGTTGGCGTCGCCGTCGCTTGTCGTTGATTTGTTATTGTTGCCATTGCCGAGCATAAATCATCCAGAGAGACGGAGCGGAGTACGGGGAACGGGGCTCGAAGCCCTCCGAGTGAGAACAGGAACAACAAGCAGACCAATGGGCCACTTGACTCTGGTGGTGGCTGTCCTGCACGTGCAGGGTGCAGGGTGCAGGGTGGTGGCAGGTTCGGGGTTCGGGCCTTGGGAAGTGATTAAAGTCATTTAACCCACTCGTTCAGCACGCGGCGGCGGCGGCGCAACTTTCTGTTTCGACTCGACTCGAACTGAAATTAATTTCTAATTGCGCACAAATGTAGGCAATGCAAACATCCACTCACGCAGGCCGGCAAGTGAGTCACTTGTGGTGGCTGGAAGTACCGGGCGAGCACTGGGCATTCCCAGGCGACACAAAGGAGCCTTGAGAGGGCGAAAAAAAACACTCTGTGATCGCAATCCATAGCGCCAGAGGATCTTGGACAAACCCAGGAACCAAAAGAGAGCCCTTGAAATGAACTGTGGGATTATCTGAACTGGTACTTTGTGTATATTAATCTGTAAATGAATAGATATCCCAGCCGAATATGTATGTTTGACCCACATACCGCTTAGAGCCCCATAATGAGACGGGGGACCCGGGGAGAAAGTGATTTTGGTGGCCGAAAATGTCCCCCCTTTGATTAATTGACTGCCAGAATTTGTGTGGCTTTCGTAAAAGGGTTGTGTGGCCCGTAAGCCACGATTTTTTCGAGGGTGGACCCGGGGAAGCGCCCGGCCATCCCATCCACCAGCCACGAAGCTCTCCCTTGCGTATGCTAATTGAGCTATAAAAATACTTTGTGCCCAAAAAGGAAAAAGAAACAAAAAAGAAAGAAAAAAACAACGAACGAACATACATGGTCATAAAGTGTGCTTTCCACCACCCCAAGGAAATCTCGACTCGACAGATTTTCTCGGGCCAAACAAAGGAAACTAAGTCTGATAAAGCTCCTCGCAGGGGATTGGGCTGGAGGGGTGGAGACCCATGCGTGATGCTTTCACATAAAAATTATGGCATTCAAGCCAAATGGAGCTTAGGACGGCAGAAGAAGCCACCAGACCAGCCACCAGACGACCTCACATGCCACAGAGCTTTTCCTTCGTTTCTTTCCTTTTCATGGGGGGGGATTTGGGGCTGGCTTCGGGATTGGTCCTTTGCTTGGCGTTAGAAACATGATTTTTATTTTACGCAACTTAAGTGCGAACAATAAAAACGATTTGAGGCAGATTATAGCTCCTGCTGCTGCTCCTAATCCCCCCTCCACCTTCGGCTAAATCTGCCACTGCCTCTCCGGCCCGGGCCCGTGTCATAATGCAAATTAGTCATGGACGACGCATATGCAAACGCACTCCCCGCTCACCCGTCTCTGGTCTTGTTTGCCCTGGCATTTGTTTAGATTTATGAGTGTCAGCCGTATTATGGCCAACCACTTGACTTCCTGCCACGTGTGTGTGTTGGTTGTGTGACATTTTATGCCCCGCACGTTCCCAGCTCAACCTACGGTCCGCAGGCCCTTGCCCGTTCTGTCTTTCGGTCCAAGGTCTCGTCATCAGTATTTATAGTCAGTCCTCCACTCCCAGACGCCACGTCCTCCGCCTTGCACGTCCCACACGCCGCATACGCAACTTCCGCTTGACTTTCGCCCAATGTTTGCTTTGCTTTCCATTATATTTATTTATTTATTTTATAGATACTTTTGTTTATTTAGTGTGCAATTAGCTGTGGTTCATTGCATTCAAATGGGGTACTGGGAAGTATCAAATAAATACATATTAGCCCTTTTGAGGCATAAATGTAAGCCCAATTGAATAATTATTGATCATTTATGAATAGCTGATCCATTTGCTAGGAATAATTCCTCTACAGCCCATACGGATAGACAGATTTATCCCAAAATCAGAGGACTTCAAAGCATTTCCCCATTCCCATTGGCTCTCCTTCCTCCGTTCTGTGCATGTACGAGTCCTTCCAGCTCTTTGTATGCTTTTGTTGCTCCTTTTTTAATGCTCGTTGTTCGTTTTTCCTTTTCCTTTTAATTGAATTCCAGATAACCTAATTTGTCGCAACTTTGTCGCATCATAGTCTTCTAGCTCATCAAATTTGGATGGCACACACACACACACACCACCCTATCCTATCCTTATATGTAGGTGTTTCTTTTGGCTCTCTCCATTGCCCCCTGCCTCTTGCCCGGGGTGGCCAATTAAGGACGGCGAATGATAAGCCAAATTTGACAACAAAGGCAAATGATATTAACATATAAATTGCACAAAGTGCCGCTGATTTAGTTTTATTTGCTGGCAAAAGGAAACGGAATCACAGCAGAGTGTGGGACGGATATAGAAGTAGAGAGGGAGAGAGGGAGAGGGGGAGAAAAAGGCAGGGTTTGAAATAGAAGCACGGACTTTCGGCAATTTGTTTCTACATCTCTTTTGTCATTTACGTTTATTATTCTGATTTTCTAGCGCAGAAAAATAACACTTACGTGTATGTGTGACGACACCCCACACACACACACACACACACACACACACACACACACCAACGCATGGGGGGAGAGAGCATATCAATATGTAAATTGTGCAGCAGTGCCAGCCAAAAGTTTCCTGACAGAAAGTACTCGGCTCTCGCTGAGGCATCTGACGTCAGGCCAAACAAGAGATTCGGAAGTTTCACGCACGCACAGATACCAGTGAAAGCGACCCACCACCCAGCGTATATATGGAGCCCCATCTCCTTCACTCCTTCACCTCCTTCAATGAGAACGCCATCTCGCTTTGGCGCACGTTTCCGGCATTTGGCCAAGGCTTTGACTGTCTCCCGTTTGTTGCGCCCTTTTTCTAATGCTTACCCGGCTACGGCTACGGCTCTGGCCCCAGCACCGACACCGACTCCACCCAATTCTCTCTCTCTTTCGCGCTGCACTCTCTCTTGCCGTCTGCCGTCTGCTGTGGGGTTCGCTGAGCTTTTAGCCTTCTTTCACATACAATTTACTGCCATTTCAATGCTAAACAATTTATATTCTGACTTCTCTCACGCTCTGTCTCTCTCTTCCGCCATGTCTCTCTGCGCGTATATCCTGCTCTTTCTTCCTTTTATGGGGCACAAAATGTCGCCAACGGGAAATTGATATTTTCGCCCTACCCAGGGCCCTGGCAGAAGCACAAGTTTGGCACATTTTTCTATTTGGCACACATAGCCGCCGAGCACACACGGAGGGGAATGGATGCTGTATACACTGTACAGTGAGGCCGCCATGGGTTGCACACAAAGAGTGCTGAAACAAGAGGATACCCTAACAGAGGCATCTGTGGAAGACAGTCCTCAAGGACCTCAAGGCGCAGGGACTCTACGCGGTCTACACAGTCCTTCCCAGCCCATGCTTCACTGTATGGTGCCGCATACAATTTGCTTTAAACGTTAGCGGTTTTATTGTCAGCTCTTGGTTTGTTTTTGGCGTTGGTTTGGGTGCCCGAGACGCAGATTCCTCCTTTTTTTTTGTTGTTGTTGTTGTAAATGCGCGGAAATTGTTAATTTTATGGCCAGCCATATCCGTAGCTCCATTTCCCTGTCCACCGCCGTCCTCTTACCCGCTTCATTTCCATTCCCGATCTCCAGCTGCCGCCGCGCCGATGGCATTTCCAAAATGGCCGCCTCGCGAACAAAGCGTGACCTGGGAAGTGGAGGAGGAGGAGGAGGAAGAGTGCCACTCCAGTGGGGCAAGAAGTAAATGCACCAATCGCATTATGGTCGTCCAACGTTTTGGCCTCAAATCGCCAATTGGCAATTGGCAATTGCAGTTGCAGTTGGCTGGCAGCTGGAACCGGGCTATGGATCCACCATCATCACCTACCACCGCCGCCCGCCCTGCCCGTCCCCTCTCCGGATCTGTCCGCCTGCGGAGTAATGGCTGATCGACCGATCACTGGATCGATGCTTGCCAGCGACGTCGAAACGGAATCGGAGTTGGAGTTGGAGTCGGAGTCGGACCTCAGGCAGTTTGGCTCACGTTTTTCAGACATTTTTGTTTTGGCCCGTCTATAATTTTGAGCGACGGACCAATTGTTTTTGGAGGAGAGTTGGCCGGGTCGACAGTCGACAATGGCAAGAAATAAAATGCATTTCTGCTGCACGTCCAGCGGCAGGCCCTGCCACTGGCACCCCCCCACCAGCATTCTCTTTGCAGCATTTGTGGCCTTTTCCCTGGCATATAATTTGCACAAATTGCAATTTAGAGAAATAAGGGAATGGCAGGAGAGACGACAGTGACGAAAGGACAAGAATACAGCAACAAAAAGAAATCAAAATCAAGAAAAATACAAAAATTATTTTATTTTACAGTTGGCGCTACGATTTTGGGTCTGCCCTTTGGGTTTGTTGTTTCTCTTTTATAAAGAATTTATGGAATACTGATAGGTTTTTCCAGAGTCCAAGAACAAGCACTCCAGCACTCCTCAGTCGGATGACAGATATAGAAAAGATCGGTCTTTGGAAAATCGCTAGAAAAATACAAATAAAAGTGCAGCGCCTCCGCGGATCGGTGTGGCCGAGTCCTCCTCGATGGACAACCCCTATGAAAAAGCTAAACCTGCTATAAGCCAGATCGTTTTCGTCGCTGCCGATGTCGATGGCACTGCTAAGGTGGCACTGCCAACTGCTCGTCAGCGACTGGTGACTGGGGCGAATGGGAAACATAGAAATCACGTTTCGGCCATCAACGTTGCAAATGCAACAATTTTGAAATGTGTGCGGGTCGCAGCGGGCAGGAGGATGCAGAGGCACTGGAGGACGGCCGGAGAGACTCGATCGGGGACTGCAATATTTCTTCATTGTATTGATTATCGGTTGTAATGTTGCAAATTAAATGCCTTTGCCATCCATTCCACTCGGTAATCAATCAAACAATCAAACGCAACTGGCCATCATTCAACGTCTGAGGCGGGAATGGGACTGGGAACGGGAACGGGAATGGGACTGGGACTGGGAATGGAGGAGCTTGGGCTGGCTTCGAATGGAATTGAATGGAGGGACAGAACGATCTCGCTCGACCCTGGCTCGGGTTCGGGTTCGGGTTAGGGACTGGGCCATAGTTTGATGTTAGCAAGACTGTAATTTTGATATTTTTCGATCATTTTTATGAGAAAACTTAACAAAAATTAAATTGCCCGAACATGTTTGGGGTCCCGGCAGCGATTACTCGACTACGATAAGGAATTTATGCGAAAATTAAATGCCCAAAATTGATGGGGGGAAATCCGAATTGGCAATCGGCAATTGGCCATCGAAATCCGATTCGGGAACTGTTCATGGTCCGCATCTGTTCCGACATCGTTTCCCATTCAAGCTCCGAGTCCCCCCTGAGTCCCCTCTGAGTGCAATCGCGGTCAGATCTCAGCCTGATAAAAATTAATTATGAACAAGATCGGCAGATAGAGGCGACTCTCGACTCTAATTGAAAATGCAAACAGCAACAGAGTCTCATCTTAGAGTGGAAAAGCGGCCAACATGATGACTCTGAGGATGAGAGATCGCTCGGAGTCTGTTGTGGATTGTTTGGTGAAACTTTGTGCAACAATTAGCGGCAGCAACAGCAGCAGCAGCAGAGCTGCTCGTTGGTTGTTGCAAACGAGATTTACTTAGTGGAGCATCCACCCAGAGATGCCCATAATGAAGCACTTAAATTGTAAATTTAATTGTGTGAACAAGCGCCAAAACAATGCCACCAACAATGTCTGAACGAGTGCCATCGCAATCACTCCGTTCTTCACTCACGGATCGGTTATGGGCAGGAGTGAGGGCTTGCTCAAGGTGCTCAATGCGTGGAGCATCTGCAGCGCAGTGCCGAGTGGCAACATTTGTGGTGCCTCTGCATAGATCTATGGGTCTCCAAGTCCACAGGTGTTTAAGCCTCAGACAGAGGGACGGACAGACCCTGCAGATGTTAGATGACGACAAGAAGCGACCAAATTTGGCCACAAATTTGACCCCCACACACCCCGAAAGACTGAAATTTGATCAAAGAATCAGCATCACTAGCTTCATTCCATGAATGTGCTTGGAACCACGAATTGTGGCACATTTATGAAGGCATATATTGGGAAATTGCTCTCGTAGTTGATCGTAAAGAGTGTCTAGGGAATGATTGCCTATGAACCTACAAATATTTATTCATCACCTTAAGCCTACTCGTATTCATTTGATCTCTCGCTCTCTCATTCATTGGAAAAACAAATCAGGGCAACCCACCAACCCTCCGAAATTACCCTTAGACCCTTAGGGCCATCCATCCCTAACCTGAATGTTTTTTGTTCATTTTTTGTGCAGATAAAATCGCAGCGATAAGATCTGAAGGAGCAATGTAAATTACCACAAAAAGTGCAATGCTTTTCGGATCGGTTTCTAGAATCTAAAAGGCAAACGAAACGGGGTTCGTTCGGGATACCAGATGTCCATCAGGCGGAAGATTTGATGGCAGCCGCTCGAATCAACAGAACCTGAGTAGAACTGAGTTGAGCTGCTGCTCAGCTGCTCAGCTGGTGGCTGCTGGCTGATGCCTGATGGTGGCCCAAAGTGTTAGAACCAGTGGAGCCACCCGCTGGGCCAGATCCACATTTGGTTCGGGACGCGTGCCTCGCCTGATTAGCGAAAAATATTAATTTCACACTTTGATCGCATTGTCCCGTGCAGACGGAGACTCCAGACTCCAGAGAAAATGCGTTAATTTAATTTCAATTTAATTTGCGCTTCCCCTCCCCACATCTCCACAGCCCCGCTTCCACACTCTGTCGCTTTGGATCCAAGAACAGGCAGGTCTCGAGACAGGCCAGGTCATCATCAATCACCCGGAGCGGCTGCTTCACTTCTTCACCTCACTTGCAGGCTACCCGCTGCTGCTTGCTGCTGCGGCTGGACTGCTTGAATGATCGGACCCCGAACTGCTTCGAGAAGCGGTCTCGTCAAGTGGTTTTCGGGCTTATTGTTGCATTTTGTCCTACGATGGCCGGAGGCGCAGCCTTCAAAGGCATTCCTTGGCTCAGGCCCGAGCTCTTTTTATCTGCATTCATCAGTCGCCAAACAAAACAAGTCAACTGGCTTCATTTGTAATGGAGCTGGAGCTGGAGCTGGGCGATGGAGTTGGAGTTGGAGAAGTTGGAGGCGGCTTTGCAGTAGTCAAGGCTCTGATTGCCTTGCATTAATCATCCAGACCGAGCGAATGGGCTCTGGAGTGAAGAGACCCGTGGACCTGCACTGGCAGAAATTCCTATTGGAACTATTTCCATTTTTCATTGCAGAACTTGTGCTTTATCTGGTTTTCGCTCAGTGTTTAAGCCTTGCCTTAACAGTTTAGGCCGCAAAATTGTTTCCAGCTACTTGCAACATGCATCGGCAGCTTCGGCGAACAAATTTCATTGTTGTAATTGTTGTTGCGGCTTCCAGATGGAAAGGAAAGGGGCAGGGGGATGGGGATGGGGATTGGGCTCGGTTTTCATAATGATCGCTCTCCGTCAATCGATCGCAGCTCATTAGACACTTTAGATAGGTTTTCTGCCTTCCAGTTTTGTGGTCTGGCCGGAATTGCGATTTTATGTAATCAAGCGCTTAAACATTTACCATTAACAAATTTACAATAATTTATAAGATTTTGTGGCCAGCACTCGGCATCGTAACTGGATCCCTGATCGGATCGGTTCTCCGGCGGGGGCGGCCGGGACTGGGATGGGTCTGGGTTGGGAATGCGGCTAGACAATTGATCGTAAATGGCTTGGTTGGACAAGCTGTGTATTCCGTCAGTGGCTATCGATTACAGCAAGCAGCCATATTAAGTTGTACGCAACTGTACCACCTCTGCCAGTGTTGCAGTGTTGCAAGAAATTGTCAATGCATTCGAGAGCTACATACAATGTGTATCCATATCCATGGCATTGTTCCCTTTACAGTGTGTACCATTCATTGAGATGTTATAATTCTTTACTTCTTCTAGGATTTAAAACCTGGGACTGCTGGAAGTTCGTTGATATTTGAAAGTTACCGCCTTAGAAATGCTTTGAATTTAGAGACTACAGACCAACTCCCACCCAGCACCCAACCAGTCATATTAATTGTTTTTGGAGTATCTATTGCTTCGTCCGTCTTTGCATTTACTCGGGCACTTTGCGGCATTTCTTTTGAGTGGTGGCCGGCCATGCCACCCAACGCCCAACTAATTGCATTTTGATTTGGATTGATCATAGATCTGTGGCAGCTTCAGGGTGGCTGGCTCTGGACCAAATGCCGTATATGGCAACATTTTTCATGCCTGCGTTGGCGGTCCTTGGACGATGCTATCGTCCGACCAAGGAGTCCAAGTAACGCACAGTAGCCACATTTGGCTAAAAGATTCCGATAACAACAAACGCAAGCCGGCAGCTGCCGATCTGCTCCGCTCCAGAAGCTGCTGACGAGAGACAGGGACAGCGACAGGGACAGCGACAGAGGGTAGGCGCGAGCATGTTGGGCCCAGGCGCACTTCATTAATAACTTTTACATTGATCATTAATTTTTAAACGGCACCGAGCCCTGGCAGCGGCCAGCATTTCGATCCATTTCGTTCCATTAATCGTCGCCATGCTGGAGCTGGAGCTGAGGCTGGAGCTCGCCGGAGTGTCTCCCCCCCCTTCTAAAGGCCAGTAGCCGGCGATGAACAAAATGTGCAATTGCATCTGGAGGGCACGAGCTGTGGAATGGGTCTGGGAGATTGGGCTGCAAGATTGCTCTCAATTAGTGGTGGAAAAGGTTAGAGAACTGCGATACTGGATGGATGGATTATCACCAGACATATATCCATATAATTTCAGCCAATTCGTGCAAAAACTCTCCATAACGATGTAGACTTCTGTATTGATTATTTAAAATAATTTGTTATCATTTGTCTTGTTAATATTTGATAAAATGGGAATCCAGACCTTTCAAATAGCATTTCCGGCCATACTGATTGTATTTTGGAGCCACGTAATTGCATGTGCCCCTCCATAATGCGCACAGAGAAGTCGCCCCGAAATTGTGAAGCCTCCTTTATGCAAATGCCATCGTCTCCGGTTCGGTTCGGTCCGGCTCGGTACGGTACGGTCCGGTACGGTCCTAGCTGGTGGCAGTAACGGTGCTGAACATGCAAACTACCAGCCGTGAAAAATCTCGTTTTCAAATATTTTACAGCATTTTTTCGTGCCTGCCTAAACATGGAGTCGACGTCCTGCCCCTGAACCATCGAATCGGGCCTACATATCCGCACGTATGAGTGTGTCTGTGTGTGTGCCTGTGTGTGTGTGCGAGGTAGTTGGGGCTTCGAGCCTGGTCACAAGCCACTAAACATTGCCCGGAATCCCTGCCCATGGGAAAACCATTTGAAAATTGCGTTTAGCGTCGCCAGAACAAGCAACAACAACGACGGAAAAATAAAGGAAAATGCAGAAAAAAAAAGAAATACAAACAAAAAGCAGAGCAAACCAAAATAAAATCAAAATCGAAACAGGATAAATAAATGTGCACATTTCCGCTTGGCGCGCATATCCTGTCCGCGCTTCCTATCCAGCCAGGACTCAGTGGCTGCCCCCCTCATCCCATCCACTCTCATCCCCCGGCCTCGTCCTCTATCTTTTATATATATTATTGATCTGCCGCGCATAAAAAGCCCATTTAAAAACGGCAAAAAGAGAGAAACATTCAAAAAAAAACCCCCACACACACACACACAGTCACAGTTCACAGTCACCACTGAAGCGTTGCCGCCTCCCATTCCAAAATCCCGAAATCCCAAAATGCCGCTCCATTGAAAATTTCCTCAAAAAAAAAAAGGACCAGAATTGTGTAGAAAAATTGTCGCGCACAAAAACGGCAACAACATCATCATCGAATCGACGACAGCGGCGAGACTCGAAAATTGTAAAATTGGCCATTTTAGCTTTTTGGTTACGCTGGGCAATGGCTGTTGACTAGCCAGGAAAGGGAGGGGGGAATGCAGATGGGGATGGGTGGATGGATTGGCTGGTCTACTCGTACTGCTGGGGGGATTCTGTGTGTAACAGAATTTGGCTGCATTGAAGCAGAACGTAGCCGCTGAGCGGCTGGAAAAAATCGTTGGCAAATGAACGAAGCGAACGAGACGCTTTTTGGCCATACCCTGCAATCGAATGGTATTTTTGGCATACCCCCATGCCCCATGCAAGCTATCGATTTCGACAACATACTCCACGGTGTAGTGAAGTGATCGATAAAGCGATTCATTCAGGCTTTAACGCACACATGCCACATGCAACATGCCACAAGCATGTCCAAATACCCCGCAGAAGACGGGGCATCATTTTAGACAAATTCACGAGCCGTTGCACTTTTAAAAACCGTTTGCTCATTGCCATTTTCATTTGTAATTTCACGTACAATTTTCCCGTTTTCCAACAGTTTTCCTTGACTTCTTTTTGCCCTTTTTGTCCCAGCTCCAGCTTCAGCTCCTTTGATTTTTATCTCTTTTTTTTTTAAAGCATTTTAGTCTCTTTTATTCCTCGTCGATTTCCATTAAAATTCAATTGATGTGCTCGTAAATGGAGATGGAGCAACGGATAGAGGACGGATGTGCCCCGTCAACTATTTGTCTGTGTGTGTGTGTGTGTGTGTGATTTATCGAAGATTAGAGTAACATTCAAAATAAAATTGTTTGGTTAAGTGCTTGGCAAAGACGGAGGGCGGCGGACAGTCCAGGATGGCATTTTGGCAACAATTCATGTGGGATTTGTCAATTTTCCAATGGGGTTGGAGTGGAACACATGTGTGTGTGTGTGTGTGTGTGCAACAAAGATTGGAAAAACGGAACCATAGTTGCAGGCAGGGGTCGCAGGGTCAACTTTATAGAGCCATCAAAACGCGATTAACCCTTTTCGGCCTTCGCTTCTCTGCCTCCGTCATACATATTTCCGATTCGAAGGTGATTACAAGATTTCCGGCCATGGGCCATGGGCTCATATTTTGTGACTTCGTTCCCCGAAATTAAAACAAAAGTCGAATATAAACGGAAGTCATTTTCGGTCCGTGTATAATGAAATCATTTTTTGTATGGCTATGCCTGTGCCTGTGCCCGGGCCTCTGGCTTTGGCTGTAAGTAGTAATAGTACGAGTAACATGATAATTTTCAGTCTAATTTGCTTTCGAAATCAAAATGATGATGATGGGGGACGGGGGATGGGGAGCCCAGCCGATATATAATAAGTATGTAGGTAGAAAGAGGAAAACAGAGCGCGATCTGAAACGGGAAAGGGAAGCGTTTGCAGCATCTGCATCACAATGGGAGATCTGGTATCCGAGGGAATTAAGGTAGCGCAAAACTAATTAAAGCAGATAAAGAGTCGCATTAAAACAATAGATAGCCCTAGCTTGGGGCACGAGCAGGCAGCGGCAGAGGGGTGGGGAGCCTGGGGTGCATACATAATTGAGTTTCAGTTTGGAATCGTCCAACTCAATTAGATTCATGTGCGCCACGTTTTATTCCCCTCTCTCTATCTCTCTATATATATATATTTTCCTAGGTGATATATATCTCTTACTACTCGTACAGGTCTCCCTCTGCTCCGCTCCTCTTCGCCTTTGTTTTTCCGTACGCTTTTCACAAATTAATTGGCAAACTGTATCTACCGCACAAAAGCTGAACCCAGCTCCAACTGCAGATACATTTGTATTTGTAGTTGTATTTGTATTTGTATTTGCTTTTGTATCTGTGCGAGTGAGTACCTCTCGGTTATAATTACAGCGCCGCAGAGCAGCGTCAGGCACAACAATGGGCATTTGTGAAATTGTCACTGTTTAGCATATTTGGTCACGAAACGGTTTCGGACTGGTGTATTCTTTATGAGCCGCGTAGCCGTACAAATTTATGCGTTGAACCGATTTTCATTTATTTCGTTGCAGGAACAGGCCCGTTCTGAAATCAGCCATTGAAATGGCTGGGGCTGGGGCTGGTTCTGGCCAAAAGCCAGAAAATATTCCCATCAGATCTCCACTTTCCCCCCCCGCCACCGAATCGCCAGCGAAAATTAAATGGAAATTTCAACACAAATTTCCGCTTTCGATCATGTCAAACAACAAAAGCAGCCGCAAACAAAACCCCACCACTAAAATGGCTAAAGATATGTG
This sequence comes from Drosophila pseudoobscura, assembly GCF_009870125.1. Classification (NCBI taxonomy): domain Eukaryota; kingdom Metazoa; phylum Arthropoda; class Insecta; order Diptera; family Drosophilidae; genus Drosophila; species Drosophila pseudoobscura. The sequence continues at coordinate 16,693,111 of NC_046683.1, forward strand.
CATATTAGTGGTTCGCGTATCTGTATCTTTGTATCTTTTGTGCGAGGCAATTTCCGAAATACCAATACAACGCGTATGTACTATATGTACCATGTCCAACCACAGCCACGCAAACAGCCTCAATTACTCAAGGCACACATACTCGAACAGTAATTATATCAGGGAACACGCGTCGCATGTGTAATAATTAATAATCACCTCATTGGAATCCAACCGAAATTGAACCATTTTTACGCACAAAGGCAAGTGAATTACTCACACGATACGGACGGCATTCGGCCAGAAAGAGCTCATGATCAGCTGTTGATATTATTGATCATCTGCGTCGAAACCAGTCCCCCAGCTCGGCATTTTATCTGTATATTTTTTGAACTTAAAGGAGACCATAAAGGACACAGCTCAGCCAGGAATGAGGGTGATTTTATTCCAATACCAAAATTGACAACCAGTTAAATGAGAGAGAGTAACCTCTCTAATCCTAGCATCCTACTCTCTACCGATATGTTCTACAAGTGTTTGCCATTATTTGCAAGCCATTCAATTAAAGACACAAAAAACAATGAGAGAAAAACGAAAATCAGGAGCAATCAGCCTTTGAGTATTTCTGAAATAATATGAAAGACATTATGAGAGAAAGGTTATCAGATTGACGATCCCATCGAGGCTTCATCTATTGGTAAGCGCACATTTCGAATGGAAGGACATATACCACTATATGTCGTACATATATCATCGGGATTCTGATAGAATGGAGTGAAAATGTGTGTTCAAGAAGTGTGCTTATCATAAAGGATCCCAAAAACACAAACCCCATAGTTCCTGGTCCTATCTCCCATCCTATTCCAGGTATCCATCCATTTCTGTGGCTGTCATTGAAAATTGTCTAAAATTATATAGTCCTCTGGGTAGTATTCTGGAGTGTCAGTTTCGGTTCTTTATTGCTCCTTTTGATGCCATACCCTTCTGTTTTGTGCCTTGTTTTGAGGGATACATCGCAGTGGCAATGGAGCCAGCTAGGCTAGTCATTTGAAGGTACTCATGACTGAGAAGAGCTAAATTGTATTATAAATACGATCTGGAATACACTTATTTACACCACGGTGAGGGCATTTGTTCGATTTACCGAAAATTCCAACACCTGTGCTGCCTATCGTCTGAGCTATCGCCACTAGTAACCACAAAAACTAGCAGATCAAGGGTCAGATTTTATATAATACTTTAAGAAAATTGTAAAACTATTTTTATTATTAGATCAATAATTTGAACTTTATTTGTGCAACTTTATGTTTGCATTGTATTGATAGACCATCGATAGATATCGATAGAAATGAACAGAATTTGTGAAGCATATTCTGACAGAAAAGTAGACCATACAAAAGGGATTGATTCATTCGAATCAATTGGAAAGTACAGACCAAGAATATTTCTCATCAATATGTGTAAACTAATGGGAAGCATTTTGCAACATGGTCCGTACATATGTTTTACGGATAAAGATAATAAGCTCGTATACGGAATATGGCTCCTAGAGGCCCTGGTGGTAGGTTGCGTCGTGGCTTCCATTTCTTTGCTGATATATCATCAAATATATATTCAAGCGCAGCAACGATCCAAAGGAGAAGAATTCAAGGGAAAAGGACAAAGCACTGGGAAAACGATAAGGAATAGTCAGGCTCGTGGAAATTCAGCAGCTCGCCAGAAGGAGGTAATCGACGTAAGAAGACCCCATGCCCCAGCCGCCAGAGTGAAGTACGTTTAGCGACAACTGCTTCTGAAAATAAAGGAACCTTTAGTTGGTTCCACATAAATAATACCAAACATACTAGGGTAAGTATTTTCGTCGATCTATACAACTTCCAACCAAAGCTACTACCACTATACATTGTATATGTAATCCCACTCAGATGAGGAACCGAACACCCATAGATTTAAGAGTTACATAAGCCGGGAAATTCGTTAAGCATCAAACCAAACTGATTTTGAGAATCAAGAAACTAAATAAAATTGTCCAAACAATATACTATGCCTTTAAATTTGAAAAGTCTAGTGTATTTGGCATATTCCCTCCAATTTTGAAATCGTTTGGCTCATCATTCGTCTGCCTTCTCTTAAGCTGTTCTTATGCACGTACTTTCTTTGACCCAATGAATCCTTTGTAGGGTAGCCATTGACTAGGAACACTCCATCTACCTATCTACTCCATCTCATTCAAGCTACCACAGATTTGAGTGATGTCTTACTAATCGAATCTGGCTCTGAAGGGCTTATTCATAGCTAGCTTAATGAATATTTTTTAATAGCATGGAAGATGGTCACTGATCAGTGGGTTAGAAGACTCACTTGTTGTCAGTTAGCATTAGAATCTTATTATCATATTTTGTTTCTGTAATTAAATACATTTTGCTGAGATTTGTGCCAGTTTCTGACCCTAATGTTGGAACAACTTTTTGCACCAGGGCCCGCATTCTTCATTGCAATTAAGTGTCGCATGCGATGAATGGAGGCGTCGGCATTGTGGCCATAACTATGCACATAATAACCCAATTTAAGATTGCCTTAGACAGAACCCCTCTCGGCCCTCGGCACTCGGCCCTCGGACTGCTCTACTCTGGCTCTGACTGTGACTTTCGCCTGGGACTGGGATCGGGCAAGTGGTTTGGTTCGGATTCAGTTTTAGTTTGGTTTCGGCCTGGGTTCCTTGGGAAAATCTGTTGCAATTAGCTGTTGCCTTTATAAACAAGAAGCGTGGAGAAAACAAAGAGTGGGGGGCAGGGATGGGGTTGGGGATGGGGAAGGGGAAGTTCAGCTCAAAACACGCAGCGAAAACAATTTCTAAACGCGCTCAAAACGACTTAATTATGAGTGAGAAATATGCGCGGCAAGCAGCGCAACCAGCAACTGTATCTTCCAGTACATGTATCTGTATGTGTATGTGTATGTGTAACTGTATCTGCATCTGTGGCTGTTGTCTCTGTGGCTGTGTTCGTATCTAATGCACGTAGCCAGTGGGAGAGCCACGGGAGAGCTGCCTTAATTGCTCCCACTCAATCAAAGCGGGCCAACTTCATTAGACATTTGCGGTAAAAACGCCGCGGAGCTGAAAACACGAACAGCAAACAGCAAACAGCATACTCTTATAACAAAAACCTACAAACCGAGTTCACACGATGTGATGAACCCGATGAATAATTAGCAGGCCCCAGATGTATGCACAGATATCTGGTGATCTGGTGATGGTTATAGTCATAGTTATAGCACAAAACAGTGACTCCTCATAAATCAGGCCAATCACAGTAGCAGTAAGTGCATGGTGCATCCCAGTCGAGAGATCACTCGGGTAGATCATGGGCAAGGCATAGGGTTTCGGATGTGTTTTCTAAATAAAAACAGTCCCTTAAGAGTCTATTCTGTGGTTTCAAGCACACAGAACTACTCAGAAGTTAGTGGCTTGAAAGAGTGATCTATTCACTGAGCATCGTAAGTATCGATGAAAAGGTAAGGCTTCCTTTAATGGAGCTTACAAATGGAACTTGGTATCGTATGAAATTCCTATGGGAAACTGTAGACCAGTGTTGAGAGTACTCGTATTGAAGGTAGATTTAGAAGATATTGAATATATGTATCCAGATTTGGACACCACAGAGCCTGGGAGATGTCTGTATTCACTTAGTATTCAATTGGAAGCGACTTGTAGGCTTTGGTAGCGTTGCTCCTGATCCTACAAATATCATTCCCTTCTGCTCCTCTGGCGATATTTTGCGCTTTTTTGGCCGCCCTATTGGATTTCAATTTTTGTTTTCGTTTTCGGTTGGGTCTTTTCGTTCTCTCTCCCACGAAACCTTAGAAATATTTTTGTGCATTCGTATGAGAAATTAGTAAGCAATGTAAAATAAATAACAGTTAGCAGCTACTTAGTGTCTTCCCCAGAACCACCCCCCAGCAGGGGGGAATGGCGAAGGCAGCGAAGAGGGAGAATGGGGGAACTGTCTCGAAGTCTGACCACAGGCATCCCCATAGTGGCCACACATTGCCACAGTGTCTAACACACACACTCTGGCAGTTCATTGCTTGCGGTCAACCGCCACCCCTTACCCCACCCCACTCCCCTCCGCCTGTCAGCGACAACTTTTGCTTGGACTTTGTTAAACCTTAAAATTAGTTTAAGTATTTAGTTACCAATTTAGTGCGGAGCAGAGCGCAGCGGAGGATCAGGGTCGAGGCAGCCAATAGCCAACTTGACCAACCGCCGGCAGGTTGCTGACGGACTTCTGGGAAGAGGGGAGGTCCATTTCCAGGTCCAGTCCAGTCCAGTCCAGTCCAACGGTGTTGCCGATGAGTTGTGTGCGGTTTTTGTGGTGACGGCAGAGCGATGACAGCGACTGGGGACTGAGTGGAACACGGAGGAGGTTGTGTCCCAAGCAGTTTGTCGGCAGTAAAAGGCATCAAAAGCTGTGTTCTATTTGAGGGATTGAACTATCGGCTAATACTTGAAGGATAACTGATTATAGTAGGTCGCACTGTATAGAGACATGGTCAAGTCCTAGCCCAATATATATGTTCTTCATTTTAGGACATAAAAGTCTCTTGAGCAGTCTGGAAATTATTGACTGCCCCAAAGCCAGGGTATAATTGAGTGATTGTCCACCTACTGAGGGAGTGTTCGATACACATATGTCATTGATTGAAACGCTGATTGCTCTTCGTCCCCAGCCGTTCTTCAGTTTTCGATAGATATTGCTCAATTGCCGGGTGGCTAGTACCTCAAGGCACTCGTCAGAGCGATCGAATTTCGCCGAGGGGACCAAACCGCGCCGAACCACCCTCAACCTGTTCTTCCTGCCGGCCTTCCACTCTCTCTCTCTCTCTCTTCCCAGATATTTCTGCCGAAAGTGGGTGCGAAAAAAGATACACAGATACACATGATACGATAATCATGATGGCCTCTTTGGGTGTCGCTCAAAATGTATCTGACGGCTAGAATGCATACATCGCAGTTAGTTGCACATTTTTGTTTCATTTTTTACTCGTTGTTAAATTTTTGTTTGGTATTAAATTGTGCGGTTTTGTGGTCGGGCCGGACTTAAGTACCATGCATGTGTGTATGTGCGTATCTTCAACATTTTCCACTTGACAAAGCCCGAAGAGGCGAGGAAGGAGAAAAATGTGTGCAAGGAGCAGATGAAGCCACAAAAGCGAGAGGCGAATGTCGGGTCGAGTCTGAGCTATAAAACGGCAAGAACTTCAGCTATTATGGCCACTGGTCAAGAATTTATACACTGCCAAGAAGGTACTACCACAGATCTGTATCTGTATCTGAAGCGTCGCCAGTTGAAATTTCAAGCCGCTGCTGAAAGCCGGTCAAGAGGCCGCACCGAAAGAGAGACTCTTTGATTGATGATTGCAGCACAGGGATGCCTTTCAACTGGGCAAAAAGTAATACAAAGATACAGAAATACAAATGTTGAAAAATCAAGAGTTGCGAATGAAATGGAGTCGGTCAGGTGGGGCGAGCCGGCTCCCAGATCATGGCCTCGTGATTAAGCGCCAAATGTATTCAAAAGATTGTAATTAAGGCCACAAAGGCTGTAGATCTGCACTGCCATTTAGCCGCTTGTTAACAGAGAGAAGGAGAGATTGAGATACCTCCAGTCCCAGTCCCAGGCCCAGGCCCACTCCATTATTCAGCTGAAATGTGCCCCTCCCTTCCCCCCCGACGACTGGCGATGACGCACAATTGAATGATAATTTTGTTTGAATGTTTTTGTCGCATGCAAAAATCAAATTTAGTAATGCCATATAATCGAAATTGGAAGCCATAACTGTATGTATGTATCTGTAACTGTAACTGTATCTGTATCTGCGTGAAGCATTGTAAGAGTATCTATCTATTAGCTCCGCTCTGCTCTGCTCTGCTCTGCTCTGGCTGGGTGGCATTAATAAAGCGTAAAGCTGCCACTGCCACAGCCACTGCCACCAAAATATAAACTGCCTTTTACGACCGTTCTCCGCTGAGCTTAACAACTTTATCAGGAAGGTTGGGTCTAGTCGAATCGAATCGAATCGAATCGAATTCCATGATTCCGAATGAATCGACTTTGGATTTTCTTTATGGGCATGTCCCAGAGGAAGTAGGCATCAAGCAAGGGAGAAGATTATGATAGAACCATAGCACCATGGGTAATACAAATATTTCCAATAATCAATGGAATGGTTAACTAAAAAATGATGGAAATATTATTGGCAGTCCTGCCACACAACCAAAAGATTTAAGATATCCTTTTTGTTGTTAAATGTGAAGAAAATTTAAATACAGTTCAAAGCTATAAAGAATATTTATTATTATTAATTAAAGTTCATTCGCACTTCGTTGTGGCTCTCATTTGGGTTGCTGTCATCGCAATCGTCTGGGCACCAGGCATCTAGTCTTTATGGATTCATATTTATTTTCTTGGGTCGGCTTTTCGGGCTTTTGTAGTCCGGCGAAGTTCAGGTTTTCATTTCGTAGCTGCCTTCCCATAATTTATGCAAAATCATTGGCTGATCGATCAATAGTCGCCGCTTGACTTGCCAAAAACGAAACGAAACGAAATACCCCTCGAGCCTACAAAAAAAAACAACAAAGAAAAAGAAATGTTTAAGCAGAGAAAATTAAAAACCAAAGACCGCACAGGTGCGAGAAGGAAGCGAGCGGCCAGGAGAGGGGGAGGGAGCTGGGCAGTGGGGCGACTGCCGTCCATTTAATTGGATTATGGCCAAATCCTGTCACCGTTGCGACGAGCCACGACGAGGCACCCACGACTCGGCCCCTGCCCCCGAACGGGCATGCAACTAATTGCAATCGAATTAGTCAAGGAGCTCACCGGCTTTTCCCCGGCATTTGGCATTTTGAGTGTTTTCCTTCCTTGGTTTTTTTTTTGGTTTTGGGTTTCGGCTATCTGCTTTTCTATTTTTGTGGATTTTACACCCGAAGTTAAATAGTCAAAGCGTCAAAAGAAAACATTTCCCGGGTCGCCTCTGCCCCTGTCTCTGCCTCTCTCTCCCTCGCTCTTTCAGCCTCCGTCTGTGGCATGGCCATTTCCGGCTGGCGTCAGGGTGGCGCCTGCGTACGGGCAGCGGCAGTGGCAGCGGCAGTGGCAGCGGCAGCGGGACTTAAAAGTAGGCGTGCCTGACGACTTAAAAGGTTTTTAAATGCGCGCCTTCTCCGACTCCTCCGCCTCAATTGTGTCCGAGTCCGACTCCGGCTCCGATTCCACTGTGGCTTTGCTCTTTGCCGACAGCAACGCCTCGAGCCTCTCAGGTTCATTGATCCATTTCATCTCCCTCCCTCGCTATGCCTCTCTATTTCTCTCGGCCTCATCCTCAGCCTCAGTCTCAGCCTCTCACTCGGACAAACAGTTTCGGCCTTTCGACTGGCAATGTGTTAAACGGTTTGCCTGCTCTGGCCCGATTTGTAAATGAGAAATGATGCAATTCATGGCCAACACACACACACACACACAAACACAAGGCCCAGAGAGGCAGTTAATCTCTACACTTGTGTGGGTAATCCAAGTAGCTGGCAGACCCTTGGAATTCCAGTCCGACGGAAGACCGGATTAACCATTGATCCAAGAAACTTTCTGCTCATTTTTACATATAGGGTATGTTCTTGAAATATCCTTAAAAGCTTCTCACAAATAAAATTTCCATTGCTCTGATATAAATAAATAAAGACAAATTAATTAAAAACTGATCCGATCTGAGTTATAGATTGCCAGAGGAAAAAATTTTCCACCAAAGGGGCTTAAAGCTAGTATTCCAGAAAATCAGACATCGAATTGGCATAGTAGTAAATTTTCGAATATATTCGAGTTTTTCTTTTTCTTGAGAAGAATCTTAAATGCACCATACATATATTTAATTGAAGGCTTTCAAAAGACCAATTCAAGTAATGTGAACCAAGAAGTGCTTTGTGCAAAACACAGGCCCCCACAGTCAGTACAGTTTCGGCAAAAAGTCGACTACAGATTCGATTTGCGACGACATTTCGTGGGCATTCCATCTTGATTTCTCTTTAAATATTATTCAGACAGTGTATCATTATCGCATGGTTCTCCTATTCCTTCTATATTTTTTATTCAACCACTGGGCTTGAAATATTTAAATGAGCTTTTAAAAAATTGTTAGCTACTGTTTGACGCACTCAAGAGACGAAACCAGCACCGGGACCGAGACGGAGACGGAGACCGAGACCCAAAATGAGTCGAGATCTCTCTCTCTCTCGGCCCCAGGCAAAGGGTTAGCAGTCGGCAGAGGGGCATAGCACTTGGTTTTCTATACGAAATTATGAAATTGCTATTATTAATGACTATAAACGTTTTTTGTACACTTTACTGGAAATTGACAAGCGTTTATTAACGATTTTATAATAGCCCCTGATCGACTGCTCGACTGCTCGACTGATCGAATGGCCTCTATTGTCCTCTATGCCCACTCCGCTCTGCCAAAGCCCCGTCCTGTTTGAGGTGAAAACGTGACGTGACTGTCGGCTAAATTCAGGCAGCTTGACGTTTGACGTTTTGAAACCGCCAGCAGCTAAGAAACTTGGATAGGCAGTGGGAGACATGTACATATGCATATTCAAATGTTAATACATATGGAAAGCGAGACAATAGAAAATTTGAAATGTTTTGCTCAAGACAGGAAGCCTCTTAACATAATTAATCAGTTTATAAATGCTTCTACATTGAGGGAAATGTGTTTTCGTAAAGTCATCGACTTCTCCCACACTGGAAAACAAAGGTTTGGAATGGGAGCTGTAGTCTCTACCAATAGAATTATGACTAAAGTTACAGGCTTTTAAAAAGTTTTAAGTATATCATTTAACTGAATTTTAAAGCATTTGAGTCGAACACTCAGCTGCTGATGTGTTGGGGCTCATCTGTTGCTGCCTACATCGCACAGAAAGGAAGAGTGTAAGGGACGGAGTCACCCACTCTTAGGTACTTTTTAGCCCCATTTCCTATTGAAGAGATCCTCTGCATACTCCTGCCTAAGATCCTTAAAGGAAACTGCGATGTCTTTGGTTGGTGTTGGATGGTCTTTGGATGGTGTTTGGATGGTCTTTGGAGGGAAGTTGGATGGTCTTTGGATGGTCTTTGGATGGTCTTTGGATGGTCCTTGGATGCTCTTTGGATGCCTATATGTACAGTATGTATTTTCTTCTGAATGTACAAAGAAAGATATTTACAGCCGTCTATTGAAAGACATACCAAAACGTGCTTTTATCGTAGGAATAACATCGATGACCTTAGCGTCCAATCCTCCTAAACACCCATATCGTGTGGCTACAATTATCTACAATACATATCTATAAGAGCGATATTTTATACAATTCTGGAATTAAAATGTAAATGGATGAAAAATTTGGACTGCTTCACCATCAACGATAATCCATTAATACAAAGAACATCGTAGTGGGATCATTCTTAAGCTAATGTAAGTGATATGTACCCCTACGACGCGTCGATTGGTCTTAAATTTTGTCTTATCAAAGACTCTATGATTTAGTTTTAAATTAAATTAAATTGGGCCGAATAATTTGCCATATATTTGCTAGGTTCTTCCTTTCTAAACTTCCTTTGAAGCCAAGTTATACAATTAATTTGTATAGATCTCAGAGAACATTGGCAAATAATATAAATTTCTTTGATCCGGGTAACGTAGTTGGGTAATAAACGACGACACTCCGAGTAGGACGGAAGCACTGACGCATTGCGAAAACAATGAATGTACGAGTATGGATATGGGTATGGGTATGGGTATGATGAGCATGGGTATGTATGGATGGTATGCGTCCGACCCTAAGTTGCTTATTTAGCAAATTGGTTGGGATCGTCCCGGTACAAAATGTCTACATTAAACGCGGAGTGGGAGCAAAAATGAGAGTAGGTTTCGTGGCCACAGGCAGAGTCAAAGCCACTGAGAGAGTCGGGGTCGGTGCCGGTGCCGGACCCGAGGACAGAGCCGGAGCCACAGCCAGACCCTGGTGCACTAAATTGTCCAGTTTAGGCATCAAAAAGCATTGCGTGCAATAAATGTCGGCAAAATGTTAGTGCGTAACTAAACGCATAATGTCAATGTACCGATTTTCCGCCCCTCCCTGTGGGCCGCTCCACCCCTTACCGTGCCATCCCCCTGAGAGATGCGTGTGGTTGTTCGAGGCCTAGAAATAGTTGGTTACATTTCTACCATACACATTCTTTTTAGCAAATTGCCAGTTTCCGTTTCGCTCCGAGGCCGAGGCAGGTGGTTAGCGAAGGAGCGGAACATGGAGTGGGTGTGCGAGTGCGAGTGGGAGTGAGAGTGAGAGGGTCGAGGAAACTGCAATAGAAGAAAATTCGAATGGGACAGTAGATCGGGAAAAATTCACTAGAAAAAATAATGTAAACTTTTTCAAAACGCTGCAATTTATGGGCACAGTGAAGCGTGGCTACCCCAGCTACCCAGCCCTATACCTAGACCAGGCCCCGATCCAACCCAGACCCCAGACCCCAGAGCAAGATTCCCCGCCCAGCAATCGGAATCAGAATCGTGTCGCGGCAAGAGCTGCGGCGCGGCGCGGCGGCACGGCGGCACAGGTTGTGCGTAGCAAATTATAGTGCAGCGATCGGACTGTGCGAGTGGGAGGGAGACTGACATACTTTCGCGGAAAGACAGAAAGTCAACCGCAGAAAACATATTGGGTTTTTCTGAAGGTGTTTGCTAAGGGTGGACGAGGGCCGGCACTGGGCAACTGTGAAAGCACTGTTATGTTGCAGTCAATACACTGTTAATGCTGTTATGGTAATGCACTACGTACTGCATTAATCTAATGGTAGGATATGCTGATTTAATACCAAGGTTCGGAACGGTCCCTCCTCCGTCTACACTTTTATCGATGCACCTAGATATGTATTTATGTGAAAAAGATACAGTTCGATACAATTTTATATGCATATACTCAAAATTTCATCTTCAGTCCTTGATTTTCCAGGCCATGCCAAAGACAGTCACTAGATATACTCCGAGAGTGGAAATTGATTAATCGGGTCGGATTTTTTATTTTCGCAGGCACTTCCAATTTGCTTTAGAAAACAAAAAAATCCCATTTTCGAAAACGTAAAATTTGTCCAATTTTTGACGTTAATTGAACGAGGAGGAATGTTTTCAGTCGCAGCTACGGCCGCCACTCTACATTTATCCCCGATACTCAGTCAGTATTGCGTCCTCCTCCAGAGGGCGCACGCTGCACGTTGAGAGTGTGTGAGGGAGAGAGAGAGAGAATGAGTAAGCGCGTGAAATGCGTTGCGTAGCCACTGAAAATTTATTTGTTCATTTGGGCCATCATAATAGTCAGATCGAATCTAGATTCGTCAATCTGGTAGATAAGGTCATTTTTATAATAAATTTTCTTGTATTTTCAAAATTGGGGATGCCACAGATTTTCGTCCTTTATGAGTGCGGAAGTGTAATAATTCAGGAGACTGCATACAAAATTAGTTTTCTCAAGCTCTTATAGTCTCTGAGATCTAGGATTCAAACTTAGATCGACTCGTCTTTTGATGCTTATCAAGAATATATGTACTTTATGGGGTTGGAAATGCTTTCTTCTGGATGTTATTTTTATTTATTATTATTTCTTTTGTAAGTGGTACATCTATTGCTCTTGAACTGTTTATCAGTGTAGAAGGCAATGTGTTATTAGGTAATGCCCTATTTTGATTCTTGATGGATCTCCGATCTCTAAATGATCGATTATCGCAAAACTAGATTTCACACATTCCAGCTACCATTTAAGCTAATGAACTGTTCCGCCACCAGAACCGAACCGAACCGAAATGAATCAGAGAACAACAAAGAAACTCATCATCATCTGCGATCAGTCCTGTGATCTTTTGCTGATCTGCCAGCTATGGTCCGCGTCAAAGCCTGCTCTCTCCTATCCATTTGGCGATTGGCTATTGTGTGGGCCTGTGTGGCTGCTGGCTGTTGCAGCGATCTACAAATGACTGCGTCATCACCATCATCATCATCAGCAGCGATCGGCGATAATCGTTCTCCCTGCCGAACAGCAAAGTTCGGTGGCAAAATATTCTTCGTCATTGTCGGTAGCAACTACCGGACAGACTCTGACGCTGCCTCTGTCTCTGTCTCTTCCTCCGATTTCAGCTTCAACTTCAACCTCACTCCGACTTCAACTGCGGTGGTAGGCTCACAATTTTCGCGCCTGATCAAAAGGCAGCCGGCGATCAGAGGAGAGAGCCGATCCGATCCGATCCGAACCGAACTGAGCCATGTCGAGGGAGCTCCAATAAGATCATTTGGCGGTGGAGAAGGCAAAGGCGAAGGTGGTCGATTATGAACAAAAATAAACAAAATCGTACGGCATAGATCAAAGTGATGTTGCCTCTTGACTGCTGAAGCTCCAGTCTACTCATGGAGGAGCATGGGGCGTGGCATGACGGGATAAATGCACAGTTTGCCGCATTTTAATTTCCTCAACTTCACTCACGGCTCCCACTGCCGCTGCTGATGCTGTTCTCGTTGTTGTTTATTTTCTAGCCATAAAACCAAATTAAACATATACAGAGAGAGGGAGAGGGATGGATATGGATTTCTGGAGATTCGAACGAGTAGTACCCATGCGGAAGCCAAGGTAGAAGCCCCATCTCAGGATGGGAGATGGATCAGAGACCAATCTGAAGTGGGCCGAAACCACTTAACACAAATTACGCAGCAAAATGTCGAAACGAATTGAAACGTTTGGGGCACGATCAATGAACGGTCCGTCTCGAGTCCCAGGCGCGCTGGCTTCATTCATAAAAAAGCGAGCGAGGCATCGAAGATCGAAGAGTCATCAATGAAACGGCAGAATGCTCAGGTACATCGCGCTCAGCTATTAGACACATCCAGTAATAGAGTCAACAAATCTTGACCGAACAATATATTCTAATGACAAGCGCCTGCCCCGGACTGCTTCTGGCAGCGATCTGGATGTGGATGTGGATCTGGTCTGGTCTGGTCTGGTCTCGATCAACCCTTGTAACAGATTAACGTTTTCGATTCGCTTTCATGCGGACACGTTTATGTGTCTCTTTTATAATTATAACACCTCGTTAGTTATTTTTTGTTGAAACATTTACGCAGCCAAAATGAGTTGGGGATGGGGATGGGGATCTGAATGGGGCTGTGGATGGAGATGCGGTGGCTCAGGCCAGCCCATTGATTGATCGCTTCTGGGAAACCTGAACCGCACAAAAACTTATCGTAATGATGCGGATTGTTAATTGTGTGAAGCTTTTATTTCTCCTCTCCTATTGTCATTATTATTATTCTCCGCGGTAATTGTAAAGGTGCGAAAATTTATGGACGCCGATATGCGGCCGACGTGATCGTGTTGTGTGAATGGGAAGATGGATTGATCGGGCGGAATCTGAATCGGAATCGGATTCGGAATGTGGGAAGGATCGGCCAATGGCCGTGGGATCAGTGAGATCATCATCTTGTTACAATTTGTACGGATCACCCATACGAATCCTTCGATCCGATGATAGATCCAAACTGTAGAATCAATATTAAATTTAAAAATCACATTGGCCATATATCAACTCTAGACCAATGATCTACGAATGAAATCAAGAATCAACATCAATGTGTCGCGTCATGCACACGCAATGTACGTTGTTGTTGTCCGGCAATTCTCTTTTGCAACATCCGCCTGTGCGTCTCGAGTCTAGCTTGAATGTGCCGCGTCATGTGGTAGCCGTTGGGGGGAAGAACGAGGCCTCCACTGATTTACCTAATACTGCCTAAGAGATTCATAATTATTTAGATAAGCTCTTGAACGAACTAGGAATAAATTTAGTCTCCAAGCTAATCCATCATACGAGGGCATCGAAAAAAAGAAATTCCATTTACATACGAGTATATTCTGTGAAAACCAGTAGCCAATATTTAGTCAAATACTTAATTGAGCAACAAAAATCCGAAGAAAAGAAATCTAATCGGAGCCCAAGAGAAAATGCGCCACAGGCAAAAGGTGCCTGTCTCGGCCTTCGTCGCAGTCCCAGTCTCTGGCTGTCAAAATCGAAGGGGCCTCATTTACAGTAGCCAACCATTTTTCAAGATTTTTGCATAAATTTATTCCGAGAGAGAGTGAGAGAGCGAACAAGTAAGATGAAGAAAAAAAACCCACAGATAGACGTTTTCACAAACCAATAATCAAGTTGACCTGTGGAAATGCGGGGATGGAAGAGGATTGGAGGGGAATGCTCCAGCGTTGATTGCCATTGAAAAGAGGAGGAAAGCAAGAAAGATTTAATGAAGTTTAGCACGATCATTCCCCTAAGAGATATTTTGCTGATCTTTCCTCTAATTGGATGCATTCGCTGAGACTGGAGAGGACTATAGCCATTCCCATGCCCCCCGAGCCTTGCCAGATAAATGCTCAAAAACTGTGGAATAATGAGATAAACGCGAAAAATTAGCGATCGCAATGCCGAAGATCTATGTGGGATTGAAATCGGTTCGATGCCTCGATTCCCTTCCCTTCCGTTCCCTGCCGTTCCGTTCCGTTCCCTTCCTTTCGTTTCCATTCCTCTGCTTCATTTCGTTTCGTTTCGTTTTCAGCTTTTAATCCAATCACAATCACGCAGATGCATTTATTTGCCACAACTACAACAACAACAACAACAACTGAAACAGCTAGTAGTAACAACAAAGTGAAGTTGTTAGCCTAATTATAGCGTCGATCGTTTCATTCCAACTCGATTCGTTTCGTTTCGTTTCGTTTGGTTTGCATATTTCGTTTCGCAATTGTTATTGTAATTGGCCATCATGGCTGCCAACAGAATCTCGCTCTGTGTCTGTGTGTATCTATGTGTCTTCACACGTACACTGTGTGTGTCTGTCTGGGTGCGTTATAATGGTGGTCTTGTGCACGTACCACACATCGTTTGGCCAACTCCTCTCGTAAACGAAAACGTTTTAAGGCTTTTCATAAGCAATCTCTCTGCCGGTTTTAAATACATAGTTCTTTTTTTTTCCTTCGCTCTCGTCTCTTTGTTCTTCATTTTGTTTGTTTGCTGGGGCCCAGAGAGAGGTGGATCTGGGCCCCGACACCCCGACTGAGGCCGCTTGAGTGGCCAACGTTTCCGGCTTCCAAGAAGCATTTTTAGTGGGAAAAGAGCCAGAGACTGATGGGATTTGCACTGGAAAATTGTTCTCCATATAGGACTTGGTCGTTTTTACTTTATTATACACAAACACGATACTCACAGAGCGTTTGTATATATATTCCTGATCAGCATCCTAGATATCCTATGATATCGCACTGTTACCATTGTTTTTCAAAATTATTCTTTAATGCCAAGTTGGAGGAAAATCCCCACCATAATCCCACAAATCCATTTGTCCCTTCGGGAAACAGCGACACAAAATAACTCCCCATTTTCGCCCATGCAACACGGCAGAAGTCATGGTGTGGCTGGCCCATGCGGCCGATGACAGAGTCATGACTCCTGACAGTCAGGTATGCCCAAGTGTATCAATAGACATCATTATTCATACAAAATGAATACATTTGCTGATGAAGCTGGTGTATTCATGGAATCCTTTTTCGGGTTGTAATCTTCGCTACTTTTGCCAGAGAATATCCAAAGCTCCACAGCTCCAATCAGTCCCAAGAATCTGCGCAAGAATTCAATGTTCTATTCGTTTGATATGCTTAAAGCCAAGAAGCCAAGGCCATGAAAACGGAGTACACAATGTCGTTCGAACCGAACCGCTATCTTGCTCAGTTCGCTGATCTTTCATCTCCGACACAACATCTCCTTCTTGTCCACCATTCATCATCGATTAACAGCTCTTATGAATGGACACGGACACATCCATAACGTCCATAACTGCTCTCCCTATCCCTCTGAAGTAGCTCGTAAATAATTCAACTCGAGAGCTGGAGAGCTGAAGAGCTGGCGCAATTACGGATCTGCTTTTATGTGCCTATTCCTTTTTGCCGCATACACGAGTATGCATCATCTATAGAAATGTACAAACAGACACTCACTCTTTGTGGTTGGCCGTTGTCTTGGGTCGGAATCGAGCTGGAAGCTGGCTTTTGTGGCTCATTTAATGCGTTTTAAATGGTTTCAAAATTTGATATAATTATAATGATGCTACTACCACCAAAAGTTCACAAAAAAAAGCGTAGTTTAGAAGGTAATAATGGCGACCACAAAACGCGTTTAACAAGCTCCAGAACAATTACGGAACGAATCAGATGGTTGGGGCCCCGAAAGAGACCGTGGCCCGTTCCGTGGTAAATTAGCGTTAATTCAACAATTGTCTACTTGGCAATCTGGCAGTACCCTTCCCCCACTCTGTTGCCTTGTTTGTTGTCCTAATTAATTGCCAACAATTGAGGCGGCCAGCGGGTGACAGCGCGAAGAGAGGGACAACGAGAACGAGGCCGAGGACGATTATGGACGAGAAGTGGCTTCCAGTTGACTGCTCGATTGGCTCAGTTATAAAATTTTTAAATTGCGATTACAATGGCTGGCGTTTTATGCGTTTTTTATGCAAATGCAGCAAGAGTCCTTCGAGTCCTTCAGCCGACGCCGATGCCGATGCTGAAGATCATTAGCATGCACTTCCCTCGCTAATGCGGTTAGCCGCGAGTCAGGAGTCAGGAGTTCAAAGTTCCAACCTCAAAGATATAAAAAATCAAATGATTAATTATCCAACCCCCTCCCCGCTCCGTCTTTCACTCTCTCACGTACTCAGCCAATGTCAAATGTAAATGATTATTATAATTGCAATTGTATCTGTCTCTCTGTATATGTATCTGCATCTGCATCTGTATCTGCATCTGTTTGTGTGCGTTTTCGAGTCTGGCTGGCGGGCTTAACCAAGCGTGAAATTTATTTAAATTCACTTTTAGGTGTGCACAAGTTGGAAAGCTAAAAAGAATAACAAAAACTACACATATATTGTATGCGCGATTATTAAAATGAATTTATCACACCAAACGTGCCACTAACAACCATTAACTGTGCACGGATGAACATACATACAGACATATACATATGTACATGCCTAGATGAATCATATATTTTCAGATCTGACTGATTAAAGCAAAGGGAAAATGCGAATTGTGCGACACAACTTTGTACTTCAAATGTATCTGAGTTCGCAAGGGTTTGGGAACGCAAAAAATAAATTGGATTTTACGGGATTTGTAGCATGGGTTGTGGACATACAAATGTGCAATTTTCTCTGAGTTGATCTAGGGGCCAAGCCAATCTCCAGAACCCACTCGGAAGGTGACATGCTTCAAACAGCACACGCGGTGCTCTGCAATGCTCTACAGAAGGCCATTTTCGAATCCTGTCCGTTTAGCCAAATTCCGAGATACAACCGGAACTCAGAGTGAACGCGGGTGTTTGTCAAATCAGAATGGCATTGTGAAAACTCAGATCCTGCAACAACTCCCAGGAAGGAACAAACAGGTTCAACACTTACAAGTGGCCAGACTTCTGAGAAACCATCGAAGCAAGTGGATACCTGTTCCATCCCAATCGTAAAGAGCAGTCAGGAAACCCCAGAGCTTCTTATGAACCGCTATTTCCATGGATGCCCAAATATAACTGAAGAAGACTGTAATGTCACCCCTATTAAGAGGGAATTGGAAAAGATAAATCAATCATTAAATCCTTCAATCAAAATATATTTCCTGGGCTAGATGAAATCAGGCTATCCTTGCAGCAACTAGCACGGATGCCACCTCAACAGAAGGAGAGAGTGCTTTCCTTCCACAAGGCCATCCAAGAGTTGCAGATCCAGCAAAGTCTGGATCAATCTGCACTGATATCGATATACCGATGGCTGTGTAACATTCCCACGAGCACAAACGATAAATGCCGCAATCGGCTTCAGCTCGTCATTCAGTCATTGAACATCATCTATTCTAGCTTTTGTTAGATAGATTGTTTCGATTGTTAGATTTCTACACCATACTTTATAGAGGTTTTCAAACAAAAATACAAAATAATAAAATTTGAAAAATAACAATGAAAAATGGCATAGCATATAAGACTTTTAGCCCAACGAACACCAGTCTCAGAGAAAACCTCAGAAAATTGATTACTAAATGAAAAGATTTACTAGAAAATCATGTTGTCGTCTGAATTATGTACTTAGATCCAAGTATCGGAAGGGTATCCTGCTATCCTATGGCTGTTCCTTTAATTGGCAAAATTATAAGAAAATATGTACTGAATATTCCCGCACGACAAAGTTTGGCGCGGCTTGGCACAATCTAAAAGATTTAAAGAAGCGTAATGAAACGATTATAAATATGTATGTTAATGATAACCCAGCATTTTCAATGCCCCTTGGACTGACATTAATCCAAAGTGAATAGGAAGGACCTTTGTATTCCCTATCCTAGTGCCATCCTATCGATGCCACACGGTCTGGAGGTAAATCATCGGTAAGACGAACTGGTGGAATCAGTGGAAAACTGTTGGAACCGTATGATACTCTGATTTTCAAGAGATGGTCATGACTCATCTACAGCTTAATTTTGTCTGTGTAACTGTCTTTTATTCAAGACTCTTATACTTCAGATCTTTATGGTATCCAGAAGGAAGGAACCCCGCTCTCCCACCATCACTCGATGTCTCTCTCTCTCTCTCTACAATACGAGTATGGAGTGGATGACCTGGCATCAAGGTACACGTGCCTCGACAAAAACGTTTCTCATAATTAGTTTAAAGGTATCTTCGAGTATATTGAATGGGATTCCGCCAAAGAACAAAAGTTTCCGCATTGGAATCTTCTATGATCTGACAGATTTCATAAAAAGCCTTTCCAATACAATGTTTGTATGTGTGTGTGCTTTCCAGGGCCTTATTCCCGTGCAGCTATCCTTTACAGAGAGGAAAGGAGCCAGGAACCTTGCTCTAGCAGCATTTAATTTGATCAGGCATCGGCCTGAAGCACTCGACGTTACCTGTTTTTCGCGTTTTTTATTATTATTGTACATATTTCGTTGTAGTTGAGGGTGAACTTCCTGTTCACCCCATGAAATGCCATTCAAAATGTCATTATAACAATTACATATGTATGTGTATGTGTCTGTATCTGTGTCGGTGTCGGTGTGGGTGCGTTGGAGTGTGTTTAGTGTGGCCAGGTAATTGCGTTGAAAGTGCTGACAGAACGAGCGACACGAAAACGTTGGAAATCAGTGACAGGAAACGAGCGGACTTGGAATGTAACGCCAGATCAGGAGGCGGCGTGGGTGGGGATGGGTGGTAGGGTAGGGTAGGGTAGTGGTGGTTCTAGTGGGTGACACAGAGATGATTACGACGACGATCATGATGATGATGACAGCTCTGTGTTGACAAAACAGCTTGAAAACAGTTAAATGCATTTTAGTTCATATTTTAACAGTTGGTTAAGTTCTGTTTAATGATTTAAATAATTGCAGGCAGCTGACGACGTCGGCGTCGACGCAGGCAGAGAATGACACGCAAGCCGGCAGCGGTAAGCGGTAAGGAGCCGGTGGCATGGTGCGGTGTGGCGGAGAGGGATGGAAAATAAGGTGAATTGTGGTTTTTCTTTTTGTGGCCAGGAACCGAAATTCGCGCGACAGGAACAATTAAACAAGCAGCCAAGCATGACAGCTCTCCCTCTCCCTCTCTGCAACCCCTCTATCATTCCCTCACTCTCTCCTTCGCCCCCCCCACTTTGTTCTATATGTTAATGCCGCGCCGCGGAGCGCCGTGGCAGGGAAATTGTCCAATTTATCAGACTGCGCGCCTGCGCAACCTGAACAAAAGCCCAGACACACTGAAATATATTGTACGAGTGAAACGGAATTGTTCTCTCGCATTCGGCAAAGTAAATTTAAATATTTTAATCGGTTTGTTTAGCACCAGCACCAGCACAGGAAGAGGAATTAAAATAAATTTAAAACGGCCCAGAATGGAGCGAGAGAGGGAGCACTAAATGGAAATGTGGTGGGGCGGTCAATAAAATGACCCTGTATGGGATACCTTTAGTATTACATCCTCCTCCACCTATATGTATATTCCGCCAAGCCAAAAGATCCTTGAACACAACCCGTCTTATCCCATCCCCAACCCATTCGATCTCTCTTTAACTAAATCCAATCTAAACGCGATCTAGTTCTAATCGAACCCTCCAATCAGGTGTGGCACATAGATTGGAAGATCAGTTCAGATCAGAGACAAGAACAGAGCTCTAGATTCGAATAATACGAAGAGAACAACAGAGCAGTGGAGAAACTGAAAAGTTTTCTGTTTCTTTTGCCAAATCCCAAATGGTCGGCACTCAGTGGCGACAGAGGGGCCACTGATCGGGGAACTTTGGGAGAGGGGAGCGGGAGCGGGAGCGGAGCGTGGACTGGGAATAAGCCCGATAAGCATCGCTTCCGGTCTGCCTGCCGTTGGTCTGACGTTGGTGTTTTTGTGAGTGTTGGTGTTGGTCCGCTGCTACTGCTTCCAGTTCAGAGTCCGGGAATGAGCTGGACTGAACTCTGGACTAGACTGGCACTGGCACTGGCACTGCGACTGGGGTTAGTCGTGTGTATCAAATGGGGTCTGTGGCACCTCCTCCCCTCCCCTCACCGACTACCCTCGTTCAGGGGGCATAAAAATGCGTCTGTCTATCTCTTTGTAGCTCGGAACGGTTCTCTGTCCCGTTCTGTTCTGTTCGGTTCCTCCCCTTGTTCAGAGATAGAGAATGCGATACTAATTTTTGGTACCTACACTTAATTTACCTCAATCTATCCTCAATCTACCTTCCACTCCACTCCCCCCTCTGTCTCGTGCATTTTAAATGGAAATCTGTAAATTTGTTTTTATTGTCATTATAATTTGTGTGTGTGTTGCTGTTGCTGTTTCTATGTAATGGCTGGTTCTAGTCGACTGATAGCGTTTAGCACCTGACATTTTTAGTGGCAATTACATATAGCAGCGGCAGAGGCAGAGGCAGAGGCAGGCAGCGGCAGAGGCAGGCACCAGGCACCAGGCAATGAGGAGTCAACGAACTGCCGACACCGAGTGGGAGACAAAATGACTAACTGTTCTATGCTCTATCTAGCGCTTTTCCCCCCATCCCCCTTTCCCTCCGCCTCTCCATCCACCCATCACGCGGCTCCATGTGCTCGTTAGAGAAGCATTAAGCGGGAGGGAGCACAGATTGGGCCATCAGCAGCAGCAAGTGTGCCTCTAAAAAAGCCGGCCTCGAACGTCATGTTGCATGTTGTCATGAGTCATAAAGCAGAGTTGCATGTCCGTGCAACAGCACAGCCAACGGCAGCGGCAACAGCAGCGGCAACAAAACCCAAGTCGCCAAAGAGTTGAGCTTAAAATGAAATTAGAAATTTAAAAACGAAAGAAAAAAAAAACGGCCAGAAAAACGAAAATATATAAAAGGCGGAAGTGGAACAGTTTTTTTGGATTGTTTCCTGGCGGGAATAATAATACAGTCGACACGAAAGTACCCTATATGTATGCCTTCTTAGTAGTTCGATATAATAAAGACCTACTTTATCTATTGCACAATTCACTAACTTCCTATGTAATGGCGTTCCAATCTGTGAAAGATAGGATATTCCTTTGGTTAGCTTATCTACAAAAGCTATTCCATTGAGCCTCCATTGCCATGCCCATATCCACTGCCATCCGCAGAGCCCACATCTGTTTCCAAAGCCCTGCAATTTGGTGCACAAATAAAAGGCACACGCTCCAGCACCGAGTGCAGGGTGCACCCATTTACGGTTGCGACTCTTGATGTCCATCCGGCCGGCGGTCACGTACCTCCTGCAGCTCCACCTACCACCCACTACCACCCACCGCCTGCCGCCTGCCGCCCCCTATTTCGGGGCCAGCTATAATATTTTGTGTAGCGTTTTTACGACTATGATTACGTTTACGATTACATAAGAATATAATATCGCAATTAATCGCATTTAACACAAAAATGTTCGGACCGTCCAAGGTGGTATTCCCCTCTCGTGTGGCATGCGTGTTGTTGCTGGTTGCTGGTTGCTGTCGGTGACGGTGGCAGTGGCGGTGGCAGAGGCAGTGGCGGTGGTGGGGCTGCACTCTGATTGTGGCTGGCGCAATCTCGACACGACATACAACAATTAAAAACTTTTTTAATCGCTCCGTTTTTTCTTGAATTTAATTTGATGGCTAGCTGGCCTCCCTTCTTCCTCTCGCCCAATTTCGGCTCTCGGTGGCATGCAATTTTGGATTAGCACCATGAATTCTGAATTTCGAATCCGAGTCCGAGTCGGAGTCCGGGTCCGGCTTTCGTTTCTCCATTGAAATTTTTCAGAGGCGATGAAGGTTGAATTTGTAGTTAGACTGTTGACCAGCCCCCGGGGTCGTGGTTGAGTTCCTTTCTTATATGTAGTTCAGAAAGTTCAGCAAGAAAAATACATTTATTGAATGACAAATTAGCTGATGATATATGATGAAAGAGCTCTTTTATTATGAAGAAATTCGAACCGATAAGAACTAAAAAGCCCATCCCAACAATGGCGAAATTTTGTAATATTTAAGAAGGGGAGTCAAAAGATTTGAATTAATAAATACTGGAAATATTTTGGTTCCTTTAGTGAAATATGGGATGTGAAGCCAATTATTGAGGCTATCCCTAAAAGTACAAAAGTCTGATATAACATTTTTTTATTAATTGAATGGGTTATATAACAATTGGCACTCTTATTCTATGCAAAATCCTTGTACTTATTTGCCCAAATAAACCTTTTATGTTGAAGTTCCAGCCAGGCATACAGGTCCTTTAAAGGTATTGAAGAGTAGATCACGTCTCAATAGAATTAATTTCATTAAGTTTTTATTTAACGAATTGCAAAATGGTTTATATATTTCACAATTTGTTTATCATACAATTATAATTCGTCCTACTTATTGGAAGTAAAATTTAGAAGAAGCTTTCGTGGAAGTCTCCCCAAAAGGCTCGTGCTTAATCCAAACCCCTTGGAACCATTGTAAAATCACGAATAATATAATGCCACTTTTCACCACAGTTTGGGTGGATGGAAAAACATCACTTTCCACACCTGGTTAGCCAGAGCCAGAGCCGGCCACCAAAACTAAGATGAACCACAGCCACGCCCACGGACGGATCGAGGAACCCACTTGGGATGGGTCTGGGGCTGGGATAGTCATCTCTAACTCATCTAAGCTGTTGTCTATGGGGCCGAAATTGTATTTTATTTGGTGTTTAGATTAAAAGATTTATGGCTACAAATTATGGTACTTTGCTCCGGCGATAACATTTCCGTTCGACGAGCGAGAGGGAGTGCGGGATGGAGAGCGGGAGGGAGAGGGAGCGAAGAAAACTACTTAAACTCAACTTAATTTCGTGGCCAACACACACCGAAATGAGACCGGCAATAAAAAATTAACAATTAATCTTGAATGAAAAATCTAACGGCCCTACATAGTTCATAGTCTCTCTCTCTCTCTCTTTCTCTCTGTCTGCCTCCCTTCTCTTTCTCTCGGTTTCTTTATATGGTCTATCTGTATTTAAAAGGCTTAAAAACCAATTGAGTGGTGGCCATTATTAAAGCGAGAAGCGAGCGACTCATAAAACTGAGAAATTTATTCTCACACCCAATTTGAGCCTAGCCAGCAGATAAGAGTGGAGCGGCAGGGAGGGACGGGGGGCACATCTTTGATGAGCCACCTCTATCGCGCGCTCTCTCTCTCTCTGTCTTCCCTGCATCTATCCCCCTCTATGGCCGGGCTGTGGTCGGCTCATTAACGCGCCACGGAGCCGAAGTGGAGACTGCAAAACACACACCTTAATTTGTCATTAATTTGCATACGGACAAGGAGCCACGGGACCCACCCCGAAAATAGCCAGAGAAGAGAAGCAAATGAAGACCGGGCTTACACTGACAGAAAATGCTGTAAGTTGACCATAACAGAGGGGCTTAAAGAACTTAGGTTACCACGATTTACAGAAGAATATCTATATATCTAGTAAATAAATACTTGGGAAATCTATATTGTACATTTTATCTGCACATATATTAATACGAAAAACACTCAGTTTTATAACCAATCATATCCCTAGGTATTTTATTTCCTCCAATATCTATAGCCAATTTATCGCTGGACCCATCACTAATCCACTTTCAGCCCCCCTTCTTGATCACATCTCCAGGCTTATTGGCAGTGATCTCTATATCCAACTTCTTCTTGTCCAAATTTCCCCAAGTGTATTACTGCACAGCCCTCCCACTAAAGAGGAGGAATAAACCAAAAAAAAAAAAAAAGAAATGAAAAAATCGAGAATGAGAGAAGATTAGATTAAATGCAATGCTCGACCGAAGCTCGGGTCTAGTGTGAACATAACTCTTAAACCAAATTACTATAAATCATTCAAAAATTCCACTTTTCACCTTTTCCTCGTGCCCCTTCCGCGATGAGCATCGCCACAGAAGACCTCCCATCGGAGTCCCGGGCCGCGACAGGCAGCGAACCAAAGAAAACCCAACAAGGTAAAAATTTAAATAATGTGGTAATAATAGACGCGCTTCAGTTGGTGTAATGACCACTGACCACCGCTGCTGGCCTGGTCGGGACTGGCCTGGACTGGACTCAATTCAGCTTGGCTTCACTTTTCGGCTTCGGCTCTCGGCGGCTCTTGGAAACACTTGTTCCCAACCCCATAAATTAGGCCGCTAGATGTACATACAATAGAAAAACTTCTTCGTCTAGTTCTTGTTCAGCCTCAGCCACTTGCAGCATTTTAGCATTTCATTTTCTTTTGGCTATTTTAGCTGGCCGAATTTTCCAAGCGTTTTCCGCATGGCCGATCTTTTGGCCGCAATTAATCACACGGCCCAAGTACGGCAGGCGGGGGGAATTCCGCTACAACTCGTATTAGATGATGGGCACACACATAAATATTTCATATGCATATTAGTGGCAGGCCCGTTTATCTAAACGAGATCATGTCCCTACCAGATCGGGCCAGATAAGCCCAGAGCGGCAGGGTCGGCTTGGGTTCTCTGGGGATGTACTATGGCAAGGAGCAACTGAGATCTTAGGGTATATGCGATACAATAGATAAAGGTATGTTGGTAGGACTCCCTTTGCCTTCGCAAAATCCCTTCCCTTGCTCCAGGGCACTGGTCTGATCAAATTCGGCTCCTGTCCGCGGACTGCCTTGATGAGTTCTTCAGCTAACAAGTCGTGAAAATGTCGCTGGATCGGCTGACTGAGCACTGAATACACGCTTTGTAGTTGGCAAAGCACTGCGGAAAAGTAAAACAACGGGGAAGCAGGGGGAAAATTAGAAGCATTTTCTTGGCTGCGATGCGATGCGATGCGATGTCTGGGCATGCGCAAAAGCGCGACTCCGACGACTTCCGTTCGCTGGAGACGGATCTGGATTCCGAGACAGAGCACTGTCGGGGCCCGGGCCCGGGCCTGGGCCTGGGTCTGGGACAGAAATTTATGCAGTTTTAAGTAAATTTGTTAAATGCGCGCTTTAATGCTTCGTTAACGCTTCGTAAATTTTTCACAAAAACAAAAAGCTGACACACCAAAAGCAGCGGAGACCCAAGAAAACAACGGCCTAAGTGACGAACAAAATAACTTTAGACTTGAGAACCCAGAGAGTGCGCGGCTCTACTGAAGGCAAAGAGCCGAACAGGCAGGCAGGCCAGGGAGCAGTACGCTAGAGGAGTACGGCATTAAAGTCAACCACCTGTAATGAACTGACGCCACCGCAATTTAATTCACTCTCCGCTCGGGCTCAGACTGGAACAGGGAACAGGGAAACGGGAAACGGGAATGGGAATGGGAGCAGGGATCCACTGGGGTACGAGGGAGCCATGACCATGGACTTTGGCAGCGATGCAAAACTGCAACATGCCCCGATCACACTCACACACTCCTCATTCGCTCCTCGCTCTTTCTACTCTCTTCGCTCGCTAATGAGCAGCGAATGGTTCTGAGACTCGCTCATAATTAGTCATAGTCATACTTAGTAGCAGCTGAGGCGGCCTTGCCAGCGCCCTGAACGGACCGGACCAACTTGTCGGCCAGAGATGGTAGCGTGACACAGTCCTCAATAGACCCGCTTTTTAGCCGCTCGAAGACCACGAGGCCAAGGCTCCAGGATTTCAATTCGAAACTGAGAACATTTACGAGAACTATACCATGTAAAGATACTTTGACTGACGCACTCTCTAGTTGGCTCTCTGCCATCTCTAGTTGGGAGCGAGGCTGCTGCGGTTTTCCAATCTCCTTTGAAACTTAATCTATTGTAACTAATTAAGCCTGGAGTGGGAGAGAGAGAGTCAGGTATAAAGACACAAGGAGACGGAGAATAGGGAGCGAGCAGAGGCTAGGAAAAGCGCTTAATTTGCAGTTAATTTCAAGCTTGCGGTTTTCGCATCACTCTCTGAGAAGTATTTGCATATCGGTGCAGCTGCAGCTGCCTCTGGTTCTGCATTCAGCCGCCCCAGGCCATTCCGACACTCCCTTGGCCCTCCCTCAATTGTTTGTGAATTGTTTGCATAACACTTTACACCAGTTTACGGCAACGACGGGGGCCGGGGGCCTGGGACCCGGGACCCGGGAAGGGTAGTCATAATTATGCTAAATCTGTAAACAGCAGCAACTGTACTTTGGAAGATCTGATCTGCATAATGATCATTGGTTTGGGTGTGCAGAACTTATCGATCTGTTATCGAAAGCAAGTCGATTTTTAAATCGAATCCCCTATACGTGCCGAGTGCAATCGGTTTTATCGATCGCTATAATTGAGTGTTGGCATTAACACGGTCACACATTTTGTGTGCTGTTCCCAATCCAACGATACGGTAAGTCCGTTGATGGATCGAACGATCCTCGGATTCAGCGTTCCAGCCGATCCAGCCTATCACCTGATCAAGATCTTTTGCAGATCTCTCCTTAAGCCGTTTGATTGCAATTTTGCTTCGCATCCGCAACGCGTTCATTCCTCTTCGTGTGGCCTCCTCCCGAGTCCCGCTCCTCCCGAGCCATGTACATGTGCATACGGGCATACAGCGAGCGATGATCAGCGATCGCGGCTCACGCAAATGGCGAACTTTTAGGCTCGCTGTCAATATTCGTTAAGCCATTCCATGTGTCGTTCGTATGGCTAAAGTGTCAAACCTGACAACAGCCGGGACATTTGCTTAATGATCTTACCCAGAAGTTGAGTCAATTGCAAAGATTGTCAGTGTGGATGCGTTAAATGAGCTATACTCTCCTACACTGAGCGATACCATTGAACGATCCTTCGGTTCGGCAAGTCTTTCTCGTCGGCGTATCGTATCGGCGCTAGCGATCGAAGCGCGTGAGCCAGGGGTTGGCGCACGAACGTAGCAAGTGTGCTGGTATACAAATACTTTTTATTGGGCAATCGGATCATCGGATCGGAGAAACTACAAAAATTACCATTTCCTACTAAAAAGTTCGATTTTTGTCTTTAATAGAAAATCTTAAAAGGATTCGGAAATAACATATCCTTGACTCTTGTCAATATGTAATTTGATTGAAGATCCATAAATCTCTTAACTCTTTTATGAAAGAAATTTACGTGCCATAATATGATCTGATCTCTTCCTTTACTGGTGAGGATTTATATTGGATAATGAGCGTTATATTATGGGTCTTTTTCTGACATTTTTTCGCTGCGTGTATTTTCTTCTACATAAATCATCAATACGAAAATCAATTTGACATTTTCTCTCTTTTTCAATTAACAGCATTATGTTTTTGCTAAAGTTGGTTGATCTCGCGACTGGGGCTCCTTCGGGATCAGCCCCACAGCAGACCCCAAAAGTGCTTAATAAACTTGTTACCCGGAACCACAGCAACAACAACAGCAACAGTGAAAGACTAAAATTATAAATCGTTTCTGACATTTCAATTGACAGACACCAATGAGCGAGTTAATTTTCCAGCACCACAGCACAGCCCCAAGCCCCAAAGCCAAAGCCAAAGCCAGAGAGAGAGAGAGAGAGAGAACAGCTAAGCGTGGCCGCCTCGCAGAACGGCACAGTGATGTCGAAAAGTAAAGCAACATGCTTTTATTTTGTACTGCGATGCAAAGAAATATAAAGAACAAAGAACCTCCAATTTGTTTCTATTTGATTTTCCAATCAAATTTGCACACTCTGAAATGCACAAATGAAACAAGATTTAGGGTTTTTTTTTCGAGAGAAGGAGTACACAATCAGAGAATATTGTAGTATTTTCCACTCCCCAAAGAGGGAGATGGAGAGAGATTTTGGTTCAGTTTCTAATTCGAAAATATCGCGTAATACTCGTACACCTACCAGTAACTTTTCTCCGTTCAGTGCTTACAGTGCCGAAGAAAAGTCCAACGATGCTTGGTTTTGATCCAATCTACACTTCTGTTCGATCCCCAGATCTCCTCTCCTCTCCCTACCTGCCCAGTCCGTGCTCAATGGACGAGGGGCTACTGTGTTAACTGTCGCTCAAACTGGCGATCACCTGGCGAGTGGTTACTGAGGGAGGGGCGGTAACGCTCGGGGATAGTAAAATCCAATCCAAAATGTGATTAATTTCTTGCATATTAGAAATCATTTTTCAATTACCAAGACGACGGGCTACTTACGATTTCCTGACAACTTATCAAATTGAAAACGACAAAAATCAAAAGTGATATCAATAAAGAGATCAACGAGCGAGCTAGCGCGCACTTCGACAGGCTGGAGTGGTGCGAAGGAGAGGAGGAAGTGGTAGCGGAATGGGGAAGAAGATGGGAAAGAAACTGTTAAGAGAAAGCAAAAAGAAATCCCAAAAAATATAGAAACTGATGAATGAACGTGTGTAAGTCCCACCAGTCAATGGAAAGCAGCAACAATCTCGAAATGTCGCTCGCTCCAAGGTATATGAATATATGGTGAGAGATTCCCAGAGGCCGCTCGGGATACCTGAAATTCCCCCCCTTTTACTTCGCTTTATTTTCTGGAGAATTTACTGGAGGAGTTTGATATGTTACTACTGCCCTTTGCGGCCTGTTCTTCGACAGGGATCGCCTCACCTTATATAGATACACCCTGGACCGGTCAAGCAGACAGCCAGGCAACCGCAGCCGCAGACGCAGCGCATTCGAGCAGGCCTGCCCGACTTGCTGTCCCGCTCTGGCCAAGGCGATCGCTTACCCTCGGGCATATGGGTCTTAATACGCAACACAACGCATCGCGATCTTTAAGCCTCTTAGGGGATTAGTGTTTTGAGACATTTGACACGTTAACGTTGCACGCAGCGTGGCGAGGAGGAGGAGGAGGACGAGGTAGCACACACTGACACTTGGTCTATATAAATAAATATTTGAGTGAGGCAAAAGGCAAAGGCAGAGGCAGGGGCAGGGGCAAGGCGTTGGAAAACTTGCCCCACAAAATACTTGCCCCGAAAGGAAGTGCGTTGCGCCGCTTAAGAAATGTATCCAATGAATGCGCACATTACTCTGGAAAACCAGGGGGAAGAAAGAAACGAACAGAAGACCAAAGAAGAAAAGAAAGGGGAAGAGAGGAGAGAGGAGAGGAGAGGCAAAGAATAAGCAGAAATAACTCAAGTAGCTAAAGCCCAAAAAGCGGTAGCCAGTGGCCAGGCAAGGAGGACGTGAAGTGGCTGAGAGCGGGGGTTCAGGCAATCAGGCCAGTTCCTGGTCGACACTTCGATGGATCTTTCGCCTGAAAGGGAACGAGTGTGATATAATGGGAGAAGGAATATTCAATATTGATTGAGGCATAGGAAACAATGGATATGAATGAGTGGACGACAGGAGTGCTCTTAGGAAAAGGAGTACTATACTAGGATGTATTTTAGGTATTCCATCCTATAAGCACGATCTGTAGACTACAAGTAGAGACAGTCAGACAGACACTGAGGTACCGAGTGCCACAGCTTATGAATACATATTCATATTGACCTTCGATTATACACACATAGAATCATATGCATATTCATATTCGCATTCGCATTCACTTGCATTCACGCAACATTATCTATACTTATCCGAGTCATATCCAGTCATATCTCTACCTGTTTAAGCCACAAAATGCGGCAAGTGCTGGCTGCCTCCCCATTGTCAGGGGGTGGGGAGGGGGGACGTTTAAGACACCTTTTTGGTTACGCATCAATGCGCACTGAGCAATGCACTCAGAGTCGGGTGGTGGCCAGAGGAGTCGCGGAGTCGCAGTACGAGAACCCCGCCGCCAGGTGCTGACGCTGTTGCTGCTACTCGCACGCTGAGAGCAACAAACTGCATTTCCTTATCTTAATCTGGGCAAATTTAATTTAAACTCAATACGCAATTTACGCAAAAAGCATTTTAGATAAAGGACAAAAAGCAGAACAGAGCCGGCAACGACAGCAACGACAGCAGCAGCAGCAACAAAGAACCTTTAAGCCGCTCTCCTCCGGCTGCTGCGCATGCGCAGAGCGGAGATCGCAGATCGCAGAGCGGCGCAGAGCAGCGCAGGGAAAAAGTTGACAAATGCCAAAATGCAAGCGGATTGTGTGTGACACTTCTTTGAGAGGTTGAAGTAGGAGACACGGACGGGGACGGGGACCAGGCAGAGGGTTGTGCGAGGAGTACGAGGCCCGGGGATCTGCGTCTGAGACCCATCGCATCGCCCGATGCACTCAATCGTTCAAATCGTTTTGCGCTAAAACTCACGTGACGAGTGCAACGAGGATGAAGCTGGGAATGAAAAGGTTCTTCTCCGGGTGCTGCCGCTGCTGCTGCCGCTGCTGCTGCTCTTCATTTTATCAGATTTCTTAAGTGCAAAGCGAACTTGTTGGCTTTTTGTCGTCTTTAATGTTGAGTCTCCAGTTTAAATGTGACACTCGTGACTGCTGATGGGATTTCCAAAGACGCACAGACAGACGGCCGGAGAGAGAGAGAGAGATGCGGAGAGATGTGATGTGGTGACGGCGTTCGTGGGAAAGCCTAATGGCAAATGGCAAATTAATTCGCACACTTAATTATTCTCAAACTATAAACTAGAGCACACTGTCTGGAATCTAGAATGTGTGCCCCAGAGCGAGAGAGAGGGAGACAAATGAATAGAGCCATAAAAAGTTATGCTCGAAAATTGAAAAACCATGTCCAGACAAAGATCAAAGGCACACACCAGCACCAGCCCCAGCCCCAACAAACAAAAAAAAAACAAACATTTATTTTGATTGCTGATTGAGACAAATGAAACGTTCTATAAACAGACAAATAACGAGCCAAACAACTTTGGCCACACGCCGATGCCCCGATGCCCCGATGCCGATGCCCCGATGCCGATGCCTGATGCCTGATGCCGACAACGACAACCGAAGCCTTGTCAAAATGCATAAAAATTCAAATCAGAATCAGTTTCGACTCGTGGCTGGTGCGGAGCGGAGAGGAGAGGCAACTTCAAAGCGGAACAAGCCCGGGGATCTCACTCAAAAGCTAGCCCAGTCCAGGGAGTGGGCAGCTATCGGGAATGAGCAAGGGACTGCGACTGGGACTGTGTATCGGACATCGGGCATCGGGCATCGGTTACCAGCCACAGACGTTGGACATTGGACATTGGGGCCTGTTTCGGATCGAGCACCAAAAAACTGTAAGATTTAATGCTTATTTGCGCAAAGTCAAAACAGATTTCGTTGCGGCCATAATCATGACATAAAAAAGCAGAACAAAAACGATTTTCAATTCAATTTCAATGCGCACACCAATTTAATTAAAGTTTATTTCTCCCCCTATCTCTCGCTCTCTCTCTCTCTGTCTGTCTCTCTGTCTCCCTTGCTCTTATAATTGTTGTACGAATTGTACGATCTTACTGTGCAGGCACTTGTCGCTCAAATCGTTGCTCGGAGTTGTGCTAAAACGCATTAAATTGGACATGCGATTAATATTATACGTATATCACTCTAAGTGACTTTAAATGCATTCGCCTTGGTGTTGGGGCGCTTGCTGTCTGCAGCGACGATGCAAGCAGCCCGAATGGAAGGCAACCTGTAAAAAAAAACCGCTTGAAACTTCAACTTTGTGTGGGTGAGATACATATGTATCTGTGTGTGTGCACGAGCATGTAGAGGCGCGACCACATTCTCCCTGTGCTAATAGCTGAAAGCCACAGATGGATGTCCTCTTGGATACTGGATTTGCTTTGTGAAAGGTCTCCTATTGATTGATTGAAACGTAAACAAGTATACGTACCAGTGTACACAGGTAGGCAAATCAGTGAATATTGAAGGAATATGAAGGAATGGAAAGACCCTTTGCTAGATCTCTAAAAGATTGCATTGTGTAATAGATGTATCTATGGGGAAGATTATTCTCTGAAATCACACCGCAGGGACTAACACAACACAAGGATATCTGAGGCAACTATTTGCTTGCAAAACTATTTGCTTAAAGTACCTATGGGTCTATGCCAAGCCCAGTTAACACACAAATCATTTGAATGTCACCACCATCATGCAATTTTGACTTTGGTTTATCTATTGGCCGTTTAGCAACGATTTAATCCTATTCCAATTCCAATTACTGGCTGAATTTAATTTCTAATCCCGTGTGCCGAACGATTTGATCGACTTTGTGTCAAATATTATCGAATCTCTTGGCAAACAAGTTGAGTTAGCACTCCAGTGGCTAACTGGGTAAATGTGCCGCCGCCTAGCGTTTGTTTGTCAGTTTGTCCGTTTGTCAACAGAGACCAACAACAACAACAACAACAGCAACCGACGAGCGAACTAGCCATCGAGCCAGCGAGCCAGCGAGCAACGAGTCGACGAGTCGAAAGCCTGAGCTTGGGGCGAGACTGTACTTGAGCCGCACAACGAAATCGATTGCATAAGGCTTAAGCTTTAATTGCCGAGCCAGACGGTTGCCGTTGTTGTTGGTTGGGGTTGCATGCCTCACGGAATTGTGTATCGACTGAACCAATTAAGATGCAGTTATTAAAATGTACACAAACACTCACAAACGAACGAGTTGAGCCGAAAAAAGCTGTCAAAAAAGAGAAGAAAACTTCCGCGAACGAAAGAAATGCTAGGAAAGAGGCAAAAACGAAGAAAATGAAATGAAACGGATTGAAATTGAAACGTTTTTGCAGTCACTGAGGCACGAGAGCAGCGGGAAACGATTACAAATTACGCATACGTGTACGAGTACGAGCACTCCGCTTTGTAACCCACCGACCACACCACACCACACCACACCACACAGCACACCCCTCCAGTTCCCTCTGGATAGACGGCTGTTAATTGTAAAATTGCAAACGCTCGCAATACCAGCTCGGAAAATGCACATATTGTAGTGGTACTCGTAGACAGACGCAGACGCAGACGTAGGAGCCCACAGACAGAGACACGCTCGGCCAAGCACAAAACATTAATAAATACCTGCGGTTTAATTTGAAATAATTTGTTTAAACATTTCCTTTTGTTTCGCTTCCATCTCCTACACCAACTCATTCTCACCCAATCCCCCACCCAGTGCCCCCACTCTTTCCCCCTGTCGCCAGCCATGTCGATAGTTTTCAGTTGAGTTTTAATTGCATATGGCAAAAAAAATGGCAGGCACTAAGGAATGGCCGACGCATCAAATACCCTTGAAAGTCTATGAGAGGCGGTAAATAATAATATGTATCTTTTCTATAGAAAATTATATTATATTCTATATAACACTTATAATCGTATCTCTCATATTTTATGCCTTTATTACCCAGTAATAATCCAGCAATCCCTGAGACTATTTTGCACAGAAAAAGATATATGTATATAGATAAAAAATATATTCTGCATTGGGTCAGTAGTGCCAACACCCGACGCGTCGCCAGGGAGGGTACAAATATTTTGTGCAGTTTGCTGGCCCGTTGGCTGGCTGGATCGCTGGGTTGCTGGGTTGCCTGGTCGTCGCGTGTGTGTGTGGCCGGGCGGGCAATGCACAAATGCGCTCCTCCGTGGGTAATCAAGGGAAATGAAATGCATTTGCAATACAATACATAAATTGCAAATTATATTGGAAATCTGTGTTCTCCAGTTGCCCGTTAATAACATACGACCACGGGCCGGGGGAGTGATGGGCCGAAGGGGGACAGAGATCACCGCATCGAATAGCAAATCGGCTAAAGTTTTCGGATAGCCGCAGCAGGAGGGGCTGCTACGGGGGCCGGGGGTCAGGTGTTCTACATGAGATACAAATCGAGGTCAAGTGACATTGGCCTTAGTAGGTGCATATCTATAAATATATTCAATATGGAAGTGGAAAAGAAAAGATACTTTAACCCATTCGAATTACAAGAAGAAAAATTATTAAATACTCAGAAAAATATCACAACTTGGAGAAAAATTAAATAGTAAAACATTTTAATTAAATTCAATATTTATATAAATTGGTATTTAATTTAAATAAAAATTTTAAATTTTTAAAGTATAATTGAAATGAAAGATGTCTTTTAATTAGAAAAAATTGCATAATTCAAAATATTTAACAGAAAAAACTCTACTGTATTTCAATGTTTTGACCAATTATACTGGAATATTATTGAATATAAACATATATGTACTAGTAAACACCTATAAATTAATGGTAAAAATACATATATACAACTAGTAGGTATATTTGTCATTCTCTTCATGGGGATGGGGCTATTGTCAGCTCCGTCATGTCATCACAGCACACCATCCCCATTTTACGAATCACAAATTATAATTTAAACTCTGAAAAGAAATGATGAAAATGCGATGCGTTGACCTCTGGCAAAGCTCCATTCAAGCCGCGATCCCAAACTAACCCAGATTTCAATTTTGCGCAGACAGAAAACAAAAATAGAAAAATACCAAGGAGAAGTGGTAGATGGTATATTCACGTGTGTGTATGTATAGAAATGTGTATACATATATTAACAATAATCGTGGCAATTATTTAACACATTTTGTAACCAATTGCCGAGAGAGAGAGAGAGAGAGAGGGGGAGAGAGATGAGGGACTGACGGACGGTCAGACGGGCAGACGGTGTTTGGTAGACGGAAGATGGTGAATGAATGAAATGATGAATGGGACGGAGGACGGAGCGGGACGGAGCGGGACAGAGCGGTGATGAAGGTAAGGCAATAAGCGCAGCTAAATAACCAACAAAAATATAAAGAAAAGGTCTATGTAACTGTCATAATTAAAGTAATTTGGTAGAAAATTTTTAGCCAATTAACCAAAAAACGACGCAGAAAATGCGACGAAAATGGGGACCATGGGGCCCATGGGGGCCATGTGGGCCACGATGACTGACAGCTCAGACACAACAGAGAGTGCGAAAGAGAGGGAAACTGCTGCTTAGTTTAATACTATAAAATGCCATCATATTGAGACGGTGACGACAGCACAAATTTAAAAATAAACTTCCCCAAAAAAGGCAAGAAAACAAACAGAGAAAAATAGAGACCCAAAATGAGTATAGAAATAGATAGTTTGAATGGCAGTTAATGGAAAACCTCACATATTTTCACGCATTTTAGTGCATTTCAGACAGGGGATACAGTGAACACAGGCACTGTGCAACCTGTCACTTGGGGGGGGGTCCAGAATGCTTCGGCTGTCGCTGTAGCCAACGACAACGACAGCCCCCCCCAAAAACCACAAAAGATTTGACGCTTAATCAAATCAGCAAAGCGTTAATAATGCCCCTCCCCTCCCCGCTCCTTTTGTCCTCCACTCAGATCAGATGTGCCGAAGGTGCCAGTCAAGTGTCACTAGGAGTTCTGTCAAAACCAATCAGATCTGCACTCCACGCGCTGGGTGGGGAGGGATCAAAAAAGATTCTGGAGTTTGCCGCCTGAAACGAAAGGAATTTGCTAAAATTAATTCAATTGAATCGGGGGACATGGGTGGAGACATTTTCTGCTGGAGTATTCCGCAATCATCGCAATGATATCATCGTTTCAAGGACTAATGCGATGATATGGAGGCCAAAAACTGCGAGTAATTTTAAGTAAATGAAGATTTCTTGTAAATGGACTAAGAATATTTATCTATATGCTGAAACTATGAAGAGAAAAGAGACCTCCAATTAGTTAGTAACTAAAAAGTATATGGTAAGGTTCCATAGTTTCCCTTATTTCCTTTGGTATCTAGGATTGGTGATTGCCTTAGCTGAATGAGACCGGGAATTGGTCCATCTTCTAGTCATGGCTGTCTGCTTGTCCAATTTCCTTTTTTCTCGAATGCGCTGTGGGCAATCCTTATCAGGAAGCATCATAGAATGTACCTATAGCAAAACATTTTTTCGAATTTTATGCAATTTTAAACTTTTAGGACACGTAAGACACATTCGAATTCCATTTTCTAGTCTAGATTTTGAAATTCTGTAAGTATTCCTGCAACGGTTATGGAATACCCATATGTTTGTAGCTATTAAGATCGAATCTACCAGGGAATATTCCAAAGGTTCCCAAAGGAACAGTCCGTCCTTCTAGCCCCCTCCCTCGAGCCACACATGATCTCAAGTACCTTTTTAGCGTGGGATTCCCAACACAATTTGTATTTTTGGATTATTAGTAACTTGTTGGCCCTGTCCCCCTCTGCCACTCTTTGATTTTCCTTCTCTGTTCACTCACTCCGATCCCATCCCATCCCATCCCATCCGACCCGATCCGATCCGAGTCATTCAATTCAAATCCAATTCATTCAT
Source organism: Drosophila pseudoobscura (assembly GCF_009870125.1). Classification (NCBI taxonomy): domain Eukaryota; kingdom Metazoa; phylum Arthropoda; class Insecta; order Diptera; family Drosophilidae; genus Drosophila; species Drosophila pseudoobscura. The sequence continues at coordinate 16,729,877 of NC_046683.1, forward strand.
ACGCCGATTGTGCAGTCTCATTGTTGTTGTTTGACACAGCTGTGACCTCAGGAATGGGCTGTGGGTGGGGGGGGCCAGAAAACTATTCACGTAGTAACCATCAGAGACAGAGACCAGACTGCGAGATTCCTATTCCGGAGCATTCCCCCGACCAAGTGGTCAGCAGTGTAGTGCTAATTATGAGCAGAGTGAGCAGAGCCGCCACGGTGCCATAAAAAGCCGAAACCCACCACACCAGAGCTGGGAGAGGCATCTCAGCTACTCAGCGAGAAGAGAAGTAGGGGACTGGAGTGGATGGAGGAGGACGAGGAGGAGGAGAAGGCGGAAGAGCAGCATAACCAGAAAGACAACAAACTGCGCACGCATGGCCCCCAGGTACTACCTCTGCCTCTCTTCCCATACCCTCTTCCCCGCCCCCTGTTGATGCTCTGCTCTGCTGTGGTGGTGGTGAATTCCAAGAGTCGTGCCGTCGTGTCTGTGCTTGTCTTTGCCTGCGCTAAGCTTTGCGTCGCTTAAACTCCGCCTTTTATTTTCTAATTGATTTAAAGTGTGTTAACTTCCGCTGTCGATAATTTTGGTCCATTCCAGTCACCTCTTTTGCCGTCTCTCTCCCTCGCTCTCTCACTCTCTGCGAGGCGGCAACTGTCTGCCTGTCTCTCTCTGTCGCGCCCAACCAACTCCAGATAGTGTGTTTGTGTGGCCGTCTCGCTCTCGGCTTTCGCACCAATAAACAGCACCGATAGCAACGGCACACGACGAGTGCCAAAAACAGAGAGAAAAGGGCAAGCAGAGTGTGTGCCCGGGAGGGGGGCAGGGGCAGCCGACAAGAGTGTGGAGTGGTAAGCGGCAAGGGAGGGAAGGGGAAATGAGGACTTGGCTTTGCCTTTTTTTTATAGCAAATCGTTAATTAATCTTCACGGGACTGGCTGCGTCCCAGCCCTAATCTGCCTCTGATCTGCTCTGCTACGCCATCCTGCTCGCTCCTGCGTGCCGGGTTGAATAAATTTTGACACCTCTCTGCCTGGTCGTTTCGCTGCTGGCGTTGACGCCGCAGCTAGGGCTAGCGCTGGCGTAGGCGCCGACGCTGACGTAGACGTAGACGTTGGCATTGGCGCTGGCGCTGGCCGTGGCAGGATGTTAAGTAAAAAGCATTTTAAAAGTTATTTTATGGCATTTAATGCAGTTTTGGATACAGAAAAACTGTGCGTTTAGATACTTTGACTCGAACTTTTCCACACACACGCACACACCACAGCGCCCCACCCCGCCCCGCCCCTCCACAGCCCGAGACCGGGCCTGAGCTAGCCTGAGCGGGAGGGCGATAGTCGAGGCAGCGCAGCGCTGTCTCCCTCTGGCCGGGGGCCGAGCTTATCCTCCCTGCCGCCACCCATCTGCTCCTCTCTGGCTCGGCGAAAATGGCGTACGTAACGGAAACACTTTTATACAATTAGATGGAAGCTACGTGGCAAGGATGAGGAAGGAGCTGCTGCAGCCACAGGAGTGGGAAGTAGGAGTGTGTGGCAGGAGGGTGGGGCGGTCGGGGGTGGGAGAACAGGAAACAGAAGTTCCGTAGGATGAGGCCATGGTTGGCTGGGCATCTCTAGATACACACATACATACATATGTATGGCAGATAAACTTTGGATTAGATGTTTGGATGTTTTAAGCACCATATACATACAGGATTTGGGTTGGGAAGATGGGAAACTATTCCCATTTTTGCGCTTCGAATAATACGTATGTATATGTTCTGTCCAATCGCACAATTACTTATACCATTCATTTACAAAATACATTGTTAGAGGCTACACAATCTATCAGTAATTCAATCCGAATCTCCCACGAAAACGCCAACTTTGTTGCTCTACCAAATGTTTCGTGTTAACATGGTTATGGTTATGGTTATGGGCAACAACTATAAATAGTATAAATGCAAAAAATAGTCATAACAGAATGTATCGATGGCCGAGTAAAAGTTTTATAGAACTAAATAACACACAAAATTGCTTACAAAATAAACAAACATGCAAAATGACCCATTACCATTAATTAGTTGCATTTAAACAGTCGACAACCGACAGTCGACCAGCAACAAGAACAACAACTAGCGAATGGCGAGTAGCGAATAGCGAATAGCGACAACCAGCGACATCATCACCGACAACGAACTAATGAAATGACCGCAGTCGATAAAACACGATAAGCAAACAACAGCAACAGCAGAGGCAACAAAGTCATTGCAATTTCCAGTAACAATTTAAGTGCAATTAATTTTTTGCGGCCATGCAACAAGATGGGCGGCAGATGGAGCGGGAGGTGTGGCGAGGTGTCCCGCTGTCCAGCTGTCCAGGGTCTGCCTCAACGCTGGCAAACATTAAGTTATTCTCGTTTAAATATAGTTTTCATATACCCTATGTCCCATATAATACTTACAGGGTTATTAATGAATTACTTTTTCCACTTTTACAGATTCATTATCAAAGGCCTAGAATTCGAAGCTCTACAGTTGTGGCGCTTTCACACAATCCTTGCCAGCGGTGATCCGTACATTAGATCTAGTCATTGCATTTCTTGTAGATCCACTCGCCTTGTCCTGGCTCTTAAATTTGCTTTGGCTTATACATTATATTATACGTTGATTATTTCATTGCCTGATTCTAATTTCAGGAAAATGCGACAATTTGAGGCATTTAAAATAATTATAAACCATTTTCGAAGCGATATTTGGGTGCTAAAATCATTCTGAGTGTATCTAAAAGGTACATAGCTGAGGTTTAGCTATTATTATTGCCTGTTTTTTGTTTATTTATTTTTCTATTGCGATTCTTTACCGATGGTGGCAGAGAAGGGGTTCTATGGGGCAAATAAATATTATGACGGTATTATTAAATATGATTTGCTGTCACGCCATCTCGCACACGTAATGCTGATTATTTTTAAATTAATTTTTCCACTTTAATGCTTTAATAATTTCATTTTCGCTTTGTTCTTAGCCACAATTTTGTTTTCCAGCTTTGTTCATTTTAAGATCAACATAGATCAAAAAATAAACGACAATGGAAACGACATATATTTTCGTATTTATCAGAATTTTTCTTTAGCTAATATTTGAATTTTTTTTAAATTTTATAATTTTTATTGAAGATATACAGTAAACATGTACTACGACGTAACATACATATGGGATAGTAATTAAACCAAAAATGTATTTTTTCCTGGGTTTCTCCTGTTTGAAAATCCTCAGGAAATCGTAGAGCCTAGAAAAAAATGTTATACTTATAGCCGTGTATCTTTAGGTATAGAGTATGAACAATGAGTATCTTATTGATCCCTACTTTACTTTATCGATATCGGTATCGGTATCGATGTTTGGGTACTATTTGCGCTTATGATAAAACTTTCACTAATCCAATTTGTATCTCTTAACATTTACAGATTGTCCCTTCAGACATCAGATCCGCATTTGATCAGCATTATAGTGGGGCTTCCCCCTTACACATATGCAGACCAAAATCCAATACAGGTTCCCTTCGTTGGGTTTCGAGTAGCCCCCCAATCGTCGTCCTCCTCCCCGTCATTGGTGGCCCCAGGCGAAGCCATGATTCGACATGTCCAGCATGTCTTGATGCCAATCAACCGCTGCTTCTGCTGCTGCTGCTGCCGGGGCACATAACTGTTATTTATCTACTCGAGACAATAATTGGAAACGGATACATACTGGTATATGTATGTTTTGTAAACTTTTCACTCGCTTCGAATCGAATCGTCTCGACTCCACTCTGCAGGGAAAAAGGTCGAGACGGGAGCCGCGAGCCGCGAAATGGAAAAAACGCAGAGAAATCCAACCGAATGCTCCTCCCTCCTCCCCGAGAGGGCGCTGTTACGTGTAACTGTAATTAAACGAGTCAGCGATACATGATTTTAACGCCTGTCGCGCAGCCACAGAAAAAGGACAACGGACAGCGGAAAAATGGACTACGGACAGCCTGGTCGAGGACCCTGTGCGGGTCAGGGGTTAGACTAGAGCGAAGGGAAAGCAAAACAAAACAAAAACAGCCAAAAGCAAACCAAACAACACCTGAAAAAAAGGTGAATCGGGACTGGGTATGGTCCCTGGGTTTGGGCTAGGGGTAGGGGTAGGGGTAGGGGTAGGGGCAGGGAAGAGTGAAGTGAGCACATGGCCAGGTTCTCTAACAGGTTCACATTACCTCAGTTCCAGCCCAGAGCCCTCTAGTGCGCTAAGCGGCTTTTAAGGACATGTCGCTATGTTTATCTAGCCGCTGCGCGGACAAGGACAATGACGCCACAGAAATTGTTTCACTACACTGAGAGAAACGCAGAGAACCTAAACATTAAAGCGAGCGGAAACGCTATGAGCCGGCACTCAGCTAATATATACATATGTATGTAGTCTTATGATGTAACCAACACAATATATAATGATTAATAATGATCTGATCTGTTCAGATTGATATTGAGGTGGCTAACGCTTCCTTCTGGGTCCCAAGACTCTTCGATTACCGGTTATGAAGAGTTATGATTCGTTGAGAAAGCCTCAACACTGTGACTAGTTTGAATGGAAAAAATACGGACAGAGAGACATGGCTATATCGACTCGCCTGTGGACATATATGTACTTATAGTATGTAGATATATTTGATCATTTATGAGGTCATACTTTATAGAAATGGTGCCTGCCGTGCACTGCCCTAATTCCTTTTTTATTCCTACTTTCCTCTCATCAAAACAGAGCGACCAGTCCCAAAGTTTTGTTCTCAGTGTAGAGAGCACAACATGTGCAACCTCGTGAGTCCTGTCCTTTGTGTCCTGTCCTGTCATGTCCAGGCCAGTTTTGTTTTCATTTGCGGCCAACATAAGTGACCAATTTTATGTGTCATTAAAATTGGACGCGCTGCCTTCGCAGTGCTCGCTCGTTCGCTCTCGCTGCTCGTTTGCTCTCGTTTGCTGCACTTTGTTTAATGAACACGCCAACAATACAACAATACTGAAAACAGGACTCTGTCTCAGGACCTACCGCTTCCCTCCAGATGCGAGTGTAGTGTCCCCTCTCTCTCCGTCATCTAGTCTTGCATAATTAAATTACACCTGTCCCAGTTGCTGCTTGTCCTTTGTCCTGGTTCAGGACCCTGCCCCGTCCTCGTATACTGAATACCGTATTTCGTTTTGTATTGTGTACTCATATTTTCTGTTGTGTTCTGTTCTGGTTCTGACACCGCTTAAAAGTTCATTAACGCGCCTGCGCGCCGGAAATGTCTCTGGGGCGAGAGTTAAAGGTCTATGGGATCCCCGACTAGGCTTAGTAAGCCCACCGGCCGACTAACCCTATGCGCATATCTCTCGATGTTGGTGTGTGCATTGATAATTAGCCGTGGCAACGGGAACAACGGAAAGAATGTACAGTAGCACTGGCGTCGACGTCGTGGCATGCCTCGAGGCGCCCCACGGCGTCCGTTGCCTGGTGTTTCATTCACACAAAAACGAAAGAGGGACACGAGGAGTGCGGAAGGTCAAACATTAGGGTTAATCAGAAGTTCAAATACGCTACCGGGCAGAGGGATGGAATGTGAACAAAGATATCATGTTTCTTGCGGACTCCTTTCTCCAGAATTGGAACCAAAATTGAATTGAAATTGTCCTACATGAACTGAATTACCTTCGAATGGAGTTATATCGAGATGATCTCATGTTACACTTTCTTAGCTGGATCAAAAGAGATCATTTAAGCCTCCATTGCGGTAACTTTGCCATTACGAAACTGTACTTAAATTATACAGCAGACTAGGGAGCGCGACAACCCCTGGCTCACTCGCTTCGCTCCCGCCGATATGAGTAAATTATCGGGACGATCACGAGACGACGACCCAACACTTTTTTATACGATATAGAGACTAGTATATAGTAGTATTTTCCCAGTGTGTCCCGATTTTACTTTTTTTTTTTGCTAGGATGCTCTAGAGATGGCAAAGGTGACAAAATATAAGAAAAAATGACTATTCAATGCTGAAAGCTTTGTGGATTTTAGCAATGAATTTCCCAAATGCTCTAAAGACCAAATCTGATTTAAAGTTCTTTTCCAGCCTGCTATGCCGATTGATTTTCTGTTAGGGTATCGAAATAAAAATCTTTAACAGTCAAAGAAATGTGCTACGGTTCGATTTGATTTCGTTTTATATATTATACGAGTTGGCAGCGTTTTATAGTGGATGTGGATGTGGATATGGATGGGGCGCTCTGTCTTTCAATTTTAAACCAATTTCCGAGCGGAGAGAGAGAGAAACTGATTCCGACAATGACCTAAACGCCGATCATTAAAGGATCATTAGTGCTCATAATCTGATTATAATGCGCTCGGTTTGACTCTGTTTTAGTTTATATTTTGCTTTTGGTTTTCGTACACATACATACATCTGTATGTGTTTTATTTTTTTAATTTAGTTGAGTTTTCGTTTTATTAACAAACTTTTACCTGAACCGAAAGAGATTTTTATGACTTTTGGTTGGTTTTCAAAGTCTTTCTGTCTTTCGGCTGCCAATTAATGAAGCACATCCCGTTCCCGTTTCCATTCCCATTCTCAATCCCGTCCCCATTTCGTATCATATCGGATCTCATGGCATTGTGGATTGCGTGTCAACGACAAATCTTTTCTCTTTCTCACTGAAATGTCTTGACTGGGGTTTGACCTCTCTTGGGCCAGGCATGTGAATCCGTCTGCAGAGTTAATGGTGCCGGAAATAGAATTATGAATACGTTGGCGTGCGTAATTTATGCCATTGGAAATGCTTTTGGCTAATTGCTGGAACAGACAACAGCAACGGGTGGACAACAGGCCACAGCCGCAGCCCCGGCCACGGCCACGGCCACGATCTCGGCCAAGGCTTTTAGATTTATCTATGGTCTAGCACTAAATAAACTCCAAACTCCCTACCGGAGGATGGATGGATGGATGGATGGATGTATATGGATGGTATCCAACCCTCAGTCCTTCTTCCGCTCGTCCTCTCCCAGTTTCTGCAGCCTCTGTCCATGCCTGCTGGCAGCGTGTGCGTATAATTTACACTTGAGCTAAAATATTGATACTTGAAAAGCAATTTAGATAAGGCCTGGCCGAGCCGAGCAGAGCCGAGCCTGGACTGGAAATTCCGCTTCACACCTACCAAAAAAAGAGGAAGAGAACGGCTACAGAAAAGGTGTGAAAGGTATGCAAGTGCCGCCAGTGGACGGACATTAAGTGCGTGCAGGCCGAAGCCGGAGCCAGGGCCAGGGCCAGGACCAGGACAGAAGAGGCCAGAATGCACTGGCAGCTGTCACCCGGGCACCGGCAGCGGCACCGCAACAACAACCACAATCGACCTTCACTTGAGGCCTCGTTAGAGGGCGCTCAAAGTACTACCAGCTGTCAACAAATGCTAAGCCAGCCAGCCAGACGGACGGACGGACGGACGGACGGACGGACCCTGCAGTCACACCTACTCCTCCGGCATGGACTCCTCCGCAGCGGCCTAATGAGTGGCGATAACATCAAAAGACCAGACATGATTTGTCGGATATAGTCTGACTATGCCCCGAATGCGGCAAGTGTACACGTACTACGTACTGCTGCCCAGTGAGGAAGTCGACTCGAAGCGTATAATTAACGTTCATTTATTTTCAAATTAACATTTGATCAATGTGCTATGCTACCCTCCCAAATGGGAACAGATCATCTAGTTAAACATACTCGTTCAGCACCGAGCATATTCCAGAGCATGGTGGGTGTGCCTGGATCATTAGCAAGTGTTTGCCTCCACCTTCCCGTTCCCGTTCCCGGTCCCACTTCCATTCCCATTCCCTTTCCATTGAGGGACAAGCTGGAGACTATTTTACGCCATTTTCTATAAAATAAGCAGGAAGCTGATCTTATCGATGAGTCTCAAAATTCACCTTTGCTTTGAGGACATTATGCTTTGGATACCAGCACTTTGCAATCGAATAAATAAATAATCACACACCCATAAAAATAAATAGTAAAAAGATCAATAATCCAACCTACAAAAATCGTGTACCAAAGAAATGCTTGGGTGCTGCTCATCTTACTATTTATAGTGTATTTGCTGAAGATTTTCCCAACTTTTGAGGAACTTTTGATCGAGAAAATTAATGCACTTCAATCAAATTGATGCAGCGGTTTTAAAATGTACCAAAAGAACACTCATTATGCTCATTATTTAATTTCAATTCATTGAACTGCTCTCCCAAATTACCGTAAAATAATCAAATCCCCCCACCGCCCCACTGCACAGGGCTAATGTAGAAGTTCCTTTTTGCCGCAAGGCAATGGAAGAGCACACAATTTCCTACGGAAAAGAACGAGGACCGAAAAACCAACTTGACCGTGCTTAAAAACAAAGTTGTCGTGAGGAAATTTCCAGCTAATTTTCCAGAGCGAGCAGCGCCAAAAGAAAAACAGGGACAGAAACAGAAACAGAAACAAGGACAGGGACAGAGGCAAAAAGAAGAAGTTGGGAGAAAAAATACAAAAAAAATGCAAAATGTTTTTAATGCGAGCACTTTTAACACTAATGGTGCCGGAATATTTAATTTGAGTGCGAGCGAAGAGGACGACAACAGCGAGAGCGACAACGAGAGCGAGAACGAGAACGAGATACTTGTCCACGGCACTTTTTAGGCGAGGAGATGCGGAAGGGCCAAAAGGGAAAGCACATTAAGGACCAGCCAACCACCCACCGTGAGGAAGCCATGGCCAGGGGCAGACACACCGCAAAGCATGTCAAATGTGAAGCCAACCCCCTCTGTTTCGTACCCTGTACCCTGCACCCTGTGCCCTGCCCGTGTACCCCCGTCTACTTGTGTCACGCAGCCCAACTGCGCTTTTGAGCTGGAGATGTTGGCGTGAATATGTTAATTTGGCACCGATGACAACCAACCCAAAACAGTCCAAAGCCAACAGCCACCACCACCACCACCACCAGACCAGGACACGTACCAGCTGAGGAGGGCAGCCAGCAACAGGCAACCCCCTCGCCACTCGCTGGGGTGTTTCCGAGTCCAGTAATCGTTGGGAATGCCCGTACTCTAACCCTGAAAGATACTCCCATATATATTTATATTTATTTTTATTAATTTTGTCTTTACTTTTGGTTGATTCTTCGTTCATTGGTTATCATCTTCCATAAAAATATCTGTTTAATTCTAAGGTATCCCCTAGCCCAGACACAGCCGTGGAAAGAGAGGATCCTTTTTATCTGGCTTGTTCTTCTCTGTTCGTTGGCCTGTTGGTGTTGAGAGCTAAAATTGTTTTAATGCCGAGTGCGAGGGTGAGGGTGAGGGCGAGGGAGAAGTGGAACAAGAGCGAAAGAGAGAGCCAAAAATTTATGCAAATTGCGCTCTTTTTGCATATTTAAAAAGCGAATACACGAGCACTTTGCCAAAGTAATTTGTTACATAATGGTAGCCAGGACCAGGGCCAGGACCAGGGCCAGGACCAGGGCCAGGACCAGCAGAGCCAGAGCCAGAGCTGCTGTGGCATACAGCAAGCAGCATCATCATTTCCCCACTTTGAGCGCCATTTTTGTTAAAAAGTTTAATTTGGCATAAGTGCGCGCCATTTTGCAGCATTTTCTTCAACTTTTATTTATTCTTTTTTTTGGGGCGGGGCGGGGGGGGAGCCTACAAAATGGTGGGCATGGGATGGGAGGCAGGATGCTGATGGCTCAACAAAATTATGCAAATTCCGTTTGGCTCTTAAAATATGCTAATGTTAGTCACTCTCTTTGCACGTCTTTTTTTCTCTGTATTCTCTTAACAAATGAGTGGGTGGAGGGGCCTCAGAAGCCTGACATGTTGAAAATCCATGGCGATGGGCTGGGGATCAAGTGTAAGTGTTGAAAGAACCACGAACGATGGCCTGTAAATGGATATGAATTTCGATACGGCTGGGAGGGACGGCACTAACGGTTTTCCCTCCCAGTCCTTTGGGACTCGTGCGGAGCCTCTGTAGCATTCCGAGCTCTCAAATATCCCTTTGAGCTTAAGGTAACCAACTTTTTGTTATTTAAACAAGTCCAATAAAGTCCTGTTGAGTAAGTAATTTAAAGAGTAACGCCTATGCATTTCATTGGTACACGATTGATCATCCTAATATTTCTTCTTTGAATGGAATTTGAATACATTTTTGTTCATCATATTTCTACTTAAAAGCCTTCTGCCTGTTGTCTGATTCTAGGCCCGACTAACTTACTTACTGGCCACTAACTAGCACTCAATTGAATCTCTCTCTCTGTCTATGTTTTAACGATAATGGGTCCCGTGATCGTCATCGGCTCATGAGTATAAATCATTTCCACTGACTGAATGCAGATTACATAAGTACTGTCATTGTTGGTCAATGAAATTCAGATTTTATACCGAGCAAAATGGAAATAAAATGTGATTTAGGCGACTTTCGAAATAAGTACAAAGCAGGGGGACTGGCACGGTTACGGGTAGGGGTACTGGCTGTCTGGATAGAAGGTGCAATACTGGTACTCGTAAATTTCCAGACACGCCCCATACACATCCCAGTCGCAGACAGACGGAGCACTCAATGTCAGTATTAAAAGCAAGCCAACAAAAATACTGGTCAACCTCTAACGATAATTGAGTCATAAACTTTATCTAATGACAATTTATACCGATCAAAACAAAACATTGAGAAAGGAAAGACAGGGGAACAGGCCACAGGCAACAGGCTGTGGGGAAGTCCATAAATTGTATTCTTGTGGTTTTAAATCATAAAATATATTTTTCAAAACAATAAAAAGAACTGTCTCTCATTAGCGATGGCCGGGACGGGTGTGGGACACTTGTGGGACACTCGCATCCGTAATTATTACGGAAAGCGGGAGTTCGGTTAGCGATTTGGATTGGGTTCGGTTGGGGTTTGCTCTGGTTTGGTTCATGGCTCCTTCTTCAAGCGTAAACGCAGCGAAATGCGAGGGACTCGCACTAATTAACTTCAAAAAATTTCAATTAAAATGTCTTTTGTTCGTGTGATTTCTAGTGGACGCCGTTCGTGGGGCCATTAGTTCATAGCCGTGGCCAACCGGAAACTTTTGTCACCCGAAAATACTAGAGAGTAGAGAAACAACAGGCAATATGAATGCTAATGAATGCACACACGTCCGCTGGCCCCTGTCCATGTCCCCAGTCCCCTCTGCCCAGTGCCCTGTGTCCCCTGTCCCCTGTCCCCTATCACCTGTCCGTCCAATCGTTATACACATTCATTTCATTTCATTTCATTTCGGTTCTCCATCGCCATCCATCTCCACAGATATGGGTGTCTCGTGTTTATTTGTTAATTTTTGGTTTTCGGTTTTTGTTTTTATGAAAATTTCTTCATTAGCGCATAAATTAAGTTTAATTACATTTTAGTTGGCTTTATTAAAAATCCCATGGCTGCAGCCACGCCAGGAAATGCCCCATGAAAAGCATTTTTCCCCCCTTTTCACGAGTAGGCATGCAAATGCAAAAACACATACATAATTGAGTATAAAATATACAAAAGTATATCATAGCTAATGAGGACGGGATTTGTTGGTTGTGCAATAACAAAAGAGTGGGGGGTGGGGGCACAAAGCCGTCTATGAAAGGCAGGCAAGATGGCTCAAACGAGTATTTGCGGTACATTGGTTCGAGCTTGAGCTCTGTTTGAAACTCCTGCCATAGTCCTTAATCCTTTACTGCCAACACTTGCTGTCATCCTTTTTAGCTTTCTTTTTTTTTAGATTTTACAAGTTAAAATATCAGAAAGTAATACCTTCTTAGCTTCCTTTAATGAAAATCGGACATTATCTCAATTAAATTCTCATAAGCAAGGAGCTTCGCAAATGATCCAATAATAATTTTGTCTTGAGTGCATTTTTCATAGAAAATCATAATAAAGTTGTGCGTATGTTGGGTAGCTTATAATCCATTATGCTCTCTCCGATGGCCTTACATAGCCCCAGGCTCACCTGTAAGCCCCTACCCACAACACTCACTCCATCTGTTCATTAATCACATTCCATTAACCATCGGCCCGGGCCAAGTCCAGCCAATGGATTGTCAAATGCCCAGCGAAAACGAAAAAAAAACAAACCGAGAAACAATTATATTTATTTATTTTTATCGTTGCGTATTTATCTTAATTACTTTTGGTCTATTGAGTGGTCCTTCTACGGCTACTCCACCTCCAACTCCACCTCCATCAGGGCCACTCTTCGTGTTGTACAATTCAATTTGATTCGACGAGCAGCAGCTGGAAAGGAGGAAGAAAAGCAGAGTGAATCAACGACAAACGACAAACCCCAAACAACGAAAAAAAAGAGTCAACGACAGAAACAATTCAATCAATTTTAGCCATGTTATCGCCTACCGATATCCTTTTTAATGATATGGGACCAGACCCTTCCCCTCTCTCTCCCTCGCTCTTCTAGCGCTCGCTCAACAATTAGAGAAGGCTTGAGAGGCCAAGGTCTGGTCAATGTCAGCCTCATATCAATTTACTTTTAGGTCCGTTGCAGGGGCGGGGGCTGGGCCATGGGGCAGGGGGCAGGGGAATCAAGGGCAAGGCGGGAGGAGTATGTCATCAAATTGTGGCCGAGAGAAGAGTGGGGCCCACGGAGTGGGGGTGATGGAAAATGGTGTCGTTTTGATTCACCGCAAAACAAAATAGTTCATCAATCATGCACACTTGACCGAGCGAACGAGCGAGCAAACGAACGGACGGGACGAATGAGCCAACGGACGGACATAAGAACGGACGGACGGACGGGCAAGCCCGTGTCCCCGTGTCCGGTTGTCGGTGTCGCTGCTTGGATCTAGAGCTGAAGCCCGATTGCCCCCCGATGGTACAGTGGGCCTAGGCTTATGGATTATGGGTTCCTAACTGGCTAATGGTCTGAGATGCTGGGAATCCTTATACTAAATGTAGGTATGCATTGATCCGTTTTTCCTGTATCAAAATTTCGAAGCTTATCAGGATATACTTTTGCTAATATCCCAACAATCATCGGAATATATTTATATGCAAATTTGAGTCCAATACCATATACTATATATATTTTCCTGCCTTTTCTGCCCGTTCCACTGTGCCCAACACTGTCATTTCGATTCCCACATACTCGTACACATCGAAATTCATGACCCTGCGACTGACCCATTCCACTGTCTGGACCATGTTAGTGCCTTTTTGAACGGCATTAGAGCACAGCCGCCGTCAGCGTCGCCGTCGCCGCCCAGGCCGTCGCCGTTGACGGCGTCGCATCCTTTTTGGCCCAAAATTGATAGCCGACCGTGTGACAAATTATCATCAATCAATTTGAGAGCATGGCTGCGTGGGCTGCTCTCGATTGCCACGCCTACGCAAAGTGGTTCAGAACGAACTAAGTATTCGATGAAGTATTTTTATAGTTACGATGCGATGCGATACGATACGATACCCCGGATCGAGGGTACAGCGAGGATTATACCTAATTCGATTCTTCATTGAATTTACTTACGTAAAATCAAGGCGGACAAGCGATGTTTTGGTTTATGAAAGTTAATGGGACAGCAGTCGTAAGAAAAGTTATAAAATACTATAAAAAATACCAAAAAATTAAAAGGAAATTAAAGGAATAGTTTTCCATCTGGAAAATTCAGTTTTGTGGGTAAGGCTTCCTTGTGGGAAAGGTTCATAGATGTTGTATATGTTGTAAATGTCAGATATAATCATCCTTCTGAGAAAGAAACCGAATTTGATCTAATCTACGTATACTTAAAGTACATATGAGCATATATCACAGTGAGATATGTATATATCTTCAATTTATGTGCTCTTAACATCGAATTATTTATCAGCTTTGGCCATTAGAAGATAAACTGATGTGTTTACCGAATCTGCATCCTTCGATTATTGTTATATTAGACCGACTTCAGCTGTTCCCACTCTAATCGTGGTAAAAAAGCACTCCAAATCGGCAATATCTCCCTTCTCTTTTGAACATTTTCATGTCTTTCATATGCCATTCGATTGTAAGTACTGTCTAGAAATACTTTACCCGTATAGTACCTTTCTTGCACTGCAGTTTTCCACTTAATTGATTATTATTCAGATATCTTGAACCCTTGAAACCAAAGTAGGTAGGGTAGGGTAGGGTATGGTATGGATCTTTGTTTCACGGCCTTCTAGCGATGGATTAAAAGAAACCCCTGCGGTGTGGCTGGTCGCAACTAGTGCCCTTCTTTCGACGTTTCCATGTTTATCGATCAACGATCGGACCAACGACCAACGACTTTCGCACGCTTAACGACTGAATAATTTTTAGCAATTTAGCCAGGCCCGGACCTGGGGCCCAGACGAAGGCAGTGGCAAGGTGTGTGAAGGAGAGTGAATGGTAAGCAAATTGACAAACGTTCAAAATGTAATCAATGCGAGATGCGTAAACCGAAACCAAAACCTGTGCGAGTGCGACTTCGAGTGTGGAGTGTAGTGCGGAGTGCGGTGTGGAGTGCATGAATCGAGTATCGGGTATGTGGAGCAGGCCACTTTTGACCAAGTTAAGTGCTCATTAATGCGTAACACGGAGATTGGCTTCAAAAGCCATGCACCGAATGCCTTTTAATTGTTATTAAATTACCTTTTGCCAGAGCTCGAGCTCCGGCCCAGAGATCTGTCCAGAGCCGAGAGTTCACATGATGAGGAGAAGTGAATGTGAGGACCACACGGGAGTCGCTCATTTGAATACACCATTCCCATTGATACACAGACACGAGTGCGAGTTCGAGTGCGAGTGTATGTACATATTTTGATATAAATATTATTTAGCGATCTATTGTATTGTTGTGCGGGCTTTCGCCATAGAAGGCGATGATTTTGCATATTGTCGGGGCGGGGCAAGGGGGTTAGTGGCAAGTTCATTCAACTATAATGCGAAGCTTTGGCTGGAGGCAGAGTTGGACGAGACCTGGGGCTAGGCAGCGCCATCTGCTACTGTGGATAGGGTCGAATTCGGAGAAGGCCTCGTGTAATAGGGAAAAATCGAAAACCCAAATTATTGACACTTGAGGAGAGAACGTCGACGCCTGTCTTCAACTCGTTTTTCGAGCCCAAGCTACCGAAAATTGTTCATTAATGAAACTTAATTGATTCCATTCATTAATCATTAACCATGGCCCCCACACACACACACAACACGTCTCGATAGGAGAGGATGTGAATTGGCTGGATCTCTCTCCTATGAGAGAGAGAGACATGTAGTGTTTGTGGCCAAAAGTTGGTAACTTCCGCCCGGCATCGGCATCAGATGGTTGTTACACCATTAAGGTGACGCAGCTGGAAACGCTCTGAAGGTAATCCAGCATCTACAATATATCTATTCCGACTTTCACTCGAAACAGAGCTGGCTCTGAAAGAGGGGGAACAATTTGGGAGGCTGGGCATAGAAGCGGGCCGGCAGGCCTAAAAAGTATTCTCAGATTACACGAAAACTGGCCGGCTCGTAAACTAAACATCGGCCATATATCATCTTCCTAAAGAGCCAAAGAGATACATTCAAATATGGAAAACTTGCGGCTCTGGCCGAACGACTAGATGCTCTACTTGAGGGCACCTTTCTTCGCCCTTTGAGCCATAAACACCTTTCTCCTGTTTCATTTGTGCGCAAAACCCAGAAGCCATAGGGGATATCGGGGATAAGTGATGTCTGCTCTAAGGTAAAGGCATCCTTGTTGCGGCATTGTAGGAACCATGGATCTTCCATTGAGATCCCATAGATCTTCTATAACCTAACATCTCCTGACATGCTGTATGACGAGATCGTTGGACAGACTCCCCTCTGATCCCAGGTAGAGTATTCAATTATGAATTTTGGATATTAAATTAATGAGAAATCCCCCGAAAATGCGACAAATTTATGAGACGCGAATGAAGATCCAAGACTTTGTCCACTTTTGTTGTGACAATGAAAACTTTTCACATTTTCCCCGTGTCTCGATTGAATTTACCCACACAGAAAAATGTATCGAAAGAGGACCGATGTGCTTAGGTGTTAGAATCCGGGTGTGGGTATGGCTACGGGTACGGGTACGGGTATGGGCATGGGCATGGGCACGGGCATGGGTACGGGTTCGACTGGGGTCGGGTATTGTTTGTGGTTGTTAAATTTATGTTTGGCTCTTAGCTAAATTCAAATTCTATCGCTCAATTATGTTGAGATAAAAGGAAATTGCTGCGACATTAACACTTTCTTAATCTGATGTTCTAAATTTATGTGCGGCCATGGAATTTTGAGGCGGCGTCTCGTCTCGTCTCGCCGCAACGTGCCTCATCTGGCCGTGCCGCATCGGGGTCCATCTCGGGCCGTCTCATTTGGTGTCGTTGCGTTAATGCCACGCGCACACCAAGCGGGCCAACGTCAAAGGCAGCCCAGAGAGGAGTCGGAGATGGAGTTAAAGTTGGAGTAGGGTAACCCTTCGGCCGCCTGCAGAAGAGAGAGAGAGAGAGACAGGGAGAGAGAGAGAGACCGCTTGGACTGTTTATTTTAAAATTTATTACCAAAATTATCGACTAAACGATGCAAGCAAAAACAATCGATAAAAGTGAATTCTTTTGCCTTTGGCCGAACCTCTCTCGAGGATCTCGACTCTGGCTCGAAGACTGGCCGAGTCGCAGAGCCGCAGAGAGACAGCCAGCCAGTGAGAGGGGGAAAACCTTTTAATTTGCTTGTAACAAAAATTTGTTATCTCCTAAACTGTGCCATAAAAAACGAGAACGAAAAAGCGAGCCGAACCCAGATCCATTTTAATATATCACACACAGGCAGGGACAGAGGCTGAGACCGAGGCTGAAACCGAGACCGAGGTTGAGATTGAGGCTGAAGCTGAAACGGAGACAGCGGCCACCAGACACTCAGTCTGGAATTGGGCCTGGGTTTGGGCCAGGGCCCCGGCCTGGCTATGAGTCTTTGCGACCTGGTCGCCCTGGTCCCCAGGTCGCCGTCGCCATGTGTCTGCGCAGGCTCTTAAAAGGTGTTGATGTTTAAGTTTAACATTGTTTCTCGTTATCGTTATAGTTTAGTGGCAGCGACAACAAAAGCGGCCCAAAAAACAACGACCAAAAAGCCGATCGACATCACCATCACAAACTCCAAAAAGTAACCGAACTTGGCTAATTGATGCAACTTTTATGATGCCACAGCCAGAGTCGAGAAAGAGACAGAGACAGAGAGAGAGAGAGATGGAGATGAAGATTGTGACGGAGATGGAGATGGTGATGGTGATGGTGATGGAAAGGGACCCTGGCCACGATCTGGGGCTTGTATTTTTAGCTCACACGTTTACAACCTAGCGATAAGCATCAGCAATGCCTCAGATAACAGCAACAACAACAACAACAACAATACAAGCAAGCACATAAATGTATCTGTATCTGTATGTGTATGGACAGATTTGTATGTGTATTTGTATCTGGAGCAATCGCGTACAACTTTTACATTATGCACTTTTGAATACATCTTGTGCAGATAAGACCTGTGCCCCAGCCTCGCACTCGCCTCGGACTTGGAGTCGAATATCCGCGGACTCCCCTCATCGGTTGGTCAACCAGGGTATGGGGGGTATATATGTGCATAAGTCATCAGTTGATAGAGTCTACTTGCCATAAATACAAGAGGGAAGAGATGCCTTTTTCTGTTCTTTAAACTTTTAGCCTCATCCTTAAACAATTTCCATGGATATAAGGCCTACACACCCATATGCTATTATTGGAATCAATAAATTCCTTCAGTGGACCACTGGGTATGCAATTGTCCATCAGTCGACTTGCTCACTCCACTCCCATTTCCGTGGTCTTCTTTCTTGGCCAGTTCCTGGCCTGGTTGTTGTCTCCGCTAAAATATATTCATCACAGCAGAACTGATAGGAGCGCAGAGCTTTAATGAATGGTCACGGAGAGTCCAGTCCCAGCCCCAGTCCCAGCCCAGTACCGTACTGGTGCTTGGTGCTGTGCCTGAGATTGGAGCTGGAGCAGAGCTGAGCTGAAGGTGGGTAGGTGTGCTAATTGATGTGCCATCTCTCCATCTCCATCTGCATCTCCATCGTCATTGCCAGAGACAGGAACGGTAACAGGAAGAGTGAAGAAAGACGGGTATGGGCAGGGGTTGGGGAAGGGGCAGGGGAAGGGGCTGGGGTAGGGGAAGGGGAGCTTGGCGCACGTCATCGTCATCGGACAGAGCTCCTCGACGCGTGGGCTTATCGCGCCCAAAGTTCGGGGCGTCATAAAGTTGCACGTTGTCAAGAGGCAGAGACAGAGACCCCTCGGGACCGACACCGTGCGCTCCCTGCTCTATCTTTCTGTGCTGCGTGCTGGGGGTCGGGGGGCTGGGGCTGGGGCTGGGGCTGGGGCTGGGGCTGGGGCTGAGCATGTTAATGCATCAATCTGCAGACGAAGACGAAAAGCGTGGACAAAGGCAAAGAGCGACTGAAGAACTATTTGATTTATGTAGATGGCCTGTAAATGAAGTTGAATGGAAGCTGAGGAATGTCGGATGTGTACACGACAGTTCCAGATATCCGTGGCACTCTCGCTCGCAGGGATCTGAAGGTTTCCCCCTTTTGGATGGTAAACTACTCCCTTGATTCGATGGAAGCGAGTGAGCCGGGGGTTGCCCCCTAGTATATATCACCTATAATTATTAAACACTCTTTCATTGGCATGGTATTGGCTAGAAACCATAAATTCTCGTTCAAAGTCTGTTGCCATTCACAGATGTCATGAGTCGCTCTTTCCATAACAAAGAGGAGATCGGAAGAAAAATTGATTTGAACAATGCGCACACGAGATCCATAACCATAACCATAGCCATAACCAGACTCGTATAAAATATCAGAGATACATGAGCAAACAACATACAATATTTATTTTTGTACACACATCTACGGATACACGTATCCGATGAGCACAAAAGACTGAAGCGAATGGCGGATAACGAATGTCGAATAATGAGATTCGAAAATAAATAATTTAGCACTTATCTTTAAGCAAAATGTTAACTTAATTAGATAATTACTTTAACGTCATTTTAAACAAAAACAAATGCGCTGTCGTCGCACTCCGCCGAATGCCCGAATGCCTAAGAGATTCCAGATCCGAAATCGAATCAAAGCATTATTGAACAATGGGCCAGCGGGCGGATTGTGTGGAGAGATGAAACGAAAATCGAATCGAATCGAATCGAACTCGGACTCGGACTCGAATCGCTCTGAAAACAAAACGTGTCGCCATCATCGGCCACGGCATCGTCATCATCATCATCATCATCATCATCGTCGTCGCATCGTTCTCCAAAACTTAATTAATGCACAATCTTTTATATTGTTGGAAATTGACTTAAATTATTTATTAGCGAATAAAATTAAAAACTTAACGCCATAAAAGTGTTAAAACCACTTAGCAAGCCATTTGCCAAAGCAAAACCCCTTCGTCTTCATCGGCTCCATCGCCTCCCCGGGCCAACGAGCCACTGCCCCCAGGCCGCAGCCACAATACGGAGCATCCCCGAGTCGAGAGTTGAGAGTCGATAGTCGAGGGCAAAATCATTTATATGCGTACAGCCTTTGTCAGAAATCGCTTCATTTGACAAAAAATAAAACCAAAATATATAATACACAGTGCGTTTCATAGCCGTAAAAATCCGCCTTAAAATGTATTTATAAATTTTAGAAGTATTTTTAAAAATATCCAATTATTCCTAGAATTCCATACGAGTTTATTACCTAATTATTCGTGGATGCATGTGTCGCAATAATCGATTTATTTTACTAATTTATTAAAGACGAAGACTTCTAGAGATTCATCAGTTCTCCTAGAATACTATTTTTTTTTTATATATATAATTTTAATATTGGACAGAATTTTTGGCACAGCTCAGTTGAAAGATTATTCTGAATTAATTTCCTATAGACATACAGCAGCGAAACACACTGTACTCGTATTGCCGTCAATACGTTTGACTTTGGAGGAAAGTCTTCGATTTGAACTGCGAGTCGGTTGTGATTTAATAAATTAACCCCACAGACCCGGCACATCGCTTTTGGGCCCCGTCAGCGGCGTCTGCGAGTTGGCTCCGATCTTGGGCCACTCGATTGCTTCACCTTTAACGTTTTGCGTTTTGCGTTTTGATTTTGTCATTTTTCTTGTTGATATAAATATGCCTGCGATTAGCATAAAAAAGCAGTTAACAATTTGTACAACATTTATCTAGTTTTTCATTTAACTCTATTCACTCCCCTCCCCTCCCCACCCATCCTCTCTGTTCGCCTTTGGCGTGTCTCTAGCTTTTAAGTGGTCTTTTGTATAATGTGTAGGATATGAATGGCAGACCATATACGAGTATGTATGCTTTTGTCTTAGGCCTTTGGTGGGGGGGGACTGTGCCTCGGGTTCATTCATGCTTTGCGGGCAGAAGAATGAGTGCTGCTGGTGGCAGTCATAAACATTCAATATTAAGACCTTTTTTGATCGGACCGATTCCATTTGCCCTAAACTGGCGATGGGAACTCGTCTTAAAGGTGCATGGAATTCTTCGTTATACTACTGAAAACGTAAGTGAGTCAAAGATATATATCCATAATGGTTATTTACATATTGTGGATCTAACGACGAACAGAAGATCTTCTATGTGAGTAGCTTAATTTTAACATGAGTTTATTGTTTATTTATTTCGAAAATATATCGTTTTCTCTCTGGTACATAGCTCGAGTTCCGATTAATATTTCTAAAAAATATATATAAATAATAAAAAATATCAAATCATTTATAATATATACAGAATAGCTATAGGAATTAAGCATGAATGAAACTACATACTATATCAACTCAAGCTCTGCTCAAAGAATGGGACTACATTTGACAACATTAAAGACCAAACTTTAATAAAATATGAAAGAATTTCTAGCTTCAAGGGCCGTAGATTTGATATAAGTAGTGCCTCTTTTCAAGTGGTTCACCCGAAAGGCCGATCGGTCCTTTGTACTTATAAACGTGGTATAGTAAACCGATTTTGATTAGTTTTTGGTGAGTTATGTATACAATTTAATATCCAGCGATATGTTGAATTACCTCGTGAAACCACAATTTGTTTGACCTTTTTTTCGACGGACTGTTCTTAGGAGAATTTACTATTAGAACTATTAGGTTCCAGTAGAATTAATTGAAGAAAACATGGCCTCATTTGAGGCATTCAAGTGCTCTATTGATCGTTCTTGCTTCGAATAAATTTACAGAAAATGTCCCTATCAAATGGAAAATGAAAATGCTAATATTCATTATAAATTGTTATCAAGTCATTGTAATCAAATATCGGGATTGGTCTGGAGTGTAGAGCAATTCATTTGGTAATTCGAAACGCTTACAAAGTTACAGCAGCAGCTACCCCAGACCTCAGGAGGCAGAGCCCAAAGCCCAGAGCCCAGACCCCAGAGTCGTCCGCGGTGGGAATTCAGTGAAATGTTGAATTGAAAATGAAATGTACATCAAAATAATAATCAAAAGTAATTTGCAACAGCAACAACAAGCAGCCATGGGCGACAGGCGGCGGCACTTGAACCAGGAGAGGCATTAGAGCCGCATCCTTCAGCCGGGCCGGGACGGGCCGCATCCCGCCGGGGTCCGGATGGCCGTATTACGGGTTTGGTCACATACCGTATGCTACACGACGACGGGGTGCTTTCCCCTGCCACGACGGCCACGACGGCCATGGCTGGCATGCCTGCTATTGCTCCTTGGGTCCCCTTCACCTTCCACTTGGTTTACCGCGCACATCAACACCCTCGGCTAATTGATGACAAATTATTATGAGCTGCGGCCTCGCACCCAAAGCCAATTTTGATGAATGGAAATGGAAATGGAAATCGACAGTGAGACAGCGCAATGGAAATGGATGTGGAAATGGATGTTGAAATGGAAATGAAAATGAAAATGGGAATGAAAACTCTGTACAGCAGGAGGCAGGGGCCGTATGCCAACTGACGGCTGACAACTGTCAAATTAGCAAATGAGCAAACGAGCAGCCAAACACAAAGGAAATTAAGGCCAGAAATTACAATTTTGCATACAGGACGAAACAGCAGCGGCAGCAGCACGAGCCAAGGACGAGCTCAAACAATGCCCAGCGGGGGTTGATAGTTCTATTTGTGGATTACCTTATGGCCTCATAAATGGGATTGAAGTGTTTCCCTAATGAGACTTTGAATTTAGACGAATTTGATTCGATTACATTCAGTTCAAGCTTTCACAAAACCATTTACAGACCTGCAGCAGGATCTAAGCCCTTCTCTCGAGGACTCTCTAATTTAGTACAAAAATCGACAGGTGAAAGTGTGGATGCATTTGATTCTCATCGGTGCACAGGCTTCTTTTCCTGCTAGGTCCATTCTTTTACCACTCGCTGAGCAACCCTCGCCAGCCCATCCCCCACCCTCCATCCCCCGCCGTACCTTTCGCCTTTGGCCTTGCGTGTTCAGGCCCGGGCCCAGGCATTCATCGCCTGCCTGCTGTTGCCTTTTTTTTTGTTGTTTGGGCCTTGGCACAATTGTAATTGTAAATTGGCTCAAGTCGAGTCGCAGTCAATGTTGATGTCGTCTCCGGGTAATTGGATACCAATGTGGCAACTGTTTGCTTTCCTTAGCCCACTGCTGGCCTTTGTTTCCAGCCGAAAATGCATTTGCGCCCAGCGTGAGGTCCATTCAGGACTCCGGACTCCGGACTCTGGTCTGGCCTGCACTGAGTGACTGACTTGATGGACATGCCGGGGGCAGTTCTGTTCAGAAACTAGCACGAACAATTTACATAGCCGCGGGCACAGTTTAGTCACACTTCAGTTGTCCCCATCCCCCCTGGACCCGGATTCTGGACCAAAAGCCACACCCAGACCCGTAGCCATTCCGCTACGAGTGTGCACCACGTGCCGGTGCCGCACTCTCGTCAAAGGCAAACAAAAGCTTGACTTTTGGCGCCTTGAACCCAATCCTGGGGACCACACACGGTCAACAAAAGCTAACGGCACTTGGCCTCCCGACCAGGCCGACCAAAAAAAAAACGCCAGAAAGTATCGCCTTACTGCGATACACGAGTCCGAGTATATCGTATCGTATCGCATCGCATCGCAGCGCATCGTATCGTTCTCTCACTCATCGCATCATCAGCAAACATCATCTTTGGTCGGTCGGCTGTGAGAACCTTTTGACATTGGCGTGTGCCCTGCGAAGGCTGCGAAGTGAAGCCCTTGGCCACCCTGTAGGTGGGATATATAAGGCATGAAATGGTTGAGTAAAGCGTTCGACAGAGATATGAGTACAGAGTAGAGGTGTAATCTATATGCATCCCCCTATAGATGCTCGATAACTACAAATAGGTTTATGTTCTGCGTAGGACAGTGATCGGGCATGTAAGCACATAAAAAGAGTTCCCAAAATATATATATTATCAATAGATTCTGTTCCATATATAAATACGTATGTCTCACAGGGATTCCAAGTGGAATTTCAGTCTTCTTTGAGAAGAAAGACGGTATGACCGGAAAAATGCTTGGGTCTATGTTTTTTTATTTATTTGGTGTACTTAAGAAACAAGTCACCAAATTATTATAATCTTATATATACCTTTAAATTGATTTTATATGATAAAAATATTCTTAATCGTCAGTCAGATTTTTCTAAATTTCTATCAGTAATCCCAACAGGACATCTATGGTACCTATATGTCTTTTATACTATCCCTTCGTGTCCCTATCGCTATCCCTAGTACGATTATCGTTTTTCCAGGGTAACAGCGCAGTCGAGCACGAATGGGTGCGGGTAGATTTCATGCCCCGTCTGATTGCCTTTTGCAGTTTGCACAGTTAGAATTGATTGAAAAACCGAAAACCGAAAACCGCAAATGCAATTGCAGAGCGAATTGCAAATCGAACGCATGCAAATTGGGCCGACTGTCCGCGGTGCCGCTTCGGAGGCAGGTTCAAAACCAGTAGCCGCCACCGCCGCCGAACGATGCCACCGATGCTCATGCCACAGCGGGGCCAGTAAGACCAGTTACGGTGCAGTGCAGTGTACAGTGCAGTGCCGTGCGGCAATTTGGCAGCGTTTAACTGGCGGCGACGACCGACAAATCGATTTTTCTGATCCCTGGCGCCACAAGGCCCATTTACAATAATTTAAAGGCAGCCGTCAGATGGGATCCGCTGGGCGAGAGCACGCCGAACAAAGGGGCTGGTGGGGTGGACTGGGTATTGATATAACCTTGTGTCCAGCATCAAAAGTATCCCCTTTGACCCGCTTGGCACACACATAAATTTCCTGTATGTCAACTTCCTGTACTTGGGCCTGGACCCATCCTCCTTCCGGCAAAGTCTAATTCGATAAACACACGCATTTAAGCGCACAAATTTATTGGTATCGGAAGCTCCAAACTCTCCCATTAGACCCCATTAGCCACCCCGACAGCGTGCCCGTTCCCGTTCCACATTCCATATTACACATTTCGAATTCCGTTCAATTCCATTCGATTCCGTTCGGAGCAGTGCGGCGCTTTGTGCGCAACAAATTGCCTGTGTAATGAAGCAGCATCTCTCATCCCGACTGCTCCTGATCCTTGCAGTCCCCCGCAATCGCCTGAATCCTGTGACAAATTAGCCTCACAAAGAAGTCGATAGCAGCATAAAAAAAGCCAAGTCAATGGCTGCGGACCCTGAGCAGAAAGTTGTCAATTAGCTGGAAAAGATTGCGACAACAATTCGGAAGGGAAAGCCCCAGGAACGAGAGAGGGCAAAGGCAATGTGGGTGCGGGATGTGGGTGTGGGGTGATGTGGGACGACGGCGAACGCATTGCAATTGCTTCCGGTGTGAAAGCACTTTGTCAGCTCGGATGCACAAAAGAAGCCACTGGCTCGGCAAACTTGGAGGGGAAACGTGGCCAAGGAATTACTTACGCGTACAATAGACGCAATCATTCAAACGAGTGATAAAAAAACGATGGCAATTGTCTGTCTAGCCCATGGGGATGATGGCGAAAGACAAAAAAGGAGGAGTTCTGAAATACAGAAATGCTGAGATTCTACCATAAATAGTCAATGCGTAACTTTGGGTTATATTTGGCTAAAACTTGGGACATTCCCATACGATGTTCATTTTCTGGATATTTCTAAAGTTCGATTTTCACACATAAATTTCCCCTAAAGCCATTTAATATGGATTTCTCATATTTTAAAATTGTACAGTCACAAAAATTCTTCTTCCATTATTTTTTAAGTAGAATTTTTTAGAATTCTTTAAAAAAAAACAATTTATTTCGAACAATTTTCCAAGAAAAAAAGTACAAAGTACAGTTTACAAGTTCTATTAATTAGGCTTTACAATTATTTACTTGGAGGACTGCCGGGCGACCGACTGAGGGCTGAGCCCCGGCACTCCTTTAGGAATCTAAGGAGATCAGAACTGAAGAGGTGTATCGCATGGTATAACGATATTATACCATTGGGATAGCTTGTTGCCTTATAAGAAACCGATCTTAGGGCAGTTGATAATAATTATCATTAGGGATTCGGTTGTCTGTTAAATTCTAAATGACACAATTTCTTTCGACATAAATACCAATATAAATATAATAATATTGCCATAAATTGTGCTTGCATAACACCCACATTTGACCCCAATTTAGCCGTCTTTTCAGCCCCCTTTGTTTGGGGGAATCAGGTTGGGTCGGGTCCGCTGTGAGGGTGGTTCGGGGGGGTAGCACCCCCACTGACACTTTGTTTGCCCAATCATCTGTGAGATGAAAACAATAATATGCAAATTTGAAGCTTAACCGCCGTACCACCGCACCATTACACCATCTCCCACAACCCACAACCCACGACCCACAGACCACGGCCCACAACCCACAACCCACACCTAAGCTGCCCGTTGGGCCCGTCCATTGTGGCTGCGTTCTCAGTGAAAACTTTCGCACGGTCGGACGATTTGACGGGCCACTCATAAATTTATAAGTACTCCACTCCTCTCACTCGAGGCACTCATAAAAATTTCAAATCGATGCGAAAAAAAAGAACAAAATTGTAGATACTCGTCGTATATCGAGAAAGAATAACTGAAACCGAAGAAAAACCGCACCGAATAATCAATTTGTTACAGAGGCGTTATGCAGACGACGTCGTCGACGTCGTCGATGACTCCCAGGAAACTCTACGCACAAATCGCGGAACCCTCCGACACTTGACTTGGATGACGACGCAGGCACTTCACGCAGAGTCCCAAAGTCGACATTGATTCGGATTTGGATTTGGATGAGGCTGAGGATGAGGAAACGGTCCTGGGTTCGGTATTGTAGGGGTTGTGCGGCTGCGGCCCGCCACTCGAAGGCAACGCAAATTGAATTCGCTTAGCCGCAACCCCATAAATTAGAACATTAACATTGGCAACGGCCCAGGCCCAGGCCCAGACCCAGGCCCAGTGACTGTGGCAGAGAGGGAAGGCAGAATGCAAAAATTGAAATTGTCATAAAAGTAGCGAAAATGGCAAGCGGCATGTAAACAGGCAAAACAAACAGCAACGGGGTAGGTACTCGTAGCACTACGAGCTAGAGATGGGAGCGTGATGGGAACCCATCACTCACGGCTGATCCGATCGGAGAAGTCAAAAGTTTGCCCCGAAAACAACAGACAAAGAGGCTTTGCTCTGGTACTGTGATAGTAACGAGTTGTGCGTGTGAGTCGGTGGTTGGTTTCCTTAAAAGAAAATTGTCACACAATACAAAGCCTCACTCATTAGTTCCATGAATATCTACATGTATCAGTACAGGCTACAAAAGAACCCCTACCAGATGGGCAAGGGAGGATGGGGTTCTTAAACAGAGTGAGAAGAGGGAGATTCCTGGCTTTCCTTGTCCTTGGCCAAATCATGGTGACTCTTCCCACTATACGTGCCCGTTACACGTTCATTCCTTGGCAGTGATCACGTTCCCATCGCCAGGGCGATGTCGCCCTTCATCGACAGGGCAGAGGGTTGTTCTGGGCGAGGAGTCAATTAAAAGCGTTTCGGCGTCCGGCACTCGAACGGAAAGCGAGCGGCGTCTTGGGTCTGGAGTGGCCCGAGTCTTTCCGACTCTCTCTCGAGCTTCTCTCACTTGGCTCTCGGCACTTGGCTGTCGGCTCTTGGCAAATGTTAACAATTTCTAAGTGAGCAGTTTAATGGACCACAGACGCTTCCCAGGCCAAAAATGCAACAGTTTTTCGAGTTTCGAGTGCCCCTATCGAGTTCCCCTTGGGCTGTTTCCCTTTGTGGCTGGTTGCTTGGCTGCTCGGCGGCCTGCTCGTGTGTCAGCTCGCATTAGACTCAGGCTCGGGCTTGGACTCGGGGAAAGTCCTTCAGCCCGAGAGAACAGTTGGAAAACAAAGGCCAGCTCGCTCATTCTCTTTTGGATTGCTCTTTTTTCTTTGCTTTATTATTACTACACACAATAGACGTCTTAAGACTAGGCACAAAAAAAGTTTTAAAAAATTATTGTTTGGAAAAAAAAAATTTTTCTTTTTTTTTTTCTTTTTGTTGCTGCTGCTGCTGCTGCCGCTGCGCTGTTGTTGGTCTGCTTCGTATGTACAAAAATCATTTACAAAAATTTACAACATTTTCACTAGTCTAAGTTAATTTAAGTATACAATATATATGTATGTAAAAAAAAAGTATTCTGTTTTCTCTTCACAATTACTGGGGCTGTTCCAAAAGACAGACGAAATCGGCAGATCGGGAAATCGGTTAATACTGAAAACTCTTCAATCGATTTCTGTTTGGAGTCAAAGAATCGACAGTTTTTATATCCTTGAATTTCAAGCAAATACCAACAAAAATCGACAAAGATACTCCCATTCCTCTCTGGATTCCTCTGTAGATATATTTTTTAGTATTTTATGAACATTTTAACACTCCATTGAAACAAATTTAAAGACCATCTCGTTCCGAACCAAAAAAAAAAGAAAACAAAACATTCCGTAACATTTCGAAGGTCTTACTATAGATATCCCCCATGATGTTTAGACAGTTTGTGAGATCCAGCTTAGAGAGGAGCCCTTGGCTAGCTCATCAGACCTCCAGGGCCAGTTCTTCGTCGTCCTCGTCGTTCTCGTCGTGCTCCCGCTCCTGCTCGGCGCCGCTCCTGTGCCTGTGCTCCTCGTCGGCGGGAAGGGGAGAGCATCTAAGCAGCTTGAGGGGGGCTCCCCCCGGGAGATCCTCGACCTCGTTCAGCCGCTCCCGCTCCCGGTCGCGGCGGGGCGGACTGCCCGGATTGAGGGGCGGACTGGGCGTGAGCAGGCGCTGGCGACTGCTGCTGCTGCCCCGCTCGCAGTCCGCCTCGCTGTTGGCGCTCTGGCTGGTGGCCGGCGAGCGGTCGCGCGGCGGTATCAGCTGCTGCGGCGCCGGCTGAACGGTGGCCGCTGCTGCCGCGGCGGCCGCGTAGTAGCCGCTCAGCATGGGAGCAGCGCCGGGGGGCGGCGGGGGCATCCCGGGCAGCGACATGCCCGGCGGCATACTGGTGGGGTACATGCGGTAGGAGGCGGGCATTGTGGGCTTCTGCAGGGCGGCGGCGGCTGCCGCCTGGCGGTAGTAGATATCGATGGCCGAGGGGGGGGCGCCGTGCGGGGACTGGGCGGCAGCGGCCGCCGCATATGGCCAGGCACTCAGATAGGGCGTGGCGCCTCCGTACAGCCGCTGGAAGGCCGCGTAGTTGCCAGCCTCCGCCAGCAGTTCCAGGCCCACGGCCGTCTGGCGCTTCCACTTGGTTCTGCAAAGAGAAGAGAACGATGAAAATGGCGATAAAGAAGAGTGGACAGAAAAAGAGAGGAGGCAAGCAAAGAGCAAGATGGAGAGGCAAGTCCTCTCCATTAATCATCATGGCCGGAGTACTGCCGAGTCACGGCTCGGAGCACGGAGTCCCGCTCGCATCTCCCGGCGGGGCGCCCGGGCCGCTCGGTCCTCCCCGACTGTTTATATTTCGCACTTAATTGTTTTGTCATTAATCTTGTGCCAGCCCACCAAAATGGTCCAACAAAAAATAATATCCAAAACTCTAAACCCAAAACGGAAAACGGAAAGCCGAGCCCTAATTGACAGCGTCCCGCCCCGCCCCGCGGCAGAGCTGTTTTCCTTATTTTTCTTCTCTTTTTTTGCAAATCCTTTAATTGTTCAAAGGCGCCAGGGCCCTTGACTGCAACTGAAACTAGAATTAGAACCAGGTCGAGAGCCAGGGCCTTCTTTACACTTTTTGCGCATTCATCGCCCAAAGAAAGGAGCGGGAGAGGGAGAGAGCAGCTGTGAAGTGTTCTATCCGGAAAGGGACAGAAGGAGGAGCAGCAGAGGATGTGTTGACTTTGGGATTAGGTAATGGGAAGACGTTTGTTTTCCTTAACACCATGCAAAATCACAAAAAATATTAGAAATCTCCCTAAAGCTGTGGTACAGCCAGATCTAAACCTTCTTCAACACTTTTCAACGAATGAGAATATATTCTTTTGGTGGAACCTCTGAAGAAACCTCCCAGACAGCAGCACTCACATCCGGTTGCGTTTGGCTCCGTCAGGTGCTGTTTGGCTGCTCTCCATCTACGTCTAAGTATTGCACTAGCCCCTTACCCCCCACCCCCCCCCCCCCCACGCAGATGTTGTTGTTGTTCATTGAAATAGTGACAAGTCATTGGGCAATAATTAAAACCGAAAATAAAATGCCAAAGCAGACAGAACGTTCGGGTAATAAGGCAGGCCAGCAGCCACTGAGAATCGAAAGACTTGGGCAACAAACTTGCACTGAGAGAAAAACGGCAAACGACGGTCGAGAATCGACACTATATCGATGATGGCAAAAAAGTAAACAACTCATTTAATAAACAGCCGACGAGATTTAACGACTTGCAGCGCAAAATGCAGCAAATTAAGTAATCAGCATAAAAACACTCCGCACAAAATGGATACCCGACTACTTGAAAACGGGAGGATGGGTATGGGGAAGATGAAGATGGGGATGCCGGCTGGATGGGCAGGGGGCTAGGGGTGGACAGACGCCATTAAAATGATTTTTATTGGAAAAGTGCGCGAAGAAATGGGCGCAACCCATTAAAGGCGCTGATTAGCGACCAGTCGGCCTGAGTGCCGCACTGGCGGCAATCAAGCGGCCGGACAAAGCCTCAAAGGGAGGCCGCTTCTACAGAGACAGACATAGAGAGAGAGAGGGGGAGAGAGAGAGAGAGACCCACCTGCGATTCTGATACCAGGTTTTCACCTGGCAGTCGCTAAGCTCCAGTTTGTTGGCCAGCTCCATGCGGTCCTGGACGCTGAGGTATTTCTGCCGCTCGAAGGACTTCTCCAGCGTCTGCAGCTGGTGGTCTGTGAAGGCGGTGCGTGCCTTGCGCTGCTTCTTGCTCAGACTGAGGCTCAGGTGGGACGAGGAGTCGCCGTTGGCGGAGCTGCCGTTCTTCAGGCTGTCCTCCCCATCATCGTCTTTGCCACCTAAATGGGTAAAGGAATAATTATTAATAGGTAATGTCTTGGATTAGCTCTGAATGTTCCAAAAACAAAAGATATATACATCATTTGTGGGATCTATGGGCGCAACGTACCCTGCAATTGGTATCTTTTTCCCTCCTGCTTCCCCCACCCTGATCCCATACTAGTACAAAAAATAGCCCACTCTCGGATCGGACATCTCGGATCCACATATTTGCAATTTTCTGCAACATTTAAGCGCTTTTGAGTTCCTTTTATGACCAACTCACATGCAACAAGAGCAACTGCCACTGGCACTGGCACTGCCACTGCCACGCTGCCACAGACCATGTTCGGATGTGGCAACATTGTTGTTGCCGCTCCGGCTGTTCGAATGCCTTTTGCTAATTTGCAATTAAACAGTTTATGAGCACAAATTACAACAACAACAACAACAACAGCCACAGACAATTATCAGCATTACTTTGATGGATGGGATAGTGTACAGTGAACACTGGCGCTGGCAACAGGGGTACATACCCAGGGGGTAGACTCCTGCTGGAGGCTCCTTCAACGGAGCGGAAGCCTTGCTAAGGGGATGGCTTGATCTACCGAATAAGTCCTCTTTATGGCATGGATCTCCAAAGGGTAGGTGTATTCCCATCCAGACATTTCTCTCAGTGTACGTTTTGGAGTTAGTTCAACTTGAAAATCTGTTGAAATCTTTTATACTTTGTTGAATGTTTCTCTAATAACCTCTCTCCGACACACCCCATCTCTGCTCCAGTGGATACTCTGTACTTATCCATCCCCCCCATCCCATGGCATGTCTCTCCTCTCCCTCTCTCCCCCTCTCTCTCTCTCTCTCTCTGTCTCTATCTATCTGTATCTCTTGCTGTGTTTGGAGTACTCCTCCATTAACGTCCATTCTCAGGTCTTGGAGAAAAGTCGGAGCTGCAAAGCATTTCCGCAATTTCTGTTCCACACTTTGCTGTTGAATGTGGTACTCATATGTTGATAGATAGCGCTTGTGGTGCTCCCTCTACCGGGTGCCTCTCCCCCCCCTTTCGTCGTTCGCATTTGTAATTAAGTGCTTGTGGCTAAACTGTATTAAACATGCTTAAGTGTGCAGCGACGACTTCCTTTTGCGCTATCTGCGCTCTCACTGTCTGCCGCTTCGCTCTCCTTTCGCCCTGGCCTGTGCAATTTTTTATTTTATTTATGCTTGCATTTTAATTGCGCAACATCAGCAGCAGCAGCAGCAGCAACAACTATGAGAAGCGGCAAAAGAGCGTGTAGGAGAGCCGCAGAGAGGGGGGGAGAGGGGGAGAGAAACACAGTTGCAATTGGCCTTTTTGCATTTTAATTAAAGGCGATGCACCCTCGTGCTGGCCCTGGCCCTGCCTCTGGCTCCACCGCCTTGGCAGAACTATCGCTCTGCCTTTTGCCTCTCTGCCGTTTTCCTTTCTTTGTTGTTTCGTGGCTAAACGTTTATCAACATTTTGATAATGTTGGCGTTTAGTGCACTGAACAGAGTTGGACAGAGACAGAGGGGGTGAGAGAGGGAGAGGCAGCGTCAGAGCTAACCTTATATAACGGTTGCTTGGCTCTCGTGTTGGCTGCATTATAATTTATAACCATAATTTATAGTTATAATGTTGTTATAATGCAGTTGGGTCTATGATTTAACATTTCCTTTCCAGCGCACAGAAAACCCAACGAAAATTGAATGCCCTGCCGCAGAGAGAAGGCCGCATGGGTCTATAAATGAAGTCTGCCCAGATCGAGAAGAGAGTTTCTTAAAACGATAATTATACAAGCCCAGATGTGAAGAACAATTTGTATATATTCAATGAATCTATTAAATACTTGTTACTCAAACAGAATAGTCGAAGATAGGATGGAAATAGGATGGAATAGGTTAGGATGGCCCCTCGAAAAGGTTCTTCCATCTCCCGCCTGCAACAGAGACCATTTTCCTAGGGTATCCAACACCCACTGAGGACAGGGCGATGCAAGTCTTTGTATCCCAAGGGAAGAATGCGAGGCAAAAACAAAAGACTTGGGCAACGAACTTGGTTCGTACGTGGCGCACGTGAGCATTTATTTATTAATTTTCTGTTGCTTTCCATTATGTGAATTAAGTGGATTTGCTTTTGTCTTTATCTTTATCTCGGTCTGCTGCTTCTTCTTGTCCGCCTTCAGGGGCTTGGAAGCCAAACAAAGAGTGGCATTCTTGAAATGCCTACAAATTCGGCCATACGAGTATACTCGCATGAAAGATGATTCCCCAAAATATCAATTTCAATTTGAAATCAATTTTTCCCTTTTTTTGCTGTTGCTGATCCTTGGCACTTGATGGTGGGGCACGGAGGCATTGAGGCGGTAAAAGAAATGTGATTCAAGTGATTTCGCCTGCCCCTCGCCTGTCCGCCTGTTGGCCAGATCGATCAGTGAACAGTTCAGTGGGCAGCCGAGGGAACGGGAAAGGGAACGGGCACCAGCTTTTGGGTCAATTTCAAACGCGGCTATAAGCCAGTGACAACGATCCTTTTGGGCCATACAGAAGACTGAGAACGAGAGCCCGAAGAGCCGAAAGAGCCAGCAGAACAACAGCAACAACTGTCGCTCGCACGCGTCTCAAGTGACACGCGAGTGTTGTGTGGAGAGCTCTGATACCCCCAGACTCAAACACAGGCCCAGAGACACACTCGTACCCTCTCTCCCCCTCTCTCTCTCTCTGGTGGGCTTCGATTAAGCCGTTAAAAGCTGCGTTTTGGTTTTGTTTTTGAACGTAGGAAAACAAAGGCATGATGTGGATGAGTATCCCATTTATAAGACACCCTCTTAGGCACAAGAAGAACGAACAAAACCCTAGAATTGGCACATCGAAAAAGTTTGTAGATTCCTCTAGTATTCGAGATTTTGTTGTAAAATGAATAATCGGAACTTCCGATTCGAACACTCAATATTTCTTCTTGAACTTTAATCATTAGTCCCTAAGTTTTCCGTAATGCTTTATTCCGGATGTTCGAAACTCATGGGGTATTAAAAGGTTGGGGCTTTCTTTCATATTTTGTTCCAAAGTCGAAGTCGCTCCGCGTGGGCCCTCCACCTCTGTGAGAAAGAGACAGAATCAGAGCCTAACCTAACTGTCAATGGGAGTGTGTGTATGTGTGTGTGTGCGTGTGTGTGTGTGTGTGTGGGTTGTGCTGTTGTCGTCCCGCCAGCAGATTAAAGTTAATTTTTATTTCTCGATTTTTATTTGTATTTATTCGAGGGATTTTCGTTTGTTTTCTTATTTTCTTTTTCGTTTGGCTTGTGTCTCAAATCAAAGCAATTTCGTTTTCGGAAAAATTGACAGCGGGATGTCAAAACAGAAGGGGGTCGGTCCGGTCCGGTCGGGTCGTTGGTCTGCGTTGCAGGTCTTGATTAACCCGCCGATTCTTTGATTTAAGCTGCGCTTTCTGGCTATAATTTAATTTGTTAATTGATTTTGGCACAAGTCAAACAGACACACACGCAGACCGCAACACAACTGTGAAAATTGTCCATGAAATTGCAGCAAATTATTGAGTATGAAAGCACAGATGGAAGAGATACTGAAACAAATCAAGGAACTAGATACAACTTAACCTACATACCTACTGCATACAAGACAATTACTATATATTAAGCCAAAGAAGCACTTAATTGAACTCGAGGTTTCGAGGGTTTTCCTCTGATAAAATTGGTTATTCTTTTGGGAAAAGATGTGCAAGTACTTTTGAGCAAAACTACGGATAAGGGGATGCTGAAAATATAGAGGCCTGAAGACAAGGCCTCTCAAGTCGACTATCATTAGAAAGAAAGACCATCTGTTCATATAGATATGTGTGTCGGCATTATCTCAACATTCGAGGTCTACACAAACATATTTTAGGGCATACTTCTTAAAGACTTGCTTAGTTCCTTTCAGAAACATTCACGCCTTGAGAATATCTCAATATATTTTATGTAGGATCTACAAAATGTCTCCGTTCATAGCCCCAACAGACTCTCTCTCTCTATCTCTTGGCAGTGAGTATTCTGAATTATATAGCCCCACAGAATCAATGGAAAAAAAAATCAATTGCAAACGCACGATTACGACTATTTAATAGTAATTTGTCATAATTTGCATAACGTTTAAAAGCACTTAACAAGTAAACAAATAAAAGCGAGAATACTAAATAAAAACAAAACCGAAACTAGCAACAAAATCAATTAAATTTTTGCATGCAATGGGGAAAAATCAGGGGAGGAGAAGAGGGTATTGCCGTTGACAGTTTTGACTGGGAAATTATACGGGTATATACGAAACGAAAAGTGTGCACTTTGTTAATCTGTTCGAGAGACCTGGCCGGCCGTCGACTCGCGGGCCACAGACACCTGCTTGTGCCTCTGCCCCAGCCACAGCCCCTGCCCCAGCCCCTGGCCCAGCCTCAGCTCTATATTTATATCTATCCCCCCCTCTAGCCCCTGCACTCCACTTCTCGGCTGCCACTTGACTGGGCTGAGCGAGAGGCTTCCACTATCGGGCCAACATTTTCCCATTTCGATTCAGGCCCGGAGCTGCTGCCGCCGCTAACCGCATGCCACACAGTTCACAGTGGTTTCTGTGGCAGTTGTTGTTGTTGCAGTTATCTTACTTATTAGCCAACAACAGCCAGAACTGTTAGCGGCTTCACGCTGCACTCAATAGTAGGTCTCAGGCACTTGAAAATGCATCCACACACACAAAATCTCGACTGGATGGCATGAATTGTTTTCGAAAAACATTGGGAACCTATTGGGTACTTTCCTAATCATCTACCATTGTTGGATATGATCAATGGCAGGTAGATGGCTAAAACATCATTGCTGTTGAGGACATTTTCTCTCAAAAGATTCCCTTGGGAGATATGAATAATTTTCTTTTTCTTGAACATTAAAACTTAGGAGATCTGAAGTTCTGAATTCCCCATTCATTTATTACGTACGATCCATCGCTAAATATTCAATTTCAATTAGTGATTGGTCACCTACTTTTTGCTTTTGATTCCTAAACAAGTTCCTAGTTTTCCTAGTTTCTAAAAATGTGCATAATCCCTGCATAATTTCACAATTCCAATGCTATGATATTTTTTTGTTATCCTCACATCATCGTATCCTATTCAAATATGTACAACACCAGCATTTACTGCTGACCAAATATTGTATATAGGATATTTTTCGAATATTTCCTCAATATCCCCTACTTATTCCTATTCCGTCCCTCAATCCGGTTCGGTTCGGTTTCCCAGTTCGATTTCTTTGATTAAGAATATAGTAATTATATTAAATGTATGGGTAAACTTCACTTGAACTCTATAAATATACAAAATATTAACCAAGTAAATGAATCCACTTTATAGATCTGAAATATGTAATCTTTTCTAATCTATAATTACTAAAAATTGCACGGACTGCAAATAAATAAATCCTTTCCTTCCTCAGAACTCTATCAGAAGTATATCTACAGCTAAATTCTCTATCGCCACAGATGTATCTCTATTGACCTGTATCCCTATTGTCTTGGATTATGAATTCCGATTTCGATTTCGATACCGATCCCGATTCCGATTCTCACTTACCACAATCGTCGCTGTCGCTGTCGTCGATGGTGCTGGCCTGGTCGCCGCTGATGCTGCTTCCCGCTCCTCCAAGCATCATTCCGCTTCCACTCCCATTATTATTATTATTATTATTGTTGTTGTTGTTGCTGTTAGAACTATTGTTGTTGTTGTTGTTATTGTTGTTGGAGCTGCTGTTGTTATTGTTGTTGTTTCCAATTTGTTGCAACATCAACGGGGACCGTGATCGCTCGTCGTGATGGGGATGAGCCGCATGGTGGAGATGCTGATTGTGATGAGGCTCCAGATGGACTCCCGCTCCCACTGCCACTCCATGCCGGTGCAGGGCCTCCAGTCGTTCCCGCTCTAGCTGCTGCTGGAGATGGTGCGGATGCGGATGTTGCTGCTGCTGCTGTTGCTGCTGCTGCTGTTGCTGTTGCTGCTGTTGGAGCACGGCGTAGTGGGAGGGCGGAAAGTGGGCCAGCAGATGGGGCGCCATCTGATGGTGGTAGCCCAGTGCGGGATTCGCCGGCGGGGAGTGGCGCTCCCTGAAGTGTTCTCGCTCCCGCTCCCTCTCCCGCTCCCGTTCCCTTTCCCGCTCGAAGCGCAGGAGCTGCTGCTGTTGCACGATGTACTGCTGGAGGGCGGCTTGCTGATGCTGTTGCTGCTGCTGCTGGTGATGATGATGGGCGGCCACCGCTGCAGCAGCCTGCTCTCGCTCCCGGTCCCGGTCCCGCTCCCGCTCCCTCTCCCTGCCGTAGCAATCGGTGTCGTGCCCCGAGGAGGCCGCTGCCATCGCAGCTGCCGCCGCCGCCGCTGCAGCAGCCGCGGCAGCCGCACTCCCAGCCAGAATGTCCGTGATCATGAAGCGGGAGCGCGTCGCCTGCGTGGTGGTGGTGCTGGTGGCATTGGGGCTAGTGGTGGCAATGGCCACGGCGCCACCTCCGGGCGGTGAATCGCGCGGCATGCCGCCGCCGACGGCAATGGCCGGACTGGGTGCTGTGCCAACGGGAGCTGCCGTTGCTGCGGACATTTCCGGTGGCATTGTGGTCATGTGTGTGTCTGCTCGCCCTGCTCCCTGTTCCCTGCTGCCTGCTGCCTGCTCTCCCCGCGCGCGCACACACTGCTCACTTTGTGGGGCACAACAACAAAAAAATACTATATATCACACGCGCGTTTTCTTTCGAGTCAACTTTCAATGATTGTTGGGGCACCAAACTGGGCTTTCGTCTCTGCCACTCGATTACTGTTAATACCGCGAGTGTGTAATTTACTGTTACTGTTGTTGCTGGTGCTGCCTGTGGTGGTGCTGCTGCCACTTCTGAAGTCGTAACTTGTCGTCTGCCTTGTCTGCTTGTCTGCCGCGAACCAGAGCCGGTGTGGACAACCGCTCGCCTGTGGATTTCGACCGAAACTGAAGCACGGACCCGGCTCAGTCACTCCACCAGGCCCGGCCCGGCCCGGACCGGTGGCAGCAGCAGCAGCTGGCTTTCGGCGGCCGGCAGAAACCAGTTGTTGAGCCAGCCTCGGCCGCTCAGCCGCTCGGCCGCTCGCTCGCTCGAGCCACTCAGAGGTGCGCGGCCACCTGTCGTCGTCCCGCTCGCACTTGAGCACTCGAGCACTCGACCACTTGAGCTCTTGAGCACTGGGCCTGGCCAAGCGGGCCAGCTCTTATCGTGGTGAGTTCCGCTGACAGTGCTCTCTGCTCTCTGCTCTCGTTCTCTCTCGCCGACGGTTGTGTGTGGCTGGCTGGGCGCTCTCCTTCCTTCTGTGTCTATTGCCCGCATTTATTGGTCGTAATTGGCGGCAATTGACATTCATTAGGCTTCAATCAGCAGCAGCGTAGTTGTGTCTCTGTCGCCTGTGTCTGTCTCTCTGTCGCTCCATCTTTGTGTCTCTTTCGTGGTGAGTTTTCGCCTGGCAATGGCCGCGGACCACGGACCACGGACCACGGAGCAGATATAACGGTTACTTTTATGGCTACAGGGCGAACGGCGTTTGTTCTCGATCCTAGGACTGGCGCTGGTGGTAATTATCCGCAAAATTATTAATTTATTTTTTAAAAATTATTCTGTCTACTTTCAGAGTTTAACTTTTTGATAATATTTTAATTTGAAATTTGTTTGGTTTTATAAAAGTTTTTTCATGATTTCTTCTCTGTAAAATCCACTTTAGATTGCAGCTGAATACAAAAATAAAAAAGTTCTTTCAGTGTAAAAGTAATTCAGGGGCTGTTTCCCTACAACATCCCCATCTGATGTACAGCTATCGATGGCTTGATCCTCAATCTTCAGCAAATGCATTCTGCCGCCATCCATAAACTTTTTATAGCAGCTGCGTGAACTCAACACTTTTATGGCTGGCGGGGGAACCGTCGCTCTTCTCTAGCTGCTGTTGTTGTTGCTGTCTCTGACGGACAGACAGACAGCAAGATGGATGGATGGATGGATGGATGGGATATGGGATGCTGTCAACCCTATTTCTCCAGGCCACGCCCCCTGAAACTGGTTCACTGTCATGACACACACACACACACACGCACACGCGAAGAGAGAGAGACATGCACACAATCAGAAAGAGATACACGGGACATGGTGGCAGAGCATAAATATATCTGACTCGCTCTTGCCCAAGGCATTGTCTTGCCAAAATCGCCTGCTATTTGGTCTCTCTCTCCCTGTCTC
The DNA here is from genome assembly GCF_009870125.1 of Drosophila pseudoobscura. Lineage (NCBI taxonomy): Eukaryota > Metazoa > Arthropoda > Insecta > Diptera > Drosophilidae > Drosophila > Drosophila pseudoobscura. The sequence goes on from NC_046683.1 coordinate 16,768,707, forward strand.
CCTGTCTCTCTCTCTCTCTCTGTCTTTCTAATTGTGGTTGTTGGTGTTTGTCTTTTGTTATTTTAGCGCTTGTTAACACTTTTTGTTTGGCATTTAAACAGTAAATTGGCAGCAGTTAAATGATGCCCGCTCTTCTCGCCCGCTCTCTTTCTATCCCCAGGCCCAGGCTGTCTCCCTCTAAGTGTGATAGTGTGTGTGTGTGTGTGTGTACTGCCTTCCTGCTACTTCTGCTCCTTCGTCCTATGTTGTATCGATGTCAATTTGCTGCCTAATGTGCAAGTGAATGACTCTCAGGCCTGGCAACTAGTTTATGGCTGCTCTGCTGCCCGGGCCAAGTGGTTCGAGGGGGAGGGGGAGGGGGGAGGGGGGGAGGCCAGCCCCTGGCGCCTGGAGGCGGGTGCCTCGACCGCTGCCGCTGCTGCATGTTGCTGCTCTTAAAAATGGCTTCATTACAAAGACAATGACAGCAATTGTCTGAAATTATTTGTTGCTGCTCAAGTCCTGCCTCCCCCTACTCCTCCCCCTCCCCCTCCCTAGTGGTGGCAAGTTCCTGTTTCAATGGCCATCGAAAATAGTTCCTGGAATGATCCGCTAACAATCTATCTACAGCTTTTATGAGCTGGCTAACAATGTGGGAATCGATCAAGGGGGGACGTGACGCAAAGCGGAAGGGTATTCATAAGGAAAAATGTCCCCCTTCATCAGTTCATGTGGAGTGGGATGATCTCTCAGCATTTCAATATCAAGGAGGTGGTAAAAATATTCGCCAAAACGTCCACCATGCCAAAAAAAAAATATATAATTATTAAAAATAAATAAAAACCAATTTCTATAACATAACACTGTCCCGATTTTATTTTTAAATTTATTAAAGGCTAACTTATTAAATCAATGAATTATTTAATCAATCTTAATCAATTTAATCAATCTTATGAAGTGTAATTATTTAATAACATTAATATAATAATAATTATAATAATTGCATTAAATCTGATGTGAAAATCTTTCCAAATCGGCAAGAGTTTTTCTTATAGTAATTATTTTCTCCCATAATAAAAATGATTCTTGATAAATGGTATTCCACAGAGTTTATCCAAGATATCAAACCATATAAAAAATAAATCCAAATAGCCAGAGAAAATCCCCCCGGGGATGGATAATGGAATTACTTGGAATATTGGCACTCAATATTTAATTTGTTCGTATAAACAATTTTATATATATGTATAGTCCTCAATCGATTCACAGAGTTTTTCTTTAATTTTGTTCGGCGAATTTTAATTATTATTTTATCATAAGGCCAGAATGGAAGACATGCATTATTTAAAATTAATATTTATGATGTGAAGGCCGTTCATTAAGTCATAGAATACACATTCAATTATCATTTTTAGATCATATTAAGATCACAATTTTGAGTGCACCTTGCTTATGATATGACAGATGGAACATAAGAGGAAAAAGATCAATCGAAACTCCTTAAATATAAGTATTCCATGAATAAATGGGAGAAACTATGGTTTCCAATGATTTGCAAATTGTATTTTCCTTTTACTTAAGCAAATACGAGTACCTTAGAGGTTTTTAATCTATTTTTGCGATCGATTGATGTTCCAAAAAATTCAAAATAATTTCCTAGTTATTTCAGAAATATTCCATCTTTCCTACACATGTAGTTATGAATGTTTCTGTGGGCTAAAAACACCGCCGGCTTTAGTACATCATTAATTAGATTCCCATAAAAATGTGACAACAATTTGTCTTGCAAGCTCCCGCCTTCCCTCCCGCCTTCCCTCCTTCCTTCCTGCCTTCCAACTGCCAGCTAATGAGGCAGCTTGACTTTCGCCCCTTGGACACGAATTTTCCAGCTGGGGCCGCCATTTTGTTGAAGCGATACCTCCAGTAACTAACGGCACTGGCTGCTCACCCAATGCAGCCCCCCATCCCCAAGGCAAAGCGAGAGATATTACACAGCACAGTGAAAATAAGTTAATTAAAGATGAGATGGAAGCGAGAGAGGAAAAAGAATTGCTATTGAAACGAAACTAAAATGCTCTTATAGGGGAGGAAAATCCATTCATTAAAGACTCAATCCATCTTGAATCGGACGTATTATGATATATGGACTCGTATGTGGTTTATGGAGCAAAATTTCAAAGTGAGACTCGGCTTAAAGACAACAAAGAATGATAGATTAGATAGATAGAGACTCATTTAATCAACTTATAGGAAAATAATATCGCAGATATCTATCTAAAACATCCCCACCATGGAACCGCTTGGGACTTGAACGAAAACAGGAATAAAATCAAAGTCTGGGTGTACTTCAAAGATTTCCATGCTGAAAGAGTAACCAAAAACCCATATATAGGAATCATGGGAATCATGGGAGTACCACATTTTGAAGGCAATTACTCAAGTGAAAGCATAGTTCGGTTGGAACAGACAGCTACGATAGATCAAGAGACCCATTAAACCCATTCGTATTTCGTAGAGTGTATTTCACCTTTCTCGCCACTCGACGGCCCGTTCATCAGCCACACGAAATTATTTAAAAAGACATTAAAAATGACAAATACACAGTTGGCTGGAGCTGTGGCTGGGGGGGGGGGGGGAGCTGGAGGGGGGTAGCTGGAGGGGGAGAGCTGGAGGGGGGGAGCTGGAGGGGTAGCTGGAGCGGTAAGGTGCGAGTGTTTTTCCCAAGCAATGAATGGCTTTGGGAGCAGCAACTTGCGACCTGGGACCTGCGACTCTCATTAAAAGTGGCTACAAAATGACCAACTGACCATTAATGTGGCACTCTCTACCCCCTACCCACACCGCCACCCCCGACCCCCGTCCACCTTTGTGAGGTCTCAGCACCCTCGAATGGGAGCTGCGTGTAAATTTCAGAGTGACGCCCTGGAAAGTAATTTTAATTAGCCATTGCCACTCGCCAAAACAGACAATCGTGCCACCAGCCACCACCAACCAACCAACCACCCACTGGCCTCGACGGGGATGAGTGGGTGGGTGGGTGGGTGGGTGGGTGGATGGGTGTCACAGTGTGGTGGGAGGCGAGCAAACAACCCCCTGGGGATGAGCTTAAGTGCCTGAGGATGAGAGTCTCTCGCTCTTTCCCTCTCCGTCCGACCTATCTCCCTGTGTGCGTATCCTGTGTTTGGCTTTTTGAAGGTGTCGTAATTGCACTCAGCTCACTTGATTCTCGATAAAAGCGGAACACAGGGAATTCAGATTCAGATTCGGATTCCGAATGCAAACAAATTAAAAAGCACTTAACGATGGAACGAGGGGAGTCGCCAGAACAGAGGCAGGAGGCAAGGGCATAGCCTGAGGAAAAGGAACGGATGGAGCAGGAGGAGGAGTAGGAAAGGCACAGCCAAGATCTTCCCTGGACTGGACTCCTTCTAGGCGCCATTCCTTGCCACTGTCTGTGTGAGATCATTTAGCAGTGGCAGTGGCAGTGGCAGGGGCAGGCGCGGTGGAGCACCCTGTTGGATCGTCGGATCGTCGGATCAGCGGATCAGTCGTAAATTCTCAAATCTGACCCTGGCGTGTGGCGTCAGTCAAAGCGGATTCAAATTGCCCAAAAGAGTTTAACATCCTGTTGGCGGCTCTCGGCTCTCGGCTCTTGGCTCTTGGCTCTCCTCTACCTGGATTTCCTCGGTCTTAATTGAGGTTTAACACAACATTTACCGCTTTTCGCTAATCGCCTTGAAGCTGCCGACTGCCGACTGTCGATGCACACTGGTTCGAAGGCAATACAAATTCAAGCTCCAGTCTCTGTTTTCGATCACAAAAGGACAACCAGACTTCAGCGAAAGGTGTCGGAAGGCATTTCAGAGACTGATCGGACAAGTACTCAGATATATTCTGGGCTAAAGACTCGAATATATCTGAAGAGACACCCAATAAACGGTTGATCCTTGATACCTATCTTTCAGATGGATAGGAAACCGCTCCAGCCTCCTGCAATTCCTTCAATAATTGTAGACTTTTGCGCCAGTGTGCCCCCAATCGGGGTGTGGCCCTCAGGTATGGAATGAGGCATGGGGCATGGGGCATGGGACCTCTCTAGTAGGTACAGACTACGGACGTCCCCTTTTCATTCATAAAAATTGTGTCTGCTTGCGGGGCCTTGTTTTGTTTTTATTTTGATTATGCGGCTTAATAACAACACGTCATGTCATTTCATTTCATTTCATTTCGGGGCCTGCCCGGCCCCCTCCTCCAGATATGGCCGGAGACCGCGGCCCTGATGATTCCACCGATCTCGGATCTCCGATCTCTGATCTCATTGAGAAATGATTCTCGACGTTTGTTCATCACGCAATGTCGCGTCCGCGCTTAAGACACGGACAAAAAAAAACAAAAGAGAACCCACTCGCGGCCCTTTTCATCAGTCATCCTTCGAATTTGTTTGCGGCATTTATATTTAATAATATTGACGATTGACCATAATATCGACCCTCGTTAGGTGCCCCACAAACACATACATACATGTGTGGATATTTTTTAAGAACTGCCTGGAACATAAATTAGGGAAATATTCGAGCGGGAGAGGAGTCCCGGGGATCGTATTGGGATACTTGTTGATACTGGTCTCTTTGAGACGATATTTTTGAGAAGAGATGAGAAGTTTTGATGGAAACCTTACCTACTGAATGGCATTCATAAACATTCAATTCAATGTTGAAATAGTTCATCAATAATTTCCTTGTTGTTGTCTGAAAATATTGGGATTTTAGGATATTTTTGGGATTTAATTTAAACTAAATCAATTAAAAATAACTTTGAGTCTAAGGAAAGTGAATATACATACATGTATTTATGGTGAACCTATCTTAAATATAATATTTATGGAAAGGATATTCTTATCATCAAAATTGTATTCAAATTTCAAGCCCTCGAATCCATCTTTCCATATCCTGGCTATACATAAATATTTCAAAAGAAGCTATTGGCTTTCAGGGAATACTTCCAGCAGATTTGATAGTTTACAAATAATCAAAAGAATTTTAATTGCTAAATATTAATTTCAAAATATTTTAAAAAAATGTTTGAAAACAAGAAAATCAACAATTCAACAATGATGGAGGGACTACACAGAGGAACTACCCCCCGAACCGGATTCCCCTCCGCGGATTCCCCTCTATGCTAATCCTCTTCCGATTTTTGAACTGATTTTCACTGATCTTCTCCTGGCGGCTGGCGGCTGGCGGCTGGCTGCTGGCTGGTTTTGGAATGGCTTTGGTCCGCTCCAGTTTGATTTGAAAATCGAAGGGCCCCCGACCCCAGCAGCAGACCCCAGAGATGGTTAAACCCGTGCTCCGAATGATATATGCTCACATCGAGGCGATTAGGCGTTATCGCCTGTTATATATCATGATGACCGGCCGAACAAAGGCCGCCCAGGCCCGTGACAAAATCGTACAAAAAGAGCCCACAAATAAAATCAAAATCAGAGATCAAGGGCGGAGGAGAGGATAGAGGAGAGACAAAAAACAAAAGCAACAAAAACCGAAACCGAAACAGAAACAGAAAAGTTTTCACCGCATTTCTTATCAGGCGAGGGTGGGGTGGGGGTAAGTTTTATGTTAATTTCTATAGACTATATGCATAAAAGAAGAAGAAAAAAACAAAACCGAACCGAACTGAACTGAAACGAAAATCGAGACACAAATCGAAAGGCAAACGAAAGACCAGCGAAGAGTGAGACTGAAAATCAAATTAAATCAGTTTAAATATGGCATAAAATAAGAGTACAAAATCATGTTTGTTTAAAAGGCCAACACACACACACACACACACGCACACAGAGACAGAGACAGAGAGAGTGGGATAGAGTTAGTATCTAAAATCGAATTTATCTGCCGCACAATTTGTGAAATTAATTTACTCGCCTCTCGAATCGAGCTCCACTTTAGTGCTTGTCAAACTGTGCTAATTATGAGTACCCCTACTACTCCGCAATAGTATTGATATTTTTTTTTGATTGTCAGTTTTTGCAGATAAGTTAAAAGTCCTGGCTGGCTGGCTGCCAGAGAGCACTGCCGTGCATAAATCGCAGCTCTATCAAAATCTTATCGCCAAAACACATCAAAAGTCAAAAGTTTTCCTCTCAACAACCCACAACAACAACAACAACAACAACAACAGAGCAGCCAACAACCACAAACAATCGAGAATCGCCATTTGGCGTTGACAATATTTTTCATGCTAAGAGACTTTTAAGCTGTCAACGCGCGGCGCTCATAAAAATCGACCACCAACTGGGACGGACCAGACGGCCGGACCGACCGCCGGGCGGTGCACCGCGACCAGCGACTAGTGGACCAGTCCATGGACCCATGGACCAGCCAGGGCTCAGACAAACAGAATCGAATCCCATCGAATCGAATCGAATCGAGACTCCGACAGACAGACACTTTGGAGGCCTCTCGCCGTGGAGCTTGCATTTTTAGGTTGCCCAACAGCGTCAAACTGTCTGGCAATTGTTTTATGCATTTAATGGGCTCCGCGATGTGGCAGGAGAAGGGGCACACCGATATATTGCCGAGTGGCAGGGGCCGTGCTGTGGGGTGGGATCAGTCCGAATGGAATGCGGCAGGGAGGGGGACTTGGCCTAAAGGCGGCGTAGCTGTATGCCACATTGTTATAGACATCATTTTTCAACATATTGTACCCGTCCGTCCAATCAACGCAAAACTCAAGACAATTCGTGGCTCAAAACCAAATTGAAAACTTGAAAACTGTTTTCAAAGTTCAAAATTATATACTAGGGTGCTCAATATCGGCGTTACGACTAACCAAATTTTTTTTTTATTTTTTGGCACATCTTTTATATGAACGTATGTGAAGTTTTATATCAATCTGTCAATTAATTCTTTTTTAAAAAATCATTTAGTTCAAAGAACTTTTTTACAATGTTTAAAATCAAATATCGTGCAGTGATTGATTATTTTTTTTTGAAGGTTTAAAAGCAAAGGAAATTTCTGAACGCATATTAAAATTAAATAAGGACTCTTCGCCTTCAATTAATTTAATTAAACTAATTTAAACGTGGTCGTACGAGCCTTGAGGACGATCCACAACAACAGATTTTATAGAAAAAATATATGATATCGTATTGGAAAATCTTCGAGTAACAAAAAGAGATTTAGTAGAAGCTCTAGACATGCCAATAAATGTATATTTTTCAAGTCTATATCCTGTTATAGTGGTCCGACTTATTAATAATTTTTCTGCGTTTTATTCGAATTCGCCAGATCCGAAGTCTGCGAATGTCCCCGCGGTTTCTTTTGCTTTTTTGCAGCTAAACTCCTCCTATTTGTGAGCGTTTTATTTATAAACATTCTGTCTTTATACAGCTAAATGACAGATCCTTGCTCTGTTGAGTAAATCCTGCAAAGTGCGGACTTCAGGACTATCTGCTTTGAAGACTCCATGAGTCAGTCGTAGCAACAGATTTCTGCAAACTCTAATTTGAATAATATATTTTTTTGAATATATCTATTAATTCCTCACTTCAAACGGGAATGATCCTAAGAGAAAATATTATGCTCTATCTGCTCCTGTTCGGCCCCAGCTTTTTAGGCGTGTCCCAAAGGAAGTCGACAATGTTTTCATCTTTATTTGAGCTTCCAATTGACACGCCCACCCAGCTCACTCCATCGCCCGTCGCCCACCCCAAAAGCGAAATGATAAAATCTGGCGGGGAGAGAAAAACAAATGAAACGAAATGAAATGAAACAAGAGAAGAAAAGCCAAGTTTTGGGGACCGAAGTGTTAGATATACTTGCAGCTTCATATATATACTATATATGTACCACTCATATATATATATACTATGTACTATACCCATGTTCCGGTGCGAATTGACATCTGATCTGCGTGCTCCGGTGATCGCCTCCCACTTTTTGGCTATCGATAAGTGTTTCATTTCCAAATTGTTTTCCGATATTTCACTTGATGAAAACAATCTACGTTTTTCTTTTGGAAATTCCAATATTTTAGACACAAATTCCTTCGTTTTGAAACTGATAAATTCGTGAATTAAGGAACAGACGCCAGACGATCTGTAATACCCATGATATCGATATTTGATCTGTCAACGGGCACTCGCTGATTTTTTGTTATTATCTTTTATTTGGTTGAAGTACAATGTGAGGTGTGATTAATAATAAATGTATTAAATATATTCACATTTACGCAAATGAACTGCCAATTATTTAAATATAAACTTAAAGCATTAGCAAATATTCTTATATTTGTTTCCGCCCAGTAAAAATATGTATTTATAAGCGATGTGCAATTTATTTCAACCGATTCTAAATCGTAAGTATCTTTGCGTTTTGCGAAAACCGGAGCTTGTACTAATAGATTTCGGTACACACGTATATCTGCGTTGCGCAGAGCCTTTTGGAAGGGTATAATGAAATGAAATGAACAAACAAATTGGCGTCGTTGGCGCCCTGTTCATGTAACAACTTGACATCAGCACGTGCCTCTCCCTCCCCCGCCCCCTGGCCATGTCCCATCTCGTTTCCCCCTCTGGAGTGTGCGTGTGTGTGAAAAAGACTGTTGACAATTGGCAATGGCTGCTTGTAATTCCCAATCTATGAATATAAAATAGGCTTGGTGCCCATCCAGGACCCAGGACCCATTCACGAGGCTGGAGGGTACGGAGGGGGATGGGGATGGGTGCTAGTGGCACCAGAGTTGTTTGGCAATCAAATCATAATCTGAATTTTAGAACAACAACAACAACGGGCCATGCGATGCGATGCTGGATGGGAACGAGACAGTGGCAGGCCCAGGCCCAGGCCCAGTCCCAGTCCCAGAGTTGGTGAGAGTGAGAGAGAAAATGCAATTTTACAATGTTACATGGAACGAGAAAACGCTCTATTTGCCGAGGCGGAGGTGCGAGCGAGACCTAGCATATGGGAGTGTGCGAAGGAGACACAGATGCAGCGCAGGACTTGTGCTTTGACGCCTTTTTGATTTGATTGTCCGTGACATGACAGTGGAAAGGGGCGCCACCCGACAACCCCCCCCTCCCCCCTCCCACACACACCCACCCCACTCCTCCCCCGGCCCCCGTCGCTCTGCTCATCAGATTCGTTGCATGTGCGCCATTTGTAATTCAAGTCAAAAGGCAGTCCTCGACGGATTATAATTTTCTTTTCCGTTTCAATGCATTTCATTTCCGTCCCAACGCACGAACGACCCCTGATCCCGTCTCTACATCATACATGAGTGCTCATTCATGTACAGTTGCGCCCAAAAGAATAGTATTCGAATTCGGTATGGCAGCAACAAATCGGCCCCAAAAGAAATCAAGTTGAAGTTTTCCTAGATTTCCAATCCTTTGCATGCCAAGGTCTTGTTTTCAGACTTGAGTTCGCCGCAAAATCATAAACTAATCATCAAAATTGACGAAAAGAATGTCGAAGGTATGCATTTTTCTGGTAAATCCACCCCATTCTATATTGTTGCGGTATTACGAGGAGACTTTCAGCCTACGAGCGTCTGTTCGGGATGGTCAAAGGACGCTTCTCGCTGAAAGAAAAGTAGTGGCTACTACATAGGCATGTAAGTCAAGACGTTGAAAAGGATTATACAATTATTGAGAGTCAATATTGCCATGTCTTCATACTTTTGTAGCTCATGGACTTACTTGAGAATCAAAATCGGAAATAAAGTTGCATTCTTGGGTGTGCCTCGCAGCCTATCAAAAGCCTAATTGATAGGTATCGATTTATTGATCGAAGCGGGGTCCTGGGGTCCTGGGTGCCTGGGGAATGGTCGTCAAACCCTGACTTCGGTGCAATGGAGTTAGCCTTCTTCCAGACTAATCCATCAGGCCATTAATCAAAAATATATTCAAATTGTTGTGGCATTTATTCAACTATTTTTGTTGTATATTGTAAGAGCTACATCGTTACAAAAATCCATTTTGGTAGTTTGTTTCTGAATCCTACCCTGCCCTCTTGGACATTTTTTAATGGGTGCTAGAGGTAATGAGCTCGAATCAAAGAAACACAAGCATACGATGCACTTCATAAAAGCCAATAAGATACAACTTTTTGCTGGAGGGTAGGACACCCAGTGGGTGTAGGACAGACCGCGATCTCTCTCAAATTTGACCGCACTTTTGTCATGAGAGATGGGAAAAACATAGAGAGAAAGAGGGGGGCTGCGTTTTTGCCAGGGATCGCAGGGATAGCAGCCTTCTGCAAGGTCACTGCATATCAACGTCCAGCAAAAAAAGGGGGAATTCTCTCCAGCTTATGAGCTATTCGATTCGAGGAGGATTCAGCCGCAGACCATGTGGCATCAAGATTGGCTTCCTGTTCCCCAAATTCGCCGACCTATCAAGACAATGCTTGGGAATGGCGGAACGGAGGATGGACTAGCCTAGGCCGATTACCAGAAGGACAAGATAAGGAAAAGAGCAAGTAGAATCGCATCCCATAGAATCGTAAGCCGACTTCCTGTAGATAGACCAATGCAATTATCTGAATATCAAGGACTCAACGGCATGAATACGGCGGAGATACGTGCAACTTTCAACAGAGCAGAGCCCTGATTTATACCCTTGATACGTATATTATATACAGGTAGATACATACATATAAAGATGGTTAATCAGGTCTGAAGACTGTCTTTCCATCCATCCGTCGGTCCGTCTGTTTGCCTGTTTCTAATCGATCGACGAGGATCAGATCATTGGGGTTCCTCACCTGAGAGTTATCTTGAGGCCAGTTTTCCTGAAATTTTCAAATGATCCAAGCCCAGCTTCACCTCCGATACAATTTGTTGGTGCTCTTTGTTATAAGGGTAAGGGTCTTATCAGAACATAAGCTGTCCGGGCCTGTAGGGGGATGAAGACCAATCTTACTTCCCACCCAACGAAGGGTGGTGTCCTTGAAAGACAGTTTATAGACGCAGGCAGCACCTCTGATCTCATCTGGGGTCCGGGGCATTTCTGGGACTTGAATTGATTCATTTGAATCGCTTATTAATGGCAATGATTTGTTTGTCCAGTGCATCTTTTTCTGGCTATGTTGAACTTTTGGCGTACTTTACCGAAGACAATTGACTGGGGGGTTGGCCAGGTGGATAATGGGTGGACTTTGGACAACATTCGTCGAGGACTGAAGGCCTAAAAGGTCTCTCAGAAGGTCCGATTATTCTGGATCGAGCATCACTGGCACTGCTAATATTTTGGCCCACACTGTAGGAACGCAGGTGTGTGTGTGTTCTGTTTGTTTCTTCTGCAGTTTTGACTCAATTACAGTTTTCATGCAACGGATTCCGGCAAGACGGCGCGCCGCCTGCAGCCAAGTGCAAAGTACAAAGTGCACGCATAAATAATGGCACTCGCAATCGGATTGCATGATTTGATGAACATACCAAAGCTAAGCATATGCTTTTCATAGTTGGAGCAAATTCGTCTGAATTCAATTTAAATAAGATAGATTTCCTGCTGAGCGGCAACTTTTGAAAACAAATCCGCTTCGCTGTGAATGGTCATAGTTCCAGTGCTGCCGTATCACCCAACAAAGACGGAGTGTGCTGCCAGACAACTGGGCTGCCACACCGGTGGAAAAAGATGAAGAAATGAGGACGGCTACAGGGCTGCCATATCTCCAGAGCAAATTCAAATAAAATTATTACGAGTTTTGTTTTCCCCCGTTATATTCCCGCAAAATAAAATCAACGACACTCTCTTTGTTCTTTTTTGCTTTTTCTTAGGCTTAATAAAACACTTAAACACTTATATGTCTAATTTTGTTACAGGGTACAAGTTCTTGAATGCGGGAAGAGCAACAAAAAATTTGAAAATAAACTAGAAAAAAAGAAAGTATTTATGCATTATACAATTTCGCGCTATTACACACATTCTCCGCTTCAACTTAAAACAATTTCACTTTATCTTCATGGATAAAAGCCGATCCTAGACGTCTGGCACCAAAATACAAAAAAATAAAAAGTATATAGATAGGAGAAAAGTAAACTACATATGAACTCAACAACTTTGCTTATACATACATACACGTAGGTATGTGGAGTTGGAGAGGATTTGTTGGATCTGTCTGGTCTGTGGTGTGTGTATATGGAGGTAGGTTCCCGCGAGGTAGGAGGGGAAACTGCTACATGGTTACATACACCTAATGGCTGCGGCTACATAATCGCATATGTATTTATGGGGAGCGGGTGTAGGGGAGGGGAGGGGGCTGCTTAAAAAAGTTAGATCTTCTTGTGAACAAAATTTGTTCAACAAATCCACTACTTGAGAACAATATTATGCTAGTCGAAAAGTATAGGCTTGCTGGATAATATAGGATAGGGGACAGACCTAAATCTTATAATAGAAGTCGCTCAATTTGAAACATCTGAAATGCCTGTGTCTGCCTTCACGAGGGGGGATACCCGCGCTTGGGTTGGATTTTGTTGTGGGAGGAGTTACTCCAATATGTATATGTATCCGATCCTCCCTCTGAGCCCGGGGGGAAGTACTCTGCTCTTTCTAAATTATTTTGTCTGTTGTTTCGTTTTTCTGAAAACTTCTTATGAAAATAATGCTGGAGCTGCTGAGGTTGCAGCTGCGGCTGCGGCTGCGGCTGCGGACGATTCACGCTGCTCAGTGTGTGTGCGCCGTTATCACGATGTTGATTTGCGGATAGACCTCCGGCTTGGCCTCCGACGTGATCAGCTGCACCATGCGCTGCTGCAGTTCGTCCTGGCTGGCCTGCGTCCCCGGCGGTATCATCCAAATGGCATCTATATGTGTGTGTGTGTGTGTGTGTGTGTTATTGGGGAAAGGGGGGGGAAAATAATCAATTAGAAATTTGTGCAACAATGGTGGGAATGCAACAAGTCTCAACGCCCCGGGGCAACCGGGTGTTCGGGCTGCCACGTCGCTCACCGCCGAAATACCAGCCATTTGGTGTGCAGAGGCGCCACATGATCGGCGGCTGTGTGGGCATCAGATCAGCCAGTATATCACAAGTTTCCCCCGGTCGCAGGGATGGTATATTGATGCGCTGCGTCTGGATGGGCGACGTCAGATAGCAGTTGTTGGGCCACCGCTCGGTGCCGTCGTTCTGCAGCTGGAACGCCTGCTGCTGGGCATTCACATGCTGCCCCTGGACGATCTTCATCGATGGCAGCGACTGCAGGCTGCAAAAGTCCAAGTAGCAGCCGACGGCTGTTTGCAGACTCCTTTGGGAATCAGGAAAATGAGTTCAGACCTATGTAACTGTATGACGGTTGCCTTACCAATTGCTCATCTCCAGATAAAAGCGCGCCGACTCCCGATTCATCTGGTTGTTCATGAGGCTCTGGAACTGACTAATCAGATCCTCATGGTCTGTGGTGCCCATGCAGCTGAACTGCTGCAGCAGCAGTGAGTCGATGTCAAAGTCGTTCGTGGGCAGGCCCTTCTGCTGGTGCGGCGCCGCTGGCGACGATGCCGGGAGTGAGGCTGGCGCTGACGAGGAGACAACAACGCTGCCCGTTGTACCGGGCGGCGCCGGCAGCGGTATGGCGATGCTGTTCGTCTCCATCATGGGATTTGTGGTGGTTGTTGTGTTCGTCGTCAGGCCAAAGAACGGCTCGCACTGCATCTGTTGTTGTTGCTGCTGGAGATTCAGCTGCAACTGCAGCTGTTGCTGTTGCTGGTGCTGGTGTTGGTGCGGATGCTGGTGCTGGTCCTGGCTCTCTGTGGCATTCTGGGACTCGTAGTTCTCCTCCACATCCATTGCGACAGCGGCGACTGCAGCGGCGTCGGCGGCGTTCACTCTGCTGGTTTCTGCTTCTGCTTCCGCTGCGCCTGTGTGGGTGCGGGGACTTGTTATTGCGGAAAGGCGAGCTCTGCTCCGAGTTTCGTGGGCTGGCGGGGCAGGTCTTTTGTTGCGGCGTACACTGTAGGAAATGTTGAAATGAAAATGCGTTTCAGCGCTTTGCTTTGTTGTTGTTTCACCAATCACATATACACACACATGCCAACACTGGACACACACACACGCACGCACACACACGAGCACACGCACACTAACACTTGCAGGCACGGCCCGGGTACAGGTACACCCACACACGGGCGGCAGGCAAGCACTCACGGAAGCGACCTACCTATGGATGAAGCAGTGTCCTCCGGCGGATTGGTAGCAGACGGACGTGACCTTAACGAAAAGGCAAATATGCTGGTGCGGACGATCTAATGCAATGATCTCGGGAATAAGCTAGAGCTGGGAAAAAATCGATTCAAACATCGATACAATTGATTCTTTGGTTTTTGGTGTAAACATCGGCTCTCTTTTGAGGAATCGATGTTTTTTGTGACCACTTGGACAAAAATTTGTATCACAACTTCCCACAGTGACGTGCCTCTTTCAAGGCAAATAATGTTAATAAATTGTTAATTTCAGGCAGGGACCAGTGACCATGGATCTCAATAGCAAAAAATTATGTTGCTTTCGATTTAATCGATTGAGTAGATTTTTTCTTAAATATCAATATATCGGCAAATAAAAACAAAAAATTTGTTGTTACTTTAAGACTTTAAGAACGGCAGATACGACACGCTGCAACGATGCCGAGCAGGCTGGTGGATCAAATATTTTAGGACCTTTTTGTACCATACTAGTATGTTTCGCGCAGTGTAGAGCAGTAAGTACATCGAACCAATATTATCGCAAGAACATAAAATATCGTCCATACGGGTATATCGATGTAGTATCGAAATACCAACGAAATCCGTGTCCGAGGGGGAGCTCTCCCAGCAAATTCTGATGGGATGTTTTCGATTTTGTTGTAACTGTGGGGCTAGTGACTCATCGATATATCGATAGCACTGCTTCGCGCACAGCGGAGCCCCCACAGACACAAACAATTCACTCAAACGCCGAGAGCGGATCGTGTACTGCGCTGCCCAAGCCCCACCAATTGTTAAGTATTGTTAACAAAAGTGTGTTGTGTACCCCGCACAGTAGCCGGCAAACGCAGAAAGCAGTGAAAAATATACAAATCCAGCCTCAGAAATAAATGATTCCCGGTAGTTGCTTGTAGATTCATTCTACAATCGATTTTTTTATACATTTTTTTTGTTATTTGGGAAAACAGTTACTGAAGTGCAAATATCAGGAACAACAACAATTACGAAAATTGTCTGCATGAGTGTGTGTGTGTGTGCTAAAGAGAGAGAGAGAGAGGGCATTTAGCGAAAATAACTTAAAGTGTAATTATAAAAAAGCAGAAGGTGCATCGTAGCGTGTGTAAGAGATTTAACAACACAATAATTAATAAAGAAAAAAACGTCGCCGACGCCACCCAAAAGAAAGTGTCGCCGCAGTCGCGTCGCTGCTACCACTCCAATATACACGCACACAGGCGCTTGCACAGACGTACACGTACGTAGCCGTAAAGAAGAAAAAGGAGCGCGGCAAAACAAGATTGTAAAGAGTGCGAGAGGGAGAAGGAGAAACGAACAAAACGCCGACAGGCGACAAAGTGAAATTAACAATAAACGCATAATTTATTTAAAATAACAACCAATCAAACAATCAGTAGAAATAATTAAGAAAGCGCGTCTATCGGCCAGCGAAGCATCCAAAGCAGCAACAAAATGGCAACATTAAATAAATTCACCAAAACCCTCTCCATTGATGAAAAGACAGAGATCAAAGAGAAATTTACAGAGGTAAGTGTAACGGTAAATCAATAAGAACTGTTCGTTCGACCGCTCAGTGCGTTTTGGGGGTGGCCCCTTCATCAATGTGGGAGGTGGGGCAATGGCTATTACCATTAAATGCCAATTGCATGACTCACACAAGCACACACACAGACACACACATATGCGGAGCTACAGAAGCGACAAACAAGAATATGTGGAAGAAGTGGTAAAGGCAGAAGAAGCTGCCGTTAACCCGGTGCATGTGGGCGTCGTCGCCGGCGAACAGCGAACGCCAGCGCAGTGGATACCATACCCCCGCCGCCGCAGCGGCTGCGACTTCAGAGCTGGCCTTGGAAAGCAACCCCCCATGAAGAGAAGAAAAGAGATGAGACGCATCACACACACACACACACACACACAGATGGGAGGTAACGGGGCATGTGGTGCTGCTGCTGCTGCTGCTGTGTGTACATATGTGGGGGTTGAGAGGAAGCAGCAGAGTAAATATCTCTCTTTCTCTTTGTCTCAAATTACGAATAGAATATGCAAATTTATAAAAGTTGCACTCATCTTACGCATAAAATCCTCTCTGGGTAGTCGGCAGTCGCTGCAACTGCCAACAAACGCATGCGCTCTCTCTGTCAACGCACAAGTTCAATGTCGCTGTTGCTGTCACTGTCGCTGTCGACTGCGCTGCCCGTGCGCCCATCCCACATCCCACTCATCCACTGTGACGCTATGACTAACAACAAACAAACACGCAACGGTAATGGCCCAACTGGACTGTCTTTCACTTGAGGAGTATTTCAAGGGAATTTCGGGAGAATATTATTTGAATACGAGTATTATTCATTTATTTCCATAGTATGACAACATTAAAACGGCACGTAAAAGAGCTGGCTGCCAGCGGTGCTGTTTCTGCTGCTGCCGATGGTGGCTGTAAGAGGCAGGACGGAGCTAGGGAGGGGGGGCCAGCTCTGAAAACCAGTTTCTGCTTAAAATAAAAATCTCAAGCCCCGCACACACACAAACACACAGAGAGACACACATGCAAAGCCACTTGGAGAGCGTGAAAAACTACGTCTCAGCCCTGGCAACGCCAACGTCGCACAGTGGGTGCTGATGGGGTGGATGGGGGTGAGAGCTATCAACCACAGCTAGAAAACAACCCGAACACCAGGCCTCCGAAAATCCCAAAAACCAGGGCGAGTTTTCATACAAAATATTGAATTCCCGAAGAAAAGACTTACCTTTTGGGGCGAACTTCAAATAAGAAAATCACAGCAGAAAAAATTTACATTTAAAAATACGTTTTGATTTCAATTTTGAAATATTACAGTTGACTAGCTTCGATCTTGTGATAAAAAGCCAAATAATAATACAAATGTCACTTCCGAAAAATCTTGAATGTATCCAATCGAATCGGCCCACTGTGCGATCGCTTACGGGTACCTTGGTTCAAGGGGCACACCAGCAGTCAAGCTGGCAGCAGTTTCTGTTCAATTATTATGCACAAATTTAATAGTTTGCAATTGTTTCTGTTCTTTGTTCCAACCCCACCCCCTCTGACCACAGTTTGGATGCATGTGACCGGGCAGTAATATTATTTTACAGCTTTTGCTTAGCTCGTGATTCTTGGCTGTTCCAACAAAACGAAACACGCCCACGCTGCACTTGCCCGGGGGGCTGGGCCGCGCTGCCAGCACAGTGCCCGCCATTCAGTCGAGTTGATCGCTCGATTGCAAGAGTCTGTGCCAGCAAGTTGGCAGCTCCTTCTGCACGCGCGACCCGTTAATCAGAAGCACAATGCGGGGGCATTGTATGCGTTATGGGGCCAACGAGTGTGCGTGGCCAGCGAAACGATTAATACTCGCCACTCAAGAATCGTAAAATGAAAACAGGATAAAGAGAAACACACACACACAGGCACACACACACACGCGCCAGAGCATTGTCTGATACGGGGGCGAGGTCAGTGCGGGGGCAGCGCTGCACTGATTGACACTTGAGAGCTCGGAATCTGTTTTCGTTTCGTTTCGTTTCGTTCTTCGGAGAGAAGCGAGGAGGCGCGCGCGCCTAACGATGACTAATGCAAAGAGGAGGGAGTGGCGGCGGCGGGAGAGCAGCAGATAAATCCAGTTCCGCATTCAATTGCTGTGTAACGGTTCTTGGCTTTATTGTTTTCTTGCTCTCGAGTGTGCATGTGTGTGTGTGTGTGTGTTTTGATATCCTAAATGAAGGTTGTGCGAGTAGTCGGAGGAAAGCCACCCACCCCCCCTCCCCTCCTGCATATATACTTGTACACTTTTCGTGTCAGATCTGTTAATCCTGCTTTGCCATCGAAGGCAAGCAGTGCATCGCTATTTGGGCAGGATTAGCACATACACACCCACACACAGGGATGTATGCGCTATGTGTGGGTGTTGTATGTCCAAAAACAGTGAGAACAATGTTGCCACACTCCACAGCAACACACCCACTCACAAAGCACTGCTTTTGTTGTTTTGTGGCTCCGTCTTCGTCTTCGTCTTTGGCTTTTTTTGCGTGGGAGTGTCAGTGTTAATTGCCGCAAAGCCGCGCATGTTGAGTGGCAGTGGCAGTGGCAGTGCCCCAATGGGGATGAGATATGCAATGTGTTTTTATGGGGTTTATCGGGGCTGAATAATGCTCTTTGTGGAGTGTTGTGTTGCATGTTGTTCCCGCTCTCGCTCTCTCACTCCCTACCGGCGGCACATAATTCATTTGGCTGCGCGTTTATTAGGTCTGTCGGTTGTTGTTGTTTCTCCGATCTTACTGTTCCCATTCACACACACACAAACACACACACACGACAGCACTCTGTTGCTGCAGCTTGGCTTTTATCAACATTGCGGATACTGCCTCCTCACTCAAGTGCATTTTGAGTGGTGCCCCCGAGGGGTAAGGCGGGGGCGGGGGCTACTTAGGCACTTAAGCATACTTTTCATTTCCATACGGCTGTTTCCCCTGTCCGCTTTTAATTTCTTTGTCATTTGGATGCACATGCCAAAGATTTTTGAATACACTGTCACTCAAAAGTCGTCGTGCCACACCACTCCACACTGGCATGTATGTACAGTGGGTCGTGATGTACAGTGGACACTGGACACTGGACAGTGGACAGTGGAGGATGATATCATTTCTTCATAGAAAGACAGTCACGTAAATGATACGTGTTTGAAGATTCTTTCAATAACAAAAAAGAAAAATACAAAAAACACTGCCATTATTTATTGTACGAAGCAATCCCATATCGATCCATTTAATCGATTGAGATCCTGGAATTTTCTAGTTCGTTCGTTCCAGTGTGCACCTTGGGGGTGGGGTGGGGGGCACTAGTGAAAGTGCCCCCATAATGCGTTGATTGCGTTGCATGTGCGGCGGATCGGTTGCAGCTGCATCCTTTCTTTCCCCCTTTCTCTCTCTCTCTCTCTCTCTCTCTCTTGCCACCGTCTGTCCTTATGCAAAAGTCGTTTGGTCTTTTTGTCGAAGCTTTTTATTTCCCTCTGCCTTTTGTGTTTTGTGTTTTGCTTTTGCTGCTTTTTTTCTTCTTTCTTTTTTTTCAGCTGCTTTTGCGTGCAGAGTTGCTTGAACTCTGGCCAGCGCTTTACCTTTTTGGGGGCACCTTGGAGTGGCGTGGAGCGGAGTGTCTGCGCCCCTGCCGCCCCTGTACACCCTTCCAAGAGGGTATTTCTTTTATTTCCGATCCTCTGCGGTATGGAAACCCCTAGATATCGGATCTCTCTCTCGATCTATCTATTAGTGGAGCACAGCTAAAGCTAAAGGGTATCCAAGAGGCCACACCCCGAAGTTTGATCTCTTTTCGGGCTTCACTTGACTCGAGAGGGAGAGAGAGACAAAGAGTGACAGAGAGAGCGAGATAGGATGAGGGACTAAATGGTTATATGGTTAAACGAAGAGACATGGATGAATTAGTGGCTCATTTTCAATATTTACCCGAGTGTAACGGCCCCCGACTTCCCTGTCGCTGTCGCTGTCTCTGTCTCTGTCCATTCTCCCTCTTCCTCTTCCTCTCTCTGTTTTTGTTTGTTTGTGTGTGTGTTTTTTTTGTCATCGCACTCGTTGATTAACTGTAAATTTGTCATAATGAACTGCAGAGCCGCAACAGTAGCAGCGACGTTGACGCTGACGTCGACGCCGACTTTCACAGCGTTTTGGTCGCGTGCGCCGCCTGGAACTGGAAGCAGCGGCAGCGGCAGCGGCGTCGTCGGCGTCGGCGGCTGTTGGAATGCTTTGTTGGAATCCATTCAGGCATATCCAATGCAATTAACACCCGCCTTTGGCTGTGCCTTTACCTGTGCCTTGGGCTCTTCTCCGCTGCGGTGGAACCAGCGGTTCATTAGTGAAACTAAACGATCTCTTAGTTCCACAATTGAACCCGCTTGTGCTACCACTTGACACTGACACCACTGCCCCGTCCCCGGGGCAATTAGCAGCAGCACCCCCAGTGGGTGGCAAGTGGCAGCTCCATGAGTCACGTTTTTTGTAATTTATATCCTTGTGACTAATATGTATGCGTATAATCAGTCTCAGTCCGCCCCTAGGGACACGGAGCCACACAGGAGCCACTCCCTGGCCAGCACACAAAAAAAAACCAAAAACTAATAACGATTATGTATCTTAGAATGCTTACAATATATGTATTCCTGCACTCCACCCAATGAAAAATATTCTAACTGTGGCCCGGCCCTCTCTCTCTCTCCCTCTCTTTCCACCAACGAAGTACCACTCCACCTTAAAGGAACTCAACTTTACAAGAAAAAGAAGACATATATTCGATTCTGTTCAGTTTAGATGACAGATTAGCTCTCTCGAGGGAGCTTTCGTTTGGAGAATACCATAACTATATTAAAACCCCTAAAATATATCGAGAGTTACCTCGAAAGTGTATACAAATTTATGGATTCGATTGTGATTCAAACAGTATATGCCCAGCATTGGAATATATCGAATATTAAGGTCCTCATGATCTGTAAACTCTCTGGCAATGGTCGTAGTCTTGTAATACCACACAGATCCATTAGCAAGACATTCGCAGTCGCAGAGGATGTGGCATGAAAGGACAGTGTAAGTGCATTACTGGCTTGTCCGTGTCCGTGTCCGTGTGTCCGGTCCGGCACTGTGGGGGGCTTGTTGGCGGAAATGTGTCACTGCTGATTATACAATTGACTTAACTTTTTACATGATGATTCGCGCTGTCTTGAGTTTCGCAGCGGATTTCTACATAAAAATTGATTACGCTCAAAGCCTGCCAGCGAGTAATAGCAGCAGAGCGACAAAGACAGCAGACAACAGACGAAAGACGGCAGACAGAAATTGCTTTACGTGTTACAAATTTCAATTGACAACGCCAACAAATATGTGTGTGCCTATTATATGTGTGTGTGTGTGTGTGTGTGTGTACGCAAAATAAATAATACGAACACAAGTGAATGCGAATGCGAACGACGACCGACCGACCGACCGACCGACCGGCAAACAACAACAGAAAAAGAAACGAAGAGTAACGCCGTGTCGTGTGACACCGTTTGACGGGGCCAGGCGACAAAAGTGGCGCAAGGGAAGTGATCAGAGCATAGGATATAACGCCCAGCGATCTTGCGGCTTTCAGGCTTTCGGTTTAAGTCCCAAAAGGATCAGTTTATATGCCCTAATCAATCAGTTATTTGGCTTCCTCTCGACATACATTTTTGATTCATTTTTGGGCCTCAAAAAACTGAGTATGCCTAAAATCCATAAGCAACCTGCGGAATATAGAAATTGATTGTTAATATAATTATTTTGCCATGTACTTAGATTAATAATCAGTAAAATAGATAATGACAATAAATAAAAATATAAAATGTTTAATACAAATAAAAATATAAATAATAAAAATGTAATATATAAATAATAATAATAAAAATAATACAAATATGAAATATAATTAATAAAAATATAAATGATGAAAATATATATTTTTTTTATTATAATTAGGATTGTATTTTGTACTTGTGATTATAAAATAGTATCACTGATACAATTTATTTTGTTTGCTGTTACTGTTAGAGCTTATAAAACGGTAACAGACAAAAATACAATGATTAAAAAAAAAACCCGTGTCGTCATAAACGAAGAATTTGGTGGGGGGATATTATTTGGTTCAATTATCTGTCGAGGGATAAAAATATGAAAACAATAATACAAATATAAAATATATGTAAATATAAACAATAAAAATAAAATACATTAAAATAATATAATAATAATAAAATAAAAAATGAATAATAAAAACAAATTATAAATTAAATAAATAAAAAACAAATAGTAATAATAGTAGATAATACATCAACAAACTGGAGTTGTAGTGTTAGAAGGGAATCAAAAGCTAAAGGCTACAGCTACCGTCCAGTGTTGTGCTGAAAGGGCATCGAATACCATGGATAATTATCAGCTAGTACCGCTCGTAATACAGAATGCAACCCAGGGGTGATGGGAGGGGGGTAATGGCCTCCCATTTTACTCCGCTCTTGTGTGTAGGGTGTACCTCTGTAGGCTGCCTCTCTCTGCTGGGTGGTCTTTTGTCAGTCACAGTCGTGCAACGGTAAGCGACTATCTATCTATCTATGTATCTTTGTATCTATGTAAATATGTGTGCAGCATGTAGCATATCATCATCAGCATAGTCGTGGGCTCATTATTAATTTTTGTTCAATTGATTTCCTTTGACTATATTTGAAAAGCACTTGGCTGGGGGATCGGAGGATCGGCGGATCGGAGGTGCTGCGAGTACGAGTCTATCTATCGTTCAATGTTGATTAACATGTTTCGGGCCCATGTTGTTGACTCACGTTCAATCAGTCGTGTTGCATGGTGTATGGTGTGTGCTGTGGGGGGCCTAGTGGTTGATGTAATGCTGCCATTGTTGTCGAGGTCGCGACACACTGAAACACTAAAGAGGCAACGAGTGAGCGAGGGGGTTACGGGGCCATAGAGCATACAGCATACGGAATACGGCATACGGCATATAGGATATGTAAACGAAGCGGGGGATACGTAGGTTTAATGCCTTCGTGCCAGGCATTTTGAATGGAATTTCAACTCCGTTCCACTCGTAGAAAACCGGTTCGGTTCAACGAAAGCGAAAAAATAGCGCACGAAAATAAACAAAGTATTTTCTTGTTTTGTGTGTTTGTTTGTGTTTCTCCTAATTTGCTTTATTACGTGTTCATGGGACCAGGTGACATTGCAATGTGGGTTGCCATTACCTCACCCCAGAACCCTGGTCGTACTTTGTCTTTGGCGGCTTTCCCCCTAAAAGCTGAGCAAACAAGCCAACAAACAAAACAATCTTCAAGTCGGTTAGCATCTATCTTCCCCTACCCCCCAGCCCCCCACTCCCGTCTTGCTGCTAATGAACTTCATTTGCTGTAAATTGACTTTAAGTGACAATGACTAAGCCTCGTCGAAGGCAACACAACGATACAGTAGATACTCGAAGCTTGGAATACCCTTTGGAAGATACCCAATAAAGACGAAACGATGAACACCATCTACAGATCCCATATGCTCCCATAAGACCTCATCGCTTACTTCTCTACTGAAATAGAGGGTATTACTCCCGACTCACACGCACCGAAAGAGGGCCGCTCATTAACAAATATTTCGCGAGTTTTTTTGGTCATAATTATCATTAGGCAGAGTTCTCTCGTTCAGGCAAATGATGTGAAGAGACACTGACTGAAAAACTGGACTCGTAGAAAGTTTGTTCTTTTTTGTTTTGCCACAAAACCCAAAAATCAAATACATTTTGGCAATTCCACGGGGGTCACGTGTGATCTGCGATGGCGTCTAGCAAACGGAAATCAATTAACGATTATTGTGCGGCACCTTATCGACGGTGGGCTCCACAGTCTCTAGGGGGAGTGCAGGTCCACCTATTCCACCTTCCAACTGCGTTTATTGGCTGTATAAGACTTCCAAAAACACCCAAACAGAGACGATTATGGAATCTTAATGGAAAATCAGCTGTTTCTTACATATTTCTTTGCAATTAAACGGCATATTGCCAATCACGCGTGAACGTAACATCTGTAAATGGGAATGCCCATTTTTGTTTGAATGGCAGATCATTTCCACTGATAGCTTGTGCTCGAGGAGTGGCTCCATTGCGATCGGACACAGTGACTGGAATGACTGGCCCCAGGGCGGGGAGGGGGCGCCTCTGTGTATCGAGGGGGAGCGATAACGTGTAAATTACGGTGTAAAGAAGTCGCCCCATAAATGTGACACAACAATTCTGGGATCATTCCGCTGGATCTGGTGCTGTAACTCTTTTTCGATTATGTTCTTCCCACGTCCCCTCATACCCCCCGCACCTGCTGATTCCCTGCCCGTTGGGTCTTATCATGGAACGACTTTTCATTATCTTTGTGGAATTTGATATACTATTTGTTGTACAAGTTATTACTTAAATGGCAATTGCCACATAATTCCCGGCGCTGATACAATGCCTATTAAAAAACCAATTACGTTTAAATATCATGTCTCTGTCTCTCTATCGGAGGGGTACAACAGGGTACTATCCTCTCTGCCACACACATACATATATACCTCTCTCGACAGCCCTCTCTCGGTGTCGCCGTCTCTCTTTTTGCATTTGGCCAAATATTATCGATGCGTAAGCAATTCCCCAAAATGGTTCTTAACACTTGAGCAGAATGTTCGTGGGTTGGCAAGGGTTGCCCTGCCGCCTGGGAGGGGAAACCCTAAACCCAGCATGACTCAGGCGAAAACATAAAAGCTTACATAATGCTTTCATTTTTGAAACGTTTCAACATGAGTCACAAAAACTATTGGTAGTCCATTGAATATCCCATATCTGATGCGCCCTGGCCACCCTGTTGCAGAGAGCAGCACCACCACCTGAAACTGAAACTCGGCTGTAATCACATACGCTCCCATTGGTATTGAGGTAATACACATATATGCTCCTACAGTTATTGATATGGGCTGACGAATGGACTCGATTCAGGCCACAGCAAGGTGTCGCTCACTCGCTCACTCGCCGCTCGCCTCTCGCCGCTCACCTCTCGCCGCTCGCCTTATCAGTCTCCCAGCGAAATACCAAAAATGTTTGCGCACACATGCACACACAATAAAATGTGTATAACAGGTACTATGTATCACAGAGTATCTGATTAATTGGGTGAAACATCGAAATGGAAATGCATTTCGAGAAAACCCACTAAAGCCCCGCAAGTTTTAAGTTTCTTTCTTTTAGTTGGGATCGCTTTGAGTAGAGTGAGTAATCCGGTGTATTGGCAGGGTGCACTCTCTCATGATTCAGGATGGGCATGACGCCGCGTCATTCTTCTATTGAATGGTATAGGCTCTCTCTATAGGTTCTCTCTCTCTCTCTCTCTCTCTCTCTAGCGCCCGCTCTCGCTCTTTCTGTGCTCCGATAAAGCTGTAAAAAGCGCTGTGCGATTTACACAAGGCTCTGGGCTCTGGGCTGTGGCTCTGATAAAAGAAAAGGCATAAATAGTCCATGGCACTCCAGTACTCCAGTTAGTACTCAGTTCCAGCTTGTCCCGGGTGTATGCACGACCGTACGTAGCGGTATTTAGCGAACAAATCCTTGGCTCTCTCTCTCTCTCACGCGCTCGCTCTCTCGTTGCCGTATCACTCGTTCGTTTCGTACGATCTCTCGCTGCGATACCTAAATAACGGTTAACCCGACTGTCCGCCTGGGTGCCTGTGTGCCTGTGTGCCATTCCATTCCGTTCGTAGTTCTTGCCGGTGCTCCAACCACAGCGATCGTGTCGTGCGCGCCTCCACCTGATCTCCGATCCACTTTGACCCTTCCTTCGTGTGTGTGCGTGCGAATCAATTAACTCAATTTTTTTGTTGTTGTTTATCTTTGCTGAACCATTAGGCAAATCGGGCCAAACAAATACAGTAATTCCCAGTGCAAATCCATCGCATCGCAGAAATGGCCGATATCCAGACCACCGAGGAGTACAGGCAGCACCTGGAGGAGATTCTGCCCGATGTAGGTGTCCCCGTAGGAGCATATCTTTGCGAGTTTTATTACTCACGATTTGGGGACTCACGTAATCACAGACTTTGTTGCCTCTCGCTCTCGCTCTCTCTATCGGTGCTTCTTGGCGCACTTTATGGCATTTTAATCGATAACACAGACACACACCACCGTACGGTGAACACCCCTACAGTGAACACCTGCGATAAAGTGCACGCGCTTCCACTCCAGAAATCAAAATCACTTCCGTTGGATGTCAGTCATAGAATTATGTGTACCCATTCCTCGATTTTGCCTATCAATATGTGGCATGTGTTGAACCCCCTCCCCGCACCCCTCCGCCCTGCCCCGCCCACTGGAGGCACCACCAGCCACCCCCTGATATCATTACCATATACGTAATCGAGTGCTGTTTTCGATTTTATGTTCCCTCATCTTTTTTTTTTGGTTTTCGGCGCACACAAACATTTATCTTATCGGCAAACAGCAAAAGCGGAGCAATCAGCGAGCCACCCCACACCCCACCACCCCAACACCCCATCCGATCCCACACAATTTGGCAAAGCACCACCCAAAAGCCCCATAAATTCCAGAGTCCACCGAAAAGCATTTCACACCAAAGCCAAACCCTGACCGGCCTTGCCGGGCCCTGCCCAAATGTTTGGTTTTCCCCCGGAATAAGGCGATTAGGAGGCCATTGGGTTCGGGATATTCGCACAATCTGGTCACATTACCATGTGTTCAACCTCTGGCCATTATAGGCCACACTTTCGACTGAAAGGCCCTGCTGTATGACGCGCGTAAAAGCTCAAAAGATTACAGATTTCATAACTAAAGAAGGATTGTTGGGAAACTATGAATGAATAAAAGAATATTGAGGGTTTGTGTGAGGAGTGAGGAGTGGATTGATGGGTTTACGGACTAATTGCTGATAGAAAAACCGACTTTTCTTAGTCATCGAAGACATTGTATTGTGCATCCCATAGAGGGGATTATACACATAAACAGATATCCGTTGGGGCACTCGAGTGACTGCTGTTTCTCGAGTGATTCATTGGATAATTTACAGAGAAAAATGTGTGTTGTGGCTTTCACTTTTTGGGGTATCTGTGGCCTGGCCAAGAGCCATGATTGCACACTCTCGATCCACTCTGGGCTCCACCTCCACCTCCACACACGACCCAGCACCCACCTCTGCACCATATAATTTCGAATGAACAGTTTCCAATGATATGCCAGTCAGTCAGGTGAAAGATACTTCGCCACACGGGGACGGGACGGGGAGATCTGAAGGAAAAAAATGGAAATTAAATTCGATAAGGCGGCAGCAGTGGAGCACACAGAGACGCAGGCTGATAGATAAGAGTGGGGGCCGGCCATGGTGGGGCTGGGGCAGAGGAAGGGGGTGTTCAGATAGAACAAAACAAATTTTTCATACCTGTGCTGCATGGTTGAAAAATGGCAAAAGATAAACCAGCAGGCGCCCCAATGGATATGGGAATGGGAATGGGGGTATGGGAATGGGAATGGTAGCTAGCAAAACAGCAGCACATTGGCGGAGCGGCATCTGCTTAGCATTTCGATTCGATTGATGAGTCAGAGAGATGGTCAGAGCGTCGATCGATCCAGTGACCCAACCAGCAGCAAGCAAACGTCAAGTGCCCGACGGGTGTTAGTCATCGGAATGGATTACTCATTGATTTGTTTGGTTTTCGCTTTGGTCATTTGCAGCTGGACGCCAACAAGGACGGCTTCATCGACCTGCACGAGCTGAAGGATGCCCTCAATCAGGTGGGATTCAAGCTGGCCGGCTATCAGGTGCGCGAGATGATCGATGAGTTCAAGAGCAAACAGAGGACGGCGCACCAGGGCAAGCTGAATCTGGAGGAGTTCGAGACGCTGTGCCTGGACCTGAAGAGCAAGGACGTGGCCAGCACGTTCAAGACGGTGGTGTCCAAGAAGGAGAACCTGGAGACGCTCGGCGGCATGTCGAGCAGCTCGTCCGAGGGCACAACGCACTCGGTGCGGCTCGAGGAGCAGCTGGCCTTCTCCGACTGGATCAACTCGAATCTGGGACACGACAAGGACCTGCAGCATCTGCTGCCCATCGACAGCGAGGGCAAGCGGCTGTATCTGAGCATCAAGGACGGCATCTTGCTGTGCAAGATCATCAACCACTCCTGCCCCGACACCATCGACGAGCGCGCCATCAACAAGAAGAACCTGACCGTCTACAGGGAGTTCGAGAACCTGACGCTGGCCCTCGTCTCCTCGCAGGCCATCGGCTGCAACATCGTGAACATCGATGCCCACGACCTGGCCAAGGGCAAGCCCCATCTGGTGCTGGGTCTGCTCTGGCAGATCATCCGCATCGGCCTCTTCAGCCACATCACGCTGGACAGCTGTCCCGGCCTGGCCGGCCTCCTCTTCGACAACGAGCGGCTCGAGGACCTCATGAAGATGTCCCCGGAGGCCATTCTTCTCCGCTGGGTCAACCACCATCTGGAGCGTGCTGGCATCCGGCGCCGGTGCACCAACTTCCAGTCGGACATCGTCGACTCGGAGATCTACTCGCATCTGCTCAAGCAGATCGCCGGCAACGACGCCGACGTCAATCTGGATGCTCTCCGCGAGGCCGATCTGCAGTCGCGCGCCGAGATCATGCTCCAGCAGGCGGGCAAGCTCAACTGCCGCAGCTTCCTCACGCCCCAGGACGTCGTGAACGGCGTCTACAAGCTGAACCTGGCCTTTGTCGCCAATCTGTTCAACAACCATCCCGGCCTGGACAAGCCCGAGCAGATCGAGGGACTCGAGTCCATCGAGGAGACGCGCGAGGAGAAGAGTAAGTGCAGTCGAGTGCGACCGCATGGCGTCGGCATGCAGTTTGATTTAACGCCTTTTTGTCCTCCTTTCGATCAGCTTACCGCAACTGGATGAACTCGATGGGCGTGTCTCCGCACGTGAACTGGCTGTACTCGGATCTGGCCGATGGCCTGGTCATCTTCCAGCTGTTCGACGTCATTAAGCCGGGCATCGTCAACTGGAGCCGCGTCCACAAGCGCTTCACGCCGCTGCGCAAGTTCATGGAGAAGCTGGAGAACTGCAACTATGCCGTCGATCTGGGCAAGCAGCTGAAGTTCTCTCTGGTCGGCATTGCTGGCCAGGACTTGAACGATGGCAATGCCACACTGACACTGGGTAAGTGTCGCTCTCTCTCGCTGTCTGTGGAGCTTTGATTTTGATTTCTCGTTGTTGTGTAGCCCTCATCTGGCAGCTGATGCGCGCCTACACCCTGTCGATTCTGTCGCGACTGGCCAACACCGGCAATCCGATCATCGAGAAGGAGATCGTCCAGTGGGTGAACAACCGCCTGGCGGAGGCCGGCAAGCAGTCGCAGCTGCGGAACTTCAACGATCATGCCATTGCCGACGGTAAGATCGTGATCGATCTGATCGACGCGATCAAGGAGGGCAGCATCAACTACGAGCTGGTGCGCACCAGCGGCACGCAGGAGGTGAGTGCTCTCGTACGGCCACCAGGTCGCAAATGATACTCATTATTGGTTATTCCTGCAGGACAATCTGGCCAATGCCAAGTACGCCATCTCCATGGCCCGCAAGATCGGTGCCCGCGTGTACGCCCTGCCCGAGGACATCACCGAGGTGAAGCCAAAGATGGTTATGACCGTCTTTGCCTGCATGATGGCCCTGGACTATGTGCCCAACATGGACAGTGTCGACCAGAACAACCACAACAACAGCACCCCCGTCGTTGCCACCAACAACAGCAATTAGCAAACGTCGAACGGCAAACCGCAAAAACAACTCAATTACAAAATATATAAAACAAAATGAAGGAATTATGGATAAGAACGAGATTGAGAATTAGAAAGAAGGGAAGACTAAACCAGGCGTTTCGTATTTGCTAATTTACTCTAAAGCTATAAAATTGTAAACAATTGCACCCCGCGTCCTCCCCCCCTCAAGCTCCCACCCCCCCCCCAGATTGTTCTTCTAACGTTAATTTTTTTTTATTATTCATCGCTTTCGATTATTTGTTTTATTATGTATTTATATATATGCGAGGGCCCCCAATTGTAATTAAGCGAACCATTTTGAGAGAATGCCGCGCATCTTTTTTGGGTGCCTGCGGCGGCGGCGGCGGCGAGTTGAATGTTTCTTTATTAGATTTGTTTAACAATCGTTTAAGTTATTCAGCCACATAGCAAACAGCAACTGCAACCCCCACGGTAACCTTATTTTATAAATAAAGGTACTACTGCGTATCTGTGCCTGCTATAAACACGAGGCAAAGATTTACGTGCAAGATTAAGGAGAAATGAAAGATGTAATATTAGCAAACGAAATGAAGAGAAAACAATTAACTTTGTAATATATATACAAAAATATATTTATATAAACGATAACGATATGCGCCTATATACATACATACATTCATACATACATAAATAGCATATATAAAGATATATATTTTTGCATAAACACGTTGCCAGATCGGAGAGACAAGGGAAGCACGGAAACACGGAAACACGGGAAAGGAATTCAAATCGGAGAACGAACGAGGGAATATGATATGATACGATGGAGGAATAATTAACTTTGTATTTAGCTTTTTTTTGCAAGTAATTGTAAGCCGCTTTTGTTTATGTTTTTTTTCTACATTTGTTTAACTCTATTTCTATATAATTAAATACTTGTTTAACTTTGCGTTTAAGTGCGTTAGAGCGAGATGGCAGCAGGCAAGCGCTTCCATGGCATAGAAAGAGCAAGCTATACACGGCGAAAGCGAAAGAAAAAAAAAACAAAAACGGGGCAAAGAAGGCAGAGAAGTGGAAGCCAACAAATTCTTAGTGCAATGAGGCGACAAACAAAAGATTAAAGAACCCAGAAACAGATATAGTAATAACCTATGCATAATGAAAGTAAAACAATAAAGTAAATATATAAAAAACAAACACCATAACTGTGTACATTACATTCTAGTTAGCCGCAATGGACGCCATCCAAGAAGTACAGACTCCGCGGATAACCATGACCCTCAAATGTATGCATATTGAACGATAGCCATCATATTCTACCCGTCTGTTGGGTGGGTGAATTAGAGCTCTGCTTGGATTCAGGGTATTCATAAGATCATAGCTCATACTCATGCGCCTTCGATGCGTTCGATCAATACGAGTCCTACCCTTCAGTCGGATTCGAATCAATCCAAATCTATAATCCCTAAGAACGAAGAGGGCGAAGCAAGTTTGTGTGTTGCTCTCTCGTTCTCTCTACCAGAAAATCAAGTGTAGAGTGAGCGAGAAAGAAAACCGAAATCGATTGGGAACTGACACAGTAAAAATTATGGGATTCACCACATTCGCTCCGCGTTGGGCGAGTGATTCGAAGATATGAGAAAACTGAATCAATTCGTTGGCCCGTTCAGACAGGGCTCTAGAGGGAATATACATACAATGTTTAACGGCTTCAAAGGGTTTCTTCATTCTATAATTTTCCCTGCTTCAACGGAAATACAATTTATAAACTATGTTTTATGAAGGACTAAAGAAGACTGTATATTATATTCTTTTTAAAGACCGTTTAGGTCCGGCACTGACGAACAGAGCGGGATAGAAAGTGATGGCCAGAAAAGATAATTGAAGTACCAGTACCACGAAGCGTCGAACGAAAACTGATGCCATTTCTTGTTACTTTTATAGTCGTTTGGTATTATTCATACATCTGAGATCATTCATGCGCAAATTCCTCAACGTAAGAACATCGTATGTACCTGTGCCCATGACTCAAATATGTATTTTGTGCGTACTCGTATGCCTTCAGCGTTTTCCACGGAAAGAGCGGTCTACAAGTATTCGCTATGGTTACTGATCCAAGATATGAAAAACGAAAATATTTATGGGTATGCGGCCAAGTTCCGTCATAAAACCATGCCGATAAGGAGAGTCGACCCATAATCGACTGGCAATCCACTGGGGATTCGCATTCTAGGTATACGGTGTTTCGGACCCTCCATGCTATTATCGGAAAGCTTATCTGATAAGACAGTTCTCACGTGGCCGGTGACAACACGACTATGCCGCTTCCATTGAAGGGCAACGATAGAAATCACATTGGCACGGACACCTGCAGAAAGCAGAAAGCATTAGGGGAGTATGTGTGTTCTCTTTAAAGAAAATAATACATTTTAATCAAAACCAAACTGCTAAATTCTAATCCATTGGGAAGAGAGGGAGAGAGGTCATTCTCTGGCCAGAGAAGTGTACAGGTGTCGCATGGAAGTGTTTTGGATGTCAGCGTTATACTTGATATTTTAAGTGCTATTAGGACCTATATCCTATATCCATTAACAAGCTAACAACTTGTTCTTTCAAGTACAAAAGTACGTGAAACTTCTTCCTAGACTATCGCTATTTTTCAAATTCGTCAAGGGTTATCAAGTTAGGAACTTAGATCGTCGATTAGCTTGCTTCGGTTTTTCGACATATCATGGAAGAGTTCTGTATTTATAAAAAGATAAGACTTAAGCCAGAAGCTTGCAATTTTGTCAAACCCATGTGCCTGCATTCTAATCGTGTTGTAAAATGGGTCGCAAGCAAAATCTATTGAGCTAATGATCCCTGAAGAATATCCTTAAAACTGAAACTAAATTTATATTGTCCCAGAAAATTTTACCTTTTAAATAAACAAAAATGCATCGCCAAAAGCTTCTAGATATCGGTGCACCAATAAAGAAAGATTTTTCATTTAATAACCATTTTTTAATGATATCTGAATTTTTAATTATAAATTTTCGAAGTAGAAATGCCCGAAGGCCCTACTCATTTTTTGGTATTATAAAAATGACCTTTTATGAAAGCCCTGCATGAATCGATTGCCCCCGACTAGGGTCTTGATTGTTTTTGTCTGATCCTCCAGAGGTCAGAAGTTCATCCTCTCAAAGAAATAGACAATTTCACCATCACAGCCCCCAACTCGGGGAGTCTTTAGGAGTCTACGACAAAGGACGATCTTCGGGATCATCATTTTTGGCCATTTGAATAGGACTTATGTGACAGATATGTATATATTTTTGGTTTAGGTAAATGTCGGAATGGCATTGGTCGGTCATTGGACATAACTTCGATGGGAGAAACATAGAGAGAGCGAGCTCGAGCGCTAGTTGTGCTATACTGTTAATTCCTGCACTTCGATAAAACGGAAATAAGTTAATTCCTGTGTGTTCCTTAAGCATTTTATTTGCGGGAAAAACCATCACTCAAGTCAAGGCCAAGCTTCATAAATAATATGAGAACTATGCTTCATCAATTCTTAATAATTGGACCGCCCAACCGACCGAGGGGCGCTGCCGCATGACGCGTGGCGCATAGCCGAACCGAACGCCAACATGCAGGAATGATAGCTGTTGGACTAATATACGAGGAAAATTGTAACTAAACTTATTAAGAGAACTAAGCATACCAATACAATTACTTATAACTAGTAAGGTATGTGAGTATTATGTATTGGTAAAAAAGTTGGTTTCCTGAATCGAGTTGTGGCCGTGAAGGCAGTACCGATGCCGAACGTCCTTCACGCCCAGACGTTGAGGTCCCTACACCCGAAACAATGAAATAATT
This sequence comes from Drosophila pseudoobscura, assembly GCF_009870125.1. Lineage (NCBI taxonomy): Eukaryota > Metazoa > Arthropoda > Insecta > Diptera > Drosophilidae > Drosophila > Drosophila pseudoobscura. The sequence continues at coordinate 16,802,085 of NC_046683.1, forward strand.
TCTCGATGATGTGTTGGCTGAATGGAGATCGAATGAGCGAGCGATTGTGGAAGCCACAGGCTTATCTGTTGGATGTGACAATACATCTGACAACTAAATAAGAAATACCCCTGATACAAATGTACCACATATCTACTTGCCATGAACACCCTGTGTTATGAAGACCTTTACTATAAAATTAATAGTCTGTTCGGTTCTGTTACAACCTTCTTATACTAATACTATCGTGTTATTCTTTCCACCTATATCATAGGCCCCAACAATATCAATGAGATGGGTGCGCATAATCGACAGGAAACCTGAAAATATATCCTTTTGAAATTTTTGCAATGATCTATATGATTGTAGTTATGAATATTGTATTGAAAATACACTCAATTTGCATTGGCATCAAAGAAATCTTTGAGACCATGCTTGAGATCTCTCCTCAGATACTAAAGTATCTTGAAATACATACACTTTACCATTATGATGAATGGATAGACACACATCCGACTGCCGCCGAAAAGAATGCTGCATTATAAAGGCCGAGACCTGGAGGGCTGCGATTTGCTCAGCTTTGGCTCTTTCGAACAGCCTAGTGTTATGCTGTGCCCCGAAGTATCTGAGTATCGGGTGCGCACATCCGCTAGCCGTTGGTCATCGGTGCCTGATAGATAGGACAGTTACGGACAGACACGCGGATATACTGATACGACGTATCTCCAGCTCTTTGTTTTTGTGCACCTTAACTATTTCGGCTCTATAAATGAGGGGATAGATCAATTAGCGTTCTACGCCCAATACGGTTAAGATCAAATGGTAGCGATTTGGCTTATCAACGCCCCATATGGCATATATTATAGCCGTATAAAAAGACCGGTAGCGGAGGCAGTCGGCATAGTTTGTTCGACGCACCGAAACCAGCATGAAGTTCACCATTTTTTTCCTGGGCCTGGGCCTGTGCCTGCTCGGCGTAAGTGAGACTGTGGGAGGAGAGTGATCAAAGTATTTAATTGTGGGGCGGGGTCCAACCTGTACAGGTCAATGCCTTGGTGCTGCCATACCCCAATGAGAACATGTCGCCGGAGCTGTACGACGTGACCGAAGATGGTTTGGTCGATATCGAGCCCTTTGGGGTCCTGAGGATCCTGTTGAAGAGCATCGAACTGTCTCTGCGCACTGTCAAGGGCTTCAACTGCATCGTCAAGTGGGTGACGGGCATCAAGGGCAGCGCCACTCAGTTCAACAGCGACGTCGTCCTCTGCGGCACCACGGCCAGCAAGGACGTGACCAACCTGATCAACGCCAATCTCAACATCATCAAGACCGCCAACAACATTATCAACTACAAGTCGACTGTCTGTGCCTCGGCCGAAGACGCTGACCAGAAGATTACACACAACTGCTTCCTGAAGACCCTGCACCAGGTGTGGCTGCTCAGGCGACAGGTCCAGAATGTGATCACTTTGGCCAGCAAACTGCCCCAGACTGCCCCCAATGCTGGTGCCTGCGTCAAGGAAGCGGTGACGACCCTCACCAACTACTACACCCTGTTCCCCCAGAACATCTCCAACTGTTCCAAGCTGACCTCCTAGACAGGCAGTGCCTACCCGTACCAATCCTGAAGCAATAATAAAATCCGTGTTGACCACAGAGCCACCTTGGGTACTTACTGATACGTGGTGCTTGGCTTTCCCAAACAAACAAACAATACATTCGGCATTTCTTTGTGCAGGTATTGCCTATATGTACTCGGTATAATCACCGGCAGAAGCTCCCTTTGTTTGTATTGTCTTTAATATTATCTGTCGGTGGGCATCAAAAATTTGCTGCGATTTGGTGCTTAAATCAATATCTTTTCTTATCTGGTCGACTGTCCACCTGGCATTCCATTCCATTCCCTCAGAGCTTTATTAAAAGTGCATTTTGCACTATAGAAATTTTAAAGAAGCATCTTTTATTGAACGACTCAAGGGAGCTCATGTAAAACACACTAAAAACAGCATATATGAGGAAAAATGGGATAGAGTATCTTTTAGATAGAGTATACTTTTCCGCTAATGGGAATGGGAATTTTTACTCTGATTTCTTTTGCTACACTGAGAGAAAACAACAATCAAATTTTATCATTAATGTAAATATATTTGCTCCGAGAGTGTAACGCGTTTTCACAGAACAGAGAACAGAACGAGAGGGAACGTTGTGAGCTGCTGCGGCGACCGCAGCTCTACATTTATACCCGATACGTTGGCAGTATGGCTACATTGAGCGACAATTTGGAAATATACGTTTTAGAGTGAGATCTAACAGAAGTGTGGATACCAAATTTAGTTACTCTAGCTTTAATAGTCTCTGCGATTTGTGGGGGCGGAAGGGGGTGTGGCGAAATTTTGACACGAAACGGTCAACGTCCGATATCACAGGAGTGTCGCTGAGATCCTTGAGCTCAGGAAGAAATCTGTAAGCAGACGACGGTTCCTACAAATGGGCTCATTAAAGCCATAATTGTTCCGGTGGAGATCAGCCACAAAGGGTGCATGGATGCAATCCTACTAAGCAGGTCAGGGCAATCGATGCTACCCACTAGAAGGTCAAAGATAAAGATCAGAGCCGCAATGGACCTTCGATCCTCGAGAGAAGAGACATCTTCACTTATAAGACGGCAAAGGAATGGAACAGCGCAAAGGCGGAAGTGCAAACTTCAGAAACTTCCTTTGCAGTCTCTCGGTACGGTCTCTCGGTCTCTCGGTTCCAGACAGAGCGCACACGGAATGAGTACAGACGTAGCCTCGTAGATGGGTCCCTTCAAGATCAGGGACACCGTATATGTATCTAAGACGAACTTGGATTTGCTCTGAATATATATATTTATTTTTCGTGTTTTATTCAAAATGTTTACATGGAATCAATGCAGACATCGATGTTGGGCAAGAAGGCGTTGCAGGCGTCCTTCACGGTGTTGGTGGCACCCACGAAGCAGGAGCTGGTGTCGGAGGGCAGCTTGCTGGCCAGCTTCAGGGTGGTGTTGATCTTCCTGACCAGCGACATGGTGGCCCTGAACAGCTTGAGGAAGCACTTGGTGGCGGTTTTGCCGGTGCCGGTGGTGGTGGTGTCCTCGGTGGCGCACAGCTGCGAGTGCAGGTGGATGATGCTGTTGCAGATGGTGATCATGGACTTGACGGTCTTCAAAATGTTAGCCACATCCTTGGGCACGGCCACGCCGCAGCTATCGATGGCGTCGACGTAGGTGGTGCAGGCAGTCAGCACGGCCAAGGTCTCCTTCAGGATGCAGTTGGTGCCGCGGATACCCTTCAGAGCTTTGCGTAGGATGCCACGGCAGCTGCGGATGAAGCCCTGCTCGGCCACTCCCATGTAGTCGAGGTCGCCTTCGAGGTCGGCCAGCAGCTGTTCAATCTCGAGGTCATAGTCGAAGTTCTCGCTCGAGCCAACAGCATTGGCCTGCAAAGGATTCAATGTTCTAAAGTTCAGCCCAGCTCGGATAGGTTTGGAGACTTACATGAGTGGTCAGCAGGCAGCTGGCCGAGACCAGAACCAGAAGGCAGAGGGTGATGGCTTTCATATTGCTTGGCGATTCACTGACGAATGTTGGTTTCCAGCACCGTGGGGTTTGCTTATATAGACGCCTGAGTACGGCTGAACTGGCAAAACGTCAAAACCCTCCCGTATCAGGCCTATCACCAGCGGAGCCGGCAGAGTGTCCACGCGTGGAGTGTCGTTGCTGTTTGCGCCGATTTATCTATGCCCATTTGTACAGATATTTTCGTAAATTAATATGCGATTGATATGTACACAGTTAGGAGGTCCGAAAACGTTTAATTAAGCCACCCAAAGTCCGAAACTCACTTCGCACTATCTATGCAGCGTGGAGACAAAGGCGGGAACACAGAACACAGAAGCCTCTCAGCCACCTCTCAGTGGTGGTGGGCCAGTGTAATCTCCTCTTCAGATAGTACCGAACATTGTGCCAAATTCTGTTTGCGGTTCGATCTTTTTCAGCTCCAGATCGATTCCAACTGATACAAACACTTCGCCCTCGCACATAATGAGTGGATCTGGTCTTATCACGCGTGTCGGGCCCATGCTGCACCTGCACTTTGTTCGTTGGACTTGGGGTAGCTCCCGGGCCGATCGATAACTATCCTACGACACTCTACTCAATATAATTTCGTTTAATTTTAGAACCATAAGAGTTTTTGACAAACAAAACCCTTGGAAAAGTCTCCATCGAAATATTCATTGAGCGATCGATGCATTGACAGCTATACATTATCGAAGAATACTACTAGTAGAATGCTTTCGATCTCATTTAGGAATAGGAATTCATAAAGGTCATCCAGTCGAATCAATTCTTCAGTTGGATGTATAAAATCTGAACGACAAAAGCACCAAGCTATTATTATTGAATAACATCAATTGCCGAGTCGGCATAGCCATGTATATATGTCCGTCTTAGGGTATAAGAGGCAGAGCAACCTGTGATAGACTCCTGTGATATCACACTACTACAAGTGCTACAATTTTAACCATACAAGATAACAGAATCATCGTCAATTCAGAAACATAGAGAATAACCGTATCTACAATATTACTAAATCTGGACCAGATCGGATAATTATTATAGCCAAAATGAGGAAAGGAAATTGCAGTGGCTACGCCTACCCCTTCCAGAAAGAGTAGAGCCGCGGCCCTTGCCGTATATTCTAATCTAGTTCTGAGTGGTAAATCAGGAGAACAGCGCAGAAAAGTAACAGTTACACGCGATGCAGGAACCGAACGACGATCCAGAGGTTGATTCACAGCATCGACCATCCGGCAGGCATCTTATATGCCACAGGTCGACCAATGCTTGGGGTTCACTTCAATCTGAAGTGCTCCAGTTGGGCTTCTGCATGTTTTCTTATTCTTTTTGCTTCTGTTAATGAATCCCTATGTATTTTTGGGGCCCTGAACACGAATGTAAGGTCGCCATCACGTCAGGTTAGTTTTTCCAACCTCGAAAAATCAATATGATTAAAAAATGGTGGAAACGTATTTAAAAAGTTCATCGGATTCGCTTGAAACTTGTCATCCGGATGTTTCGGGGTCAATAATTACGAATTTGAAGTCAGTTTTCAAAAATTCAAAATGGCGACTCCAATTCACTGAAGAATTATAATTTCCCGACCTGGCTACATCTACATCTACATCTTCCTCCTGTAAATAGGTCTTTTAAAGAGAAACGGACTCAATACATCTTGAAAGAAGAAGCCATCAAATTCGTAATCAGCGACCCCAAAAGCCTTCGAGTGACGAGTTTCAAGCAAATCCGTTGAGTTTTTCAAATAAGTTTCGACCATGTTACGATCATAATTGGGGCTGTGTAATGTTAGGTGAGGAAGACTATAAAAAGCAGAAAGAAGATCATTTATTTAGGCGGGGCTTTATGTTTGGGCGGTGTTTCAGCTGTTGGCGACGCAGCTGGTTGGGTCGCTCACGCTACTAGTCTTCCTGGGTCTTAGCCTTCATGGCTTAACCTTGGGCTTGGGCTTGGACTCAGATGTTGACTTGGGTCCTTGATGTTAGTCAGTCCGCAAACATATCGGCAGGCGCACCAGGAATTGTGCCTCGTCGAACCAGGACTTCTGGAGGGTATTGAGCCCTGGGCAGTTCTCTTTCAGGAACTCCTGAAAAATAATACTATCTTCGGCACTTATTGGAGTCTAATTAGCTTTTATTTATCATGGTCAACAGAAAGCATTAGCATTATATCAAAAACGGAATCCATTTTCCAGAGCAGTTGTCATTCAAGATATTTGAATACTTTCTGAGTAATAGATTCTTCAAAGAAACCACGAAAAGATCAAGAACTTGGACCCTATTTAAATTCGACATATATGTATGATTATAAAATATGTTGTGTTTGAATGAAATCAACTAAGAATGGGACATTGCTTTCGGCTTTTTTCTGACTTCGCAAGGAAGAAATCAGAAAGAAAAGCCTGGTCCAGGGAAGAGTCACATATTCCAAAGGCTGTGCCAAGGAGTGGAATACCCAGTATTTATTGAAGAGAACACGCGTTGTTTTTGAGTTTTATTCATATGATATGTATTTATTAATTCAATCATCTGTTTGTATATGTATTTACGAGTATGTACTTGTGTATATGCATGTGTATGTTCAGATATTAATAGGTAAAATTGTTGAGCCGAGTATAAAAACAAATAACAATAAAAAAAAATCTTAACCGAAGCAATTAAATTAATGCCATTATATATTAAATTCAATCCGAGTCAAAGCAAATGGATGTATGCACGATATTTAAAAATAGTTTAAAGAACTCTGAAATTTAATATTAAAAGTACAACACCAAAAATGTAATGCATATACATGTATATATATATGTATGTATGTATGCAGATAAACGATATTCAATTACAATATATATCCGAGCAAATCGGTTCGCTTTCGGCACTGCACAAGTCAGATAGGAATAACAATAGCTTTCTAAAAACATTACATGTATGTATGTATAATAATATTTAAGAGTTAAGAGTAATAAGTAATAATATTGTATGATTATCGTACAAGTTAGGTTTCTATATACTTTTACTTTTACTTTCACATCTTTCGTCTTTTTTCCTCGCGGTTATCCTTTCTTTTTGTTGCCTTTTTGGGTTTAAGCTTGCCTTGGATTTGAAGTTTTGAAACAAAGCCTAGTCTTAAGCTAGAATAATATTATAATATGGTATAGTTATCATTTTATAATTGCACATTTGTTAAGTTAGGAAAAAAAAACAAAAAAAAAATGCACCACTTATAAGACTCAGAGGAGAATCAGATCAGATCAGATCAGATCATATCAGATGAGGCTGAGGCGACTGTTGGTCTTTCGCAGTTGGGCACGCCAGGGGATGATGTTGTCCTCCTCCCGCTCCCGCTCTTCGTGGGCCTCACGGTCTAGGGGCTGGTCCACGGCTTGCTCCAGGGCGGCGTCGGGGGCGACCTGCTCCGGCTCTGAGGCACACTTGGAGTCCTGGCTGTGGCCGTGGCTGTGGTTCTCCTTGTTGCCACCGTTGCCACCGTTGCCACCTTGGGGATGCTGTTGTGGGGGGAGCTGCTGGAACTGGATCTGCTGGTAGTGTTGCTCCATGCCGGCTAGATTGATGTTGATGTTGTCTATGGACATGGCGCGGTTCTTCAGCCGCCAGGTGTCCGCAATGCGGTTGTTCTCCTCCACCTTGGGCGTGTAGATGGCCGCTCTGGAAAATGCCACATACACAGCGGTCAGAGAAGAGTCCGCCCTGCCCTCCGCCCTGCCAGCCCGGCCGTCCTCTCACCCACGCTCACCCAATCCCAACTCAACTTACTTCAGCTTGTTCTCGGTCTCCTCGCGGCGCGCCAGAAGGTCGCGCTTCCACTGGGGGATCTGCGAGAGGCGCCGCGACTCGGCCTCCTGGGCCATGCGCTCCTCGAAGTCCTTCTTGGCCCGCTCGGCAGCCTTCTTGGCCATCATCTGACGCTTCCAGTCGGGTATGGCATTGCCGGCCTGATCTTTTTCGGGTATCTGCAAGTAGATCTTTGCCACGCATCACAAACGCCCTTAGTCCGAGGTCGGGATTCACTGGGGGATCGAGTCGAACTCACCTGGTCCACATAGTTGTTGGCCGTGAACTGCTTGGTTATCTCCACGTAGTGCTCGGAGTCCATGCGGTTGGCCATCTGCTGCTCGACCTTCATCTTCTTGATGCCCGGTATGTCCTTGGAGATCTTCAGCTCCGCGATCAGATCCGATTTCAGATACGTATCCGTGCTGGATGTGAGGCACTGCATGCTCAGACTCCGTGCTGGCATCTGATAGGGCTTGGGCACCTTCTGCGTGTCTGTGCGTCGCAGCTGGAATGGGATTGGATTGGTTATAGGGTATAGGGTATAGGGATATAGGGCAGAGGGAGGGGCTTTACCTGGACGCTGTTCAGATCCTGTATTGAGATGGCCGAGAGTGGCTGGTGCTGCTTCCGTGTGGCAGTGTCCTGACTATTGGGAGTGGCGCCGTGCGGCTTCTTGGCCTTGTGCGACTTGCTGGCCATGGTGGAGTCGCTGCCACCGTTCATCAGGGGCATCATCATGGGCGGCAGCGGCATGTTGTGTGGCAAGGGCGGTGGCGGCGGCGGCAGCGGCGGCTGTTCCCCCATCCCATGATGGGGATGGTGTGGATGCTGGTGATGGTGATGATGCTGCTGCTGTGGGTGCTGGTGCTGCTGCTGGGGATGCTGCTGCTGTTGCTGCTGCTGGTTGGCAATCTGTATCTGCATATAGTCCTCCGTATCCGTGGAGCTGCACAGAAAACAGAAAGAGAACGGGGAGATCGTCGATTAGTGGGGGCTACTTTCCCTGCGGTCTGGTCTGGCTCTCGGACCTGCGCCAGGCGTGGCGTGTGCGCAGTATCATCTTCGGATTGCAACTGAGTTGCAGCTCCAGCCGTGGCAAGCGGCATGCCACATCTACAACTAGCACGCATAAAATTTCATGCACTCTTGAGCGGCGGAGGAAGTGGCTGACTGAGTCGAGTCTCCGTCTCCGTCCCCCTCTCCCTCTCTCTCACACTCTCTCTCTCTCTCTCTCAAGCTGCTAATTGCCAAGATGCAGCCAAGCTGCATCCAAACAGCCAACCAACCAACCATCCATCTTTCTTTGTACGAGTCGCGAGTATCTTTCCATCTTCCTATCCATCTGCTGGCTGGCTGGCTGGCTAATTGAGGCGAGGCAACTGTACCTCTGCCACTGCCACTGCCACTGCCACTGCCACTGCCACTGCACTAATTATGGGTGCCGTTGCACGAGATGTTCAGCCAAATTAAATCGGCTGCCATCTGCTAATTGAAAGTGGTGGCAGTGCCCCAACGGACGTGGGGGGGACGAACCACTAGGCTGGACGGGACTGGACTGGACGGGACTGGACTGGACTACTCACCGGGCCGAGGATGGACACGAACGCTTATCGCTGATGCTCTTCAGATACTCGGACGGCTTGATGAGGTGCGTGACGCCGTCTTGTGATTTATTGGGAAAACTGGGGGGCACAAACGGCAGCACCAGCTGCTTGTTGACCAGGTTGGGTCCGCCGGTGCGGCCGCCACCCGATCCGGGCACCCCGCTCCCGGCCTCGCCATAGATGCCCGCGTACTGGGCCTGCTGCTGGGTGAGCTCGTAGTGATCCTCTGCCGAGGAGCCGCCCCCGTACAGGCTGGGCGTGTAGGTGTGATGGTGGTTCTGCTGCTGCTGGGCCTGCTGCGGGTAGTGGGGCGATGTCGTCTGCTGGTAGTTGCCGCCCCTCTGCGACTTGGGAGCATCCGCATAGCCATAGATGCTGCCGTTCGGATTACGCGACTGGGAGCCAGTTCCCCCTCCACCACCTCCACCACCGCCGCCGCCGCCGCCGCCCCCGTTGGCATCTCCATTCGTCTGGGCGGCTGCTGGATTGTTGGCCGGATTGGCGTTACCATTGAGCAGCTTGGCTTTCTTGTTCGCTGAAATTGAACAAATTTATTTATGAGCTTCGTTCGTCGCTAGTTTTTTGTGGGTTAGCAGTCATCACGGCTCTTTCCTCTCTCCTCCGGCCCCGGTCATGCTCGCTTGAGCAGCCAACAACATCCACTCCCTCAGCGGCAACAACAGTAGTTCATTGCGTATGCAGAGACGCGGCGCCTTTCACCAGACAGAGCGCCACAAGAACACACTGCCAGTGGACTTGGAGCTCTAGTTGCATACACAAATACGTTTCATTTAGCCCGATTCAAATATGGCCAAAACGGCCCCGCGGGAAGGAGGCCAACGGAGCAACAAGTACTTCAACGTACGATATATATAATGAACCCAGAGTCTGATCTCGGCCAAGAGGAGGCAGATTTTGTATGGGACAACCCCCTGCTCACTCGCTTTGCTTGCCTTCGCCAACCCCTGCTCACTCGCTTCGCTAGCTTGAGCCGATATGAGCAAAGCATCGGGAGGACTACGACGACGACCCAACACTTTTTTATGCAGTAGAGTCGACGAGTCTCTCTCATCATAAAATACATTTTCTCCCCATAGATCCTACCTTCTTCCTCCTGATGGACTATTTCCTGATGGACTATACACTGCCTACACGACACTATATGCTGATTGATAATGAACATTAATCTGTACAATTCATAAAAGCAGTTCTGGCTGGAAATGGCTCATGTTAGATAAGTGTCTGATTACTAGTCCCAAAGTTACCATGGAATATGCCTGCCGTTGTCTGAGGTTCTAGAAAAAAGTCGACCTTAGTCAAAGATAAGACGGAGGTACGTCTGCACCCACATATATGAATATGTATATACATAAGTGCCGCCTGATAAGCCCCAAACGTGTTTCAGACTCAATTATGCTCAGACAAAACATCTTAGAAAAACGACTGATTGGCATCCACGCTATACATAATAATAATTTTCAAATTTATAAATTGTATAGAAATCCAGGTCGTGTTTGAGAGAAATTTTCTGAAGAAGGGGAAAGCCAATTGTTCAAAGAGTTGGTACAAAGGCACTGAGTTTCTGCGAGTGTAGTCACAGTCTATTGTACACTTCAATTTGCCCATCGTAGGTCACCAATCAATTGGAAAAAGTACCAATCGGTTAAAGGTAAGACTTTAACGTAATATCCTTAAACGGCTAGACTTATGTACGTAATGATTATTCCCAGATAAGAAGTCTTCAATCAATAAGGTTGACCTTTCCATCGGGATATCTCTTAATTGAAATGCTGCTTAGCTTCCTACTTCCTTTAAGACACATAAGACCCACCCAACATTGTCTTTTTTTATGCCTTTACGGCCAACGATACACACGGAAGTGCCCAGTTCTTTGCTCTCGTTGAAGTTGTCGTGGGAGTATCGCTTTGAAAAAGAAATGTAATCTACCACCGATTTTCATGGAAACCATTTGTGTTTGCTGATTCAATTTCCATGCCACAAGCAACTTAATTGGGCAAAAACAATCTCCGCTGTGGCAGGCTCTCCAGCTCCAGCTAAACCCGATCGCGGCGAGTCCTCGCCAACGTCTTGCTCCAACTTTCACGGCTCTGCGGCGCACAACTCGTTTCGTCTGGAGATCATGGCCATTACGTGGATGTGGATGTGGATTTTCATATGGCGGTGACGGTCATGGCTGCACTCTGGTGGCACTACCCCTACCCCTGCTCCTAGCCAGCCATTGTCTATGGGCAAACCACTTAAAATCGAGTCGAGCCAGTTTGGTTTGAATTTATGCATTGCATCGCAATCGAGCTGCGTTTTTTTGGCGACATGAAAAACGAGCAAACAAAATGCGAATGTTTCGAACATGTCTCAACATTTTATCTATCAATTTGAGCAAAGCGGTTTGTACCTGTCAACTCCTGCAACTCTGCCGATCAGCCAGCAACGGGTCCATGTCACGGTGAAACTCGAAATTGCAATTGCTATTCGATTTGGGCTTCGATTAATTTGCTTCATGAGTGCAATGTCTGCTGAGGATTGGCGATATGCCCCCAAATATTTACAACACTAACAACTAAAGACAGGGGGAGAGTCGGGGGAGAGTCGGAGGCCTGGAGATGCTAACCAAAGGGTACGGATCGGGATAGAATGGCAAAATATTTAAACCTATATTTGTATACGACTCTTGGTAATATTTAGCAAAAGAAGTGAGAGAAAACTGAGCCAGCACTAGCTTGAATTTAATTTTTAAAGTACAACCATACACAATGGGAGTAGCATCCTTTCAAAGTCCCATGATCATCCCATGATAGTAACTGATAAAACACTGAGACATTTAGATCAGTCTTTTCTTATCCTTTTGTTGCGGTCTGGGTTTCCTTTCATTTCAAAACACACATTTGTTGCACTTACACCTAAAGATATCGAAACGTTGAAAGCTCAGGGTGAAGTAGTTCCGGCGCGAGTTCTTGTGGATCTTCACCGAGCCGAGCATGTTCATATTGAGGATGGGTCCAGGGTCAGTGTGATTTGCGGATGCACAGAAATATATGTCGATAGATAATCACATTCTCAACAATTGATTGAGACACTAAATAAAAAGGAGATTGATTGCACACAGTTTTCGGCGAATTAGAGAATAGTAGAGACTCGACGATGTTGCCTGGGCGAACGTCGCTGGCAGCCTGATGCAAGTTCAGGCGATCGACAAAGTTATTCACCCAAGACAGTGGATCGGAACAGCTCCGAACGGCAGCCACAGCCACAGCCACAGCGACGACAACGACAACGACGATGTGGAGGTTGCCACCAACTCCAAGTGCAACTGCAACGATCGTCTGTCTCTTTTTGCGGCAAACACGTTCACTTTCATTGGTAAAAGTTTTGCAGAGCCCGAACTACCGCCCCAACAGCCGCCCAGGCTATGAGGAGGCGGTGCGGGTGGTGAGTGAACCATCGTCGGGGCCAATTATGGGGAAATGTGTGGGACATGATACAGGCCTCGGGTCTGGGGGTCTTCGGCTTCAAACCTCACGACTCGCGACTTGCGACTCGCGACTGGCGAATGGCAAATAGCTTCCTCATCGGATCCCAGGGATTCACTCTCCCATGTCCAGTGTCTGGCTGTCGGACTGTCTGCTGGCATGCCCATCGCTTTTCTGGTTTCCCTCAATTTGGTATCGGGAATCGGGGATCGGGGATCTGGGGGTCGGTGTCGGGGTCTGGGCCATCCAACCGCTTCAATAGCGATCGACAAAAAACCTTGTCGTAGCTCCTGCCCCCATACGGCACCGGCAGTCAAGTGGCTTCGATTGTTTTCAACGGCTGCCATTTCCACTTTTCAACTTTGTTCACTTCCACTTCTTTGTTTTCGCGAACATTTTCCACGGATCTTTGCCGCCTTATCGTGTGAACGGCGCCTCAATTATATATCGCAGGCATTTCCAGTTCTCCTCCGACTCGGGCATAATAGGCAATTAGCGAATGGAAAATCGAGCCAACACATGTCAGACATGGCAGCTATCACTCACATTTCTTCTCTGTCACCGTCTTATTTTCAGTTTCAGCTTCAGTTACGTTTTGCTCTGCTAATATTGCAGCAATTAAGTCAAAGCCCGATATTTATTGTGTGATAATGAGGCAGCAAATATGGCCCAGGGGAACTACTGGTTGGCTGGCAAAAGCCAAATGCGGCGTGAAGGATAGTTGGGCGGGTGCCGAGCTACCACTGGAACCTTATCCCCACTTTTTAGTCTTCAGTCATTTGATCTGACTTTACTTAAACTGTGCTCAACCAATACTAGCTTTCATTCGAATGCACTCGATCCGGTGGGATTCGAATCGTACGCCCAAAATGGACTGAACAAAACGGGTATCGTCAGGCAGATTCAAAAATTTCGGTTTTTTTTCTCGCTCACTCTCCATATGATTTTCTGTTAAAGAGAACGAGAAAGCAACACACCCATTTTCTGTGATTAGGGATGATCCGAATTCGACTGAAGGAAGAATTCGTGCTGGTCGAAAGAAGAATTCAAGAGGCATGAGTATGGCTGTGATTTTATGAACTAAACCTCAGCCAACAGCGTCCAACTTCAACCAATATACACAGCAAACACTTTCATTGAGTCCATTGAGACATTTAACAGAGACATCCTCTCCTATGCAAACCTCCAAAGTCACTGCCTGTCTACCTTTTCAGCTGGTTCTCATTGGTGCAAACTTGTTTGCAGACTGCAGGGCATTCATCCTGTCCAATCGACCTACATGACTGGCAAATTTCCCCTAATTGATCAATCAATGCAGACTGACAGTCACAAGCCACTGGTCTCTGACGCCGATGTCCGAGCCAGACCAGACCCCAACGGCTCTTGACGACTGTCTGTTGACTGAGGTGAAAGACCTCGGAAATGACAGAAAAAGATGTTTATGTTGATGTTCGAAGCTTTGTTTATTCGTCTAATGGGGGGCAGCGGTGTTCTGTTAGTGTTTCTTCTGGAAGTCCTTCCAAATGGGAGGTTTTTGAGGTTCCTTGCGGTTGAAATTGACCTCTGGAATGTGCTTCGAGTTACTGGCAGTGGGCGTTTTCAGAGGTTGCTTAATGTTGAAATTGGCCTCTGGAATGTGTTTCGAGCTGGCAGCCGCCTGGGGAAAATCCCAACGCGAGGGCTTGCGTCCTTGCTCGTCCTTCGTGGCCTGGCCACTGGTGTTAATGGTTCTGGAGCGGCTGCGGGACGGCTTTGGATTCGAAGCCAGGCCCCGACTGGTACTGGGAATGGAGTCAGTGTCCACGTTCGGCCCAGCCTTGTTACGAACGCCATCGTGCTTGGGATAGATCCTGACATCGCCACATGGGGCCCTGTATCTGCCTTTATATACGCCCTTGGCCAGCTTGCCACGGTTGCTAGTGCCCTTGAAGGTCTTCTGTTGGACACCTTCGCGTCTCATGCCCTCAATTAATACATTGGGATCGGGGCGCATCGGCGAATGTGGTGGGACCCTCTTGACATCCGTCAAGTGCTTGTCGAGCAGCTCTGCCTCATCATCGTTGAGCTGTTGCGGGTCGAGGGACTTGAGGAAGAGCGTGGGATTGCCAACACTGTAGATAATGTACTTGTCCTTGTTGGACGGTGTATTGGTTAGCCCCTCCCTAAGGGAATCCATATCGAAAGACCACTGATCGGAATGATACTTTGGCAGCCTCTTCCGGCGAGGGTCCCTGCCCAGTGTGGATGAGCTTACAGTCCCAATATCGATTAGGTCCACTTCATCGCTTGACTCGGAAGTATTCATTTCCATTGCAACAGCAGCAACGTTATTTTATAAAATTTTGAAATTTTCCAACGTATCCAAAGAGATATGTGATTCGAATGGAGAGAACCCAATTTGATAGATGATTTCTAGGTCATGAACGACATGATAAAATATATTGGGCATATACATATATATATATACGGCATCTGGCAAAAACTGATACACTTTACTACTGATGCATTACTAATTCAAATGGGGGCTCCCAGATCAAATCGCACATATATATATACTATAAAAACAGCCACAGGATATTTCCCTGAATTTCCAAGGTCTATTTCCAGTACTGATCAGATATTCGAGACATTCATATTCAAGATTCGCTGGATAACCCAACTGCAGCTCACCTGAAATGGTGGACATAGTGCGATTGTGATTGCCCCGCACTAGTTCAGATGGCCGCAGACTCGGCTCCTCGATCACCTCCAGGCCAGAGTCGGAGTCGGCGGCTTCGCTGGCAGCATTCGCATTGCCACCGACAATGGGACCAGGAGCTGGCACTGCACCGCTGCCACTGCCACTGCCACTGCCAGTGGTGGAGACCGGGGAGCTTACTCCGTACACATTCTTCTTGTAGATGTTGCTGTTGCTGCTGCTGATATTGTTGCTCGGTTGCTCGGCATTCAAGTTGTTGCGCTGCTGCTGCTGTGTCGGAGCTCGCAGCGGTGGTGGCAGAGGCGGTGGCGGAGGTCCATTCACTGGAGAAAGGATAAGAAATGGGATTTATTAAACCTTGCAATGGTAGCTTAATAATTATGCGATCTAGGTATCAAGTATGCATCAGTCTACCAAATCTATAGGTGGCTATCATAGGACTGTGCGCACAGAATGTTGTTGCTATCCGGAAGGACTTTGCACCTTAATTCTAGCCCGATCTACTGCAAAAGTATCTTGTGTGAACTAACCCAAAGCCACGTTCTGCATGGGGGGAGCCGAGGATACCCGTTTCAGGTTCCTGCTGCCCAGGTTGTTGTTGCTGTTGTTCTGATGGTTGTTGCTGTTGCTGCCGCTTCCGTTGCCATTGCCAGTGCCATTCTGGGCAATATTGGGGCTGCTGCTGCCGAGCATCGCTGGCATGGAGGCATCCACCAGATTGTTGCGGATCATGGAGTTCTTGTGGGTCTGCTTGGTGCGTTCGGCCACATCCTCCGGCGGACAGACGCTCTCGTAGGTGTCGCTCTTGATGCCGCCATTGAGCAGCTGGTTCTTGAGATTCACGTTCTTCGAGCTGTAGTTGTCCTTCAGCGAGGACTCGTATTTGCTGCTGTGCAGCCCGATGATTGAATGCGATTTGTTGCGATTGAGCACACTGTTGTTGTTGTTGTTGCTTATGTTGTTGGTACTGCTGTTGTTGTTGTTGCTGCTAGAGATGCTGTTGTTCCGCTTGTTGTTCAAGTGCTACAAAATAATGGAAAATAATTGGTCAATGGGGGGGGTTTTAAGGGGATTTTGTTGACGGGATATACGCACATGATTGCTGTACTGCAGGACAATGTCCGTGCTGCGTGTGGAGCTGGCGCTGGCCGAACGGGAATGGGAGCCACTGTCCCTCGACCGAGATCGTCCCACATTGTATTTATGTTGCTGTTGCTGCTGCTGCTGTTGCAGCTGATGTTGCTGCTGCTGCTGCTGTTGCAGCTGATGTTGCTGCTGCTGTTGTTGCTGCTGCTGCAGCTGTATCTGGTGCTGCTGCTGGTGCTGGTGCTGCTTGCGCGACTCTTCCCGCACCAGATAGATGTCCTCGTAATCGTGATCCCCGCCACCATTCTGACTGCCATTGCTGGCCATGTTCTTGTGCTGTTTGTAGTTGTTGTTGTTCTTGGCGCCACTGATGTTGCCGTTGCCGTTGCTGTTGCTGATATTGCTGCTGCTGCCATGCCGGTTGAAGCTCTGGCTGCGCATCTGCTGATGATGGTGATTGCTGCTCTTCGGCGAATTGAAGCTGGACGAGATGGAGACGGACTCGTCGGAGCCGCTGCCAGCACCGCTGGAACTGGAGTGGACATCCGCCTGGATGGTCATAGCATTGCCAGCCTTCGACTGCATTATCTGCTGCTGATGATGGTGGCTGTGATGGCTGTGGTGGTTGTTGTGCTGCTTCACGCTGCTGCAGTCCGAGTCCACGAACAGATCTCTCACCCGGTTGTAGATTATGTCCTGGGGGTCGTGCAGGAAGAACGACTCGCCCGAGATGCTGCCGTTTGGCGAGGGCGTGGCATACATGCCGCCGTTCCTCATGGGATTCACGTAGAGCCCATCGTTGGGCAGCAGCGCTCCCCCGCCGACCGTGGAGCTGCTTCCGCCCCCGCCTCCATTGCCTCCCATGGAGGAGCTGCCGTTGTAGAGCTTTTCTGAGGAACTCCGCGACTGCTGCGAGTACAGGGCATCGCTGTTCTTTCGCGAGATTCCCATACCGATGCCCATGCCCAGGCCCATGGCCGATCCTCCAGCGCCCCCACTCACTGCCGGCGGATGCAAGTAGAAGGGCTCCACATCGGAGCTCAGTGTGGACGATGACTTGGACTTGATTGTGTTGCTGCGGCTCGTCTGCTTCGAGGAGTTCGAGTTCGAGTTGCAGCTGCTGCTAAAATGTTGCTGCTGTTGATGGTGCTGCTGCTGCTGTTGCTGCTGCTGCTGCTGATGTTGCAGTTGCTGCTGTGTTTTGTGTCGCTGCACGCTGTTCTTGCTGTTGTAGTCCACAGATGTCCCGTGCTGGACCAGCACATTCAGGCACTGCAGGCGATGAGGGAGGTCAGAGAGTTAGCTTGTGGCAGGTAGCAGGTAGCAGGTTGCAAGCTCGTACTCACCTCAACCTGCTGGTTCTCGGCCGCATCGTTGATGGGGGACTTGCCATACTTGTCCAGCGACAGCTTGGCTCCGTGATTGAGCAGCCAACGCACCACGGACAGATGACCGCGCGAGGCGGCAAAATGCAGTGGTGTGGCCCCATCGCCATCGCGCAGATTTGGGTCGACTCCTTGGTCTTGAACCTGTGGATTGTTGCATGGAGAAATGTCAAACAATAAACGAAATGCATTAGTGATTAGCCACACAAAAGAGTGTCCCTAACAGCCATGTCCTAGACCGGTACCCCGTTGGAGATCTCAGTGCCCAGTGTCCAAAGACGATGCAATTACCAAGATGTTGCCTGAGGCACCAAGAAGATGTTTTATGGCGGTGTTTTTCATGGTTTTTCGTGTGAAAGAATCGAGCAGCACTTTACTGTGTCATGCCCAAACAATGTATATTGTTTTTGGTTTTTTGGGACGGACTTGAGCGCGTGACAAAGACTGAGGGATTGAGAAACAGACGAAGCCAAAATGGGCAGTGGACAGCGGTCATAGTTGAAGGATAGCCCACGTATGTACCACGGAGCATCGAACGATAGTTGGTATTTTATAGTCTCTGATGCAACGCATGGGACCGTTTATTCGGTGTTTCCGATTCTTGAAAGTAACTCTCTGTTTCTACAGTCCCACATAAAATACCCCCGACTTTTAGCGTCCTATCCTACATAGATAGACCCAGTATTTGCCCATCTTCTCTTCGCTTAAGTACTCGCACTCTAGTGATCTTTTATGGCGAATACTTTCCCACTCACTGCAGTGTCTCACGTACTGAATCACTGTCTGTCGAGTGCTGCACTGACCGTTCAACCTGCTGTCCACTCAGTGTCTCACTATTCGTTCAGCATCTCATTGTCCTGTTTGATACGATATTTGCTTGTTTGTTCAGTGTCTGTTGACGGCTACTTGGTTGAGTATCTCACTGTCCACTCAGCGTCTCGCTGTACACGCTCACTGTGTCACTGTCCGGCGAGAGCCTGCCTTTTGGCTGTGTTGTGGAAAGTGGTTTTCCACCCGTCGGGTCTTACGGCAAATGAAAACTATTTAGTTCAGTTTAGAAAGGTGATTTTCTACTGCCAGCGAGCCTTCACCGATGATCTTGAAAAATTCATTCTGGTTCTTGGTGGGAGGGAGCGAGACAGGGAGAGCACACAGGAGGATACAATGCATGGGCCATTGTCAGCGGGTATCTGCAAGATACTCCTGCATGAAGTGTGGCTTTGCATAAGCCACTCTCTACCTCTCTCTCTCTCTCGTTGCTTGGTCTCCCCTGACTCTCTCGTCGGACACATTCCCCAATTGATAAATTGAATAGGCCAGGCGACAAACTAGTCAAGACGCCAGAACCCCGTTACCCCAAACAGGACCGAAAAAAGAGCGGACTACGGACTGCGGACAGCGGACAAAACGAGTTCGCGGCCAAGCCGAGTCGAATGTTCCAATTGACCCCCATTGGCTGCTGCTACAGTTTGCTAACTACATGGCAGCCAAATTTTATGTGTTGCACAGGCACTTGGCCGCAGCCAGCTTACCATCCATTTGAGGCAATCCAAGCAGCCCATTTGTGAAGCGGCATGGATCGGTGCCATGCCGTCGCGTGCACGAACATAAAGCGAGCCGCCGGCTTCAAGCACCAGAAACTTGAGCACCTCCAAGTGGCCCTCCTGTGCTGCCAAATAGACGGGCGTGACATCATTGTCCATTTGCGTATTGGCGCTGCAATCGGCAAGGAAAAGCGTGCCACAGAAAAAGAAACGAAAAAAAAACAAACAAAAAAGACAAAAAAGACGTTCATATAAATTGGCATTCAATTAGTCGGCTTAAGAGAGGAAAAATCAAGTGTTTAATGAGCAAAAAGTCTGGCATGATCGCCAGATTTGAGCCTTACAAAAATAGCTAAATCTCCTAAAGTATTCACATGGCAGTCACCAGCCATTCACACGGCATTCACAAACCATTCAGGCTACAAAAAAAATAAACGCCATCGCAATACAGTGATATCACAACGGGCAACATTATCAGAAGAAGTGGACAGATTGAACTCGGGCTTGCATGGGTTCATCATCTTTCCCCTTCGACGCTCTTCTAGCTGTTCATTTGCCAGCTCTTTCTTCTCTTTTTTGTGGAATATCATTAATCGATCGATCGAAAGCTCTGATATTCATATTATGGAATGTGGATCTGTGGTTTTGTGGGAAAAAAACATTTGAAACGGGTCGAAGTCTATACAATTTGTAACAAACTATATCTAATGTATTATTATTACAATAATGGGTATTCCGCTCATTCGAAAGTGCTGATTCCTGCTATTAACAAAGAAGTGAGTATGAGACATCATCAGAACCATTGTTCAATCGGCACGGATCTAGATCAAAACCTATTCCTTTGAACTGAAGTAAGGTTTGAATCTGGATCGCACATTACATCTGTACTACTCTTATATGTTTATGATCAATTGGTAATATTTATATTTAGTTTCATTACTCGTATTCTTTGAGGTTTGAGAACATTTGAAAATATTTCTAAAGAGTCCATTAAAGGAGCATTTGGGTGCCAGGAAAATGTTATTAAGATCTCTTATGAGTACCCCCTTCGAACCTCACAACACTACGGCGATTGTTCTGCTCCTTCCGGCCCACACCGCTTAGCATGGGCGTGGCCTCGTCGTCATCATTGGAGTCGGGTTCATCCTCCACATCCAGACGATCCCTGACAGCCTCCACAGCGGCTTTCCTCTGCTGATGCTGGTGCTGGTGCGGATGCTGATGCTGGTGCTTGTGTGCCTCCATCATGAGCTCACTTAGGTCGTGCAGATCACTGGGATTGGGGGTCTCCTGTCCGCGGCTATGGCTGTGGCTGTCCCGTTCCAGATCCTGGCCTCCTGGCTCCGCGGGGCCCTGCTCGATCTCCGAGTTGCTGCTGTGGGTGCTGCTGCTGAGGATGGCGGCCGTTACCTCTGTGGCGATGATCGTGTGGATGTCATTGTTCGATTTGCTCTTCTGTTTACTGCGGCGGTAGGAGGTCAGACTTGTGGTCATGCGGCCCAGCAGGCCCTTCTTAACGTTGATGGTGGAGAAGTAGCTAGAGGGATGGGATTGCAAGGAGGGTTGTACGGATGGCCAGTGTTGGTAAGGTTCAAGAACAATTTGCTGTGGCAGGGGCTGTGGGCTGGGGTGGTGTGTGTGTGTTCGAGTGTGTGCGATAGTCTCAGTTTGGATTGGATTGATTGCTTGATTGATTGTTTGATTGGTAAAGTGCTTGGTGCTTGTGTTGAATTGGACTTGCAGGAATCTCTTGATCGCTTCATGGCCTTGGCTTACCTACTCAAAAAAACAGTCAACACTTTCGTTTTTGGCACCACTCGTGCCTTGAGGTTTTCTTCTGCCTTGCCTTCTGGTTTTCCGTTTATTTCACTCTGGTTTTCCCAATACCGTTAAACTTAACACTGAATCAAGAGCAAACATAAAAAAATATGAAACTGGTTTAGGAAAAATCACTTGATTTAGATGTTTTTCGGTTTTCTTTTCGGTTTCGTGGATTTGCATATCGAGTTTTTCGGTCTGCGTCCTAGATCGTATACAGATTTATCGTATCGTTTCGTATCGTATCCCGGTTTATATGGAACACACTTTACGAGTATCGCATCTCTCTGCTGAAACCGAAAGTCTGTTTCGGCCCGGCTCTGGATCCGTTGTCTGGCTTCCGATGTGGCTGCTTCGAGATTAAACCCTCGATGCTCGATCTGCTCGACAAACTTCTAGTAAAACACTATTTCTCTGCCGCCTCTGCCGCTGCCCCTCCTCCGATCTGGCACTTATCTTTTTTTTTGTATTTTGGTGAAATTAACGCTTAAAAGCGAGAAAAAAAACTGCACTGGGATGAAGATAGAGGTGGAGGTGGACACGTTGGAGGAGGGGAGGGGGCGGTGCACCAGACTGTGTTTCTCTGTGTTACGCCTGACTCCCAGTAGATGCCGCGGGCCGTGTGGCGTCTGCTGCTGCTGCTGTTACCATTTAGCTGGCAACGCGAGCACAGCACTGCTTTCCACATGCCACACAGTGGGGCAAACGTGCAAGCGGTCATTTATGGTATACTGGATTACTATTAGACATATCTGTATATTCCCTTCCATACAGGTATCTTCTTTGCAACTATCTTAGGTTCTTTTCCATGTATCTTTTTGAGTTTCTATAATCTATATCCTACCCTATCCTATATCCTATAGAAAGCCTTTATTAGTTCTTCCGCTTGAATCGGCTAAAGTTTTCATTCTACTATATTCTGCTCCTCCGAACTATTCTATTAGTAATGTATTCCACTAGCCCTATAGATGTCTATCATCGCTACCTCTTACTTTTTTATACTAAAAGATTCTTTAAAGCTAATACTTGGATATTTCCGCTGCCATCAGGCAATCTGTCAAGCTTCTCTCATTTGATCTGTATGTTATCTACTATATCTCCTTTGGAAATTATACCTCCCTTCTCATAGCCATTGTCCCACTGTGCTTTCGCCCCTCGCCAATGATGCTGGCGCTGCCAAGCGGTGGCGACGATGATGGGTAATGTGCAGATATACATATACTCGTACTCGTAGTCGTACTCGTACTCGTACTCGCACTCGCATCTGTACTGTTCACTTAGTCAACTGGCTTACGACTTCATGGGTATTGCACACACACGGCATAGCCGAGACCGACACCGGGCACTGTGAGATACACCGCAGACAGAGAGAGGGAGAGAGCCAGAGAGACAGAGGGTGAGAGGGAGAGAGAGCGTGGAAGAAGGCGCTTCAAGTGGCTTTCTTCGTCCGACTTCGGACGACTTGTTACATTTTCCAGCTTTTCTCGCTTTAGAAATGAATTGTAAACCAATTAAAGTTGATTTTTCATCTTTATCCCCCCCCTCCCCCCCCTCCGACGTCTCCCCCACCCGCCTATACCATGACGTGCTCTCCTCTGTTTCAGCTTCTGTTTGGTTTTTCTTCTGCTGTGGCTTCTTTGGTGAAATAGGTGAAAATACAGTAAGAAATATATATCTATATATATATATATTCCCAATTTGATATCTTCTCCTTTCTGCACTGCTCTGCTCTGCTCTGTTGTTTTTTGTTTTGTGTGTGTTTTTCTTTTCTAATTGCAATTTAATAATTATTTTTTAATTTATTTAATGTGTCTTGCCATATAGAAAACCAAATTGAAGCCCCGACAAATGAAAGGCGGAATAATTGACGTGCAGACGAAAGCAGGAGGATGGGTATGGGGATGGGTATGGGGATGGGGCGGAGAGGCCTCACACGCACCTCGTTAGATGTGCCAGTTGACAGTTAGATGAATACTCGTTTATGACGCGGCAGCCCCAACATACAGCAGTGTTTAATTGAACATTTGCGTGCACAAGTGTGGCTGGCCGCTGCCAATCGCCGATCACTGAGTGAATGCAGAATGAAAGCAACTCGGACTCGGATGACACAAATATACCACTGGGAGATACAGATACAGATACAGACACAGACAGAGACAGATAAAGAGCGACAATGAGACAATCTTACAAATCGATTGATAGAAAACTTTAAATGATATTCAGGCATTTGTGGGAACCGACAGCGACTCAATATTCTCCCATTTGTGGGTTTCAAGTGATCATTTGATCATTCCAGAACCATTTGTCCCACCACTGAGTGTAGTTCAAGGCAGTTCAAGGGCATTCAACCACTTAACGGGCTTTCCAGCATACATTTTCGAGCTTCATTTACGAATTGAGTCTCATCGCATTATCCATTTCAATCTATCTACCTAAATATATGCTAGACCATCTCCGAATACATTTATTCTTACATCTTTCGATGCATCTTTTTAAATTGTCCAGAGTTCTGTCTGTGTTCCATCTTTTGTAGCTTAAAAAGTGTGTCTTTCGGTCTGAACCATAGAAATAAAAGTAAATATCTAACTATCTGTCTGTCTATCTTTTTCTTTGTCTATAAGTATCTTTCGATACTTAAATTCAATCGAGTAAGGCAGTAGAACTAGCTTAAACATGGCTAGTTGTGGGTAATCTTTCTAGAAAGCCATGTCCCATTTCTGATCCATCTAATGATTCTATCAATCTATTCTATCTATTCCACGGGTACATCCCATGTAATCTTTGACTATTTCCCTCTATTAATCAATATATCACTCATCTTTCGATCTCTTTTTATACTGAAGCCCTATCAGAGCCTGGCCGATGCAGATCTTTATCGTATTTACAGGTTTCCAGCATTATCGATAGGCCATTACAGAGTCCATTAGCACAGTTTGCTGTCCATTTAGGTGACTGGCAGTTGCAGTCTCAATATGGATTATTTTGTATTAGATTAGGTTTAGTTTTCCTTCCAGGTTCCACAAGCACAGAGCACTCACAGTATATTTTCGTTGTTGGAATTTTGTATAACTTGTATAACACACACACACACTCACACACCACCAAGCCGCGCAAAACGAAACAAAAAACGATCACAGTTTTATT
Source organism: Drosophila pseudoobscura (assembly GCF_009870125.1). Lineage (NCBI taxonomy): Eukaryota > Metazoa > Arthropoda > Insecta > Diptera > Drosophilidae > Drosophila > Drosophila pseudoobscura. The sequence goes on from NC_046683.1 coordinate 16,826,223, forward strand.
GAGATACGGATTGGTGGGGAGTCCTATCCGATTCGGCTTGTTCTTGGGGCAGTCTTTCGAGGCATCCTCCTCGCTGCCTGGCCAATTGATTATTTGAAACTGAATGGCTGGAAGATGCGGCCGAGGCTACCTTTTCATGGTTGCGGTTACTGGATCTCGAGCTGGCTTCAGCATTGAGCTCAATCTTGTTGCTACTGTTTGATGAGTGTTGTTGCCGATGTTGCCGATGTTGCTGTTGTTGCTGTTGTTTCTGTTGTATCTTGCAGTTCTTTGGTACACTGAAACTGTTAATTAATTCGCGTTCCGATTCGTTAACTGCATTCGAAATACTTTGAAGCGCGAAATTTTGTCGGCTTCTTCTGGCTGACCAGCGCGTTGCAAGCTCTCTGAGGTGGCACTGGCAGGGGCTGCTGGGCAGGAGGCGACTGGCAGGCGGAGGCGGTGGCGGTGGCGGAGGCGTGGCCGCAGCTTTCAGGCCCGAGCTGCTGCATCGAGCATCAGAGTCCGAAGAAGCGAGACGAAACCGTGCCAGATCCCACATTTGGAATCAAAATTCAAATTCATTCTTTGGCCGCATGTTGCTGCCACTGCCACTGCCACAGACACTGCCGCTGCTGCTGCTGCTGCTGCTGCTGCTTGTAACGGTGCGATGCGATGTGGGTAAACGGTAACAGCACCACCAGTGCAGCAGAGCAGAGTCAAGACGGAACGGAACGGAACGAAATGAAATGAAAGCACCGTTCGCTTCGACTGGCCAAACGCGAATAGCCAGCGCCAACATCGAGTGGCCAACGCTGGCAGTGCCACTGCCACCGCCACTGCCGCTTCCAACGCTGCCCCAACCAGCTCAACCCAAGCTCAGCTGGGGCAGCCATCAGCCACCAGCAGCCGACTCGCCGAGCGGGGCAAACCAGCTTTCTGCCCCAAGAAGCGCTGCCTCGGGCCGCTGCCTCTCCACGCAATATTATCAAATGGTCTACGCCGAAGGCTGGCGTAAGAGTTATCCGGCTGAATAGACAAGCGGATCAGATCAGATCAGATCAGTCTTCGTTCTTCTCTATCCATCAGAGCTGTGCTTCATTGCATCAAAATATACACAAACCACCTTCAATCTATACCACGGACAGGAAATAGTGATCTTTTTTGTAGGTATATCCTATGCATATCCAGCCAAAAACACAACATAGAACTTATATATAATAATTAGGGTACCATGATATATCCTAGATTACTATTAAAACATATTATTAAAAATATATACAAAAATTATTACACAAATCTGGATAATGACTCGCCAAAGCCGAACCACTGTCTAGTTCTATGTATCCCAAGCTAGAACTCATCGAGCAGGCCTCGTTCTTTAGCTGCAATCCCTGGGTAAAGGATTCAACAGCATCTCCAGCGTTCCGCATCGTCTTTGCATACAAAATTATCGAATAGTTTAAGGCGGGGGTTGCTTCGAAAGTTATTGACCATAAAGCGAATAGGTTTCGTGCTGGCAAGGTTATATCGGTTAATCGGTTAGAACCAGTGAAATCTATCCGCTGGCCAGAACTGATCGAACAGCCGGCATCGCAGCCAGCTTTTGTTGCTTTCTGTGTCGCTGTGTCAGCTGTCATGTCAATTGATCTGGCTCGGCGCGATATAAATATGAATTTCAGCTAGCATCTGACCAGATCGGACCAGATCCAGGGTGCCAGGAGAGCGGGGAGATGGCAATTGGAGAGAACAGAATGGGAATGGAGTGGAGTGGAGTGGGGTGGAGATCAGGCTTTGGCATTGATTCTGATTCCTTGACTGGTCCGAGGTTGCTCCACTTCGATTCGAATGAAAGAAACTTGTTGCAACGGTGCTTTTGTGGTGCACAGTGGCGGTGCCGCCACAGCTCCACCGGCTCACCTGCTCACCTGCTCACCGCTCACCGCTCGCCTGCCGACATCCAGTTTGACTCCAATTGAAAATAGCACAAGATAGAACCAAACTTGGCTTCAAAGCCGGCTGGAAGCTGCAACGCGCTTCGCTGGCTTGCCTTGCCTCAGTCATGTGGCCATGTGGCTCCCATTCGGAGCTGGAACAATTAAATGAATCTTCTTTGGACGCGTGCTCTTCGGGGCGATAGGAATTTGGGGTGAATCGAGTAGCCGGGCGGGGATCGTTGGCCCACTTGCTGGATCGCAGAGCACCTTCTGGCACGCCCTCCCCAGCTCCACATCATTCTTTCCTCATTGTCGGATGAGCTAATAAGCTTCAATTAGCGCATTTAATTGACTGTTTGGAGATCTCAAAATGTTCGATGGGGCCAAGGTAATCGTTTCTCCGCTCAAAATCATTCGGGAAACTAAACTCTGAAGGGGTTTGCCTTATGATAATCAGATCGTTGCTCTACTGAGCATTAAATATAGAAAACTGTTGAAATTATATTCTAGAAAATGCCTAGCATCATTGGAAAACAGTAATCGTAGAACACAGTGACCCATTCTTGAGAGCTTACTATATTTATCCAGCGCAGAGTTTCCTTTCCAATATACATACAATATAAGTGGAGTGGAAGTAATTGCTTAATCGAAAGATAACTCCATCGAATGGGAGCTTGGACAAATCAAGGAAATAATAAAATACAAATGGGGCGACTACGACAATCGATCGTCGAGCTCCCCCACCATTTAGCATCGGATATTGCATATTTGATGCTGGATAAAACACATAAAGAACGACAGCAGAGCTTTCACTCCATACGACATTTGGCAGGTTTTGGCTGCGATTTGACTTACCAAATATCCACAGATGCTGCCACCAGCAGTTGCACACAATCGAGGCAGCCGCGCGCGGCGGCATAGTGCAGGGCCAGCGCCCCTCCGTTGGGCCTTTCGTTCGCCGAAACATTCCCCGGATGGTGCAGTTGGCTGATGTTGCTCATGTTCATCATCTGGAGGGGTCCTGGTCCTCCGCCCAGGTACGAATCCAGCTGGTGAGCGTGCATTCTGTTAAGGTTGCTGTTGCTGTTGCTGTTGTTGCCGTTGCCGATGACCTTGTTGTTGCTGTGCAGATTATTCAACTTCTGGCTTTTAGCGTTGTTGTTGTTGTTGTTGTTGTTGATGCGGTTGTGCTTCAAGTGCAGATTCGAGCTTAGAGCATAGTCGTTTATGGTTCTGGGTAAATGAGAAAAACAATTGGATTATAGTAATATAAATATTAAAGAAGGTGTTTTTCTTAAACTTTTTTTAAAGAGATCTATCAATTTATCGCGAACAATTTTTGTGAGGCCTTATTAATTTCAGAAAATTATATTTGTGCTTTAAATAATAATGTCTCTTAGAATGGCTATAGCGAATCGGCCATAGATACTGATTCAAACAAAGTCAGATTAGTAGCAGCCAAAAGTAAGGCTGTTACACATCTCATCTAAATATGTCCTTAATCTTAGTTAAAGATTTTTTTGGCAGATACTTTGGCTGATAAAATAAAATACAAAAAAGGAAAGGTTTTACATATAAAAGTGCATATGTTAATACAAGAAATTGTATACAGAAAGTCTAGCCCGATTCGCAGAGTTTTGCCATTTTGTAACCCAACTCCGAAATCGAATTCTGCTTTTTTTGTGGCATATTTTGGCTTATATCCTTGAATCCCTTTTGATAGTTGACATTTCTATTACTGAGGAGTTGCTTAATCTTATATTATGTGTGATATTTTTGTACAATTTACTGCTGTTCTTCAATGGATGTCTTAGAGCTGGGGCTTTGCGATGCTGAGAGAGCAGTTGAATCGCCAAGAGACCATCATATCACGGAAAAATCGCTAATGGCTGCCCAGATTGGGGAAAACAGTAAGAATTATAGTCAAGACCCGCCATATACATATCTGCAATCGCTTAGGAAATTAAACTGATTCAAACGGAAGTGCCTTGAAGCTTTCAAAAAAGTGTTGCCTACTTTTGCGCATGCGCTTGAAAATAAATTGCAGCCGACTTTGCTGCGGGAAAACAAAAGACTTGGGACACGAACTTGCGGGGCAACATGGCAGTATCAGCCATAAACCAGATAATGATCTCTCTTGTCTTTTATGTGTGATGAACAATTGAAAAGCTTAAATGTGGAACTTATGGGCCACAATTCCCATTGATTTGAGCACTGAAGAGTACATTTTCAGTGCAATAAAACAGGAAAATGTACGTCATATCGGTATAATGAAGGTGGGGAGTATGGAAGATGGGACAAATCGTTAAAGTTATTGAATAATTGGTTGCTATCTAACGAAGCACCTAAGCTATGTTACATTTGCATTACTTAAACAATGCAAAAAGACAGAAACAGTCCAATTATTTACACCGAAACAGCGGCTTACATTCGGCAAAACAAAATGATTAGATGCTCCTCTTAATTATTAAAGGAAGCACTGGCAATTAACGTTGATGGCATCTCCTTCGACTGCATTGGCTGACTTCAGCTGGTGCCCTTTTCCAAATCACTAAACCGGGTCAAGTCTACTGCCTCCGCTCGCTCCAGTCGTATTTATGGCATTGCTGACTCACTTGATCGTTTGTCTCCTCCTCGTCGTCGTCCCCTGCCGTTTCCGCTGCGGAGCCCCAATCATAATGATACTCTCGTAATGATAAAACCAACAAAGCGGCCTGCCCCTGCCCCTGCACCTGCTCAACGAGAAAAACTAAGCACACACGACCGAAAATTAATTGCTAGCAGCGAAGCTGGATAGGGGCTCGAGGCACAAGATACCCCTTGCTTTCATAATTGTGCCTTCTATTTAATAATAATATATTGTGTTTATATTCACGCATAATGCTTCTATATTCGGATATACCTTTCGCTGTTTGAGGAAAATGGGAAAATGCTTTTCCGTTGTTGCTTTTGGTCTGCTTGCTCTGTGTGTGCGTGTGTTTGTGTTTGCTTTCCCAGTTTGGCGAATGATAAAGAAACAGAAAGCCGAGAAGACGACACTTTCTTCCAGTTTATTGCATCAACGGTAGCAAAATGGAAACGGGCCGGTAGCAGGTGTCAACGAAGCAGGGCGGCAGGTGCCACAAGCCGCCGGCAAAGCCAACAAACACCGGGCATAAACGCCGCACAGAAAAGTGAGGAAAAAGTGAAATAAACTATTTGGCAAGAGCATTGGGGGCCAGTTGGTCAACCAAACTGGCGAACAGGGTTAGGGAACATCAAGATCTGTTACGAGTCCCACAGATAAGACGAGAGTGCTAAGGGGTCAACATTTGATGCACGCAGCCGGACAGAGGGTCAGAGCAGGCTACTCTTTGGAAAAGACTTCTCTCCTCTGATCTTCTCGTGATTTGTATGACATTTAGCACATTCATGGCAAATGGAGGGCAGATACCAGAATGCCAAGAGGAGTATATGCTTCACAGTGGAGCAGTTCTACATCAAGGACTATTTTATTGCCTGTGGCTGGCAGAAACTACTCAGCAAAATCATTTTCAGCAGACCAATACTCGTATGTGTCCATCATTTCTCCACTCATTAGCGTTATATCTAGTATAAGAAGAAATCATTGGGAAGGTGTCCAAGGGAAGAGGTAATAACTGAGAACGGAAGATGATAATCAATTTTTGAATACCCACTCTGCCATTGGAAGTTATGGCAGCATGGGAAATTTGCACCATCCATTTGTAAGCCAAAAGATTTATATGGGAACAATCACTAGAGAGATGCTGCTCTGCCGAGCATAAGCAACATAAGAACACTTAATAGTGCGAAACACTTGAATCACTCGGCAAAAAATGAACAAACTTTGAGCTGATTTGGCTCGGTATTCCTTAGTCACACTTCACTGTACTGCAGATCAATTAAGTTTTGGAGTAGAGTTATTTTAAAAGTGTTTTTTTCTTTCTTTTTTTGTGTTCTCGTTTACCGTTCGAATTTCTGTCTGAACAGAAGATTGGAGGAGATTTCACTGCGTCCGAGGTTTACCTTAATTTGATGGCAATGTCGCGACACTTGACGCATGGCACCTGACCTGCCGAAGGAGTTACGCTGGCAGCTGCAGTGGCAGTGGCAGCTGCTCTCTTGGTCCCTGGACTGGCGATCGTGGCATACAGGGCCTCCTCTGGCTCTGGTTTTTCGGCCTCCGTTTCGGCCTCCGTTTCACTGGCAAAATCGACCACTAGCTGCTCCTCCTGTGGTCCCTGCTGCTGCTGCTGCTGCCGTCTGCTGAAGTAACCCACATGCTGGTCGACACCAGCGTTGGCGTCCAGGAGCACCCGCTCGTAGGCGGCGCTCTCGTTCTCACTGAGAGCGAAACGCTGCTCGAACACCCGCACGGGCAGCGAGCTCTTGCGCAGCACCTCCATCCGCTTGTGGCGCAGCTCGATGGAGAAGATGAGGCGGACCCGGACGAGGCGCCGCAGGCCTTGCTGCGTGGATTGGGCCCGCTGCAGGCGGCGCCGTTGCTGCCGCAACTCGAGCTTCTCTAGGCCGCGCAGCGACTTGGCATCCACCACCAGGCTGTTGCTGTGGCTCTGGCTGTGGCTCTGGTTGTAGTCCGCCACCGAGGTGAGGTCCAAGGCGGAGCGGGTGCGTCGCCACGGCACCAGATCGAAGTGGGTGCCCGGCCAGGGATGGAAGTTGACCTGGCTGACGGTCTTGTCCTTGTCCTGGCGCAGGATCCAGTCGGAGCTGGAGCTGGGGCTGGGGCTGGGCTTGCCTGCTCCTGGCTGTAGCTTAACGTGCTCGTTGCGGGCACTGGCCTCCGGCTTGTGGCGTTTGTAGCGCGGCACGAGAGTCGCCTCCAGCATGCGTGCATCCAGGCCGTAGTCGCGACGCAGCTGCTCGAGCTCTTTACTGCTGGCCGTGTACTGAGCACCGTTCCACACGATCACCGGCGAACTACTGGGCATGGTCCCGTCCCGTTCCCAGTTCTCCCAGTTCTCCCAGTTCCCCCGATTCACCCAATTCCCGATTCCCGCTTGGCGTTCTCGTTAGCGTTCTCTGCTCTTTCTCTTGTTTTGTCGCAATCCGCTGATGGCTTTTAATTTGTTTTTTACTATGGTTTTTCTTTTTTCTTTCGTTTTCCGGTTTCCGTTCGATGTCGCGTTGTCGCGTTTGTCGCGTCTGCCTTCCGTGACGACGTCGACGCAAATGTTGTTTGGCCAAAAATAAAACTCCGACTCCGACTACGACTCCGACTACGAGTCTGAATCTGAATCTGAAACAAAACACACAAAATCCTATGCAAAAGTTCCGCCAACTGCGCAGCTGGCGTCGCTGCCAGCGCCAGTGTATGATTAAGAGTTTTTTTTGTTTGTGTTTTTGTTTTTATTTTTGTATGTTGTACGTTGTATTATTGTTATTGTTATTGTTATTGTTGGTGGCGGTGGCTGTGGCTGTGGCGGTGTTTACTCAACATTGAAGAGTCAGTCGAGAGCTGAAGAGCTCTCTGAATGAGCAACGCAACCCCCCATTTCATTGTACAATATTACAGTCGTATTTATTTATTTTTCACGCTCACTGCCATGTCAACTCTGCCTCCTGTTGCTGCCACTGCCGCTGCTGCTAGAGGGGCAGTCATCGCTTCCAAATGTTTCACTTGGCTGCGCACGCGCCAACACCAACAACAACAACAACCAGAATACACCCCACCCCCCCACCATCGGGGCCGATCAAAAATTTGTTGTTAATAATGTACTCGAATAGTCGTACACTGCAGGGGCATTCAGCAATTTCAACTGCGAGTTGAGTTCTGTTCTCGGCTAATTGACAGCCGCCGTTGTCCAGGCCAATTGGCCAACAATGACGGCCACAACAATACAGATAAATGTACAGATGATCGCACTAAACAGATGTACATACAAGTATCTGGAGAGCATCCTCCACTCCACAGTGTGGGGTCTTTCCTCGAGCTTAGCTGGTGGCTTGCACTGGGATCCTTTACGTCGAAGATTATATGTCCTCAACCATATATTGAATACATAAATAAATACAAATCTGTACAAATGTACACTTGAATGCATTTGAAATCCAAAGAAAGACTGAAGTGAAAAAATTCCAATAAATTCGGGTAGAATTCTTAAGGAACATCTGGGTTTTGCATTCACTAGCTGCCATATAAAGGGTCTCTTAGATCCGTTAAGGCAGCTACAAATGCATGTGCCTGACATGTATCTCGTATATGGAATACTATTTATAAGAAACTGTGGATTTATGCATCGTAGTATAGCAGGAAATCTTCTCATAAGTAGAATAGAATTATCTTGTCTGTATTTGGATGAAAATATATGGCAGTCAAAATCAAGAGAGATCCTACCGGTTTGTTTAGGTCTCTTAGGATAAAACTGGATATTTTGTGCGGAATAAAATATTATCCACTTGGAATGGTACAGATTTTCGATTGTAAGTCCATTTTTTAATATTTATTTAAGTGGGTTTAGGTGGGCGGAGCTCTTGTCTACATCAATCCATCGAGTTATATGGAAAATATCGTTAGTCAGCTATTCAGGCAATTGATGGGGCTAGGTAAAGATAGATTGAATCAATCTTTGGTTGTATTTAGCTAGTTTGAAAAGGGATTTAATGAGATATTTTTGCCAACTCTCTACAGCTTCTGTTGGTAGCCAGTTAACGGTTCTGTCCCCTCATGGTGCATTGTAATCTGCATGCAAATATCCATCTCAATGGAGACATCAGACCTGAAAATGCCTTGCGCAATCCCTCCCCAGTAGAGCCCGCGGGCAAAGTGTGCCAAGAGCTGTACAATACCTATATATTAATCGAATATCTATATACAATATTATTGATATTGCTTTGAATGTATGTCAGATGGTTTTGATGGACAGTGTCTGGCATGTGAATGCGATTTCTGCAAGCGACATTTGTCAACCTTCGGCAGATGAGCAGCCAGGCCAAGCCAGGCCAAGCCAAGCCAAGCCAAGCCAAGCGAATTCATTTCAAATTTCAAATTTGAATTTGAATGGAATGAATGCTCGTACGTGAAATGCGGATGGAGGCGCAGTCAAAACAGCCAAGGCAGAGATCTATTATAACGTGCTCTGTTATATTTGCATTATGAGTGCTGGATGCTTTATGGCCCAGGCGAGCCCTCAATGACAACCTTTCTAAGCGGCATCTGCAAGTTGTGTTGTTGTGTTGGACACTTGCCCCATTGCAGCGCCCCCAAGGGTTACTTGGAGCCCACTTAATGGGCCTTAATCTCTGACGTTTTCATTTTCATTTTCATTGGCCTTTGTGGGTCACATTGCCAAAGCAGAGATTGGACAGAGCTGGACAAGCCAGCGCGATTATGCAAAATGGAGCTGCAGCCGAAAGCGAAGGTTGAGAATGCTTCCAGGCCCGAAATCCCAAAATCCCAAAAGCCAGCTCCGGGGGAGAGAGAGGCAGTGGGTGTCAAAGGCCGTCGGAACACCATTCAACCAGAAATCATGACACTCTTCACGCCTTTTGCACATGACTCTGCCGTGACTCACGCTCGAACCAGTGGCAGGGGTGCCAACAGGAACCCAAGGGTGCACTGTGGGCAAAAACTGTCATTTTTTGCTACTACTACCACCCGTAATATTGTGAAATCATATTGAACTTTTGCCCATAGTGGGCTGGCCCAATAACGAGTCCGAAGAAGATCCGACTCAGTCAATGGGAACACCCCAACCAGCCGCCCAACTGCAATTACGAGTACCCCTCTCCATCCATCCCCCAGAGACTCGAGCCCTCCAGTTCCTTCCATCACCCAGCAAATCGCTGCCACGCTTGAGTTGATCAACGTCAAGAACCTTCGAGAACTTGTATCTGTGTAGGGTAGTACTACTATGCATGCTTTTAAGATACATAATTGATAGATGGGAGGCCCCAGCGATGGTCGAGCCAGGTACAAAGTACTCTGCATGTCTAAATTGAAAAACTTAATAAAGAATAACAAAAACATTATTCCGCTTGATGCAACCCAATGAAATGTATCATTATATATCATTTTATTAAGGCATAAAGATGGCATTCAAACGACACTACTTACGAGTACCCAAGAGAACCCATTCCGATTATACTTTTTGAAGAATTATTTTTGGTTCCCTTGAACTGTGGCTATTATCTAGGAAAATGCTAGATGCTTAAATAATTTAACAAAGAACCACTAAAACTTAGAATTTAAAATTGAATATCAGCTAAACGGCGAAATGCTAATAAGTACTGGAGCGCGATCAAATATTTATATAAATAAGTACGTACTAGCTTTAGAGGACTTTTTTCATGGGAAGAGACAAATATACACTATTTTTTGAATTATTACAAATAATATTAATATTAATCAACTAAATAAATCCTTAAAATGTATGTTTTCTAACTTAAAAAAGACTTTAAACATGCAAAATGGATCCAAAAAAATAAGCTAAACAATTAGAAAACTGACAAAAAAATGACACCAATTGTTGTTTGATTTCTTGTTTGTTTAATTTATTTTTTAAGAATTCTTAATAAATCATACCTCTGATATTTTCCTTAAAATAAAACGGAATATTTTCTTATCTGTCCGGAGCCAGAATAAATATTTTGTAATGGGAAAAGTGTGGAGTTTTCCCTCTCAGCTTTCACGTCAAGAACTCCATCTAACGCTAAATGTATGTGCAACTTTTGGAGCAAAGTATCTGGCGGATAAGTTGGTTAAATAGTATTCAAAAACCGAAAACAAACAAACCAAAACACCCGAAATCACCTCAAACAAATGCTTCAGTGATTTTGAGGGGTAAAACCATAAAATGAGGAATAATTTCTTCATGCAGGTGAGTTGGAAAATAGTGTACGTCGTATTTGGTGGGTAACGGGGCCGGTGCCCCATTCGGCGGATGGGAAATGATCGTAAAACAGCCAAAGCCCCAGCCCCAGCCCCAGCCCCAAGACCCAACCCCAACCCCAGCCCAAAACCGCAACCCAACAATAATACCATTAATAGTGGAGCAATAAAATAAAAGTAGAAAACGAAACTGTTGCTGCTTTTTAATTATGAATTTTTAGGCAATTCTGCAAAGCGAATGGGGTTAGGTGGGAGAGAACCAGATGGAGAGAAGAATTGCAACAGCTCCATAGAGTTTCCATTGGTTTAGCCTAGGAATAAGGGCCAAAGTCTCTGTAAGTTCTTCCTCAGCCGAGTTTTACTGTACTGCTAGAATTTTCGTGGGTAGAAAGACTCAGAGAGAGGTGACAAACAGAGAGGGGATCCTCAAAGGTTTCTTCAATGGAATAGGTTATGGTTTATTTGGATGTTTCCAAATCAATGACTGTTTCATTCAAGTGGCGATGCCATTGCTCTACCCTCAAGTGGCCCGTGTGACACCATCAGAAGGCTGTTACGCGCGGATCCCTCCCGCCCAACCGACCGAGGGGCGCTGCCGCATGACGCGCGACACCTTAAAAATTGTATTTTTATACTCGATACTCAAAATGAGTATTGGGGTATATTAGATTTGTGGTGAAAGTGGATGTGTGTAACGTCCAGAAGGAGTCGTTTCCGACCCCATAAAGTATATATATTCTTGATCAGTATCAATAGCCGAGTCGATTGAGTCATGTTTGTCTGTCCGTCCGTCCGTCTGTCCGTCCGTCCGTCCGTCTGTCCGTCCGTCTGTCCGTCCCCTTCAGCGCCTAATGCTCAAAGACTATAAGAGTTCTGTATTCCCTCAGAATAAAGTGTTTTATTTACTGTACATCCTGTACATATATTAGATTACTCAATTATTTTTGTATTTAATACCTTTCCGAAAACATTTCTTAAAGAAAAAATTATACTGTTTGGGAAGAATGTTCTAGCATCTTTTCCAAGTGTCAAATCGGGGACTTTCTTTGGCTCAGATTAGCAGAATCTCAGATCTGAGTACCATTATCCACAATGATGATCTCCCCCTAGTGATTCAGTGAGGAAGTGAGTCAAGATTGCTTGCGGATGCTTGTCGGAGGGTCCATTGGTTGGGGGCCACTGTTCGAATACTTTTACTTTTCGCTTTGTTTTATTTCATTATGGATTTCTATTGTTTTTTTGCCTGCCTGCCGGCCCGCCTGCTGCCCATCAAAAGCAGAACAAACCGCTAGTATTCGATCTAACGGTTAGGGGCAGCGATCGGTGGCTTCGTTTTCGTCTCTCGTCGCCATCCATCCATCTCGTCGTCAATTGGCAATTCAAATTCAAATTCAAATTCGAATTTCGAACGGCCAAGAATGGAGATGCGGGAAGTTTTCACTTTCGTGTGTGTTTTCAAAGGCCGAAAGAAAAAAAAAGAAAGCAAAAGTAAATGTGTGCAACAAATTGTTCAACTTTAAACTTTTCATCTGAAGAGAGCGGAGAGCAAAGAGAGCACGGAGATCAAGAATTTCAGGCAACTTCCTCCAAAAGCTCGGCAAAAGCTCGCCTAGCGCAGCGCATCTTCCACCCTCTCTCCGTCTCTCTCACTCCCCAGCTGTTTGTCTTTCCATTCATATGCAAAGCGCATACATTCATTCAATCATTCAGCGATTCAGACGAAGTGAGTCTGTGAAAGTAAGCCATGGCAGGCCAGAGCCAGCCAAACATTTGTCTAACAATCAGCCATCAGAAAAGGGGGCAAACAAAGGCCTCTGTGTCTGCCTCTGCATTTGCACCTGAAGACTCACTCGAGTTGTGACAGGTCGCGGTTCCTCTCATCCTCTCCCTCTCGCTCCATTCCGCGGCGAAAAGCAAAATGAAATCTGCCTCGAGAGACCCAGAGACCCAGAGTCTCAGGGACTAGTGAATGTGTGGCGAATGTCCCCCAAAGGTCCCTAGACCTAGAATGCAAATGAGTCAACCACCGGCATGTAAATATAACTAACTATGAATATGAATGTGCTGGAATACCCTTAACCCTTCAAAAAGCTCCACCAAACAGTTCTAGAGCAATGGAAATTATGGTTTGAAACAAATCGAATTACATGTGAGTCCAATCAATTGCTTTGAACTCGTAAACCTTTTTGATTTGATTCGATTTGAAAGCTCTTCTAATTAGCCTCTCGGACACTATTCGAATCGATTCGAACACCGATGAACTTTGCGACTCTCTTTTCGCTGCCGCTGCCGCTGCTGCTGCTGCTGTTGGCAGCGGCGGCGGCTAATGACCAAATGTGTGGAGTGGATTAACCAAACCGAGTGGGGAGGCTGCTTCGAGGCGAACACTTGGACAAATGACCAATTATGATGGGCGACACAACATTGAGGAGACTCGCGGGAGGCAGAGAGAGAGAGAGAGAGAGATGTGAGTCGGGGAAACCCGTTTGGCGTCAATGGAAAGAAAACATGAAAATCCATCGCCGCGCCGCAGATAAGTCCGAGGAGTCCGTGGCGATATGTTTTGTAGTTCGTTTTTGTGTGTCTGCGGATTGCTTGGAAAATGTCGTATGTAAACGGTTTGGTTTGCCTTAATAATTGACATTGGTGGTGGAAAGCTGTGGCCTGGGCCGGTTGTTGACCGCCTTGAGAGATTGGCTAACAGCTCGCCTCTGCCGGGCCAGCCCCGGCTAAATGGCCATCGCCCGCGCCTGCAGGTCTGCGGCATCGAAAGCAAAAGGATGATGACTGAAGAGTAGGATGATGGGGATAAGGCTGATGGCAAGGAGGAGCAGCAGGCATATCAGAGCAGAGCAGAGCGAAGCAAACGAGTTTCCCGAACAGCTTTACCCAGCGTCCTCTCTGATAAACGAAATTTCACTTTTTCTTTTGCAGTTTCTTGGCTTTTCTTTTCTTGGCTGTGGCTGTGGCGGTGGCTTGGCTTAGCCTGGCCTCAGATTGAAATTCGTTTGTTTGTCAGCAAAAGCGTTGCTAATTAACAAAGCCGAGCAAAGAAACAAAAACAATCACAAATTGCAGAAATGCACTTTTAAAAATCCTACAATTATAATTGTCTGGCGATCTATTCAAGTGTTGCCAGCGATTGCCCGGCAATCATTCGATTGCCCCATCAAAGCAATAACGGTAAATAGCTACGGTGGGCGTGTGTATCTGTGTGTCTGTGTTGGAGGCGAGGGCAGACGCGGGTTGAACGAACCCATGTGGACAAAGAGCTCAAGAGGCAGAGTTTGCCCCTTGCTCCATCCGAAATTAGTCACAGAATTTCTCAAATTAAACCCAAATTAATCCGAAAATGTTTCAGCGTAAAAACAAATACCAAAAGAAATAGATAATTGTAAATAAAAACAAAACAAAAGGAAAAAGTCGATGGATAGGGTCGACCACTCCAATACCCTACCATCCAGAGAGAGAAAAGCCTCTAGATTTGAATTGGTTTTGTGCCAAGAATGTGCTAAAAATATTTCATATTTAGATTGAATTTATTTCGTACATATCAAAATATATTTTATTTATTTCTTTAATATTTTAGTATTTACATTTTTGTGTACAATTTTTTCTCTGAGTGCAATACACAGATTATTGCAAAACTTGGCAGGATTTGTCCAGAGAAATGTTAAAAAATATTTGAAAATATTTCCTTTTCCCCAAAAGGAATTTCTTATTCAACCGATCGTTCCTTAGCAAAAAAAATTAAGGCTATTCAGATGAAGAATTATTAATTAATAATTAGCTATAATTCACAAAGTATTCAGACGCCATGATGACGGCTTGGAGTGCCGAAACAAGCCTCAGGTCAAAACTGGAATACCCTCTTGCAAGAGCATTAAATACAATGCAAGAAACGTTATTAAGCTCTGCGATTGCCGTGTCACAATGAGCGAGTTTTTCCAGGGAAATAAAGAGAATGGGGAACGGAGAACGGGGAAGGGGCGTGTGTGCAACTCCGAAACAAAATACAATTTTATGCGGTTTTATTATTAGTTTTTCGTTCGTTTTTGGTTTTGGATTCTACTGTCTGCTGTGTACTGTGCATCGTGGGGATCGTGGATCGTGGATCGTGGATCACGTCAGTGAGCATGGATATGGATATGGATAGCTGGCCCGTTCATTTATCACGGCACACGCTTTAGAGATGGTATGAACACACACTCTGGAGTGTGGCATGGTGTGGCATGCGATATGGAGTGTTGCATACAAACGCATTCAGTCCATTACAAAACACTGAAACCCCCACCACACCATCAGGGGGGGGGGGGGGGGAAGTGGAGTGGAATTGGAATCGTAATTATCGCAGCAAGTCGTATAATCAGTCGCAGCCCCAAAGGGTTGTATAACTTAGGCAAATCGAATCGTGATATGACCAGCTTTATAGAGAAAGCCATCTCCATCTGTGCGCTGTGTCTCCCCACTTTGAAGTTTAAACACATTTTCCATTGGCCTGGGGCATGGAAGAATTTCGAGGCTGCAAAAAGTTCTCCAAAATAGGAATACGTATTTCTGAATACACTTTCAAGGTGGATGATGGATCCATCTTTCAGAGTAATTAGGGTCCTGCTTTAATGGCAGACTTCTTTATAATAAGATACCATTCCCCATCCTATCATCTTTGTCTGTTTTATTAACCAAAATCTTAGTGATAGGATCGATTAAGCCACATGTTCTTCATGAAAAGAGGCTCGGCAGTGCACTGCCTTTAAGCAATTGAGCAATAATTCAGATTTAAATGCAATATCCTAGTCTCCAGAGGGAACTTACCGCACACCATTTCCAAGTGGAGTTTCCAGTTGGAAATGGAATAGTCGCAGCTTCTCTCCAGTTATATTACTCTCTCAAATAGTCACTAACAGTCACACCCAAAAGCACTGGCACAGTCTTTGAAGTGGAAGAATCATATTATATGACCAGAGTTTCACAAACAACTCCAAGCAAACAAACAAACAAACAAACAAGCAAACAAATATGTAGGTAAACAAAAAAATAAACAAATAGTGCAGTTCTTATCGGAGATGGTGCTGCATTTTGTTCTTTCTCTAGCTATAGAGATGAGTTTTATATCTGGCGATACCGAGCGAGCGGTGAGCGGCGCCGGCGGTGGCGGTGACGGTGGCGGCGGTTTGTGGAGCGCGGCACGTGCTAGGCGGACAATGGTCGCGGCTTGTTTGAGGCCGGTGGTTGGCTTGGTGTTGCAGACCAGCGCGGCCAGCGGTCGCCAAAGAAATGTAAGAGCCAAAAGCAGCGGACCCCAAAGAAGTGCCGATCGAGAAAGCTCTCCGGACTTGTTGTTGTTTCTGTTGGATGTAAACACAAGCTCAGTCGGGTATGCAGCCGCAGCGGCAGCCGCAGCAGCAGCAGCAGCAGGCGCGTGTGTGTGCTCGTGTGAGTGCTCGTGTGTGTGCTCGTGTGTGTGCTCGTGTGTGGCTGCGGCTGCGGCTGTGGCTGTGGTTTGTCTTCAGTTGATTTTCGATGCGCTTTTTGCACATTGCTAGACTTTTTTCTTGCTCGCCTTTTTGTATTTTAAGTGTGCTGGAATTTCTATATACACTTCCCCCCAAGGCTATGCTGGTTACGATGCCATTTTCGAAGTCCAAATTTATCTTTACTTTTAAAGCTTTCATTGAAACCCAATTTCTTTGCCGTTTCTATTATTTTTTCCATGACTGTATGGAGGATGGGCATAGAATGATTCTGGGAGACATAAAAGGTACTCATGCTCGAAACTATCCCATAATTCATATAAAAAAATATATATATATAAGACAGAAAGGAAGCCAAAGAAGATATATACATTGTACCCCCAAAATATAAAACACCCTATAAAACACTTTCGAATTACCATTAAATACTATAATTTGTATAATAACTACGCATTATTCTTAACTGCGAACGAGAGCCACAATGGTACTATTCCCGACTTGAAATCCCTAGGAAAAACCCGAACTGGAAGGGCATTCCCACTTCGACAAGACTCTGGCATCGTGGACGGATTGAATCCATCTTTTTGTTGTTTTACTTCGTTGTATTCAATAGAATTTATGCTTTTTTATGGTCAAGCTGGCGGCGTCATGCGCGTTAGCAGCGTTAGATGGGGCCTCATCTTCCCATCTGCTAACGGTTGTTTATGGCCAGTTTAAGGTTTTATGCATAATTGTTTGAGCCGTTGCTCTCTACCTCTCTCTCTATCTCTCTCTCTGTCGGTCCACCCCTCCGAAGAGTCTCCACAGAGACTCCTCTGCAGAGGCGGCATTGCAAAAGCCCATTTAAATGCAATCAATCAAAAGTTTACAGCTAATTAGCCGCAACGACAATGGACAATGCAATTTAATAGAATTATGAAAACAAACTTCGTCAGCGAGTGGTGCCCCCCCCGATCGGTCGATCGTTCGATCGTTCGATTGCTTTGCCACTAATGAGGCAAGAGCTGATTGGCGGCCAACTGCATTTGACCGCCGATTGATTAGCTGCCGTTTTACGATGTGCCACGCGAACTTTGACCCTGCTCTTTGGCCGCTCGATTAGCAGGGGGGGACACTTAATTATCGCAATGGACTCACCTGAGAGCGGTCGGCTGATAGCTGGAGAGCATCCTCGAGCTGCCCCCAAATCGATGCTGCTGGAGAAGCTGATGCTGCTGCTGTTGCTGTTGCTGCTGCTGCTGCTGATGGTGCTGCTCGAGATCCGTCTCCGCCTCGGCCTGGGGGTAGCCACCATTCCGACTGATCCGGCTTGCATGGGAGCCCCGCTCCGAGTTGCATTTGGAGCCGCAGAGGGAGTTCTCGCAGAAGCGACAGCACTTGTTGTAGCTGAAGGTCGAGGTGCAGAGCGTGCAGAAGGAGTCCAACTGGGACTCGGCCCGGTCGTCCTCAACGTCCACATCCCCATCCGCTTCCACATCTCCATCGGCGTCCAAGTCCATGTCGTGGCTGTGACGAATCTTGAGGGTTTGCGTGTTGCTACTCTGGTCCTCATCCGAACAGAAGTTGTACCTCTCGCTCTCCGTGTCCTCCTCCTCTTCCTCCTCCTCCTCGCCTAGGCTGCTGCCGGCGCTGCCCTGATGGCCTTCAAGACCTGCATGGCCTTCACGGCCCTCATGGCCGTCATGGGGGGAGGGCGGAAGACCAAAGCTGCTCAGGGGACAGGAGGGGTATCGGGTCAGGGGAAACTGACGCACATTGTACTTGCTGGCCATCGACAGGTTCTCATTGAAATAGATCACATTGGCTCCTCCGTGGGGCAGCTGTCGCTCCCTCTCCCTCTCCCACTCCAGCTCCCTCTCTCTGTCCCTGTCTTTTTCGCGTCCTCTATCTCTCGCGCCCCTCTCCCGTTCCCTTCCGTTCAGCTCCAGACCCATACCCCTGCTAATGCTGAGGTCATGGTACTTGCGCAGAAAGGCCGCATTGCAGTCAGCGGCCGTGTACTCATGAAGCTTCTTCGGTTTTTGGGCGGCCGGCAGCTGCTGAATGGTGTGCTGAATGTGGGGAATGCCATTTTGGTTGTTTTGGTTGCAGCCAACGCTGTTGTTGTTGTGGCTATTGTTGTTGCTATTGTTGTTGTTATTGTTGCCGCCGGAGCGTAGAAGGTCGAAGAGCCGCTGTTTGAGGTCGCGCATGGCAACATGGGACAAGTCGGTTCACTCAAATCTGCAATGAAAGAGTGCCAGAATGCATTATTAGTGATTTAATCAAGCAATGTATCAAGCGTAAGTATTTATAATTAATTTCCATAGCAATGCGAGAAATAAAACGTAAACAAAAAAACAAATTTCGATAAGTTAACCGCCAATTGACTATCGGTGAGCAAGGTGAGTTCCACAGCGATGAGGACTGACCACCCTGAAATAAAACGCGTTGCTAAGTTTCATATCACTCAGCTCATCACAGTGAGCTTGCAAATTTCCGTTTGAGTAGCCCTTTTGGTATGTAGGATATCCGCGGTCACACTGCCACCATGTTTAGCTTACATACCCTGCAAATTTTCTACTTTTCACAGTATTTTCCAGTATATTTTAAGACGCGTTATGGACTCTTGTCCAATGCACTAATTTAGAAATCGCGTAGAATTTGAATTCTCCGCTTTGGAGAGCATGGGAAATATTCGGTATTTTCCGGTATTTTAAAACATGAAAATTTCGTGGCGAATTCACAGCAAAATCATTTTTGTCCATTTTCTTCAATTTATTAATTTAATTTTCAATTTTATATAAAAATCCAATAAATGCAAGTATTTCGAATAGGCCAATCATGTATAGAATTGATTCATCAATCGTACAAAATTGAGTGGGCATGGCTAAATGTTCTATATAGATAGTATTATTCAACGGAACAAAGAATATGAGGAATTGGTCGTTTTTTTGAATCGAATTTGAATTCGCCGCAGTTCGCTTTAGCAACAATGAGTCCCATTCCATACACAAACATGTTGCTAACATACCCTGGGGGAAATGGATGTTATAGAATTGAGGAAAAAGGGTGTACAAAGGCCTATATAAGCGTTATGTCTTCAAATTCCAGCGACATTGCAACTGTTTTTTTGTTGAACTATTTTGCTTGAACCTTGTTTAGTCAAAATACAATAAAAGCAAGGACTAAAAACTGGCCAGTTAAGTAGAAAATTTATTCATTAGTAGTATAAAATTATGTGGGCATAGATAAAGGCCCGGTTGAAAACATTTAAATCCTTGTCGCTCACATTCAAAAAAGTTCGATTTGGCGCGCACCACTCGGTATATTTTTCAAGTGAGACCGTATATACTGTAGAAACTGGTTTTCGCCGCGATCCCATGAGGTGTTTTTTAGTGCTAAATGGTATTTTTGTCATTTATTAATTTAATTTTCAATGTTATATAGAAATCCAATTAATGCAAGTATTTCGAACAGGCCAATCATGTATAGAATTGATTCATCAATCGTACAAAATTGAGTGGGCATGGCTAAATGTTCTATATAGATAGTATTATTCAACGGAACAAAGAATATGAGAAATTGGTCGTTTTTTTGAATTCGCCGCAGTTCGCCGCATTTCGCCCCAATTCGCTTTGGCAACAATGAGTCTCATTCCATACACAAATGTTGCGCATTCCATACACAAAAGTTGCGGCAACATTTACTTGAAAACCGTTTTTCGGTCAAAATAAAATACATAAAGGTAATTAAAAGAAGCAATCTTGTAGAAAATGCATTTATCTATGGAATAATCCTTAGTGGGCAAATCTATATAGCTTGAAATATAGGCAATACCCGATTCGCCGTAGTTTCGCTATTGCAACAATGAGTCCCATTCCATACAAAAACATGTTGCTAATTCCATGCACACATACCCTGGGGCAAATGGATGTTATAGAATTGTGAATACGTTTGTCTTCCAAGACTCCGTAGGTATCAGGATCGAGATGAATATACACAAGATACTAATAATGTACTCGAATATGTTTAAAGAATATCAATTTGAGAAAAAGTCTTCATAAATTAAGTATGATCTTTGTATAAAATTAACGAAATAGGGTGCACAAAGGCCTATACACGCATCATGTCTTTAAATACCAACAACATTGCGACTGTTTTTTTTGTGGAACTACTTTGTTATTGCCTTGTTTCTGCCAAAATACAATAAAAGCAAGTGTTTAAAATAAGCCAGTTAAGTAGAAAATTGATTCATCAATGGGCTAAAATTATGTGGGCACGGCTAAATGTTCTATATAGCTAGTAATATTCAACGGAAGAAAGAAAACGAGGAATATGTATAGTAGAACTTGAGTTCGTCAGTATATTTAAGGTATATTTTGAAAATGAGGCGGTATATTTTGGTATATTTCTGAGGGTCGGACGGCATATTTTATCGATACGTCCGCGGTCACACTGCCCTCCTTTTATTTATTTTGGATTTTCAAGCAAATTTTTTTTTTGGCTGTAACTCATTGAATTGCAATAGTTGTAACAGGTAAAACTAAAACCACCAACCACCGCCGTATACCGTATCTGTTATTATCAACGATACCCCTTTCAGTTGCCTGCAATAGCAGAATGAGTTCCCAACGCGGTAACGTCAACCGCACACGTGCACAGAAACACAAAAATCGTTTTGTATTCAAGAATGATCTGCACGACAAGACGCCGCAACAGATGCGCCTCAACGCCATGCACGTCTCGACGGTCTGCCAGCGCTGCAAGGAGGTGATCGAGTGGAAGATCAAATACAAGAAGTACAAGCCGCTCACCCAGGCGAAGACCTGCAGCCATTGCAAGGAGAGGACGGTGAAGAAGGCCTACCATGTCATCTGTCGGGAGTGCGCCATCAAGGCGCACGCCTGCGCCAAGTGCCTGAAGACCGCCGACGAGGTGGCCATAGAGGCGCCCGAGCCAACGCCACAGGAAGAGCAACAGTTGCAGGTGGAAATGGACCGTTTGGTCAAATCATTCTCAGAGCGCAAACGTCGCGCCTTCGTGCGCTACATGGCCAAGGGCAAAAAGCAAGAGCCCACTGAGAAGGACGAGGAGACGCAGGAGATCGAGGAAAAGGCGAAACGTGTGGCCCACACTCGCGCCGAGCTGCTGGACAAAATTAAGCAACTGAACCTAGCCGAAGAGGACGATGAGGATGATTACGACGATGATGATGACGATGACGAGGACGAGGACGGTGAAGATGAATCAGAGGTTGATTCTAACGAAGAAGACAGCGAGGAAGAGAAACCTGTTAAAGCGAAATAAAGTTTCTATTTTTTTTTAATCAAACTTATTTAAATTTCGCTGTTAAATGTATGTAATTGGATGATAATTGGAAGCGGGAATGCTTCTCTGGATTTGGATAACTAGGGTTTTAAGGCTGAATATCTAAGCTAGTAATATTAGATCGAATATGAAAATCGCGGAATGGACAGATATCTCTTAACCCATTGTGCCCAGTAGGTAGTAAAATATACTCCACGAAAAGAATCAAATTTGAAGAATATTAGCGCAGTTCAGATTAGAGATATGGTATCGTTTTGTATTAAGTAACGAGAAATAATGGATCTACAAGGAGAATTTAAGTACAGCATTATTTTTCGGGGGCTAACTCAAGTTTTAAATAAAGGGGCGTAAAGTGGGTTAAGTTAGTCGGTTTTTATCAGTCAAGTCAAAAATATAGCAAAATAAATATTTGTGACATTCAGTAAGCAGATGGCAGACAACAATAATATTCAAAAATCGAAAAAGCGTAAGAAGAATAAAAATAAAAAAGGAAAAAAGGGACCTACAGCAGCTAGTGGAAAGCGTTCACAGCAACCAGCATCGGGCTTATCTGCAAATAGTATTAAGATTGTTGACCTACCACTCACAAAGATGGATATCTTACAGCATAAGCTTGCAGACTTCCTGGACTCCGACCAAGTGGAGTTCCAGCTAGAGGGCTTGACCGAGGAACAGCGCAGCCACATTGCCGGCTGTGCCCAGGCTTTGGGACTGAACTACATCAGCTATGGGCCAGCTCACAGCCGAGTTCTTTGCATCAGTCGGGCTCCGGGCTCGTGTCTACACCTTTGCCTCGACGCCCCCGTGCTGATGGTTAGCTCTAGAGTAACCCGAATCCTATCATCGTCAGTGGCCAAAATTGAGCGTGCGATGTGTTTGGCGGCAATCATAGGAAATGGTCCGCGGGCAAAGCAAGACGGGGACCGAGAAAGCTTCGGATTAGTGGGCCTCCGAAAAATACCCCCACACCCGGCATACACAAACAATCCGATGATTCAAGAACGCATGAATCTACCTATTTATGGCTACCGCTCAATAATTCAGGACACTCTGCAGCGTTTCCAGGTGAGTCTGAAGCCAAGTCTTGAACACACAGGGGTAACGCCTGACGCTTGTCCTCCACTTGTCCAAAGGTTCTCATTATCAAGGGTGCCACCGGCTCCGGCAAGTCAACGCAGGTGCCACAATATGTGCTTGAGTCGGCTGCATACCATAACTACCCCGTGCGTGTCGTGGTGAGCCAGCCGCGTCGTATCGCGGCCATCAGCGTCTCGGAGAGAATCTCGAGGGAGCGGGGCGAGATGCCAGGCATCATAGTTGGCTATCAGATCCGCATGAACAGTAAGTGCAACGACTACTGTGATAGATGCCGATGATGTTAATGCCGTTCGATTGTTTGCAGGCAATTGCACCAGCCACACTGTTCTCACGCTGACCACCAGCGGCTGCCTGTTGCGGGCCCTGACCATGGATACCCAGGCCTTCTTTCAGAGCGTCACACACTTGATTATCGATGAGGTGCACGAGCGTGACCTGGACACGGACTTTCTGCTGCTAGTCATCAAGCTGGAGCTCAGACGAAATCCCTATCTTAGGGTGATTCTAATGTCGGCCACCATGGACCTAAATGCGTTGTCCGCATACTTTGGCAATGTGCCCGTCCTGGATGTAGAGGGACGCAGCTTCGGAGTGCGCATCTTTCAGATGGAGCACATTCTCCGCGAGACTGGCTATATGACCGAAGGCATGAAAGACGTATTGGGCAACAAGGTTGATACCGCGACAGAGCACGAACTGCTGCATGCCTACAGCCTCACGCGACACGTGGAGGGTGAAATTGACAACAACCTGATTCTCTCCTTGCTGGAACTCCTTGTGAATACGGGCGTGAGGGGAGCGGTAATTGTGTACCTTCCCGGCTACAATGATATTACCACGTTGATGGAGTGCCTGTGCTACTCACTTCCGATGGACAAAGTACAAGTACTTCTGTTGCACAGCCAGGTGGAGAGCCATGAGCAGAATAAGATATTCCGTCATTACCCGAATATCCAGCTGACGATCATTCTGAGCACCAACATCGGCCAGACGTCCATCACCATACCGGAGCTGGTCTATGTTATCGATTTGGGTAAATCCAAGATGAAGATCTATGACGCCAAAACGAACGCTTCGCAGCTGACCACAGTGTCGATCTCCCAGGCGGATGCCCAGCAGAGAGCTGGCCGAGCTGGTCGAACCCGCGAAGGCATCTGCTATCGTCTGTACTCTTGCGACACATTCGCCAAGATGAGCTGGTATCCTGTTCCGGAGATACAGCGGCGCACGCTGGACGAGATCTGTCTGCTGGCCAAGATTGCTGCTCCTGAGCAGTCCATACCAAAGTTTCTGTCGCAGGCACTGGATGCACCGCAGCCGGAGGCCGTCAATCAGGCCTGTTCGCGGCTCAAGTTGTTGGGCGTGCTGCACGACGGGGACGAGTCGATCACCATGCTTGGCCGGATCATTGCGGAGCTGCCATTGAGCGTGCAGATGGCTAAGTGCGTGGTATACGCGGCATACTATCGCTGTCTGGGCAGCATGATCATCATTGCTGCCTACCACTCCATCCGTGATCCCTTCTTTCTGCCCGTTGATCGAAGGAGGAGCTTTCAAACTCAAGAGGCGCGCCTCAAATTCACCGAGGGCATCAACAGCGATTTGATCGGAATGATAAGTCTCTTCCAGCAATACACGGAAGCTTCCCGAAACAGCCACAGGGACGTGGTCCAGTTCTGTGAGCGCAACTATCTTTGTTCCAAATCCATGGCCATGTTTTTTTCGGCCGTGCTAACGCTTCGGGACTCTGTTACCAGAATTTTTAAGCTAGATCAGACCACCAGGCGCCAAGCCAGCGCCAATGACAGAAACAACAACATGCTTCGGCTGGCCCTCACAGCTGGACTCTACCCCAATCTGGCCTATTATGACCGCAACAAGAACGAGCTTGTGTCCGAGTGCGATCCCAACGTACTTGTCTCCCGCACCTCCTGCTTGCTGGGCAAAAAGAAGACGAGGACCCTGGCCACCGAGTGGGTACTGTACGTGGAGAAGTCACGTGTCTCCGACTCCAAATCGTCGCTGGAGCAAACCAGCTTGGTCAGCACCCTTCATGTGGCCATCGCCGGTGGAAAGGTGCTCAAGATGGCACAGAGACCAAGCAGCAGCCTCGGCTTGCTGGACACCGCCCCCAAGGGGCAACTTTGTATTGACCACTGGGTACGCATCTCTATGCACCCGATGTTTGCAGAGCAACTGATCAATTTGCGCATGCTAATGAAGCGCGAGCTGGACAAAATGTTGATGATGCGTCGTGTGGATCTATATGTTGGCCCAGACATAGCCCTTTCTTTGTTGAGTGTCGATGAGGGCACCATGGCCCTCAACTAAGTCACGTATGTTCAGTTTCTGTGATATTTTTTTTTCGATTAAGACTGACTCGTTCTATTATTTGTACACTTAATTGCAAAACTATCGTTCATTTTGTCTGCAATTTCACGTCCCACACACATTTGATTTGATAACATTCTGCATTGCATGAATATCTAAATATGTTAGTATCTTCTTGTTTGTCCCAAAAAGAGTCAAAGAGACCTTAATTATTAATTCAGTTAAATCAGTTATAAATCATTTTTTTTTCGATTATACACATTACGAGATGACTGTGCTCTCTCAAAAAACGTCCGATTTAAATTACGGAATTGATTTAATCAATTTCCAAGTACATATAACATAATTATACATGTAGTAGAACATTTTCGCTTCATTAATTGAAGCTGAGGCTATTTTAAACTCCAAATGTACACCAAGTAAACAAGCAGACATTAGAGCATTCCAACAACTGTCTTTCCCGAAAAGAACTTTTTAAATTATGCAAATTTTGCAAGTATTAATGTTGTAACGTAACTGAAACCAAACTGGATAAACAGGGACACTACCATGTGAAATATCTGTGAGTTTATTAATGTATTATTGAATTGAAAATAAAGCAAAAAAATATGTGCTCGTTATTGATTGCACCGTTCATGGAGTGGGGCATGGGGCAACAGCCTAATTGCTGGGTGAAAATATGTGTGCCACAAGTGGCTCGAGACGCCTCCTTAGAGTCAGTCCCAGTCTCAGTGTCAGTGTCAGTGCCAATGTCAGACATGGGTGTTGCTGCCCTCCGGTGCATTGGGCCATGCCATGCCAGCTGGCAGCTGCCTCTGCAAAGCTCAGCCTATAAAAAATTGTTCAGGCAGCTGATGCTTATGTTTCGGTTCAGTCAGTCTCCGTCACACCTGCCCCACCTGCCACACCTGCCCCACCTGGCTGCCCCTGGTCGGTCGGACCGACTGCGGCCCATTGAGGCGCAAACAAGAGAAGGAAAAAAAAACTTTAAGTTAATTGCATAGACGACGCGCAGTCAATAAACCTGAGGCAGCCGCCCAGCTTTGGATCTTGTCTTGTCGCTGCCACAACAATGGGGGGGTACAAAGACACCGGAGCGTGCAGCAGTGGCAGCAACAACAGCAATTACAACAACGCTTCAACTTGCTGCAAAGAAAGTGAAATTAATGTTATATTTTGGTGTTTTTTGTTGTTTGCTGCTGCTATTTAGATTCGTCTGCCTGCCAATGGGCCCCGCCAGGGAGAGCATTACCAATCCCATACCAATCAGCCCTGCCCTCGACCCTCGTCGGATTCTGCTATACAAAGCGTTCAATGGAGACTTATTCCATTCCGTCTGCTTGCTATTCATCTACGAATTCATTGGACACCGCAGAGAAAATAGTGAGGCATTCTTTCCAATAGAATAGATTCCATTGTTCAAGTTCCAAATGACGAAAGCGAAAGTCAGCCTCGATACGAGTATTGGTTGGGTATTGTGTGTTGATTTGTTCTGATTGTACATAAACCAAACTTTTATCTGGCCAATTAAATCATAAGGTCTCCAGAGCGGTGCCACGGCCCTCACATACCCATATCCAGTCTCATTGGTACCGATATATGATACGCACATACGTCCTAAAATACTCTCTAAAAGCCTCCAGTTCTTGGGTGTTTTTCAACCTAAGAATGTCTATGGTAGGTTGGCACGGACTAGAATCAATTAACCATTTCTCCATGGCTATTGCTATGCGCCATACACCCAGTATATAAGTTGCACGTAAGGCCAAAATATCCGACTGTTTGACCATATTGCCATGGATGGCTGCGCCAAGACGTGTGGTGGCCAACGTGTCCTCGACAAAAGACAAAGTGTGCGCATTCCATGCGGACGCGGCAACCGCAAGACTTGCAATTCATCAATGGCTATTGCTGGAAATCACTGTTGCTGCAAGTGGTGGCAGCTTCATTAAGCTAAAAGCAATTTGGGTGCCTGTCCGCGGTCTAACGGAGATGGAGCCTGCAGGAGGAGGAGCAAGAAGCCATTGAAAATGAATGCCACCAAGGTGGTGCCTGATGCCTGGCAATCAAGCAAACTGCAAATCAATTTTCCAAGATGAGTTCGCCTTTGTAGCCATTGAACTTTTATTTGGCTGGGGCTTTGAATGGGGATCGGGGCTGCCGATTGGCATTTGCTCTCGAAATCAAATGGAATGGCTCGCAGCAATGCAACGCTAATGGATCGACAATAAACTTGGCTAACAAGTGGAAATGGAAATGGAAGTGGCACCGGCAGGCATTGCCAGCTGTAGCCAGCTGTAGGTTGAACGTACTCGCTCGCCATCAATTTCAGCTCAAATTGTTATCCATTTGGTTGGTGACTTGCTCTGCAGGTGTCCACAACAGGAAGGCATGGTCGGAGTGCGATCTTCGCGTCTGCTATTGTGGGTTAACAGCAGCCTTTGATCTAAATTAATAACTGAAGAAGCTCTGATATTATACGTGTATTCGCCAATTAACGTAAGGTAACGTAATAATAAATACCCTCAGTCGAACAGATAAAGTACGGTTCCGACATCACATTGTACTTCTTTGGAACAAGTTTATCCTTAACTATATCCAGTCGAAGATCTAGATCATCATTGTCTTAACATCCCAATCTAGTCCCAAGCAATATTACCCAATAATCCATAGATTATAGCCAGTGGTCCAGCAGGAAAGTAAATCCCTATTAGTGTTTGTTCTTTGCACGGCACTGTTTGCACTAGACCACATTACATATATCCAGGACCACAGGTGGTCCGCTAACTCTCTTTCGGGTCTTATTTTACGCTTAGCACCACTAAGAGCGCTTTGACGCCATATTTGATGAGAGAGAGCAGAACGAAGCTTTCTGCCGTACTGAAAAAAATAAGACCCGAAAAGAGAGCGCGTTGCGGGAGCGGACCACCCTATGCAGCCGTTCTCTGGCGTCTTTCTTTCTTTCCATCGCTGTCTCGTTGTGACGCGCTCTCGCTTCCATTAGGGCCGCCATGCCCTTGAATTTAGTCTGGACATAGCACTCTCTTATTGCTTTTGCATTCCGAATAGTTCTAAGATCGAGCTTATTAGCCAAGAGACTCGCCATCCTCTCGTCGTAAACCTAGCGCGAACCTTTCGATATCCCTTCGGCTTTGTAGATCTCAAACAAAGCTCAGTAGCTCAACAGCGCTATTAATGCGACAAAACCAGACATTTCGATTTTAGTGTCGCTTATGTGCGGGATACTCCCTTTTATTGTACTATAAATGTTGCATACCGCCACCCTTCCATGCTGCAAACTCATTTCTGGAGCTTTTCTGTGGGTCCCTATTAATACTTCGGCCTTGTCCAGCCATCACTCACCTCACCACTGTGAGTATCTTTTGGATATTTGATCGCATCTCCGTTTCGTGTGTGACGTTTCGTTGAGATGTGAGCTAATGATGAGCCCTCCAACTGATTGATGATCAGAGTCGGCGTCCGTCTTTGGGACCGACAGCAACAGTTACATAATTACATAAAATTGATTTCGTTGCTCGCCTCCGGATCTGTGCTGCTCCCAAAGCTCCCGAATTGGCCATCCGTGCCTGGGAACGGATGACATCACCCAGCATCATATCGTACAAAAAAAAAAAGAGAAACAAACAACCGAATGCAATCATGATATCTCAGGCAGTGCAGCACGGAATGCGTCGTCTCGGTAATTCCAAATTAGGAATTAAAATAAACACTGTATATGTGTATGGATCTACGTACCTGTGTACATGCTATGCGATCAGACATGCCTGCTCTCAGGCATGCCCAGGAGTGCGAATCACGACAAACATGAACGACTCTGACTACGACTCCGACTCCAACTCCGACTCCGATTGCGGTTGCATTGAGTGAAAGTCTGCGCCTCGGTCGGGTCAAATCAATAAGCCTGGGCGGTGACCCGGTCTTTTTTTTTGGTTTTGGTTTTGGTTTTGGTTTTTCTGTCTGTCTGAGTGGCAGTTAAATGATTTAGTGGAGCGCAGCTCCCTCGTTTAGCGCCCTTCTCGAGGTCTGTTAAGAGCAACACCTTTCGAAACAACGCCTAATTATGTCATTAAAAAAGCATACATACGTCTTTTTTTAGAAATGATTACGACTGCGAACGAATCCGAATATGATCTACTAGTTGCTGGGCTGGGGCCAGCCTTCGACCCAATCTTCCCCATTTCCATGCCGAATATGCTGGCTGCTGCTGACCGCTCAAGTGGTTTTTATTATGGCCATTGCTATTGTTATTGTTATTGCTATTGTTGATTTGCAGTTTGCTTTCGTTTGGGAAGCCGAGCCATCCGGGAGGTAAAAGTGAAGACCGAAAAGTAAAAGCCAAAACGAGAGTGAACTGCGGGCAAAACAAGCTCGAATTGTGATTCGCATTTGGCCATGGCGGCCAACAGGCGGCAGGAGCCGGAAACTTGCGCAAGCTGTGACCCGATCGGAGAGCACGGAAGTGACCGGAGTCTCAGCCAGATGCTGATGCTGCCGCTACCCCACAGTCCATCAATGCTACGAGTATGGATCCCCACATATACCACTATATCATATCATATAAATATGTAATGTATGCACGAATCAAAGGCAAAGGTGGTGTAACAATTTCGTTTTGTTTCGTTGTCACAACGTCTTAATGACAGTCACAACTTTTTTGTTCGCCTCTCGATCGGATTCAGTCATTAAAGTGCCACAAAGCTGCCAACAAAAATGTGTGTTTCGGCAGTTCCCGAAAAATGATAATCTTTCTTTTTTGATGTTTTTTGTTGATTTTTATGTAAGCAAAACCAGAAATTGCAACAGAGACCACTGGCCAGCCGGAGGCGTGGCAACGGCACCAACAACATTGGCGATAACATGACCAGCAGCAGCAGAGGCAGCAGCAGCAGCAGCAGAGACACAGGCAGCATCATCGGCAGTAATCTGCAACAATCTGCAACATCAGCCGGTATCCAGCAACACCAGAAACATGAGCACCATCAAAAACATGAGCATCAGCTTTGTACAACTTGTTGCAGAGACTGTGGCTGTGGCTGGTGTCAAGAGCCTCCTCTCTCCTCGTGTTTTGCCATTTCTCTGGTCAAGCGCCAATTGAGATGTGACAGGCTGTCTGTCTGGTCTGGTCAAGCAATGCCACTACCTGAATACTCTTCAAGCCACAAAAGGTCAGCAGATTCCAGTGCACGAACCCGAAACCCCAGCTGGATTAGTCTTAGCCCCAAGCCCCGTGCCCCTTGCCCCAAGCCCCGTGCCTCATGAGCATCGTGATGAGGCTTGGGAGCGAATAAGTTAGTTGAATTGCCTGTCGTGATTATGCGATTGTAGCCATGATATATAGCCCCTTTAATCTCTTAAGTTTTAATTTGGCTGTCTGGCTTATACAGTTGCCATTTTTGGTTTTTCAGTTTTTCAATTTCTGCTGTACTGCCATGTACCTGCACAAATAATGGGAAAGATATAGGATAAACATGGAATTATGGAGTCTTTGGCACTGCCAGAGGGTCTCCGCATATTCGTGGCTAAGTTGGTAACGGGAATTTAGATTTGTCCGCCCGACACCTGACACTGATGCATCATGACAAGAATGAAGATGCTGCGATGCATCTCTAGCAGAGAAACGGAATAGCAACGGGCGTGGCCTCAGGTCGAAAAGGGGCAAAAGATTACAGGATTATTGGAACTCTCATTCGGAAGAGATAACACAATTCGGAATTCAGTTGCCAAAGCCAAAAGCTGCACATCTAGCACAGCTTCTACTTTGCATAGTATATGTATAGATTATAGGAAGACAGCTCTGAAAAGTTGTTTCATTTGGGCCCAAATAAGCAATTTGTTAGCCAGAAAGTTAAAGCCATTTCTTTAGATACTTTTCCAATGATGTATGTTTGATCACAATGGAAGTCCCAGACAAGTGTTATATAAATCACAAGATCTTCGATAACCGTTCGTTCCATCACAGCATTTGATCGCCTTCTTCGCCTAATCGCATTATATGTCATATCGCATTGGATCGGATCATGTCGCATCGAAATGCGTTTGAAAGTTACTAGTTTTCCAGTTCAAACAGAAACATTTGTCTGCCCTTTATTGATTGGGGGGCAGCTGTTGGCATTGTGCTGAGTTATTGGGAGGCCGATTATGAACGATGCCCGTCTGAGGTTTCACTTTCCAGCCACACAATTACAATAAATGTCTGGGAGTAGGGTACAAATTTGTTTATAAATGTCGGATGGTATTTATTTGTTGACTCCGTCATCGATTTGTCATTGTTCGGCTGGTGCCAAGCTCCCAAATTTACGATACTTGTGACAATTTAGCTTTCCTCTCCCCAAATCTCTCGCCGGGCCGAAGGTGAAGGGTTGACAATGGGCCACAGAATGGCCTGGTATGGCAACAAAAGATCAAAAGACAACATCAAAACTAAGCGATTCCAATTCGAAAGCGAGCAGAAAGATACCGAAGGAAAAAACCCCGCACGCACACAAAATTTATGCATAATTTCTGTGACAAATGCCACAAAGGCCGCGAAGAGACAACAAATTGTGAACCAGAAAGCGCCGCATGGAAAGTGTGAAAAGTGCAGTCGACGGACGCTGCTGCTCAAATGGAAGTCCGACACCATTGATAATTATGTTAATTGTTTGCTGAAGAGACCCCAATCCCAAGAAAAGGGTATGGGGACTGGCGACTAGGGACTGAGGACTGGCACTGGCATTGGCACTGAGAAATGAAAAATATGATGTGTTCGGCAATAAATAAATTTTCACATTGACAAAAGACCCAGAAAAAGGGGCGCTGATGGGGGCCTCTAGCCATCTCAGTTTTGTATTGTTCAAGTACTCGTACTCCCCACAACAGAAGCAACAGCAGTCACAGTAGTAACAGTAACTTTCATTCTTAGACTGTTGATTTGATACAACCGAAAGATACCCATTTGTTGCGCTATACGCCCCCCTCTCTGCCCCTCTCTGCCCCAGTGTGCCTTTCCTTTTCCACTGCACTGTGGGGCCGCGCCATTTGTTATTTTCTGGCACTTATTTTCAGTGTTTTTGGGTTGCCAGAGAGCGCTTCTTGATTATATGGTACCAGCTATTGCAGCTATTGCTGACAGATACAAGCCACAAAGATGCACAACTGCCAACCGCAAGGCAACAAAACAACAAAACAACCAACGACACCCCAAGGGGGAGGGCGTTGACAGAGCAGCACCGAACAAGTGAATACTCTAGAATACGCTTTAATGATTAAAACCTAAGTTGGCCCCTCGATAGCTAGCAGGGTTCCATCGATAGTCTATTGATTCTTTTAACCACGGCATCAGCCCGATAGGTTCTGCTCCATTTTAAAAGAGAGCTAGTATCTTTGGCAAGATTTTATCAAGAGTTTGATAGTTCAGTTTAATATATAAATATTTAAATATGTGAATATGTACTAGGATAAGTACACCTCCACTAAACTGATTTTAATACAACACCAATGAGGAATACTGGTTAAGCAGTAACTGAAAAATGCAACAGCATCCAAGAATATTTACTTAATTCTACCATCCTTCATTCTATCTATCTTATTCTGTTACATAGATAATATGAATGTAGTTCCATAGCAGTCTTGGGCATCAAAAAAGCTGGATAAATTATAGTTTAAGAATCTTTTAATTAAGGTCTCAGTAGTAAACTTTAAATAAAGCAGTAGGAAACATTTTGTGAGATGTTTTCGCAATCTTTATATAGGCCATAGTTTCCATAGTCCAGAGCCTTATATCTTTGTATTGTATTCCAAATATTTATATATTATAATTGACAACTTTGAACATACTTTTATACCTATTCGAAGCCCACAAATCTATCGTTATCTTCTGACTTCTTTCTGCTACTTTTGCCAGACAAGGTTCTCGAGCAAGTGAAAATACCCGCACATCATCAACAGACCCAACTTGATCATGATCATGGACCTGAGCTCGACTGCGTTGCTGGTTACACGATAGCTTCTGCTGCCCCTCCATCCTCGCCTGCTGCTGCTGGGTCTTCTGTAGCCTACCCTCCAGTACCAGTACCAGAGTACCTGTACTCTGTCGTAGCTCTGGCGGAGCAATTATGATCCGCTAGCTTAACTTTACTCTCAGTTAGCTTGTTCAGAGGCATGTCAACGCCTAGGACAGCGATGGGTGGCACCCAGCACTCAACAACCAGCGACCCGCCAATCCATTCCGGAATTCTTGGAAGTACTTCTCGGGCAGCGATCCCGAAGCGAAGATTTCCCATCGGCGAATGTTGGGAAAAAGTCCCCACTTATGCAAAATGAACGGGCGAGATTTATTTTAATCATTGTTGCCACCGATGTGCCGATGTGTAAAAGTGAAAATGCCCCGGCCCGGCTGAAATGTATGCAGCCGGTGCGGTGCGGTGCGGTGCGGTGCGGTGCTCGTGGTGTTGGTGGTGCTGTTGGCGGTGGTGGTGCGTTGGGCGGTGCAAATTATGAAATTAGTATTATGTGAAACGGAGTTAAAAGTGTGATTAAACTGGAGCTGCAGTCAAAGTCAGGGCAGAAAACATACGAGTACGAGTACGAGTACCAGTACCAGTACCAGTATGTATATGAAGCATAAAAATACTCGTACTCGTACGCTTGACGCATAATAAGACCCCCACAAACCCCACCGTCAAGACAATGAAAGTCAACTAAGTACCCAAGTGTATGGGTATGGGTATGGGTGTGTGAGGGGCAATTAATATCATTTGGAGCTTGGATACGAGAGTCTCTGAAACGGAGACGCTGACGGAGTCGGAGTTGGAGTTGGAGACTGTTTTCCATGTGAGCGAGTCGCCCAAATTGAGATACGTTCGCCAAAGGTTAGACCCTTTGATGCTCAGTTTTTAAATGAAACTACCTAAAGACTATGAATATGTTTCGTTGAGATCGGTTGGAACATTTCTAGGTTGGTTCTGGAATATTTAATTCCTGTTTTTCCTAAACCCTGTTTCTGTGTTTGTAAGAGTATCCAGGCAAATCAAAATATATATAGACAGACAGGCAGATCGGGGATGCCTGGGAGCCAAAGAATTTTGTACATTTTCCCGAGCTTCCACAGTGGAATTTTGTGCCTGCAGCGAGTGCTATCATCGAATCTGCATGTCCCTGGCTACCCTCGAGTGAGCGACAACAAAAAACCAAACAACAATCCCCGCGGCTTATTAGCAATGGCACTTAGAACCAGAGTCTGCAGCTGGAGCCACTGGGGCTCGGTACGAAACGGCACGAAACGGCAGGGAGAAAGTCATCCATCTGAATGCACATAGAGACGTTGCGTTGTCACCTGTCGCCCCCGCCACGGCCACCGCCCCCGCCCCCATCGCAAAGCCAACAAAACCGCAAGCGCAGTCAAGTTTGTTGCCCAAGTCTTTTGTTCTGCAAATGCAACAGCAGCAGCGAAAAAAAACCCGTAGCTAGACTCGGTTTAATGGAAAATTGCGTACGGCTCCAATCGTAATCAAAGCAATTTCTAAGTGCCCCGGGCCATGGGGCATTGCCCAAAGCTGACTGAAAATGATTTTGATTTTGATTTTCGATATGCTCGTACATGAAGTGTGGGCCCCACATGAGACCGTAAAAAATAAAAGCCAAATATATGTGCATATATGGTTAATTCATATGTATAAAAGAAAATGAGCTGCTCCGGCAATTAATAGACCATGAACATTTTGCTAGACGAAAGAAAATTGCACAAAGCAAAATCAAGCCGATGCGCACTTATCCACAAATTAAAAAATAAAAAAAATAAAAATAAAAATAGAAAAAAGAAGGCTTGCCAAAGACTTTCAGTGGTAAAGTATCTTTGAATGTGAATCTATAAATATGAAAGAGCACCTTGGACAATGAGTTTTTGACAATTAATTTGACAATTGTACTTATTCGTATGTGAAATATCTATTGAGTTTGTTGTGCATTTTGATGATGTATGTATTTTGTAAGGAATGGAGATTAAGTAGTAGTAGATTATACTAGAATTATCCAGTCTTGGCTCGAACAAAACGTTAGTAAAACCGCCAGAAAATACAGTCTCCCTGCTTTCATGTTCTCAACCAGGAAAATACGAACTGTATGAACTTAATAACTGATCACAGAATTGTGATTAAAACACACAAAATGGAACAAGCGGATTTTAGGCATGGCTGGTTTTGCAAGCCCTAAGACGGGATCATGATTTTTGCGATTTTATTGAGCCTTTTTTGAGGCTAAAACATCGGAGTCCTTTTCAATATTTCGCCTGTTCAGTTGAGACGATTATAGGCCTAGTCACTTGTAGAGTTTGCAATCGATAGCAAATATTTTGACTGCGAAAAATACTACCGGACTACGAGGTTTGTTTCTAGGAGCGTAATAATAGTACTCCTAATAGTGTTCCTTGTTTTTTTTAATTACTTTTAGATATATTTATGCACATTCCGATGGTTTTCTTAAGCTTACCTGTCAATTCTTGTCGAATATTAATAACCACTCTCGATCTATTGGCTGTGTATTCCTCTTGGCACCCAAAAGTTATGATTCAGCAAACACTTATCATATTTATCTCGTATTTTTTCTGTATTTCGTAGCTTGGTAATGAAATTTTTTCAATTTCAAACATTTATAAATAGTTGCCGACAATGATTAACGATTATGAAAAGCAACACCAAAAAAATAAACAAAAACTCGGCAAAAACCTAAGGTGTCACGCACTTTAAGTCCGAGGATAGTGTTCACTTCTGAGGGGCACACCGGAGGGGGGAGGACACGGGCGGTGGCAGTGGCAGTGGCGATAAATCATCCGGAAAATGCACCACTCGCGACAGAGACGATATGACGACAGCGCGACGTACGGCAGGTGCTACAGCGATCCGTTCGAACACGTTTTCCAGTTACAACGTTGGCAACGGAATGATTTGGCCAAATCTGCAGCGGCTGAAATGAAGCCCGGCTCGGCTCCAAAAATTAACCGAAAGAGCGAAAGGCAAGGCAGAGAGTCCGTAGCAGAGACTTCGAGCTGGAGACTCAGACACTGAGGCCGAAGAAAGACGAAGAGCGGGAGAGATAGAGAGAGGCTTTCTCTTGCACTTGCACTGGGACAGCCGGAGAAAAACGCAGATTGGGAGAGCAGCTTTAAGAGCTGGCTGCCACTTTGAATACCCTATATCTGATTTATTTGATCTGTGTATGAACAAAACTGTTTAGCTGTTTAGTTGTCATCTTGCCGCAGCTTCTGTTCGGTGGAGTGGAGTGGCAGCCCCCAGCTCGCATAAATTTCCATCTCTTAGTGCCATCTTCAATTTTCCAGCACTATATATCACGGCTAATTTTGGATGATTTGGTTGGCCTAATTGATGTGTTAAATAGGATTGGGGAACAAGGAAGAGAAGGTATGAAAAGAATGGGGATTCCGGTGAAGATATACCAGTCGGAAGTGACTAAAATTGTTCATTATTGCATTATTTGATAAGTTGGAATTATTAGAAAAAATTGTATATAAAATTTAGCACAGCACATTGATATCATTAGCATAATTCTTGTATTCCAAAAAGATTTACATACGTAGTACAAAAAATTATCGAATATCTTGGATAGTTTATTTCATTTGGGTAATGGGTAATCTATTAAGTTAAACTTCAATCTGAGACACAGAATGACTTGAACATTGACAGATTTGAAAAATTAATAACATATCCCTAAGCCGGGAGAGGGATAGGCGGGATAGGAGAGGGCTTCTCTTAAGGATAATGTACCTATGAATCCAACGAAGAAGAATCTCAATGTGGAATGTCTCTGGTGCTGGTTCTGTTTTTGATTCAAAGGTTCACCAACACTGTACATATTTCATAAATTACACTGAAACTAGTGGGGAGGGGACTATGGGGAATGGAGTTTAATCGCCTCTCGGAGAAAAACACTGTGTTTGCTATCTAGAAATTGTAAACATCATTGGACTTGAGTTTGAGTGTGTTTGTTGAGATTTCCATCTCTGGATGTTTGTCCGGTTTATGAGTTGCGTTTCTGCACTTTCGGTTGCATAAACAAATTTGCTCACTTTCAAAAAAGAAAAAAAATTAATAAACCAACTGGAAAGAAAGGAAGACAAGCAGTGGGTGGGTCGCCCACGCAGTGGAGTTGGGCAGCACTGATTGTGGCCATTGCTGGGCATAAACTGGACGCACAGCGTCCACTGGGGGCGTCTTTTAAGCGCCGGCTGCCATGAAGGGTGCGAAGTGTGGGGAGCAAATCGGAGGCCCACAGGCAAAAATCGGTGATGGTTAATTGCCCCTTTGCAATTAATTTAAAACTTTTAATTAAAGCCAAGGAAAACAAAGCGAGAAACAAGACACTGGCCAAGCGTCAGAGCGTCAAAGATAAAGATAAATATGAGTTCAGGTCGGAACTATTGAGCGATGGAGTAGTACCAGAGAGAATCTAATGATTGAGCAGGGCAAATTGATGTTTTGGTTTTTGGCTTTTTACGATTTTTTCGCTTTTCAAATTGAATTTTGTTGTATCTTGCCGAATCTTTGTTATGTATCATATCTTGAGAAGATCATTAGCCGTAGAAGATCCACAAGACTCAGACTATAAATGGCGATGTCTCTTGGTGGACAGGCATCACAAACCATTGGATCTCAGCTCCGAGAACAATCTCAAAACTCAAATCCCGAATCTTAATCCAAGTCTCCAAGAATGAAGGCAAGCACCACAGCTCTGGAAGGATCCACAGCCATCTGGACTTCAATTTGATCTTTGTGCTCTTTTTCAGGTATTCGTCTGCTTGTTGGCCTCTCTGGCACTGGCTAATGCTGGCGGCTTCCGCGGTGGTGCTGGTGGTGGTGGTGGCGCTGGCGGGGGCTATCTGCCCGGCGGAGGTCGAGGAGGCGGCGGTGGCGGCTTCGGTGGCCGACCAGCCATTGGAGCAGGACTCGTCTCGCATGTTTCGCAGTCCCATGGAAACACCAAGGTCCATATTGGAGGACAGGGACATGGAAATGGTGGTGGGGCTGCAGCTGGCTTATATGGAGCTGGCGGTGGCTCCTATGGAGGTGGTGCTGCATCCTATGGAGGTGGCGCTTCATCCTATGGAGGTAGCGCTGGTGGACGGGGCGCAGGCTGGCAAGGATCTGGAGTCGGTGGAGGACGCGGTGCCGGTGGCTGGCAGGGTGCAGGAGGAGCAGGAGGAGCTGGCGGTTGGCAAGGAGCAGGAGGAGCTGGAGGAGGAGCTGGCGGCTGGCAGGGAGCAGGTGGTGCTGGAGGAGCTGGCGGCTGGCAGGGAGCAGGAGGAGCTGGCGGCTCTGGTGGCAATGCCTGGGGCAACCCCGCCGAGTTCGATTACACAGTTAACCATGCCACCAGCGCTGGCGGCGGCTCCTATGGCGGTGGTTCTCGTGGTGCTGCTGGCGGCGGCTCCTATGGCGGTGGCTCCCGCGGCGGTGCTGGCTGGTGGAACGATTAGACCTTTGAAATTGTAACGAAATCGATAATGAATCTGGACCTAATATGCAATTAAAAATAACCAATCAAAACAGAGTTCGTTTCTTAAATTATTTGAATGCGGTAAAAGCTCAACGGCACAACGGCATAGCTTTATCGATAAACAGATGGTGGTTGTGAGCATGGCTTTCAGAAGAAGCACTACCTTCAGAGCTTGCTCCGTAAAACAAAGCTTTTACGCTGTATCGTGAGCTTTTTCTCACCTTTGATTGCGTTTTGATGCAATGCAGTCGCGACTGAAGCTTTTCTATATCAAATTTATTGAGCATCACACTGAAAATCTAGGTGTCTCTGAAGATCAATGGATCCATGGAGGAAACAATCCAGTCCGATTCACCAACTGGAACTGCCTACAGAAAAAGGCAGTGTCTGAGCTGAGGGACACTGCATACACAGTGATTTGATACAAAAGTAATTTCTATATTTTAATGTTTCGATTCATCTTTTGCAAGAACTCGTTAATGAAAACTACACGACCACCAACAACAACGATGGCCCGACATAAGCAGGGTTACCTGTAGTGTAGTTCGGAAGCTCAACGCAGCTTCAACGGTAGATGGCGCCATCTGCGTTGCCCATTGGCTGCCG
Organism: Drosophila pseudoobscura; assembly: GCF_009870125.1. NCBI lineage: Eukaryota > Metazoa > Arthropoda > Insecta > Diptera > Drosophilidae > Drosophila > Drosophila pseudoobscura. Next base: position 16,865,315 of record NC_046683.1, read on the forward strand.
AAAAACCCGTTTTCAGTTGTGCACTTTACGCTCTGCCCTTGCGGGGGGACCGACTGGGACGACTACTGAAGGTCAATGTCATTGCGACGGAAAGCGAAAGTTGGCGTGGAAAGAGTTAAAAAGAGGAGTAAAAGGAGCAGGGGAAATCAAACAGTTACAAGCCAATCCTCGACACTATCCCACCAGACAAACTTTGTTTTCCGCCTTTACATACAAAAACCGAAAAAAAAAACTTGAAGTGGAACAATTGATCGGTTGTCATTGATATAACGCATCGATTTATCGGTTATATGTAGTATGAAAATATGTGTGCATTGATTTTTTTGTGGTTTTTTCATTTGATTTTGTTGCTGTAGCTGCTGTTGGTGTTGTTGTGTTTTTGTTTTACTTCCGCTGGCCGTCTTTGTTTGGCTTTGGATTTCAGCGCTTTTCTTTGTTTGCCTTTGGCTTTGTGCGTTTCTATTCGGCAACTCACGATCGCCGGCGTCAACGAGTCTCGCGACTGGGTTCGTTCGATTTGCCATGTGCTTGACTCTAGCTCTGGCTCTGGCTCTGCCTGGTGGGTCTTCGTATGAGCTTGGCTCTGGCCTTTGGGCTCCGAGTGCCTTGGCAGCGATAGCGGCCAGACACACACAGGCACAAATTAAATTACGTTGTTGTACGCTCGCTGATCGGTTTTATGTACACAAAAGTATGAGCAAATTATGCGTTCATGTGTGCGGCGTCGCAGGGGTCTGGATGGGAGCCGTTTAAAACTGAATTTTCTTGATTTTTTAGTTAATAACTATGATTTTTTTATTGAGTATAGAATTTAAGCCCTACTTGCTATAGAAATGGGCCTGGACGTGGTTGCAAGCCGGAATGATCTAACAGTCGAACAAATATAATAATAGCAAATAACATAATATAATAATAAACCGTATTCAATCCAGGAAATGATTTCTGATATGGCATGTAGAAAAAACTAACTTAAATTTTCATGACAATAGGTTTCATTAAGACAAGTTTAAAAATGGACACATTAATTTAAAAAAAACCTTATTAATTTACAATTCCTAATTATTCTATTTTTGTATAGAAAATAGAGAAGACTTATTGGATCTACATTATATAAAATGTTAAAATAGATTTGGTTGACTTTTGTTTAGGAATGAAATGCTCTGAGATTAATAGATTAACTTGCATCGACTTCTGGTTTTTTTTTTATATTTTGTAGATAGAACTGAAACTAATCCCTGGACGATCCTTTGTGACTCACATCCCAGTAAGTCAATCATTTGGAGCTACTATTATCCGGGGAGTTACGTTCCCACGATCTCGTAAGCGGTGTAATCGATTCGCCAGCAATTAACAATCGATGTTTTACGACCCCACCGATGATGTGATGATTCTCTGGCAATGCAGTGTAATTTGCTTAAATTTATATGAGTCGGTCCGCCATCAATTAGCTGTTTGGCTGGGTGTACTCGTACATACATACACACATAGGTGCATACATATGCATTTACATATGGATATGCAGCCAGTGAGATGGTTATTTATTGTCTTGCCTAATGGCCATAAAACGGGAATGCGAGTGCACTTGCAAACTTGCAAATTTGCTTGGACTCGAATTAATGCTGGACCAACAATTGAAATATTAAGTATTATACTTGGATATTACCCAGCAATGATTTATGAGTATCATCAATTTAAGTTTTAATGTCCAGCTTTAGAGCCATTGCCACAGACGGATGCCCGCCCTTTCTGACGGGATGATGACTCTGCCCCCCCACTGTTGCCCCCTCCGGCCCGTACTCGTATTTCCATTCACTTTTGTGGCAAACATTCAGCAATCATTTTTCGGATTCGGATTCGTCGGATTCGGTGTTGGTTTCTATTTGTACTTCTGTTTACTATTGCACTGGTAATTTCATTTGGGTACATAGCTCGCAATTAAATATGTTAATTCTGTTGGTTTACTAAGTATAATGGAAGCCTTCAGCACCTTGAAGGCGAAGCGATGGGAAATAGTTTGCTATGTTCGGCTATTACCGTCTGTAATTTTACCCCATTGTAAGCCACTATATACATACATACATATGTATGTATGCATATATTCGCATCTTGATCTAACAATAGGGTAGACATGTTTTTGTGGGCGGGGATGGGGATGGAGATGCCACACAAACGGGTTCATGTTTACGTTATTCTTCCGAAATCATCGCCTTGGATCTCATCTAAGCTGAACTGAACAGATCTGGACTGAGATACTGAGAGACTGAGAGTGGGTTAACGAGGAAACCTTATACATTTCAGCCAGTGAGACGTTCTTATGCCTGGGGCGATATTCGAGACTCATCATAATTCGAAATAAATAATTGACTTCCTTCTGTTTGAACAAATGAAATAGAAGATGACTATATCCCCAGGCGTGCTTCTATTACCTCTTAGACCAGAAACGAACATCTATTGATATTTGGAGTCGGATTCCCTTCCCTACCTCTGACTCTGACAGCGTATTACAATCAGGAAACCATCGAATGGCGACAAGCTCTGTGGTCGAGCATGGCCTATCGGGTCTTCCATCTTTTTAGAGGCAATCTTTTAACAAACGTCTAGCATTAGCTGCTACTTGTTTCGAATTGGCTCGTTTCAGACTCGTTTCAGATTCAATTGATACATGTCCAATCCTCAAGAAGCCTCAAGATCAGTCGTTCTGTCGATCTGTCGTTGGGTCGGCAGCTTACAGCTTGAAATAGTGGCTGAACCATAATCGAATAATGCGATTATGAATATTCATCGACGGCAAACGAGTATGTAAATGCCAAATACACACACGGACTTGCGATATAGAAACAATATTTGTATTTATTTTTTTTTCGGTTTCGTTTCTTTGTTTCGCATAAATTTCCATCGGCTTAGGGCAGGGCGTGTGCTGAAGAAGTGCATTGAACCCGTGGGCCATTCGTGTGGGCGGGCGAGAGAATAAGTGAGATTGTTTGTATTTAGTTAGTACCGATAACCAGAGGGAATACACAGGCAGGCCTACGGTGTCTGGCCATATCCAGCGAGCGGCTATGCAAATATATGCCAATCCGAGATATAGAAATAGAATAGCAGCCAGCGATTCCCAACCAACCGGTTTCGTGTATTAATAAGCGGTGATGTGGAGTCTCACAGCGCTAGAAGTGGGCCCCAAGCCTCAAAATAGACAAACATAGAACAGATAGGCATATAGACTTAACTAGGCCGTAAAGCAGACCCTAGTTGGACCCTAGTTCTGAGTAAAGTATCTTCCTGATTTGCTTTCTAAGTGGTGGGCAGGCCTTGGGGCAAGCTTAAGCAGAACACCCGACTCTCCTCCAAGTGGGGTCCATTAATCAGTCTGACACTTGGCGTTGCTTCTGCTTATGCTTTGGCTCTGCCTTTGGCCAACTGACAAAACATTGATATAAATGTTGATTGTTGTTTGCCGTTTGCGGCGTTGATTATATGCCGATAATTTGTTTGACTTTCGGCCATAGGCACCGTGGTGCGTGCCCTTCTTAAAAGCGGAAATCAAATATAATATATCCTCCTGCAACTGGAACAACTGGAATTCAAATACAGCCCAAAAAGGCACATAAAAAAGAGTAATTTCCTGGGACTCCCAGTATTGCCTCGATTTAGTAGTCCTCGACTATTTGCAGGTGGTTTCCAAAAGCGCTTGTAACTGATGTAAAACCTTACTCAAGGTTCGTTTTGCCCTGGATATAATTGAGTGCTAAGTATCACACTCCCTGCCCAGCAGCCCGGTGCCACTGTGCAGACTTGAGAAAACAAAAGATGAAGATCCCCGGCCGCAGAGCACGTCGCGCATGCGCAGCGATTAGCATAAGCAAACAAAAGAACTGCCGGCATCCAAGCATCAAAGCATCCACGCAGCCAGCAACAAACATGGCCACACGGACATGGGCATCTTCGGCATCTTCGGCATCTGATCGGTTCGGGTCGGTTCGGTACGCGTCGGCATGGAAATGTGGGTTATTACGAAATCGATAGCGTGCTGCTGCTACGATGCCGCGATGCTGCGTTGCTTCTGCCGCGGCGTCTATCAATGGCTTCTAATTGGGCGAGGCGTTCGGCGGGTCCATCTCCATCTCTGTCTGGCCAGCAGCACGGGCATCTTCAATTCCGATTCCGATTGCGATTGCTTCGATTTCGGGGGTATAAATGTGCGTGAGTCTGCCGATGGTGGAATTAGTCAACGCTTCCGCTTCTCTTCGTCAGCAGTCAGCACTAGAGCAGCACATCGCATCGAAATCGAGATGAAACCCTTTGCCTGCATTCTGGTGATCCTCGCCGCCATCCTGGCCGTTGGTCAGGCCTCCCTTGGCGGTCTCCTCGGAGGTGGCGGTGGTGGAGGCGGCGGCGGTGGCGGTGGCGCCGGCGGCATTGCACAGCTCCTGCAGAGCAAATTGGGCGGTCTCGGCGGTGGACTTGGAGGAGGACAAGGCGGTGGCGGCGGATACTCTGGCGGCGGCGGATACTCCGGCGGCGGTGGTTACTCCGGCGGCGGCGGATACTCTGGCGGCGGCGGATACTCTGGTGGTGGCGGATACTCTGGCGGCGGCGGTTACTCCGGTGGCGGCGGATACTCTGGTGGCGGCGGATACTCTGGCGGCGGCGGATACTCTGGTGGCGGTGCTCCCCAGAAGGTCATCATTGTGAAGGTCATCAGTGAGGGACAGTCCGGTGGTTACTCCGGCGGCTACTCCGGCGCCCAGTCTGGAGGCTACTCCGGCGCCCAGTCAGGTGGCTACTCTGGTGGCTACTCCGGTGCTCAGTCCGGAGGCTACTCCGGCGGCCAGTCCGGTGGCTGGAACAAGGGCTGGTAAATCCACCCAAGTCCACTTCCGTCCCACCCAAAAACCATCCTGAACCCCAACCATCCAAACTTAGTTCAAACTGACAACCAAAAAGCTATCCGAAGAAGGAGAAGAAGGAGAAACACGCGTAAATTTCTTCAATAGCTTAAGATTAATTTTTTTTTATTTTTTAGTACACATGTTTTTTTTAACATATATAATAGATACTTTTTGTTAGAATTTATGCAATCTGCAAGAAAATAATTTCCATTCTTAATTGAGACAGACTATTTATACTCGAAACCGGTTGAGGTTCTGTGGTTCTTCGGTTCTTCGGTTCTGCGGCTTCCTGCTTTGACCCAATGCCTGAGGTCATCGTTGGAGGCGATGCCACCAGTCAGTCAGTCGATTTGGTCGGTAATGGGACAGGGACTGGTCGGTTAGCTCTCAATTGAAGACCGAACAAAGGCAAATCAATTTGGGCCGTCTAGCACTTGGCCCGGTGCAGAAATTGCGCAACCAAAGTGCACTGCCATTGTGATCTACTGATCTGCTGATCTACTGATCTATGTCTGTGTCTGTGGCAATTGATTGATCACCAATCTCATTCAGGCAAAGGCAGGCATTCAACCAGTCTGCCCTGCCACTCAGTCGATCGCACAAAAGGCCCAAATTTGATTTTTATGCCGCCCATGAAAATGGAAAACCATCAGAGCTGTCCGCAAAACGTGAAAAAGTCAAAAGGTTTAAGCGGTTTTCCAAGGGGGCTCCGCGAAGCAATGCGATCAGTGCACAGAACCGATTTCTTGGGGGCTCAAAATATAGTTCTAATCTTCAAGCTCACGAATGCCGCATTCCTCGTTGGTTTCTTCTGGGGCTACACATCCAATTCCGAAAGCAGTTTCATTAGGTGCTAAGTCAGTCCTTCAAATACTCCTTGAGCAATTGGTTGTAGATCCACGAATTGAAAGTCCTACTTTTTGAGGTGCTTTCATGTATATCACATGATGTGCAATCAAATTTGATATGCCTTTGGACTGACCGTGACATTTGGGAAGACAATGAGATAGAAGAGTTCACTTCGATTCAAAACTACATTGAGAAGAAAAATGCATAGAAGCTGGTCGTAACTTTGGCACATCAAAGATAAATGACCGATGCTCAAGTTTATTTAAGACAAGCCGGTGTTTCGCAACCGCTGATACTCGTAGTATACTCTTAGAGCGAAAAAATCCATTCATGTTTTACGACAGCTTTGGGCTCTGTGGAGATCAGATCCTTGCTCTGAAACATTCTTCACTTTAAGCGAAGAATTTTTGTTCTATTTGTGGACCAATTTCAACCTGACTATAATCCTTTCCGACGAAATAAACTTAGAGATTCAGAAGCTTGCCCCACAATATGAGAAGAATTGTTATTTTATTATTTTATTTATGCCTTAGATGCTAGTTTTGTTTGATATAGAATAGGCGACTATAGTAGATACGTAGATATATAATATATGTATGTGCATATCATACATGACTTCACATTGGAATAATTGTCCATTAGGGTATTCAAGGTGCGAAGTAAAGCGTGTATAAATAAAGAATTTTCATTCATTCATACTATACTATAGTCGCATAAAAATCCATACTATCTATATAAATATAAATAAATAATAGTATAATTGATAACATGTACAAACCGCTGAAAAAATGGTCTATATTATCCATGGTTATGGACATTAATGATATGTACATAGGTATGAAAAGGGACTTGAGAATTAAATTTTAAATCATTTGTCCATTCAAGGACAGAATCTGCAAGGCAAACGATTTATGAGCCGAAATCCTTATTCGAAATTTCTTGAGCTGCACAAATTGATTTACTGAAAGATGAAGTGGGGGTTCGAAGATCCTTTTGCCATTGACAGATTAGATAATAAAATGCTCCATATTTATGTTTAATTTCAATTTAAAATAACTGCTTGAAATGATAAAAGATTCTTTTCCCCATTCCAATTTTAAAGGACACCAAAATTACGAGTCTTTTGATATTGGGGGGCAAAAGTTTACAAAAATTGTTAAAGCACTGTGTAAAATCCTAAAGTAAAGGGTGTATTCGACAGGACTCATATGCGATACCAGCTGGCTTTTGAGCGCATTCTTCTTGCTTTTCAAGTAATTTTAGGAGAGCCTCAAAAGACAGTCTGAAAAAAAACCAGTGCCAAAAATGAGTATGGGCGTTACTTGCCCTACTAATAAATTATAATTATCTGCTAATTATAGTGACAATAAACGGAAATTAATGGGATGAAACAGTTTTAAAAATCAAAAACAAATCCCATATGTAATGGATGGGTATCAAAAGCGTCGGGTTGAAAACTATACTTCCTCTCCTCTTCTGGGGTCTGGGTGGAAAATCTGACGAGGTGCTAAGATCGGTGATCCGACACCAGTCTTTGGTTTGGGATAAGTTGTGTATCAACACATAAAGAACATAAAGTTGCACCAAAAAATCGAACCCGAACTGAAATTGATTGATTGATTGATTGATCGATTGATTGCGAACCTATTTGCCAGACAGCACGAATTATGTGCAACCGTTGCACGGTAGCCAAAGAGAAACACACAGCTGGTGGCACCTCCGCCAGGCATCGGGCACTCGGCTGCTCTGCCGCCTGGCCAGAAATCGTTCTGAATAATGGGCAGGCATCAAGAATCGATGGACCGATCGAATGCTCCTCTCCTCAGGCTCTGAGCCTGAGCAACCGAACTCAATTAAGTAGTCTGGGCTGTTACACAAAAATGGCGAGCCAATAAATCGGTGATCATGATGCGGTATCGCCATGGATCGCCATGGATTAACATGGATACCGATGCAGTCAGGTGCGCATGCGCAACGGAGTCTATGAGTCTTTCGAGTCTTTGAGTCTTTGGGTCTGGAGGCGTTGCCGGGCAGACTGCTGGACCCATTACTGGTGGTCGCTAACAAAGCGTACGAAATTGAAAGTCGATGTTGGCATAATGAGGCCCAAGCCGAGACACAGCCAAGCCGAGACACAGCCAAAAGACGGGCGTCCGCCAGTGCAGGCGGCTTTGGCTTTGGCAGTTTTGGCAATTACATCTGATTATACGACTCAGCCGACGACGACGAAGCTGAGGTTGAAGCTGAAGCTGAACCTGAAGCCGATGCTGGAAGCCGGTGTTGGTGCTGAGGCTGAAGCTGAGGCTGATGAGGCCGGCTAGAATCTTAGATGAGCTTAGCTCTGGCTGGCAGCAGGCAGCAGGCAGCCGGCAGCCAGGTGGTATAAATAGCCGAGAGTGGGCACAGTCGGAAATTAGTTAGTTCACGGCAGCTGCAGAGATGCATTCGACAACGCGACGTTTGGCCCTGGCCGGTCTCCTGGTGGCTCTGGGTGTCACCGCCTTTGCCAAGCCACACGGCAGCTGGAGCAGCGGAGGCAGCAGCGGTGGAGGCGGCGGTGGCTGGTCCTCGGGAGGCAACAAGATCAGCATCAGCGCCTGGCCCTCTAGCGGTGGTTGGTCCTCTGGCGGAGGAGGAGGCAGCGGCGGCGGGGGCTGGAAAAGCAGTGGAGGAGGAGGAGGTAGCGGCTGGCAGAGTGGCGGAGGAAGCAGCGGCTGGCCCAGTGGAGGGGGAAGCAGTGGATGGTCCTCGGGTGGATCCTCGGGCTGGCCCAGCGGTGGAGGCGGCGGGAGCTCTGGATGGAAAGTGAGCTCGGGCGGCGGAGGTGGATCCGGCTGGTCGAGTGCCTTATCCGGCCTATCCGACTGGAAGTCCCAAGCCTTGACAAGCCTCAGCAGCCTCAGCAGCGGCTGGAAGAGCGGTGGTGGCGGAGGCGGAGGCTGGTCAAGCGGTGGAGGCGGGGGCAGTGGTTGGAAGAGTGGCGGCGGCAGCGGAGGCAGCGGCTGGAAGAGCGGCGGCGGCGGGGGCGGAGGTTGGAAGAGCGGCGGTGGCAGCGGAGGCAGCGGATGGTCCTTGGGCAGCAGCTCCTCGGCCTGGCCCAGCAAGAGCAGCAGTGGCTGGTCCTCCGGCGGCAGTGGAGGTGGCGGCGGCTGGAGCTGGTGAAGAGATGCGCGATCCATACGACGACAGGCAACGAGGCGACACTAGAAACCACTGCTCCACTTGTACATAACATATGTCTTCTTAAGATTAACCACAATTTTTTTGCATTTCTTAATATGTCAATAAATTTTACAACAATGTAACTGTGATTGCGAGCCTGGACTAAGTAGAAAGGAGCAAGTAATCTTTGCCCAAAGATAGTGATAAATGAGTTGGAGCCGTACTATTACTACCCGTATCTGAATTTAGACGGTACTAGTAATCCGATTACAACGAATTATTGATAATATTCGTATTTGGATGGGGAAATATTTCTTCATCTTTTATAGATCTTTAGATTCAGAAGCTTAGACAGGTGGAGAGACTTCTGTAATATCACACTTTTACAAGTGTATTCCAAATTTCGCACCGCCTCTTTCACTCCCACAAAGAAGAAAAACCTGTGGCGTCCACAATTTTGAAGATACGAAAACGCAGAACCCTAGAGAATGCCGAATATCGCATTGATCGGATTATTTTTAAAGCCAGACCCCTTCCACGCCCTTACTTATTCTCTGTCTTTCTCTTTTTCGTGCATTGTGCGCCCTCTGGAGGACGCGAGTGAGATGTAACGGCTGGTGTTGGTGTGAGAAGTGTGACTGCGATATCAATCTATCAATCACATATCAAATTTCAAAGAGTATAAAAGGATAGTCCTCAGAGGAAGGTACATTCTTCCACCTTTAAAGGGAATGCTTGCTGCATTAAAGAACAAATTTTAGCACTTATAAAATATGTATATTTCCTCTTCTCAAAAGTCAAAGCATCGGAGACCACAGTGTGGTGCGAATTTTAGTTCGAAACACTTCGTCATCACATTATGATACACATTGGGTTTGTTCAACTAATCCGTATACCCCTGCTTCGCTTTGGCTTCAAAAATGTCCTCAAAAACCTTTTAGTCGTCGCATGTCGTTCGGCATGTTCTCTGGCTTGAACATATCCTTCTGCCCCTGGCTCAAAGTCTTCCAGATAGCGGCACCATCGGATACCAACTATTTTGTGGCAGGGATTCCAGTGTGGAATGACTGATAGGTAGAGACCCTTCGGGAGCGACATGCGTCTTTCGGGATGGCCTTCTGGGCATCCATTTGGGACTTGGGTTGAGTGACGCGGCCCTTCTCGATGACAGTTTTGGGCAGGCAGTGATTTATAGTACACCTACTCGTCTGCCTGTAAATTTCCCATATAGGGATGGATTTTCAAAAGCCAAGGCTAATGGGAATCAACTTTTGAGCTAGAATTTGAGTAAAAAGTTAGTCATTAAACGGCTCAAAGAAGCAGAAGCGACAGCTGTTCGACATGTGGCTGATTGAAAACTGAGGTCCGATTTATGGTAAGGTCGTGTAGAACGCTGACTACCTTGTACTTTTCTTTTTTTACTACCGAAATACCGAAGCAATAAAGAAAAACCACGACTAAAATGCATACAGTTTTTTTATTAGTAAAAAAAAATAGAAATAGGAAAAAAAGTTGGGGCAGAAAGTTTGGATCAAAGAAAATTAGAAGGATTATAGGGTCTCTATCTCTATGCCATGGAACACATATCAGCATCAGCTGAAGGGGTGGTTTGGGGTCGAAGTGGCCTACCAGCCTCCACCGTGCTTGCCACCAGCGCCTCCGCCGCCGCCGCCGTGCTTGCCGCCGCCACCGCCGCCATTTCCTCCCTGCCAGGAGACGGAACTTCCACGATTCCCGGCCAAGGACTTGCCACCGCCGTGTCCGCCGCTGCCTCCGCCATTTTGCCAGCCTCCTTGGCCGCCTCCTCCATTTTGCCAGCCTCCTTGGCCGCCGCCTCCATTTTGCCAGCCTCCTTGTCCTCCTCCTCCACCGCCATTCTTTTGCCAGCCTCCCTGTGCTCCTCCGCCGCCGCCGCCGCCACCATTATTTTGCCAGCCTCCTTGCCCCCCCCCGCCGCCGCCATTCTTTTGCCAGCCTCCTTGGCCGCCTCCGCCGTGACCACCCCCGCCGCCGCCATTATTTTGCCAGCCTCCTTGACCGCCACTGCCGTAACCACCACCACCCCCGCCGCCGCCGCCCAGCAGTCCGGCTGAGGAGAATGCGAATAGCATGCCGCAAAGGAAGAGAACGAGTAGAGCGCTACGCATCTTGATGAGCTGGGGATTGGTCCTTGGATTGGAATTGGAATCGGAAATCGGATGGGGCTGATTAACTACCGCTGACTGACTTCTGTTGGAACCTTAGCTCCACTGATGATCCAGCTGGGCCCAGAGCTGCGTTTTTATAGCACTTGCCACGGAACTAGCTGGCTAACACATTAGCTGAGTCATCCAGCGCCCGATTTGGCATGGAAGGTGGCTTATTCCTATTCCCATTCCCCCCCTTCCCTCGCCCTGTTGGCCACCTCGAGAACCGCTGACGCTCCCAAAGGAAGGCTGAGAACTGCACTCGAAGTCGAGCGAAAAAGTCTACACAATGCAATTTTCTGTCTGTTCAAGTACGGCCCACAAAGCGCATACGCAACGTTCGAGCATCTGAAAATCGCGTATACGCCACCGCCACCGCCACAATCGCCACTGACGCCACGTCGTTGTCGAACCACTTGTAAATCGCTGAGCCATAGCTGCATCATTAATTGCAAACAGTTTACACATTTATCCACCAGAGCCTTGCGATTTGTCTTAGAAGTTTGCAAAAATAATTCTATGCTCTGAACATCTTTTGACTGTACCCCGATGGAGACAGTACAGAAAAACATACTGAAGTGTACAATAAATATAGATGAGAAAATATAGAAATCTGTACATTCCGCAAAAGCCCCCCCGTACAGGATTATGTTAAAGGGGGATCTTCTATGCAAACCCACTAGGCCCCTAAAAATAGATCGATTTAGTATAAACAAAGTTAAGTCGGTACATCACAGCCAACATTAATTGCTACCATAGAGAGCATTCAATATACGGTCTTAGTGAGACGATGAAAAGTCATATTTATGTTTATTTTTCGTTTCGATTTTGGTGTTCCCATGCAATATTTGCGGCAATTAATCTCCATTTTCACTGCGGCCATAACCGCAGCCGCAGCCGCGGCCGCAACCGTAGTACTTGCAGTGGCAGTGGCAGTTGTTAAATGTGTTTGACACGACTCCCATACACATAGACACCAGCACACTCCCAGCCACAGACCAGGCCCACTGCGGCACATACGTACAGGGTACAGTCGGACAGTAGTTCAATGTCAATTTGCATGCAAACACAGCCAGATGATTGCTCAAGTGCATTACTTACCATAAATTTCATCAGCTCCGCCACCGCCTGGGTCGACCTCCTCCTTCTCCTCCTCTTGGCTGGTAACGCGTGCTGCACACATCGGAGGCATGACCCAGAGCCTAGTCCATGTGGCGACCTCTACCTCCAGCAACGAACCATAAGAGACTTGTCTTGGCTGCACACCGTGGGACAAAATTCAGATAAATTGTTCTAATTTAGTCAAGATCGCATATGCATAGATACACACAGAGTATTCAAAAGTTCACACCTTTCTGTACGACTTTAAGCAGAAGATCAGAAGAAATGGTAACCGAGAGGCTGAACTAGACCCACCAGATGGAGTTTCCTGTGGCAGTTTTCAAGAAATCTTGGCAGACATAAAGAATTTAAAGTCCAAGAAGGCCCCTGGCGATCCTTTTATCGATAATATCTTTGCAAAGGCCCACACAGGGCGATACTCAACGCATCACTAAGGCTAGCTTACTTGCCAAAGCCTGGAAATATGACCACATAGTTATGTTACCAAAGCCAGGAAAGCCACCGGAGGACCTCAACAACTATTGACCAATCAGCCTCCTCTCGACTTTAGGCAAATTACTTGAGCATTGCTGCCTGCGAAGGGTTCTGGAAGGTGTTAGTTTTCAAACGTTTGTTTGGTTATATTTGTAAAGACTATCATTTTGGGACAGACTCCTCCAGCTCGTCGGTTGATCGGATCAAGAATGCATTCAGAATATCACAATACCCTCTACACATTGATTTACCTCTGAGATTCTATGGTTTCTGTTACGCTACGTCGCATTTTTCTATATTTCATCGATTCGGTGGCTATTTGGAGGTATTTCGAGATTGAATATTGGACTGTTCCATAGAACTAGAACTAAGTGTGAGTCCTAGTCCGAAAAAAGCGCATTCAAAGGCGGAAACATAGGGCATTCCAAAGGGCTAAATGGTCAGTGTGGCTAATAGTTACGCTTGTAAAAATTAGCCAATTTAACAGAATATTGATTCCTTTATCAGATAAAACTATTCTCCCTTTACAAATCGAGTTGTAAAAGCTCTTAAGTGAGCACTGAAATTGACACTCAAGTCCGGCACTCAATCTCAGAAAAGTTATAGATCTACAAATCTAAGAACTCTTTTAAATATATCTTGTAAATATGCTAAATGGCCCACTGTACTGTGTGGCCCCTGCCGCATCTGCTTCTTTGGCTATTGATGATGATCTCGACTGAACTCCAGTCGCATCTCCACCTTGAAAAGATCCGACAGCAACAACGATGTTCCACAATCATTTTAAAAATGCATAAAGCAATAATTATTGCTCAGTTTTTCTCAAGTTTAGAATGTTAATTGCCGACGATCCATAATTCAAAGTTCTTCTGAATAATGTGCATATGTTAGAGCCGAGGCAGATATGAGGTCGAGCCTGGTGCGAGAGGATGATCATGATCCCCCTCTAATTGGACAACTTTCGGATATTAAAAGTCGAAGTCGAATCAATTTACGATGCAATTTGTATTTGTTGCAAACAAAATCATAAGACAAAAAAATATGAGTATTACAAAACGTTGGTAAACACAATAATATTATGATACAAATTCAGAATGAATCAAGTTCAGTGCAGGCCGCGAGAGAGAGAGGGGGAAGGGAGGGGGGAGGAAGGAGGCAAGGATGGGACAGGGAGGGGGTTCAGGGGTTGTACGGATCTGCTGGTATTCACCACCATCCGCTGTTGGAGCCGGAGCCGGACCATCCATTGCCCCAGCCGCTGTTGCCGCCCCAGGCGTTGTTGGAGCTGCTGCTGCCGCCCCAGCCGCCAGAGTTGCCCCAGCCGCCAGAGTTGCCCCAGCCGCCAGAGTTACCCCAGCCTCCTCCACTGCTGCCGCCCCAGCCGCCTCCGCCGCCGCCGATCTTGATTACTTTAATGACCTGGGGCTGGGAGGACCAGCCGTTGTTCCACCCACCACCACTGTGGCCGCTGCTCCAGCCACTGCTGCTGCTGCCCCACGGATTGGAGCCCCAGCCAGAGCCAGATGAGGTGCGGATGAGTCCGGCGGTGGCGCCGGCAACCAGAGCGCAGAGCACAATGAGCAGCTTCATGTTCTTGGGGTTGTCGGAGTCTTGCTGGAGTCTTGCTGGAGTCTTGTGGTGCTGCCTTGCTGTCCTGATGGGATCCTGATTGGTTGGTGTGCGTCTCGAAGTGTGGCACTCGAATGATATGGATGCTTGGCCGGCATTCGGTATTTATCGCAAAACTGCGTGCCCAGACCCAGACCGAGACAGATCTCGTCTGGGGTTGGGCATCGCGCGTCAAGTCAAGAGAATCCACAAAATAAATCGCACGGGACGGTGGGTGGGTGGTTGGGCTGGCTGGCAGGGGTATGGGGATTGTGATTACGATGCTGTTTGGGATGAGGTGTTGCCCTGGTCGAGTGATAAACAACCGAAACCAGCTGCGACATAGACACCGCAACGCACCGACGACGCCAGCCGAGGTAATTGCAGTTTATTAAACCACTTTGAGCGTCCGATTCTTGACCAGGGTCAACTGCTTTACAAGCCACCAGCTGACACCTCTCCCAAAACCAGAGGCACAGGCAGAGACAGAGGCAGAAGCAGAAGCAGCTAGCCAACTACTCAAGCAACCATGTGGCCACCAAGTTGCAACATTTCTCGTACATAACTCACACGCTTGATGGATCATTTCCTCGCCTCGCTTGTGGCGGAAACTGCAAAAGCTGCCACTGCCGCTGCCGCTGGCTCTGACTCTGCCTCTGCCTCGGAGCTTAAGCTTAAGCTTAAGCCGCGGACAGAGGACAGGGGACAGCCGACAGCCGGACTGCGAAGAAGCTGGCGTCGAGTGAGTCATTTGTCATGCTGGCAGATTTTGCCACAAGCAGTATCTGCTCAGTCAGACAAAGACGACTCCAGGTGAAGGGGCCGCCTGCCGCCTGCAGTGGCACAGTGGAAAAATCTGTCGAAAAGTGACCTCGAGCCCTTGTCATTTCCTGCTCGCCAGACGACACTTGCCAGAGAAAGGACTCCGGCAAGATCTTAATTAATATGACCCTGTCAAGTCAGGCATGGCAACCCTATAGAAACAGCCTCTTGGGAATGCCATTCATATAATAATCAAGCTCATTGGAAGTATTCTAATGCTCTAGCTAACATTGTAACCACCTGATTCAGATGACAACTTTCGACCCATAGCATCTAGGACATCCAGCCCATTAAGGAGTGAACTCATTCCCAGCGGCACCCCGCTCCAGTGGAGAGTCAAGTCAACATTCACCAGTGCTGTGTGGCTGACCTTAGCTGGCAGTAAAGCATCGTCTGGATGGCAAGCCAGAACCAGACGACATCCAATTCCGATTTCCCCCACTAACCGATCCCACTGTACGAGTCGGCCAGGGCGCCAGGCAGTCAGAGAGACTGACTCGAGTCAACAATCATCTGGCAGCGCGGAGCTCGTTGCATGCCAGGCGGGACGGGCGTCGTTAGTGGCGACACTGCGGCCTCTTTACCACAAGCTGTTTTTCTCCTTGCCGCTTTGCATAAGCACAAATAATAAACACGAATTTAATTGAATTGTCAACGCTTAGAAGGCAAATTGTATTTTGCTTATCGGCCAACCGCAATCGGGCCAGGCCCAGGCCGAGACCGAGAGCGAAAGCGAGAGCAGGCCGGTGTTAGCCAACAACAGAGTGATAGAGAGCATAAACAAGAAAAACAATAACAAGGCCTTACTCTAGCTCTAGCGATACATACATATATGTGCATAGATATGCAGTAGAGAATATGTTTGAGAAGGTTATATTAGAATAGGAAAGGAATAGGAATAGGAATAGGGATAGGCTTAGGACTGGCTCGGAGTCGAGGTCGGGGTAGTGGTCGAGTCCGGCCCATTGGGACAGACGCCGCAATGCTCATGACTCATCGTGCGCACGATGTTGGCATGCTTGCCGTACGGGGATGTGCCGCTGACCTCCAGGAAGTAGTTGCCCCGGATGGTGGTCGGCGCGGCGTAGCCCATGGGGTGCTCGTTGCCCGGGCAGCGGAGATCTCGCAGGCGCTGCATTGAGTTGCATCGCGTGGCCATGAAGTTATGCTCGTTGCCGGGAAAGACGGACTCCGCGTAGTACTGCCAGGCGCGGGCATGGGCACAGACCACCGAGTAGCAGCCCTCGGGCAACGGATGGATGCCGCCCGGATAGAAGTCGGCGTCCCCCAGCGGATCCTTCTTGCCCAGCACCCCCGGGTTGCTGTGTATCACGTCGATGAAGGCGGCATCGCCGCGCAGCAGGCCGGACAGAATCTCGCCCTCGTTGAAGCATGGCTTGGCCGGGTCCAGGCCGGTGATCCGTGGTATCGTCTTGCCCGTCAGACGTTGCAGATGCCGACCCGCAGAGCCCACAATGTGAGCGCCCAGACTGTGGCCAATAAGATGAATGTTTTCCACGGGCACCAGGTCCAGCAAATGGACCAGGCCATGGGCAATGTTCTCGCCAATCTCCTCCGTGTTGAAAGCCGACCATGTGTACAGGGTGTCCACGAACCGAGCCGCATCCACAGCCTAAAAGTATAGGGTACTTTATATATTTTACTCTGCTCATAACTCTGCTTGTAGAGAGTGGGTTTCTGGTATATAGTGATATATATATGATCCCTCACAAACTGTTTTTTGGCTTCGTGCCAAATGAAGAGTGAGCGAGAAAAAAAACCGAAATGATGATACCTGCTTTGTTCGGTCCGTCTTGGGCGAAAGATTCGATGTTATGAGAAAGCTGAGACGTGGATTCGAACTAACCGAGTCCTACCGAATCTCAGAACCGACCGAATCCCACCGAGTCGAATCGTGTCCCTCAAAGCCCCACCGAGTCCCACAGAATCTATTCGGTTTCGTGTGCTTGACAGAAGTCCAACGCGAAGGCAAACGAAGTGTTGTAGTGAATTTTTTAGGGACTTAACCGAGCAGATCAGGTTTCTTCTTATACAATTTTTGCATGGGAGGGCTTCTCTTCTGGAACTTGTTCACGAAATCCACAGATATGGAAGAAAACTGATCCGTTTCGCTCCCTGTCAATGCCCAGGTCCCCGAACTTACCACAAAGTTGACATCACCGCGACAATTATAGGCCTTGGACAGGACATCTATGGTGTCGGAGCCATTCACTGTGGTGGTCCAGCCGGTGGCCAAGATGACGACCTTCTTCTTGGGATTAAACTCCGGGCTCTTCCACATGGATTCCGCGTCGGTAAGCGCAAAGTTGGTCTTGGTGCAGGCGCCCTGGAGCTGGAAGTTCATCTTATTGATGTCCGGCGTAAACTTGGACTTGATTTTATGCGAGGACAGGGCCTGGGAACCTGCCAATTCGCGAACATATTTCTCACTTAAGCCTCACTCTTGGAGGTGGAGGTCTACTCACATATGAAATTGAGAGTGCTGGAGACATACTCAAAGGGGTAGCCGGCAATCAACTGCTTGCTGCCATCGAGCAGGCCCTGGGGAGTGGGCAGGAGGCTGGGATCGATGATGCTCGTGCTGACGGAGCCAATCGAGTCTATGACATCGGGCAGGGTCCACTCAATGGACTGAATTGGGCGGGCCAACTGGACCACAAGCAGTCCCATCAACAGTAGTCGCCCTGTCATCTTGGCCAGGCCATGGCGGCCCTGATGCTGGTCATGAATGCGTCTTGGGTTACCCATCCTGGACGGGAGCTGAGCGCGCACTGAGTGCCGGAAACTGCTCGACAAAAGTATTTATAGCCCAGGGAGCCTAGCATCACCTTATATATAATTCCATATCGATGTGTTGTGTGTTTCATGCGCATCACAGCAATCAGATAAGGTGCACTTGTCACTTAATTAGTTTCCATTTCGATCACACTCATTCGCGCACTCGATCGCTTGCCGGCGTCCCCTCCCCGCTGCCGCTGCCACAGGCACTGCCGCAGCCAGAGACGCAACCGAGCCCGGGTCTAGAATCGGAATCGGAATCGAAATCAGAAGCCGAAGCAGATCTCGAGACAGAGATAGAGTGTGGTGGCAACCTGCAGTCGCATGCCCAACACTCATCTGCATAAATTTCAATTCCAAACCAACTCAAAACTCGGATCAGCGGCCATAGGAACAACAAGCGATAGAGCCAAGGCCCACCCGATACGGCTAACACTCTTTCGTCGGACTATTCTCAATGACAAGAGTTCGAAAGTGATCCCACTGGTCTCTGATCTAACGGCACCGAGGGTCGAGAGCGAACTGATTAGACCCGCACACAGATTGCATTCCGCTTGGGAGCTCCATAAATAGACGCAAGCTTCCTCATCCAGCCGGCAAGGTCTGCTCCCCGGGAGTGTATCAAAATATAGGCAGAGTCTCACGTATACGACATCAAACGACTGCCTGCTGCTGGTTACGACGACAGCGCCATATTAATGCGGACCCGTTTCCGACCCATTGCTCATTGCCCGCATCGGATTCACATTCTCCATTCTCCGTTCTCCGTTCTCAACTCGATGTTCCCGATCCCCAAGCCATTGTTATGCTGTCGACGTGCACCTGATAATTATCGGTGGGTACGCCCTGGACGCTGGTACCCCCTCCAAAGCACCAAAGCCCAAAAATACGTCACCAAAAAATTAATTCTGGCTTCTCTGCGATTCACGACGCGAGTTCCCAACGCGAGTCACGAGGTGGGAGGTCTCCCCCATAAGAGCTTGGATGATGCACAGGTATGGATATGAATTCACTGGGGAATTTCCCCTAGTCCTAGTCCTTGACCAGCCGACAAAAGTACAAATCGAAGACATTTATTCAATGGATCTAAGATATAAATTGCAGGCTTATTGGTTAGGAGGACACTGTCCACCCCACTAGCCCCACTAGAGTCCTAGCAGGCTCCGCACTGGCTATTGCTTGCGGTGTAGGCCTCGGGGTTTGCATTTGTGCCGAACGGCTCTTCGTCGTTAGCATCCACATAGAAAAACCCCTGATCACGGGCACTGGCGCCGTAGCCCATGACAGCCCGGGTATCGTTACAATTGCGTCCGTCCCAGAGATCCGCGTACCGACCGCAGCTCTTGCCAAGGAAGTTATTTGTGTTGGTGCGGTACACCGTCTCGGAATAGTACTTGACGGCACGGTCGTGCGAGCAGCTGACCGACGCCCCGCAGCCGCTCTTGAACGCAAACAGTCCCTCGACATAGAAGTCAGCGTCGCCCACGACCTTCGGTGTGCCCAGAACTCCGGGATTCGTGTGTATGATATCGACGAACTCTGCATCGCCGCTCCGTACGCCCCCCAGATTGTTGCCATCGTAGAAACAAGGGTTGGCCGGGTCCAGGCCCGTCACTCGCGCCAGAGTCGCTCCCTCTGACAACTTTTTGAAGTTCCGGCCGGCCGATCCCGCAATCTGCGCCCCCAGGCTGTGTCCCACCAAGTGCACTTTCTGGATCACATAGGATCTGTCCAGCTTCAGCAAGGCCTCCGCCACATACGCACCGATGGCCTCCGTGTTCAGGGCCGACCACGAGTAGAGGGTGTCAATGAAGTCGGCTGCATCCAGCAACTGGTGAAGAAAGGCAAGTTGACCATTTTAGATATCAGCTATGACTCGATCAGATATTGTGCTGTGGAGGAGTACTTTGAAACATTGTGGTTAACATTTAAACAATCACATGGGGGGGAAGAACTATCAGGAACGAAAGGTACAATCATCTAAGACGAACTTGGATCTAGTCAGTGTCACTTTACCACAAAATTGGTGTCGTTGCGGCAGTTATAGGCCTTGGCAGCTGGTCCACTGTTCGAATCGGTAATGCTCGTCCGCCAGCCCGTAATGAAGATGACTGTGGGCCGATCCTGGTAGAAGCCCGGCGCCTCCCACAGCTTCTCGGCCTCAGTAAGCGGAATGCTGACATTCTGGCACTCGTCAGTGCGCAGAAGGAAACTCATGCGCGACATGTCCGGTATAATCTTTGTCTGGACAAGGCCTAGGTCAACGATTGTGCTGCATAGTTTGTTGAGCTGGGAGAAGGTGATGCCCAGCGGAAGCCCAACGAACACTTGCTGCAGCGTATCCTGCAGCTGTTCCAGCCGCGCTCCCAAGTCCAGTCCTTTCTGGGTCTCACTTTCACTGGAACCAGCCAGACCTAAAGCCAGAAGAAGTAGCACCGGAGTGAAAGGTGTCATGGTTGTGTGAGGAGACCCCAGCCCTTGGCCACCCTTTTATGCAAATGTGGGCCGATCCAGAAAATATTTGCGCAATTAATATTAATCTAATATTGAGGGCTCCTAAAGATATCCACTTTATGGATTCTCTGTAGTTATTAGTTTCGTGTTCCTGCAGAGCTGCCAGCGATACTGAGAGCCCACAGTGGCTGGTTTTCTGAAAACACGCTACAAAAATCATAACATTCATCTTTTAAGCTACGACTCCCAAAAGGGACACAATTAAATCATTAATAAAATTGTTTAGAAATCATTAAGCAATAAAAAACCGAAAAGCTTCGTCTAATATACTCTTTCCAATGTTGAGCAAATATTTTAAATAATTATTTTGTAAGTAAAAAAAGAGAGAAAAGAGTACCTACGACCGTGAATTATGTTCTAAAGTTAATTCTTGCACTTTGTATATACTCTTTCCACTTAATGACCTATTTTATTAGAATCTTACAGGTCGTAGCAGCCTCTCTCTCTCTCTTCCCACAGCAATGCCAGCCGTTACAACTCGCTCGCATCCGCCATGGGGTGAACACTGAACGAGGAACAGTGTGTGTGAGGGAGAAGAGAGACCGATAGACAGACCGATAGACGGGTATAAAAGCAAGGAAAATGAGTGATATATGTTTGTAGGTAGACCAAAACGAAGATCTGTTCAACACGCTTCTGAAACAGAAATCTTAGCTTTGAACAACGATTAAACGCATACCTAATACTTAATTGAAGTACACTTTCCGAACTTTGCAACGAGTTTTCGGAAAACGAACCACTGTGCACTGGTTTACAGCTGCCTTCGTTGTCACCTGCGACAATAAAACCCTCTACGGTCGTTAAAAATAATGCAACTACAATGAGAAAAAACCTACATCGTATACATACACTGAGAAGTGCTCAAAACCATGCTAGAAGTTTTCTTCTATTCTGTTTTTTCAGTCTGGCTATAATAGTGATCCGGTCTTATCGAAATTCTGCAATCTAGTATGTGGTAATTCCCTTGATTTATTAGGTAGGGGTGGAGGAGATATCACAGGTTGCTCTTTGTCGTATAGTCTCTGAGATCTAGGTGCTCATTAAGACGGACTAACGGACAGGGTTATATGGACGCGGCTATTGATGCTAAATATACTTTATTGGGTCGGAAACGTCTAACATACCCCTATACTCGTTGACTGCCGGATATAATCAGTTTGACTTGATGCTTAACGCCACTGGAAGGCCTAACAGGCTCCGCACTGGCTATTGCTTGAGGTGTAGGCCTCCGGGTTTGCATTTGTGCCGAACGGCTCTTCGTCGTTAGCATCCACATAGAAGATCCCACGCTCACGGACACTGGCATCGTGTCCCATGACTGTCCGCGTATCCTTACAATTGCGTGCATCCGAGAGATCCGTTTCCCGAACGCAGTGCTTGCCAAGGAAGCTATTTCCGTTCGTGCGATACACAGTCTCAGTCCAGTATTCGACGGCACGTTCGTGCGAGCATGGGACTTTTGTGACCGTCAAAATCCCGCAGCCGGTCTGAAATGGAGAATCTCCATGGACAAAGAAGTCAGCGTCGCCCACGACCTTCGGTGTGCCCAGAACGCCGGGATTCGTGTGTATGATGTCGACGAACTCTGCATCGCCGCTCCGTACGCCCTTTGGATCGTTGCCTTTGTAGAAACAAGGGTTGGCCGGGTCCAGGCCCGTCACTCGCGCCAGAGTCGCTCCCTCTGACAACTTTTTGAAGTTGCGGCCTGCCGATCCCGCAATCTGCGCCCCCAGGCTGTGTCCCACCAAGTGCACTTTCTGGATCACATAGGATCTGTCCAGCTTCAGCAGGGCCTCCGCCACATACGCCCCGATGACCTCCGTGTTCAGGGCCGACCACGAGTATAGGGTGTCGATGAAGTCGGCTGCATCCAGCAACTGGTGAAGAAAGGCAAGTTGACCATTTTAGATATCAGTAATTAGTCAGCTATGACTCGATCGGATATTGTGCTGTGGAGGAGTACTTTGAAACAGTGTAGTTAACATTTAAACAATCACTTGGGGGGGAAAACTATCCGGAACGAAAGGTACAATCATCTAAGACGAACTTGGATCTAGTCATTGTCACTTTACCACAAAATTGGTGTCGTTGCGGCAGTTATAGGCCTTGTCAGCTGGTCCACTGTTCGAATCGGTAATGCTCGTCCGCCAGCCCGTAATGAAGATGACTGTGGGCCGATCCTGGTAGAAGCCCGGCGCCTCCCACAGCTTCTCGGCCTCAGTAAGCGGAATGCTGACATTCTGGCACTCGTCAGTGCGCAGAAGGAAACTCATGCGCGACATGTCCGGTATAATCTTTGTCTGGACAAGGCCTAGGTCCACGATTGTGCTGCATAGTTTGTTGAGCTGGGAGAAGGTGATGCCCAGCGGAAGCCCAACGAACACTTGCTGCAGCGTATCCTGCAGCTGTTCCAGCCGCGCTCCCAAGTCCAGTCCTTTCTGGGTCTCACTTTCACTGGAACCAGCCAGGCCCAGGGCCAGAAGAAGCAGCACCGGAGTGAAAGGTGTCATGGTTGTGTGAGGAGACCTAAGCCCTTGGCCACCCTTTTATGCAAATGTGGGCCGATCCAGAAAATATTTGCGCAATTAATATTAATCTAATATTGAGGGCTCCTAAAGATATCCACTTTATGGATTCTCTGTAGTTATTAGTTTCGTGTTCCTGCAGAGCTGCCAGCGATACTGAGAGCCCACAGTGGCTGGTTTTCTGAAAACACGCTACAAAAATCATAACATTCATCTTTTAAGCTACGACTCCCAAAAGGGACACAATTAAATCATTAATAAAATTGTTTAGAAATCATTAAGCAATAAAAAACCGAAAAGCTTCGTCTAATATACTCTTTCCAATGTTGAGCAAATATTTTAAATAATTATTTTGTAAGTAAAAAAAGAGAGAAAAGAGTACCTACGACCGTGAATTATGTTCTAAAGTTAATTCTTGCACTTTGTATATACTCTTTCCACTTAATGACCTATTTTATTAGAATCTTACAGGTCGTAGCAGCCTCTCTCTCTCTCTTCCCACAGCAATGCCAGCCGTTACAACTCGCTCGCATCCGCCATGGGGTGAACACTGAACGAGGAACAGTGTGTGTGAGGGAGAAGAGAGACCGATAGACAGACCGATAGACGGGTATAAAAGCAAGGAAAATGAGTGATATATGTTTGTAGGTAGACCAAAACGAAGATCTGTTCAACACGCTTCTGAAACAGAAATCTTAGCTTTGAACAACGATTAAACGCATACCTAATACTTAATTGAAGTACACTTTCCGAACTTTGCAACGAGTTTTCGGAAAACGAACCACTGTGCACTGGTTTACAGCTGCCTTCGTTGTCACCTGCGACAATAAAACCCTCTACGGTCGTTAAAAATAATGCAACTACAATGAGAAAAAACCTACATCGTATACATACACTGAGAAGTGCTCAAAACCATGCTAGAAGTTTTCTTCTATTCTGTTTTTTCAGTCTGGCTATAATAGTGATCCGGTCTTATCGAAATTCTGCAATCTAGTATGTGGTAATTCCCTTGATTTATTAGGTAGGGGTGGAGGAGATATCACAGGTTGCTCTTTGTCGTATAGTCTCTGAGATCTAGGTGCTCATTAAGACGGACTAACGGACAGGGTTATATGGACGCGGCTATTGATGCTAAATATACTTTATTGGGTCGGAAACGTCTAACATACCCCTATACTCGTTGACTGCCGGATATAATCAGTTTGACTTGATGCTTAACGCCACTGGAAGGCCTAACAGGCTCCGCACTGGCTATTGCTTGAGGTGTAGGCCTCCGGGTTTGCATTTGTGCCGAACGGCTCTTCGTCGTTAGCATCCACATAGAAGATCCCACGCTCACGGACACTGGCATCGTGTCCCATGACTGTCCGCGTATCCTTACAATTGCGTGCATCCGAGAGATCCGTTTCCCGAACGCAGTGCTTGCCAAGGAAGCTATTTCCGTTCGTGCGATACACAGTCTCAGTCCAGTATTCGACGGCACGTTCGTGCGAGCATGGGACTTTTGTGACCGTCAAAATCCCGCAGCCGGTCTGAAATGGAGAATCTCCATGGACAAAGAAGTCAGCGTCGCCCACGACCTTCGGTGTGCCCAGAACGCCGGGATTCGTGTGTATGATGTCGACGAACTCTGCATCGCCGCTCCGTACGCCCTTTGGATCGTTGCCTTTGTAGAAACAAGGGTTGGCCGGGTCCAGGCCCGTTACCCGCGCTAGAGTCGCTCCTCCAGACAACTTTTTGAAGTTCCGGCCGGCCGATCCCGCAATCTGCGCACCCAGGCTGTGTCCCACCAAGTGCACTTTCCGGCTCACATAGGATCTGTCCAGCTTCAGCAGGGCCTCGGCCAAATACGCCCCGATGACCTCCGTGTTCAGGGCCGCCAACGGGTAGAGGGTGTCAATGAAGTTGTCTGCATCCAGCACCTGGCGAAGAAAGGCAAATTAGGTGGAAAATTAGGCTAGTCCGCATGTTTACATGTTGGAGAGGTATGAAAGTTACTTACCACGAAATTCGTATCGTTGCGGCAGTTGTAGGCCTTGGCAACAGGCCCGCTGTTCGACCTTTTTATGTTCGTCAGCCAGCCCGTAATGTAGATGACTGTGGGCCGATCCTGGTGGAAGCCCGGCGCCTCCCACAGTCGCTCGGCCTCAGTAAGCGGAATGCTGACATTCTGGCAGTCGTCAGTGCGCAGAAGGAAACTCATGCGCGCCATGTCCGGTGGATCCAATGGCGGAAAAGCGCCCAGGTCATTGAGCTGACTGCATAAATAACCGAGCGCTGAGAATGGTAGGCCCAGCTTGATCTTAGCGAATAGTTTGTACAGCTTGGGCGGCGGTTTTAGAAAACGATTTTCCCTGGAATCACCGCTGGCCGGAGCAACGACCAGGCCCACAGCCAGAATAAGCAGCACCGGAATAAAAGATGTCATGGTTGTGTGAGGAGACCACGGCCCGAGGCCACCCTTTTATGCAAATGTGGGCCAATCCAGAAAATATTTACGGAAATAAATCTAATATTCATGGCCCCCACAGATATCCACGTTCTGGATTCTTTCACGATGAATGGCCCCAGCCGCTCCAGTTTCGAGTGCCAGTAGTGATACGGAGAGCGTGAGCGGTACACGTGCCCACGCTGCCAGAAGCGGGGCCCGATTCGCTTGCCCAACCAGGCGGCTTTCCCACTCGACGGAGGATCACCTGGCGGAGGGGGGCAGGGCATTGGCAATCGCATAATTTTCGTAAAATATTTTGCGTTAGGAAATGCAGCTACTGCCAAAATGCGAGCTAACTAATAACTGCTTTGCTCCGGCTACCAATTACCGACTACGACTACGGCTACCACTCCCCCACTCGGCCCACCATTGTGGGTGTACAACCACACTGCACCACAATCTGCGGCGGCTATTACATTTGTAATTTTTGAGCCCCACTCCCCCACACTCCACCTGGAATTGCTGTTGCTGCTCCCAACGATGCCGCTCTGGATGTTTATGTTGCTTTTGTTGCCGCCGTGTGCCGTCACGCGAGCCAACAGCCAAAGGAGTGAGAGTGTGAGTGAGAGTGAGAGTGCCGGGAGCTGGGCATTTGATCGGACGATTCACGGCTTAATCTTCCCTAAATGATTGTTCATGTGCACGGTACGTTATCGATAATTTATCGCAGCTAAAAAGTTTCGCAAATTTATTCCATTTGAAAGTTAGATCATTGGAGCACTAAATAGTATCTTTACTTTCTAATCTACCCGTACCATACACCAAAAAATATTCACCAAAATGATCTGATATGATTTCTGATTGTCTTTCTCAATCGTAATGTTAAGGCCTCCACTATATTGTAGAAAGGTATTCCTGAAATGTATTTTTGAACTATATTTCAAGTCAGAGCACCCAAACGTCGTGTGGATTTTGATTGTCTTCATTTCGGCGAATTGTTCGCACATTTCACGAGTATTGTACGAGTATTGACGGCAGCTACAATCAGCCAGATGTTATACTTATTGTGCATGTAACGTTGGCTATTTTGCTTCGCTTTTTACCTATTGCAATCTTGCCAGATATTCGTTCGTGTCCGTTATGGGTTATTGTTTGGGTTAGTGGATTGGGTGAGTGTGTCAGCGATCAGGCCTAGTCGTACTCGCTCGCTCTGTTGGCTCGAGGCTTTTGGCTTTTAATTGCAGTCAGAAATCAATCAATTCCGACTGCTCCAAATCTTTTTGGGTTGCCCCTGTGACTCAACAAACGCACACCAGGTTAGGGGCCGAAAAAATGTACATTATTTATAAAGAAATTACCCTATATTTTGATAAAGAACCTCAAGAACAAAGCTATCTAACAAGTTATTTTTTGTTTAGCTTAGGAAATAAAAGTGCAAAAACAAATGGAAATACCTAAGAAGCTAAGCACGTTGCAGATATACAAAAAATGCTGTAGGGCGCAGGCTTAAACTGCTAATTGTATCTGGTATTGTAATTGCTTTCCCGAACTGCCATATCTCTCAGGTTGTACGGCTATAAAGCAGAAAAGAAACCTCTTCCGAAGTCTCCTGAGGGCTTCTAGATGGTCGTGCCTGTTTCCAGGATGAGCACGAGGCCCAAACAGAACGGATCAGAAAAGTACAGGCATCTAGGGGTAACATTTCTCAGCAGATGACAAGATGCTATACCTATTGATGGTGTCGCCAAACCGCTTTCCGCATGGCATAGATAACTGGCTGTTCAAACTGCGGCTACAACTCCCCCAATCATATTTGAACTTCATTTGTTTGGTCGCGCTCATGATGGCCAGCTGGCAAGTGCAATTTGTGGGGGGGCTTTGCACAATGAAGATCTCTTACTGCATTGTTTGGGGCGAGACCCCAAGACAGAGACAACAAGTCAAAATGTGTGCGTTTGCTAGTGGCTGTGGCTGAGCCTGCCATTCTATTGTTGATAAACTCAATTAGTTGGCCAATTGACGGACTTGTGCCAAAATTTGGGAGCTTCCGCATCGGCACCTGAGATCCGCCATAGATAAGAGGGAGAGAGGCATAGCGGACATAGAAGGGTAGCAGGGAGGGGGGATGGGTGATTGTGGATTGCGCAACACCGAGCTTACACCGAGAACAGCCTCAGACTAATGGCCGAAAAAGGCAAATGCGAAAATATTACGTATACGCACCATTGCAGCAACAGGCTATTCAATGGCTACGTCGGCATAGGCATCGGCATCGGCATCGGCGTCAGCGTCCACGTAATGCGGAGTAAGTG
This sequence comes from Drosophila pseudoobscura, assembly GCF_009870125.1. NCBI lineage: Eukaryota > Metazoa > Arthropoda > Insecta > Diptera > Drosophilidae > Drosophila > Drosophila pseudoobscura. Next base: position 16,893,008 of record NC_046683.1, read on the forward strand.
CAGCAAATTATCAGCTCCAGCCGAACGGGCCGAGCGCCAGGGGGCAGGCAGCAGGCAGGCACCAGGCACCAGGCAGGCAGATGTCCGTTGCAACATTTTGGATGGCATGGCCCAAACGGAGCAACTCAAGCCAAGCCAAACAAAAGCAAAGCAAAGCGAAGCTGCTGATGTTGCAGTGCCTGTTGTTGTAGCTTTTGCTGTTGTTGTGGTTGGAGAATGCAGGAAAATGCAGCACGTACACATGTGTGTGTGTGTGGCAAGGCAAGGCCCGAAGCATATAAAATGAAACAGAGTTTGCCAAAAGAAATTAGTTGATTCGAAACATTTCGCCGCGTCGGTTAAGCCCCACTATCAGAGATTCAGATTCAGATTTCTGGAAACCATCCTCAATCAAAGACAATATGTTCACGTACCGCCTGAAGCTGATGCTCTTGCTGGGCCATCTCTTGGCCGGCGCCCAGTGCTCGCCCATTGGCGAGGACTACGCCTCGGGCGTGCCCTCGGCTGGCCTGCTGGGCAACTACGCCGGCGGCCTCACCGGCGGAGAGGCTCTGTCCAAGCTGGACTTCTCCCATGAGTTCTCCAGCTCGGAGCACGACCAGCTGGGCGCCCTTGGCGATCACCTCGGCGAGGAGAGCTTCCCGGCGGACTACGGCAGCAGCGATGCTGGCGAGGAGTATGCGGAGGCCAGTGAGCTGCACTCCCACTACGAGGAGGACCACAAGCCGGTGCCGGGCATCGACCATGGCAAGGGCGCCTTCAGCTACAGCAGCCTGTACGAGTTCAAGGATCGCGACGAGCACGAGCTGCACCAGCTCCAGCACCAGGCTCTCGAGCAGCAAGTGGAGCACGAGCAGGAGCACGAGCACCAGCTCCAGCACGAGCACCAGCAGCTGGAGCATCTGGATCTGGAGCACCAACTGAGTCTGGATCCCCACAGTCTGGATCATCACTACTAATGCTGTGATAGTCAATCCAAAATTTAGCAAAACGCTCAATGATATCCTCGTTAGCAAGTTTTACTCCATTCCTCCTCTTTTTTTTGTGCTATTTTGTGAAGCGATATTTGAAATAAATCTAAGTTTAAAAGAATACCTATATATATACGTCGTTTTTGGGTAACTTGAGAAGCTCCATAATGTGAACACCAGTGGAATTTTGGGTCTTGTGTCTAGCGTCTAGCGTCCATGGGCCTTCACGAGTGGATGTTTGAGCTGGGAAAAGTCCACATTGTCGCTGATCACGATTCGGGGCTCATGAGCTGGGAGATGGGGCTGGGGCAGGCCAGAGTGCGGCAGGTGCGAGGACACTCCCTCCACGTAGAAGTGGGGCCACGGCTGGGAGTACACACTGCTGGGCACAAGTAGAAGAGTCTGTGCCTCCGTATCGGCGGCCAGCTGCAGGACTCCAGAGCTTATGTGTATAGCCGGTCCATAGCCTGAGAAAATACTTCAATACAGAAGGCAACCAGTGGCTGCATTGCTCATACGCACCGTGGCCGTCGAGTGTCGTTGGCAGCTCCTGTTCCACGGCATGGCCCGCTGTCAGGGTAACGACGACTGCCACCACCATCGCCAGAATGGGCAAATTGAATATAATCACTGGCATTTTGCTGTGGGCCTGGGACTTGGTCTATTGGCCGCAGACAGCACTTTTTATAGCCACCTCGGGACGGAAGTTCTTGGTCTTGGCTGAAAGCCCATCGGGGTTCGATCTTTTCGGTGGCGTTGACACTGTGTTTTCTTGCTGAACTTGGCACACAAATTGCACGCCAACAGGACGATTAAGATCAGTTTGCCAGCTTGTCTTCCAAATCTTTTTACAGACTTTTTAGCCTCAGTTACCAGAACTGTGCAACCGATAGATCTGTAGAAAACCCAGTGAATCTTTCACAATTCAATGATCTCTCATTTTGGCGATCTGATCTGAATAGAAATTACTCTTAATTTCTGGAATAAATGGCTGCATAGACACATGGATTGCATGGAAGAAATTATTAAAAGCGGCACGAACACTTGTCAAAAATGACATAATCGAAACGTACAAAAAGCAAATTAATTTCGTGGATATCCCAGTGATCTAAGAATCAAATAATTTTCTAAAATTACCCAACCAATCAATCAGCACTTAAAGAAGATCGAAAGAATGTTACTCATGTCACGGGGAAATCCAATAAGCAGCCAATGAAAACACCAATCTAGAGGCCAATCGATGGTCTCCTCGACCGGTGGATGGCCTTGCCTTGCTTTCATTGCCAGCTTCTGAGCCGGAGCCGTAGCCGGAATGGGATTCGGAATCGGAATTGCCATCGATTCGTGCAGAGTTAGCGACCGGGTGCTAATTTCGGATAGAATCAATAACACAATGAACTCTGGGACGACACGAGAAACACACAAAGATACAAAACCACGAAAAAAAAAACCCCAAACCAAAATTAGAAGAAGACAAACGAAGGCGATTGAAATTCTGGCGATTGCATAAGCCCAGTCGCGTAAGGTCGAAGCAATTTGAGAGTGTTACGAGACCCAATATAGGTATAATGACCGGGAATTAGAATAGTCTGGACTTCGGGGTGGGGAAAACACACACATGTTTTTGCAGATTTATTTTATGTACACAGCGATCGATTCGGAATTATACATACAACAAAAAAATAATAATTATTCGATTTAGAACTAGGAAAAAAATACACAGTTGAGTAAGGTTAGGTAAGGATGGGTTGAGTACTCTTTTGTGGGGCCAGTGAGGCGCTTAGCAGCCGACGAGCTTCTCCAAGATGCCGCCGCTCTTCCAGCTGCCGCCGCCGTTGTAGCCGCCGTTGTAGCCTCCGTTGTAGCCTCCGTTGTAGCCTCCATTGGAGCCTCCATTGTAGCCTCCGTTGTAGCCTCCGTCGTTGTAGTCACCGTTCCAGCCGCCGCCGCCGCTGGAGCTTGACGCGGAAGAGGATGCACTCGAGTAGCTGCTGGCCACCGGTGCTGGGGCTCCGTACACTGGGGCTGGCACACGTCCAGACTGATCCTCGTCCACAATCAGCTTGATGGTCTTCACAATCTGGGGCCGAGCGGGGGCATAGCTGATGGGAGCCGGGGCTGGAGCGTAGCGGATGGGAGCCGGAGCTGGGGCATAGCTGATCGGAGCTGGGGCGTAGCTGATGGGGCGCGAGATGGCAACGGGAGCCGGGGCCGAGTAGGTGATGGGAGCAGGAGCAGCTTGAACGCGGACCACGGGCTGAGGAGCGGGCACCGAGTAGGTGACTGGAGCGGGGGCAGGAGCCGAGTAGGTCACAGCAGGAGCCCGAGGAGCCGAATAGGTCACAGCGGGAGCTGGAGCGGAGTAAGTCACCGAGGGAGCGGGAGCGGAGTAGGTCACCGAGGGAGCTGGAGCGGAGTAGGTCACAGCCGGAGCTGGAGCGGAGTAGGTCACAGCGGGAGCTGGAGCGGAGTAGGTCACCGAGGGAGCTGGAGCGGAGTAGGTCACAGCAGGCACAGCCTGGGCCGAGCTGGAGGCACTAGCACTGGAGCTGGCGCTGGCGCTGGAGTAGCCCTGGTTGTAGCCGCCATAGCCGCTGTAGCCCGAGGGACCGCCGTAGGAGTACGAGGGCTGCTGCTGCTCCACCACCTTGATGACCTTCACCACCTGCTCGCCGCCGCCATAGCCGCCGCCATAGCCACCTCCATAGCCGCCTCCGTAGCCGCCTCCATAGCCATAGCTGCTGGAGGAGCTCGAGCCGCTGCCGTATCCAGAGTTGTAGACGGGACGGCTGGGCTGGCTGTAGTAGCCCTGGTTGTAGCCGCCGCCGGAGTATCCGCCGCTGCCGTAGCCTCCGCCGTTGCCGTATCCTCCGCCGTTGCCGTAGCCTCCGCCGCCGCCAGAGCTGCCGCCACCGATGCCGCCTCCGAGGCCGCCGCCAATGGCCTTGAGAAGAGCCAGCTTGGCACCCAGCAGGCCCTGGGCGGGAGCGGCAATGGCCAGAAGGGCGAGTGCTATGCTAACGAACAGCTTCATGGTGCGGATTGGGATTGGACTGGATTGGATTGGGTTGGGTGATGGGTTCGGTTCGGTGCTACTGGTTCCTTAAGCAAAACTCAACTGATGTCCCAAATCGTGGAGACGCACTAATTTATAGGCAGCGACAGCGTTCGATCTTTCATCTCGTTCCCTAACACACTTCCCTCGGCTATCAATGGGTACCTGTATCTTCACCTGTATCTGTATCTGTATCTGTATCTGCTTGTGTTTGTATTTGTGTCTGTGTCTGTATCTGTGGATGTGGACGTGGACGTGGATGTGCGAGTGTTTGTATAGTTCTAATCTATGCCACAAGCAGGGCTGAGCTGCGCTTGATCCAACGAGCGACAGTTCGGAGCTTCCCCAAGCTGTTTGCCTAATTCATAAATAGTTACTTATAAGCCCATCCAAGCAGAGCCCAAAAAAAAACATGGGCGGGGCAGCACATCTCATCTCGCATATCCGCCATAGCCATAGCCATAGCCACCGGCACCAGCATTGGCATCGGCATCGGCATCGGCATAGCCATCCATCGGAGCAACTGTCTGGCTGTACTACCCGTCCCACGGCCCATCTATCTGCCTGTCTGTCACCTCAACTACTTAACCATCAAGTGAGATATTTTCTCGCATCTCTAGGCAAACAATCTCAACGTGGACAAAAAAAAAGGCAGCTAACTTTTGGGTGCCGGTATGGATTCGCAAGAAGCGCAGGTAATTCCCCAAACAAAAAAATACACTGAGCGCAGAGGGTTTTTTAAATAAAAAATACCCATTACAGGCCAAAAAAGAAAAAATCAAGAAAATAAATGTGAGAGTTCCAGTGGTTACCGATTAATAAACCTGTCATTTTGAGGAATAAATTTATATTTACATATATGCGAAATATGAAATATTATGTATGTATATATGTATTATTTAACACATGGATTTATTTTTTTATAGAGTGGCATTTTGGTGCGACTGCTGTCCTAATTTTACTAATTATTCTGTTTATTTATATTAAAATTATTATTTATTTATATATTGAAATACTATGCGGCAAGCTACCTGCGAACACTTGCTCGTGCGCCAACCCCTGCTCACTGGCTTTGCTCGTCCGCTCACTCGCTCATTCACCCGTTCATTCCATCGCTCACTCACTCGCTCATTCACTCGCTCATTCATTCGCTTATTCTCGCTAATACTCGCTCATTCTCGCTCTTTCACTCGTTCATTCAATCACTCATTCACTCGCTAACTCACACGCTAACTCACTCGCTAATTCGCTCGCTCATTCACTCGCTCATGCGCCCCGCTTCGGCCGCTCGCGCCAAAATGAGTTAAAAATCGGGACAACTACGAGGACGACCCAAATCTTTTTTCTTCATATACAAAAGAGAAATGTGCACTACACATGATACCCAAAAAATCCATCAAAGCTCTTGTTCTAACATCAATCAAGCATCAAATCCAACCCTCTATCAAAACTTTATAATAGCTCTGTGCCCGTCATCTTGGGTTTCTCCCAGTGCACACGGGACCATGTGCGTGGCCATTGTATTGTCTTTGTCACTCGTCCAGTCACTGAAATCTTGTGCATGGCTACACGTAGTCAAAGGGGGGGGGGGAGGGGATCCAACGACAACCTGGCCGACGTCTCGCCAATATCCAAAGCGCGCCCAACCCCTAGCCGAACAGATCCGATCCGATCTGGTCCGAGCCCAGCTTCATCTTCTCGGAGTGCTGTCTCGGCTGAAACTTGTCCACGCTGGCCACGTCTCGAGTGTGTATTTGTTTCCATTTAAGACCAAATATTACAAGCATCTTCTTTATGTAAATGTCAGTCATGCTATGCTGGCTGCTTCTTTGTATTTATATTGATCTAGACTGTTATGCTAATTAGGTCAAAAAAAAGAACACGAAAGCTTTTCCTGACTTGGCGAAATGTTGTGCTAGTGTATTTCCATAATTTGGCAACAGGTTTTACTACACAGAATATGTTCTGGGGTTCTGTGGAGGGAGGCATAATAAAATTCCCTTTAAGGGGAACATACGTGGAACATTTTGGGGGGAGATATCGAGAATTGTGCTGTGACAAGTTCGCGAGAAGTTCAGTCACGCCTGGATTCATGGAGTCCCCCTAAAGCCAGATCTTTACGGGTTCATTGAAATGCCCTGTTCTGAGATGTACTGTACCCTGACCAGCTCGTTCTCTGCCTCTGCTCCATCGCTCATGGACTAAACATGGCAAATATTAAATCATAGCCAATTTACACATTCCCATTTACAAATTTTGTGAAGTTTTCTCAATGCTCGTGTATGGTATGTATGCGTGTATACCCTAGCAAAGGGGTATTTTGGTTTAAAAAAGCATCTTCGAGTGCTCAAAGAGAGCTCTGTATGTATTTATTTAATATTTACATAAGTCCCAATATTATTTCAATCTTATAGAGTGGGGACTCTCACGGACTTTCGCCGCCCATAACAGCCAAACGAATAAAGCCAAACAAACAGAACTTTTTCCTCATATAAATACTTGTATTCTTAGCAAATAAACTATAATTACAAGAACGAATAGGAACTTTTCAAAGAATGAAAAATAGAAAACCAAAACAACTCACTTTTGCATTTTTTATACAAATTAAAGAACAGTTTGTGCATAGACCCTTATTAGATATTACTTTCTTTTAAATGTTTTGGAATGCTCTCTATCAAATTACCAAAAATATCTTTTGGAATACGATTCCATTCCGCTTCTACAGGTCCCCAGAGATCGCCTACGTTAGATGGCGCTGATTCGTCCTGCCCAAGCCGTCGTTTCACGATTGACCATAGGATTTCAATCGGCTTAAGGTCGGCTCTTTGAGAGATGCCTGTCTTGTTCAAAAGTTTTTATATTCGGGATAAACACATTTCCCTAGAAAATTCAGAAGATGGGCTTGCAGAAGTTTTACATAGTCCGCTTTTCGCTTAATACCATCTATTTTTTGTAGAGGACCAACGTGAAGGGCCACCACCAAATAAATTCTAAACTCCAACCGACGATCGATCTGCAAGGGTATTAAAAGCGTCGGCCCAAAGTCGGGTTTCCCTCCTGGCTTTTGTTTGTTTGTTTTTTTTTTTGGTTTCGCATTTCAGTCTGCGGCTGTGCCCGTGTTGGACATCGATGGGGTCTGGAGCTGGAGCTGGAGCTGGTCCAGCAAAATCAATTTGCACCCAAAGCGCGTACAGCATTCTTGGCCAAACGTTTTTGGGCTTGGCATTTGTGACTTTGACTTTGGCTTTGCTTTTGGCTTTTGGCACTTGATTACCATTAACCGTATTGTTCGGTTTAGTGCTCCGCCGGAGAGAGGAGTTGGAGTCGGGGTCGGCTAACTGAATGCGTAAACAGTGGGCGGTTTGTCGGCCCAAGCACTCAACTCTCGGTTTCATTCAGAAAGCCCACCCGAAGGTCACCATTCTAGAGGCGTGATGTCTGCAATTAGGTGCGAAATTGTATTTTGTAATTGTCAAGCCTTGAATTGCAACAGTCAAACATTACACATTGCCCAACAGCCCACGATAGATCGTCCAAAACCTCCACCGAGCCACGCTGTAGCACGCTTTTGGGCGCTCAATTCTAGTATTCTAGTATTTCTAGTATTTTTTTTAGATTCTGGAATAAATTCCGAATAAAACCAAATGATTTCAATCTATTGTAACATTTTATTTATTAGATTTTAATTAAACACTTTTTATTAGGAATATCGACAAAAAAAGGGAAAGTTAACTGTAATTCGTTCGTTATCCGTCTAGCACAGGCCCGATGCCAGGCCGAGGGGTGGTGGGGGGGCGCCAAAGCCCAAGCCGAAGCCACCGCCAGCCCCATAGCCTCCGCCAAAGCCATAAGAGGCGGGCAGGGAACTGCCGCCCAAGCCACCCCCCAGACCCCCACCGTAGCCGCCCAGACCGCCACTGAAGCCGCCCAGACCGCCACTGAAGCCGCCCAGTCCACCACCAAAGCCGCCCACATAGCCAGCTCCGCCAGTCAGGATGGAGCTGGCCACGGGTGTGGACACTGAGGTGACCACAGGGGTAACCACAGCCGATGTGGAGATGGCCGGAGCTGCGCCAACAAACCCGCTGCTATAGCCGCCGCCGTAGCCGGATCCGTAGCCACCGCCGTAGCCGCCGCCGTAGCCGGATCCGTAGCCTCCTGAGTAGCCACCGCCTGGCACGACCGACACCTTGATCACCTTGACCACGTTCTCGCCACCATAGCCATAGCCGGAACCATATCCAGAGCCATAGCCCGAGCCATATCCATAGCCAGAGCCATATCCAGAGCCGTATCCCGAGCCGTAGCCATAGCCGGATCCGTAGCCAGAACCGACACCAGCACTGGCACCGCCCAGCAGTAGATTCAGCTTGCCAAAGGTTGCCTCTCCGGGGGCCAGGAGTGTGCCCATCAACGCCCAGATGAGCACGATGCTGATGCTGCTGCTGCTTCCGTAGAACTTCATGCTGACGATGCTGATGCGATCTCTGATTTCTGAGCGGCTATCCACAAATTGCTTTGACCACGACGCCTCCAACTCGCTGACTGTTGAACTCTGGTGACCGGCAGTGGGCATTTATAGTCCGCTGGCCCAAGGCACTCGACAATGGTCAGCGATTGTTCTGTCCGGACTTGGGCTCCGAACCAACGTGTGAAATTACTCAATGAGGGCCAAGTCAGCCCAGGCCGAGGCAGAGGCCGGGGCAGGCGACTATGTCACAAATATTTATGTCAAAGTCAATTTGCCCAGATGCGGTTGTTCGCTGGAGGTTTCGTTGGGTCTATCTACCTAGAACCCACCGAAGATCGGTTTAAAAAACCCCGAAATGCGATCACCCGCAGAATGAGAATATTGTGTGTAAATATTGCATCTTCCAGGGAATTAACACTTTCGCTTTCGACACATGACCGACAGAGGAAGTCGACGATCGGCGATCAGCGATCACCGATTGTGCAATAGGATGAGATCGAGCACCTTCCTTATTGGTAAAATACATAGCTAGTTTCTAGGAGAAAAGGGCCTGCGATTGTCGTGAGACGTGAGAACCAATGATCCACAGCATGCAACAGCGGATCTGTCTTTAAGGAAGCAGAGGATCATAATGATCGTTCATTCTGTTGGGTAGCTATGACCAGATGACGTTATAGGATAGAGATCAGATCAGATCGGGAAGGCCAGAAGTAAAAATTCACAAAAGCAACTCAAATCAAAATTGGTATCGACTGTTTCAAAATTCGTAGTATTTTTAAAGTGTCTTCCCATTGCTATGAAGAGGCATGGCAGCCCGCTGAAGAACCTCAGGAGCAAGTGCGATGATCAGATCGGGGAGCCCCACTTGGTTAGGCCATCGCCACGTGTCAGCAGGCGATTGGCGGAACCGCAGCCGAAGAAATGTGTGCTCTATAGCACGGACGGTGAGAAGTCGGCTGTGATCTGCAACTTTGAGAAACGTGGCTGGCAACAGGTGCCGTCGGTCAACGGGGAATGGAACTTCTACTGGGCGTGCACCCAAACCTGTCGCTACATCTTTGGCATCGATCAGCCCTATCGCATGCGATCAGATCAGTAAGCGATCCGTCAGCGCCGATCAGCATCGATCTGACCGCATGGATATTCTCTCCACAGAACCATTAACCACTTCCCCAACTCGATGGAGCTGTCGCGAAAGGATCTGCTGATCAAGAACATCAAGCGCTATCGCAAGGATCTGGAGCGCAAGGGCGATCCCTTGGCCCAGACCTTCTCGAACACCATGAAACTGGGCATAGGGGGCACGCGCTACATGCACCTGGATATCGTACCGATGACCTTTATCCTGCCCACCGACTACAACCTGTTCGTGGAAGAATTCCACAAGAATCCGGCCAGCACGTGGATCGTCAAGCCCTGCAGCAAGTCGCAGGGCAACGGAATTTTCCTGATCAACAAGCTCTCCAAGCTGAAGAAGTTCGCCTACGAGGCGCGCACCTTCTACCCATTGCTGAGCCGCAACACCAGTGTCATCTCCAAGTACATAGACAATCCCCTGCTCATCGGCGGCAAGAAGTTCGATCTGCGCCTGTTCGTGCTGGTGACCACGTTTAATCCCCTAAAAGCCTACCTCTACAACGAGGGGTTCTGTCGCTTTTGTACGGAAAAGTATGACCACACGGACATCAACAACGTTTTCATGCATCTGACCAATGTTAGCATTCAGAAGACGAACGTAAGTCGGATTTCGGGAGTTCGGGGTCACCAATTGAGTTTCCTTCTCCCACCCCCAGCAAGAGTACAATTCGATTCATGGCGGCAAGTGGCCTGTCCAGAATCTTTGGCTCTACCTGGATAGCCTGCGAGGCGGAGGCGTCTCACAAATTCTCTGGCAGCGCATCTCCGAGACGATACGCCATTCCCTGGACGCAGTGGCCCCAGTGATGTCCAACGATCGGCACTGCTTCGAGGTCTATGGGTATGACATCATCATCGACAAAAACCTGAAGCCCTGGCTGATCGAGATCAACACCTCGCCATCGATGCACGCGACCACTCCAAACGATCGCATGCTCAAGTCTCGGCTAATAGACAATGTCCTGGACGTGATTGTGCCACCCGGTGGCATTCCCGAGTGAGCAATGATTCCCGAATCAATTTCCACCCAACTAATATTCCTCCGATTCCCTCCGTTCAGCGATCACTGGGACAAGTCGCCCGATCCCAGTCTACTCACCAATTTCACTGTGCTGAAGCCCGTCGTGAGGAAGAAGGATGCGCCAGCACCCCCGCCCACGGTATCCCCTCAGGGGAATTCTCTAAAGAAGCGCAGAATCCATTCAGCCAAGAAGAAGCGCACCCCCGTAGCCCCCCCGGTGGTCCAAGCTGCTGCAGAGCAGACCGACGATGAGGAGGAGGGACCCATTAAAAGCAGCAAGCTTCCAATGCAACGGGATACGGCACAGGCGCCACCCATCGTCAAGACTAGGATCATCCACCGGTGAATATACGATATATGTACATATGTGTGATGATTGTTTATGGAAATCGTTAGCTTTTAATTCGCAATTCGGTGCCGTAATTTACAAATTACTTACAAAGTACACAGAATAAACTTCTAGGGTATATGTATGTATGTATGTACTACTCGCTGCACTATACGCTTACGCTTACGTTCTATGTACCATAATTGCATATAATTATTACGTATAACTAAATGAAGCTGCCTGTCTTTTAGAGACCCCGGGAAGACCCGAAAGGTCGGCTGCACAATTTCGATCTTATATAGACAAAAAAAAAAAACAATAAAAAAATGATTTATGGTATACAATATAGTACTATATGTGTGTTCGTGTGTGTTTGTGTGTGGGTGCTTTAAGTTTTACTTTTTCGCTGTTGCAAATCCTAACCTTTTGCACACAAAATGGCGTCCGCTTTAAAGCTAACAAAACAAACAAAAGTTCTATATACAACAAAAACGAAAGAGAATAAATGGAGAAATGGTACTTCGTCGTGGGAGTCGAGAGTGCAACTCGCATGTTTTGTGGGTTTTTTGTTGGCTTCTGCATAAACCTAATTATGTACAAAGGCGTTCGTTTGACTTAGATATTAAACGAGTGAATACAACATACGGTTCTTCTTTAAATAGGGGAATACTTTTCATTTCATATCGAGTACATGTATGTACGTATGCATTGGGAATAAATGGACTTAAATTTAATCTAAATACAAGTTGTATGTTTGTATGCGTGTACGTGTGTACGTGTGTATGGGGGTGTGTCTTGTGTACAAAATGTGGATATTTTTTCGAAAAACTCCATCCATCTCCAGTGCCATCCAATCCATTGGGTAAAAATAAATCTCTGGTTTTTGCCGGCTGCCCAGCGTCACACACAGCGTCCCTCCCACGCGGAGGAGAGAGGCCCGGTGGGTGTCCAGGAAGGAAGTGTCTCAGCATTCGGTGGCGTAGTAGAAGATCTCTACCTCGCTGACCTCGCTTAGCCCCAGCTGCTGCTGTTGCTGCTGCTGCTGCTGATTATCCTCCACGAGCACATCCCGTGTGGCGCGCGCATGCGCCAGCACCTATAGTCACACCTTCGAGGCGTGCGGCTGGGAGCCAGCACTGCTGCCGTACTGTGACTGCGGCCCCATCTTCTGCACGGTCTGGTAGGTAGGCTGCTGCTGGAGCTGCTGCAGCTGGGACGGCATGCCGCTCTGCTCTCGAATGGTCACCTGGGTGACAAAAGGTCCGCGGCTGCGGGAGCTGCTGTTCAGGCTGGCCGGGGAGTAGCCGTTGAGGGCGGCCGCCTTCCAGTGGGGCACATTGATGGGCGACGCCGAGGAGCCCGAGGCCCCCGTGGTGCCTGCTGCCGCCCCATTGTGGCTGCTGTGGCTACTGTGGTGGCTGTGCTTGATGCTGCCCATACGCTGCTGCTGCACGGTCTCGTACTCGTAGTAGCTGCTCATGGGACGGATGCCGCCGTTCGTGTGGCCCTGCGTCTGGGCCTGCGGATGCTGGTGATGCGACGAGGAGCTGGTCGAGTGCATGCTGATGTCCTGCGACCGGGCGCTGCGCTGCGAATGGTAATGCTGATGGCGGCGACTGCGGCGGAGAGCAGAAACAAAGCGATTAGAATGGGTCGAATGATAAAAGTACAATCTAAAGCCCAGAACCATTTAGTTAGTATGGGGGTGTACAGTGCGTTTCATGATCATGATCCCTACTGTATGTGTGTGTGTGTGTGTTACCTTTCCGCCTCCACCTTGATGCGCTGTCGTATCACCTGCTGACGCATGCATTCGAGCGTCGACTCCGATAGCGTCTCGACTGATGTGCTGCGGCCACAACAACCAGTGTTGGTAAATGTTAAATTATGTGTTGGGTGTGTGTGGGTGTGTGAGTGCGATACATATACCACGGCATAGACAGAGACAGAGCCAAAGAAAGAGACAGATACAAGACGAGAGACACAAATGAAACGATTTTTGGTTAATAAAGTTAGTCATGCTTTCAAGGGGAGCGTATCGTAGGGGGTGGGATGGGGGGGATTAACATATAACAGGGTGCCCCTCCTTCATTGACGGAGTGCTGGGCCTCGTCTCTCACCTAATCAGTTGCTGTTGCTGCTGTTGCTGCTGCTGCTGATGCTGATGCAGATCCTCATAGTTGGCATAGTGCTGATACCGATGATTGAATATATCGTTCTGATGGATGCCGCCATTCGCTGCCGTTACACCGCCGGCCCCGCCCGCACCCACACCATTCGGTGCTGGCAGTGGCGGCGGTGGCTGGTATGCTGGCGGCTTTCCATTCCTCTCCAAAGCTGCCAGCGCAGCGGCGGGTATCTGTTGCTGTTGCAGCTGCTGCTGCTGCTGTTGTTGCTGCTGCTGCTGCAGCTGTGGCGATGATGACACCACCGATGAGGGCGGAGAGATGGCCACCGCACTGTAGGTGTCCACTGGCACCACCCCGTCCTTGCGGTTCTTGCCGAAGCGGAACATGTGTCCGATGCCCCGCAGAATGCTCGGCTTCTTGGCCCGCGACGACTTGCTGCCGTGCTTGCCGTCGTTCAGGGAGCTCTGGAAGGGTCCGTTCCGCTGCGAGGCAAAGCCGCCCTCGTGGTCCCCATCCTCCAGCAGCCACGTCTTGCGGGGCTCTGAAATTGGAGTGCAAAACAAATCACGTTAAGATGCCACCACACGATAATCGTGATAATCCTCCGATAGGCACTCACTATTGGCATCCGGTTCGCTGACAACCGCCGCCCTGAGGCTGTCCTCCCTGCCGCGGCCGCGCGGGGCACGCAGCGCCTGATGGCCACGCGGCTCGTCGGACATCTGCAGCTCCTGGACCATGGTCTGGAGCGACTCCAGCGACGAGGACTTCTTCATGCCCAGCGAGGGGCCCAGGTCCCCCAGCTGGTCGCGGGCCTCGGCCTCGGCGGCCGCCAGCTGCTGCTGCATCGACTCGCGCTGCTCGATGCTGGACGCGGTCTTGGCGTGCCTGTAGCCCGCCAGCTGGGCATTGGCGTTGGCGATCCGGGTCGTCAGCGACTCGACGGAGCCCCCAAAGACGGCCGATTTGGTCAGCTGGATGCGGCGCTCGCGCTCGCGCTCCTCGCGCAGCTTCTTGTTGCGCTGGTAGGTGCCCGTCTCGCGGGCATCCAGCGCCGCATGGTGCTTCTCCGAGATGCTGCGCCGGCCCAGGGCATCGCGCGAGAAGTGCTCCACGCCCGAGTTCGTCTCCAGGCTGAGCTGCGACGAGTAGGTGGCATCGAAGGTGCTGCTGCTCGACGGTGTGCCCGGCACAGTGACGGCCACTCCCGCTGGCACTCCCGCTGGCCCTCCCGCTGCCACTGCCTTCGTCTGCGACGATGGGTTGGCGCTGCTCGGGTTGCAGTGCTGCCCATCGTGTGGACGCGCCGGCAGGACCCTGCAATGCACGAAAATATGTAAAAAAGGAGTTCCCTCCAGGACCCTAAGGGCTGGCCTTACGGGGACATTGGCTCGGCATCGTCCTCGATCAGCAGCGCCGTATTGCCATGGCCCGTCAGCAGATGGAGCTGCGCCGGCGACCAGTTGTCGTTGGTGGCCATGTAGTAGCTCTCGTTGCGGAGTGCCGCACTGCTGCAGATCGGGGTTGGGGGCAGGCGACGTGGCTGCTGCGGCTGTTGCTGCGAGACCTGCTGCTGCTGCTGCGGATGTTGCTGCGAGAGCTGCTGCTGGGCCTGTGTGTTTGTGGAGCAAATGCCACCGGTTAGACGGTCCAAAACGGGGTTGCTCCATCTGCAAAAAGGGGAGGTTTAGTTCCAGGGCTTTAGCCTGCTCCCTCGCTCCACTCCACTCACCTGTTCATCTCGCTGCTGCCGCCGGCTCCTCTGTCGTTGCCGCTGCCGCGCTGTTCCCGCTTCTCGGGACTCAAGTAAATGACGGTGGCCCCCGAATTGTCGCTCGCATTCGAGCTGCTGTTGTTGTGGCCGCTGTTGCTGTTGCTGCTGCCGCTGCCGTTGCTATGGCTGTGATTGTGACTCTGACTCTGGCTTAGACCCTGGTCCAGGATGTCGCTGGAGCTGGCCGAGCGCTGGATCTTGCGGCCCACGAGGAGCGTTATGGTGCCCGGATGCTTGCCCGGCGTATTGACCATCGCCCGACGCAGTGTCTCCATGGCCTCGGCATTGTTCTGGCCGCGCAGCGACACCCCGTTCACGCTCAGCAGCTGGTCGTTCATCCGCAGTCGTCCGTCCCGGGAGGCGGCTCCGCCATGGATAACGCTCTTCACGAATATCCCCAGATCGCCGTCGTGCTTCATCTGGCCGCTGCCGCTGCCGCTGCCACCGCCACTGCCACTCGAGCTGGAGGCATTCAGGTTCGAGCAGGTCTTCCCCTTGACGCTCACCCCCAGTCCGGCCTTCTCCGTGTCGTGCACTGGTATGTGCAGCGTCAGCTCCTCGCGGGTATTCCAGCTGTTGCTGCTCGGCGGCAGGCTATCCTGTGGATGCACAAGCAAAAGAATGAGCAAAGAGTCTACAAATCCTGGCTTAAAGCCGCTGATTCTAGATTCCAAAGAACCCCTAAAGGGTTCTGGGAATGGAAAGGATAAGCAAGGGGTCTGGTCTGCAAGGAACAGCCATGAGACCCCAAAAGACATTATCCTGCATTGAACCAATGAGCGTACAGAGTACTCTATCTATCACGGGCTGGAATAATTCAATCTCGTGGATTGCCATCCCCGTTTGGCGCCCAATGGCACTCTTTCATCCTATTCTCGCCGGTTCCCTTGTGAGGCAAGAGTCAGCGAGTCGCTGAATAGAAATAACGAGTCCGATTAGAGCCCATATCGAGTGCTGAATAACCATTGCAACCCTGGCTCTCGATTGCCATGTAAACACGGATTGCATAAAGCACGAAGACCCTACAATATGGTTTATATCCTGAAAAATATGTCCTTCCCCCCCCACTGAACAGAAAACTTCAGACTCCCTCTTCAGATGGGCCATGGAGCCTGCTTTAAGGCTCCCCCACATCCATCCCCTGGAAATACTTTAAAATTCGCACCGAATCATTCGCACAGACAGTCCTATGTGCCCCCACCTTCTTGCAACTTACATTTGAGGCTGCCGACTCGCTGCCCGCATCGATGAAATGCTGAGATTCGTTGAGGAGCTGCTGCTGCTGCTGCTGCTGCTGGAAGAGCGAACGGGCGCTGCTCGATTTCTGCACCTGGATGGAAGCCGCAGCAGGAGCGGCTATGGAAGCGGTCTTTTCTGCCTGTGCCTGTGCCTGTGCCGCTGCTGCTGCTGCCGCCGCCTGATCGGTCTGCTCGGCCAGCTCCTGCTGTCGGGAGACGACTATGCGGACTGTGGCGCCCGCCTGCATGCCCCGGAGGATGGCCACCACATCGGTTTGGGTTTTGCCCGTCATGGGAGTGCCGTCGACCTCGAGCAGCCGATCGCCGGGCTTGAGGCGTCCGTCCTCGATGGCCGCGCCGCGGGGCAGTATGTTCTTGATGTAGATGGGGCAGTGGCCGCCGGCGGGATTGTCGCGCGTCGTCACCGAGAAGCCCAGGCCGTTGGGGCCCTTCTTGAGCAGGATCTCGATCTTGCGGCCCAGCTTCCGGGTGTTGGCCACCTGCAGGGAGGTGCCCACGGGGGCGGCGTGCGGCTTTCGCGTGGGCGAGACGGTGGCCACCTCGACCATTTCGGCCACCTTGGAGTCGCGCCGCTGCTGGCGCTGCTGCTGGTCGCCGCGCAGGACGCGCACCCGCAGCTCGGAGCACTCGAGGGCCCGTCGGAGGTGCTCCTGGACCTGCGACTCGCTGAGGCCGATCAGCTGGATGCCGTTGATCTCGAGGATGCGGTCCTCACGCCGCAGCCGCCCGCGCTCGGCCCGACTGCCGGGCTCGACGTGCTGGACAAGGAGTCCGCCGCCGTGCTCCTTGTCCGGCATCGCCGTGAGGCCCAGCGGACTGCCGTACTCGTTGATGATCAGCAGCATCTCGCCGTCCTTCTCGCGGATCGACTCGTACGCCTGCCCCAGTGGCTCCTTCCGCTTGCTCTCCCGCGGCAGGGACTTGCTCGAGTAGGCGCTGTTCGGCAGCGACGACTGTCCGGAATGTGCTTCCCGGTGTCCCGTATGCTGGTTCTGATTCTGGCCCAGGTTCTGGCTCGGATTCGGGTTCTGGTTCTGGTGCTGCAGCTTCTCGGCCGCCTCCATCCACTTGTAGCCGTTGCCGTCGCCCAGGAACTGCATGGACAGGCGCCCCGAGCGGGCGAATGGCTGATGGGCGGCAGCTGGGGGCTGCTGCTGCTGCTGCTGTTGGAGCAGCAGCTGTTCCTTGAGCTGCTGCTGGCTGGCGACGTCATCCTCCTCCTCCCATTGGGGCGACAGCTGGCCGCCGGCCTTGTCGATCAGCAGACGCTCGGGCGAGTCGCCGCCGGCGTAGTGGGGCGCCGCCGCCGACCAACGCTTGTTGCTGCCCTCCGCCTTGAGCGAGGCCAGCAGATTGGGGTCGCTGCTGCGGCGCACCATCAGGCCCACGCCCAGGCCGGCCATCGGGCCGGAGGTGGTGCTCGTCACCTCGATGTGCGGCGTGGACAGGTCCCGGGTGGGGGCCTCCGTGTTCGTGGGGTCGCGGAAGATGTCCGGCGACCCGGTGCCCACCGAGGAGCTGCCGGAGGCTCCGTCGCCGCCGCCCTGCGCCACGCCCGGATCCGGTCCGGGATCCTCAAAGTGTGCGAGGATCTGTTCCCGATCGTCGGCCACATCCCGCACACAGTCGTCGGGATCAAGGATGCCCGACTGTGTCTGTAGATGGGTCACCGTCACCCACGAGTCCGGCTGAAAGAACCAAAAAAAAACAACATTTTCAATTAGAAATTTTGCAATTTTCAAGGAAAACCTAGAACAAAATTGTAGGAATGAAGGAATTCCACTATATCTATATATTATCCATGGCCCCCAGTCGGGTGTCAGGCCAGAGGTGCTTCGCTTCGGTTCGGTTCGGTTCGGTTCGGTTCGCGTCAGGTGTTGTAAGCACCCACCACATCCCATGAAGATCGGAGATCAAGTTGCAGGTTGCCCAACATCCAGACAGACAAGCTCCATCTTTCATTCATTCATTCATTCATTCATTCCAGCCTCTTCGCATCTGTGCTTCCGCATCTCTCCCTCTCTCTCTCTCTCGGGCACACGTGGGCTCAACTTGAACTCCCTGACTAGACGCCAAATAAAGCTACGCTCGAGACGCGACAACCTCCACGGCCCAAATTGCAATCTGGTGCCCGTTCGTGTGTGCAGCTTTTGGCATTCCAATGGATTCCACAACCAAATGCCAAATGCCGAATGCCGAAAAACAGAAACAGAAACAAAAACAAAAACAATTGCATCACGCCATGAAACCAGTCAAAAGCATTCAAGGAGAGAGAGAGAAACAAAGAGAGACTGCGGCTCTAAGCTGGCCTCTCTGGCAGCAAGGCAAAGAAAAGCAGTGCTAGAGCAGCGCAGAGCTAATGCAAAGGTAAAGCAGAGCAAGAGCAGAGCAGAGGCAGAGCAAGAGCCAGAGCCAGAGCAGAACCAAAGCAGAGCTAGAGCGGGAGCATAGGTAAAGCAGAGGTAGAGTTAGAGTAGCGGTAAAGCAGAGGTAAGGCAGAGCTAGAGCAAAGGCAGAGCAAAGGCAGAGCAGAGCTAGAGCAGAGCTAGAACAGAGGTAAAGCAGAGGTAGAGGTAGAGCTAGAGCAGAGCTAGAGCAAAGGCAGAGCAAAGTTAGAGCAGAGCAAAAGCAGCGCCAGAGCAGAGCTAGAACAGAGCTAGAACAGAGCTAGAACAGAGCTCAAGGAGAGCTAGAGCAAAGGCAGAGGTACAAGCAGAGGTAAAACAGTGGTAAAGCAGAGCTAGAGCAGAGGTAAAGCAGTGGTAATGCAGAGCAAACGCAGAGCTAGACCAAAGCCAGAGCAGAGCTAGAACAGAGGCAGAGGTAAGGCAGTGGTAAAGCAGAGCTAGAGCATAGGTAAAGCAGTGGTAATGCAGAGAAAAAGCACAGGTAGCGCAAGAGCAAAGGCAGAGCAGTGCAGAGGCAGAGCAAAAGCACAGCTGGAGCAGCGGCAGAGGCGGAGCAGTGGTAGAGCGCCTCCCCCTGCGTGAAACTAAAGAACTGGAACGTCAACTTGGCGCAATAATTTTTGGCTATTTCTGTTTTTATTGTTTCACTCTTTTCACTTGAATTTTGGCTTGTTTCTGATGGGTTTTTTGTTTCCCCCAGTTGGCTTTTTGCTTGGTTGCTCGTTTTGTGGGTCAAAGAGCCCGCTCAGGCATTCTATTGGTGATTTTTTTCTTTTTTTTGGATTCAGCGACGGGAATGCAGTTTCGAATGCCTGTCTTACAGTGGGTAAAATCCATCCAAAGAGCCGAAAGAGCAACAAACGAACACACGAGCGGCTTACGAAGCTCTCATTCTGTTCGTTTTTGGACTTCGTTGCCTCTTGATTCTCTCGATTCTCTCTTAATCATTCCTCCTCTTTGTTTTTGTTCACTTTCCCATCGAATGGGTCCCACTGTGTCCATCCGCGACGCTGATTATATTTCTTGATGGCCATTTGTCACTGGAAATTATGCGGACAGACAGACGACAACGATCACGTTCTCATATATCACCATATCATCTGATATGAGTGATTGGCCCAGAAATGTGGGCGTGTAGAGGGAGTATCTGCATCCCACACACAGACACACACACACAGACACGAGAGTATCTTTACCTTCGCACACGAATAGTCCGACGGCGACGGGGGTCGCTTGGGCAGGGTGAGGGAGTAGGACTTGTGGAGGTGGCCGTGCGGTATGCCCTCGTGCTTGGCCGCCACCTTGTAGGTGTGTCGCCAGCCGAAGAGGCCGCCCAATTTGTTGGCCAGCGCCGGGCACTTGGGCGGAACGTCGAACATTCTTCAAAATCTTCTCCACTCCACTCCGATTCGATGCGATTCGATTCGTATCGATCTTTGGTTTTTTATTCACTTTTTAGTTGCAGTTTTTGGTTTTAGCACACGTTTGATTTTTTGTTTTTCGTAATTTTTGTTCGTTTAAATTTGGTTTTGTCGCGACATTCGATATTCACAAATCACAATTCATTCCCATGGATATCATGGGGGGGGCGAGGGGGATTGGGGAGCCAGCCACTGGGTTTCCCTGGAAAGGTTTTGGAACGGACTCCATTGTGATTCACTCGTATTTTGTTTTTAGTCACTCTTTTGTGTCGCAAATCGTTTGTTGTTGACATTTTCTTATCGATTATGCAATGCCCTGCCACTTTGGGCCCCTTATCAAGTAACGGTAACGCCCCGCCCCTGTCCCCCCAGTAGATGCAGTCGCACATTCTTATCAGCCATACGGAAATATATCTCTGCCACCAAGAACACGGCATTGAAACGGCAGCAAAAGCACATCAACATCAACACAGAAGCACTTTCAAGTGTGTATCTGTGTGTGTGTGTGTGTGTGTGTGTATCTGTGTGCGTGTGTATCTTCAGTACTCTTTCCGTATGGATTGTTTAAATTCCACTCGCATTTGGTGGGGGATTAGATATCGAGAGAACTCTCTCTCTATACACCCCTCTCTCTCCCTCTCCCACTCCCTATCTCCTCTCTCTCTCTCTCTCTCTCTCTCTCTCTCTCTCTCTCTCTCTCTCTCTCTCTCTCTCTCTCTCTCTCTCTCTCTCTCTCTCTCTCTCTCTCTCTCTCTCTCTCTCTCTCTCTCTCTCTCTCTCTCTCTCTATCATTTCTATCATCTCTATCATCTCTATCATCTCTATCATCTCTATCATCTCTATCATCTCTATCATCTCTATCATCTCTATCATCTCTATCATCTGTCATCTCTATCATCTCTACATAGGGAGAGCGCAATAGTTCAAAGATTAAAGGAATATTCCGATCCACTTCGACAGATCATTGAGGAGGGAAAATACTGGAAATTCCTTCTGCTTTTCATAATCTCGTTATGAACCGGTTCGGTGTGTGGGCTCCGGTTCTAGAACCTTTAACACTCCACCAAGCAGCTCTGCTGGGGACTCTCGTATGCGATTTTTCCGGCTTGCTTCACGTTCGGTGCGGTGCATGGCCCACAAGCCGAGGTGTACCCACAATATTTCATTCATTTTTTTGCATAAAATTACCCGAACGAGTGTATCCATGAGATAGGCAGGTCGGAGGCATGCACCCTGGCCGAGAAGGGGGCCATGGATTCGGAGATGGAAGTGGGGCGCTGCCGGGGCAGGGTATACGCCACTTCGTTGCCTCTCGAGGGGATTTTTATTATAAAATTAAATATGCTCCATAGAGCGACAGTGTGGGGCACAGATAAATCAACACACAGGCAGAAAGGCAGCAACAAAGCTGAACTCATTTCGCACAAAAGCATTTCATTTGATTTCATTATGCCCGTGAGAGCACCTGCAACAAAATATGTATATGTGCAGCGTGCGGGGGCAGGTGGAGGAGGCAACAACAATGGGCAGGCAGCCGCTGAGGCATAACGAAAGAAGCCACCGACCAGCGACCAGCGACCACCGACCATCCCGACGCCAGAGCCAGAGCCAGAGCCAGAGCCTCCCGAGATGGCGAATGAAGGCATTGAGCAGCCCAGAGAGGGCCCAAACAGAGAGTAAACAATTTTTAAGGGCAATCCAATATTAGTTCAAGTCGAAAATAAAATCCACACTTGAGCGAAAAACACGCACTAGGCGGGGGCATCGAAGCTGCTCGATTACTGGGAAGCTCCAGACGTTCTATTCACGAATAATCGAATGAAACTGAAGGTCGACCAAAGAGAAAACAGGGGAGCAGAGAGAGGAGTGACTTCAGAGAGAGTGAGGGGGAGGTGAGGAGAGAAAGGAGTGGCTTCAGAGAGAGAGGAAAGTGGAGGAGAGAGAGGAAAGTGCCCTCAGATCGAGAGGGGAGAAGGAGAGAGAAGTGCCTTCAGAGAAGAGCAGGGAGAGGAGCAGAGAGAGGAGTGCCTTCAGAGTGTGAAGTGTGCATTCACAGCATTCATTCACTCATTGATTCATTCATTTGCATCCACCAAACAAGCAGAGAGAGTATGTGAATACTT
Source organism: Drosophila pseudoobscura (assembly GCF_009870125.1). Taxonomy (NCBI): domain Eukaryota; kingdom Metazoa; phylum Arthropoda; class Insecta; order Diptera; family Drosophilidae; genus Drosophila; species Drosophila pseudoobscura. Next base: position 16,915,105 of record NC_046683.1, read on the forward strand.
TGTGAATCATTTGGCTTGAGCTTTGCCATTCACCATTCAAATATTTCGGTAAAATGTTCTTCAAATCCCTCAACCCTTTGAATACCATTATTCATAGGTCATTCATTCGTTTAATAAGATGATTATTATTCAAAGATTTTGCGGGTGATTTTTGGTATTCAAATTTGCATTCATTGCATTCATAAATCCATAAATCCATTCTGGGTCTGGCCATTGAAATTACCCTCCAAAACCCAAAAAAAAAACTATCGCATATCGCTTGCATATTAATCGTATTCATTTCGCTACTTTTTTAAGGAAAATACATTAAAAAATACACAGAAGAAAAGTGCTCGTAAAATGCGATCGCATATGAAAAGAGTTTTCAAGAGAGAGGAGTAGATTTAGGAGTAGATTTGGGAGTAGGAGGCGTTGGAGGAGTGGGAGATTCCTTTGTGTGGGGGTGCCCTGGGAGCTGCTTTCCCGCTTACCGCCACAGCGAAGAAGGCCGGCCATAATTTGCAATCAGGCGGCCTTTAACAACCCACGAGATGCCGTGAGGTTCGCAATCACAGGGGAAGATAGAGTGGGAGGGGGAGGAATGCTAGTGCCACAAACGTGCCACAGAAATGTACATACTGTGCCGTGTGTGCCTGCCAGCGGACGGGGCATGCTGCAAGGAAAGAAAGGCCAAATTGCACGTTGTCATTATGTGCTGCATGCCGCGGAGTGTGGCAAAAGGGGGGAAACACTGCATGGAGGAGGGACAGTGCGGAGGGGCGTTGGCGTGGGCGTGGCCCATTGTTGATTTGAAAATCAGGGGGGGGGGGGGGGGGGGGGGAAGAAAAATGCCAAATGACCGTGGCCGTGGAAAATGTGCGTGGCAGGAAAACTCTGTTCACGGAACTAGTTCGTGGAGATTTTCTCCACAAAGTTCCCACAAGCGAGTGGACTCGCGAATTTGGGACTCTTGTCGACGAAGAAAAACGGAGAAAACGTGGATATAGGACCGTTCTTCTTTCGAAAACCCCTAGAAAAGCTGCAGAATACTGCAAAAGATACAGCCCATACCTTGCCCGAGTGGGTGGAGCTGTGTTTGCGCTCGAAACAACATATATGTCGTGTGCATGACGATGCATATTGTTGCTGGAATCGAGGCAGGCAAGGGGCGTGCAGGATAATCGATGTTCGACTCGCTTTATGTTCTCAAAATTAAATTAAAAATTATTCAAAATATTCGAAATATTTTTCTTTAAAAACATCGCATTAAAAATATCACAACAAAGTTCCCAAGGTTCTCAGAATATTTTCCTTTAACCTTCATAAAAAAAAAATTTTAAAAAAAGTGGGACATACGAAGAATCAAAATTTTTTTTTAAAATACTTTTGTACTAAATAAAAAAAAGCCACTTAAAAAGGTAAATAAATATGGGGCCACGAGCGCTATCTCTCTCTCTCTCTCTCTCTCTTTCTAACTCTCTCTCTGGGAAGCTCTGAGAGAGAAGTGAAAGGAGAGAGGTGGCATTCGGCATTCGAAATTCCCATTCCCGGCGCCCCGCCTCCCCGCTCTTCCGCCCTTCCTTCGTGGCAGCTGTTTTCTTATTTCATTATTTTTTGCATGTGATTAGCGTTAACGTTAAGAAGGTGGAAAATAAGAGCATGCTAACCGTTTACACAAACAATTAGCAACTAATTGAACCAACAACAGCAACAGCCACAAGCATCGGGAATATGTCTGTTTCTGGCCAATGAAATGTTGATCTTTGGCTGTGGAATCAGCTGCAAAACAAAAGCCACTTTTCGGGGGGGACACCAAAGGGCAACAGATGGCCAACAAGAGAGAGGGAGAGAGAGGGAGAGGGAGGGAGAGAGAGCAGCAGCAGAATGACTGTGGAAAACCCAAGTGAAAATGCAGTCCAGACCAGAGCCATTTAAGGCTATTAATGTCAATCGCAACGCTTTCTAATGTCCAATAAATGAGTGTGTTTCGAGTGTGTGGCATCAGTGGGCCTTTGGCAGTGCATTAAGCACTTTAATAATTATCAATCGATGCGATATGCCATCGATACGTAGATACACAGATAACAGCTAAAGCTGTGTTTGTAGTGATTAGAGAATTTTTCCCATCCACTGAACAATGTACTCGCTACCTGTCCAAAGTCGAGCAAAAAAAAAAAAGAGAAAATCCAACAAAAGTGCCTGGGCGACTATCTACCACCTGCCCCTGCCTCTGCCTCTGCCCCTGCCTGGTGCCGCAATAATCCAGTAGCTCCATTCCCAGTTTATGGCCAAAGAAAGCCCTCCCATAATTACACAAAACACACCGCTTTCGTGCCAGACCCATCAAGCGACCCCAGAAGAAGCTAATGAAACGAACTTGCCACCCAACCCACACAACTTGCCACCTTGCCACCTTGCCACCTTGCGGCACATCAACTTTTGCTTTTGTTTTTTCTGTTCTTTGGATAACTTGGATCTGTTCGAGGAGCCCTCGCACTCGCACTCCAGTAATTACAACCAGCGAAAAAACCCCCTGAGAATCGAAGACACAGCTATAAAGATATTTTTATACCCATATGCCACACACTAGCTCCGGTAATCGTCAAAATAAATTGCATTTAGTATTTTAAAACGAGTTCCATCTAGGAGTTCCTATGCTTTTGATGCCCAAAAAAAAAAGAAAGAATATCAAACTTTTCCCCTGGTTTTTCTGGCATTTCGTTAGCCCAAAATATGGGCTTCAACGAGTTTTAGTTTTCATCAAAAATCTTCAAAACGGTATAGAATTTTCGAAATTAATGAATTTTTAGCTCATTTTAAAAGGGAATTAATGTAGTTTTCTATCGAGTATTTATGTAATAAATAATCTCGGTTGGTTTTTTTTTCTAAATTGCATTTTTTCTATGCTTTTTTTTAAGTGCATTTTTTCCATATTTTTTGTTAATTTGTTTTTTATAAATTTAATAAATAATATCACTAATACAATGATTTGTACAAAAACAAAAATTAATAAAATTAAAAGAATTTAAAAAAAAAATGGGTGTCATTAAGGTCGAACAATTTGGAGGAGGATATTATTTGGTTAAATTATCCGTCCAGGTTTCTAGGATAGAGCTCCTGTTGGGCAGGTCGACTGGGTGTTTTCTGGCCAGCCTACGCCGGTATCTGGTTCTCGCAAGACGCCTCGCCAGTAAATTTGTTATATTATAACCTCACATTTTCCCATAAATCCCTTGATATTTTCCTAACCAAAAACTTTTAAGAGAGACTTTGAAGAGAAACTTTCATCAAGAATCCATGTGAAAATCTTGTGTGAAAAATTACTATAAAAATACCAAAAAATACCGAAGAATACCATGAAAAATACCGCAAAAGTCAGCTTTTGCTTATTTTAATAGGTTTTCAGATAAAATTTGGTAAATGAATTGAGTTGAATTTTTATTTAGAAAATATTATAAGTATTATGTTGGATGTGACTATAAGGAATACCCCTGATGCATACCCCAAACTTGCCATGAACCTTGCCCTGTGTTATGCGGACCTTTTAGAATAAAATTAATAATCTCTTCTGATCGGTTCTGTTCTGTTGCAACCTTCTTATAAACCACACGTGTTATACTTTCCACCAATGTCATAGTCCCCCACATATTAAAAATTATTATTTAATTTGAATAATATAATATTTGTGGTTTTAGGTATGGTACAAATATCTGTTATTCCTAAAAATTTAATTTATTTTAAAGTTTTTGATATTTCAATTAAATAATCCTTTTTTAATGCATCTAAATATGTTTATACTCGTTTTTTTCGCTGAGTGTAAGCGGGAAGTGGTTCTATCCCTGAAGGAACAGTTTGGGGAGCATTGGAGGTACACGAGGTGTACTGCAGAGGCTTCAGCAGAACAAAGATACAATTTCCACAAGTAAAGGTATCGAAAAGATACTGTATCTTATTGCAATACCCGTAATATGCAAATCGTGGAAGTCGTGCCCGGGAGATCACTACAAATCTCCTCCGCCACGAAACACGCGCTTGTCTGACACCCTCTCTCCGCCCCCCAACCCCCCTTCCAGCCCTCTGATGAGTCACAGAGTCACACAAGATACATTTGTATCTCAGTGTCTGGGCGAGCTCTAAACAAAATTTGACAGCTTCTTGACAAATTATTCGTTTAATGGGGTGAGGGGAAAACTTTTCGCTGACATTTGCTCTAGCCCCCCTCCCCTTCCGCCCCCCTTCCCCTTCCCCCTCTCTCTCTCTCTTCTTGCAATTGTTTACTTAATGTTTGTTGGCTTTTGCTTTTCTTTCTTGCGTTTGTTACGTATTCAACAAAATTAATTGTTCCCCCCCCCCCCCTGTACAGGGGGGAGGGGAAGGGTGGCCGAGGGGGTGGGGGGACGACTTTCATCCAAGCTGTCGAGCGCAGAGCTCATAAACTGCACTTACAGACCCCCGCTGGAGTGGTGGATTGGTGGAGTGCCGCACGCAAGACGAATACAATGAATAACATGAATCGAGCCATGAATACACTCTGAATACTCGAGTAGTTACAAACTGATTACTATGTAGTACCTAAGCCCATGCCTTTTTTTTCTGCAAATCCTTTGGCAGGGATCTCTGCAGGGATCTCTGCTGGCAGAGCTTTCGTTTCCGTTTCTTGTTTCTGAGAAGGGAAGGGGGAGCCGGAAAGCCCAAAAAGCCCCGAACCGGTTTGCTTCTTGACAGCCAAAAAGTTGATTGAACCTCAATCAAAGCCGCGATGGGAGGAGAGGGGAGGCGAGGGGAGGGGAGGCGGGGAGGCGCTCTTTGCCGATGAATGAGTTGTGCGATTGAGTAACACAGATTTTTAATTGATTTAAACAGCCATTGAGCTTAATTGCACGTGAAAAGCGAGAGAGCGGGAGAGGCAGAGGCAGAGGGAGAGAGAGAGGGAGAGCGGGAGATGCGTAGCGGAAGTTTTTTTTTAGGGGGAAAAGTAAAAGCCAAAGACAGAGACAGAGAGACAGAGGCTGCTTGTGGGTTAATGTTTTGGAAAAAAAAGCACTCATTATTCAATGTTTATACGGGGAGTACCCCCCTTCCCACCCCTCCCCAGGGTACAGGGTGTAGAGGGGAAGCGGGAAAGCAAGCTGGTTACAAAGAGATCCCGATAGAGGGAGCCAGAGAGAGGGAGGGGGAGAGCTTGCAACACGTGCGCGCTGCCTCCGCGCAACGCACTCGCACTCGCATTCGCATTCGTTTCAGGTCAATTGAGTTCACTGTCACTTTCACTCACTGTCCGTTGTCCCGCCGCTCTGTCCCGCGCGGAAACAAGTTTCCAGTAGCCACAGGTGCTCCGGTGGTGAGGGGGGGGGAGGGCTTTGGGTGGCAATGAAGGAGCACTGCTTTGGTGACACGAGATAGCGGTTGTTTAGCCAAAGACTCAAGAGAGAGAGGGACAGAAAGGGAGGAAGAATCGTCGATGGCGACAAGCCGGCATTTAACTGTTAATTTCGTTTTGTTTTTTTCTTTCTTGTGTTTGCTTTGTTTTGTTATTCGATTTATTGGTATTTATGGCGGCTTTTGACTCGATTGGAAAATGGGAACTATCAAGGAATCCATTTGCCTGTTTTTTCTGGATTTTTTTCGCTTTCGTTTTGAATCGCCAACAGCTTTAGCCGTCTCTTCCGGCCTTTCGATGGCGGCCTTCAGATAGTGGGCCCCAGGGAAAACCACAAAACGCACAGCCCCACCCACAAACAAAAACCATAACTAACAAAAACACTCTCCTGCCTGGCTGGCTGACTGCTGGCGCAAATATTTTATCAAAATTTAGACACAAACAAACCGTAACCGTAACCAGAAAGCTATTTTATCTGCAAAGGACGATAAGATTAAAGCCAACGACGGGACGGGACGGGACGGGCGACAACAACCCGAAAATAAACAGAGAAATCCCAGCCACTGGGTCGCACAGAGAGAGAGAGAGAGAGCCGAACCGAACAGATCCGAGTGCGAGCGAAGGCCAAGCCACAGAGAACGCAAAAGTGAGCAGTCGGCAGAGCAAGAACTCCACAGAGAGCAACAGAGAGAGAGCGAGAGGCTGCGACTGCGACTGCGACTGCGACTGCAGCTTCAGTTAAAGCTGCAGCAGCAACTGGTAGAGCAGCCCCTGGTTCTGGTTCTGGTTCTGTGTTTCTGTTTCAGGTTCTGTTTCGGTTTCTGGTTCAGGGGGTGCGTGTTGCATGTGGCATTCCTTTCAAGTGAAAGTCGCAGATGTTGACAGCGAAATCAAGGCCTAAGAATTGGGTCCCATGTATGGGAATGGCATACAGGTACAAAGATCTCTACGAAATACCAATGAAGATCCCTCAATTACTCAATCCGCCTTATCTAGGGGTCCCCCCCTCCCTCCCTACGAGGCATTGTAACAGGAAACACAAATGGATTTATTAGCTGCAGGGCGGGGCGCGTCTCTGTCTCTTAATTAGAAGGGACAGAGGCCCGAAGAGAAGTCAATTCTAATCTTCTTCCATTTCGGTACTCCTTCGGCTTCGGCTTCGCCTTCGGCTGTTTGCGTGAACTGTGGGAATAAGTCGGTGACTCTCCCTCACTCCCTGTCTGGCTGTCAAGACATTTCCTGCAGCAGCAGCAGCAGCAGCAGGTCCGCGTCGGCATCGGCGTCGTCATGGGAAACTAAGCAGCAAACGCAGCAAAACCAAAAGGCAGCAAAGAATCACCCCTAACAAAAACAATGAAAAAGCCAGACAGAGACAGCGACAGCGAGAGAATATCAACAAGTGTTTACCTCTCACATGCACACACACACGCACACACACACTCATGCAAACAGAGTGGCCCTGGCGTTATCTGCAATTTAATCTGCATAGAACACAAGCACACACATCTCTCTCTCTCACTCCCGAAGAATGACCATAAAACTGTCTAAGAGTTGCATTTCCTTGACTGCGGCACCAGCAGCAGCCTTGACAGCCAAAAACAGCAAAAGCACAACACAAAAAAAACACACAAATTCTTGGCACTAAAACTAAAGCAACAACAACGAGCATCGCAAAACAATGACAACAACAAACGCGCACTTTTCTTTCTTGGCTTGACCATTAATTTTTGATACAATTTGTGCACATATTTTCTTGTTCGTTTCGTTTTTAAAAAAAAATCCAACCGTTAAAACCAAAGAATTGCATAAACGTGCAACGGGCCACGAACACGGACAAGCGACGCTGCGGCCGACCGACGACGTCGCATGGCGCTTCAGAAATGAACTGTAAATCCCACACAGGCAGAGAGCCCCGATCGCAGTCGACAGGTGGGTGAAAGAGAGAGAGAGAGAAAGACAGCCAGCAAGCAGCAGAGAGTCGCAGAGAAGCAGTTACTCTCTGACTGGCTCTGACAAGTGCCTCTCAAACTGGCCCAACAGGCAGGCCCAGGCAGCGCAGCGCAGCGCAGCAGCAGAACTTTTTCAAGCGGAACGCAAAGCAGCAGCAGAAGCAGGAAAAGGGGCTGCAAGCAATGCAAAAGCAATGGCAAAAAACAACAGCTGACAGCGATGAAGCGCCACGCTACACTGATACCCTCTACCCCTCCCAGATCTTCAAATACTCCGATTAAGCGCATAAAATACACTTTTAAAAAGAAAACCACGATATCTGCCACAGCTGTGTTTACTGCAATTGAAACCTTTGTACACATTTTATGGAATGTTTATAGAATGGAATGTATATGCGAAGGAAAACTGAAAAAATCCAATTACATTTGCAATCCATATTCTCCCTTTTAATACCCAAGAAATCAGCTGTTTTCCCCGAGGTTTAATATTTCCCATTTTTTTTTGTGTATTTCCAGAGCACCTTTCCAGACTTTAAAATTGTATAACTTGTAAACCATCTAGGCTACCACTAAAAATCAAATGTGTAATGTTAGACATGTGTTTAATCTTAATCTAAGCAAAATTCATGTATTTTTAGATATTTTTTTAACACAATTTTAACAATTAAAAACAAAAATACTGCCCATCGCCTCACAACTTTTTATACCCGATACTCAAAATGAGTATTGGGGTATATTAGATTTGTGGTAAAAGTGGATGTGTGTAACGTCCAGAAGGAATCGTTTCCGACCCCATAAAGTATATATATTCTTGATCAGCATCAATAGCCGAGTCGGTTGAGCCATGTCTGTCTGTCCGTCTGTCCGTCTGTCCGTCCGTCCGTCTGTCCGTCTGTCCGTCTGTCCGTCTGTCCGTCCCCTTCAGCGCCTAATGCTCAAAGACTATAAGAGCTAGAGCAACGATGTTTTGGATCCAGACTTCTGTGATATGTCACTGCTCCAAAAATATTTCAAAACTTTGCCCCGCCCACTTCCGCCCCCACAAAGGGCGAAAATCTGTGGCATCCACAATTTCGACGATACGAGAAAACTAAAAACGCAGAATCGTAGAAGATGACTATATCTTCTAGAGTGCAAAATCTGAACCAGATCGTATAATTATTACAGCCAGAATCACGAAAACAATATCACTCTTTCTCGCTCTGTCTCACTCTAACACACAGGTTTCATGGTCGGTTTTGCCAATTGCAAAATATGAGTTCAAGGATCTCAGAACCTATAAAAGCCAGAGCAACCAAATTTGGTATCCACACTCCTGTGATATCGGACCTTGACCGTTTCCTGTCCAAATTTCGCCACACCCCCTTCCGCCCCCGCAAAGGACGAAAATCTGAGGCAACCACAAATCTCAGAGACTATTAAGGCTAGAGTAACCAAATTTGGTACACACACTCCTTTAAGATGTCACTATAAAACGTATATCTCAGAATTTCGCCCCACCCCCATCCGCCCCCACAAAGGACGAAAATCTGTTGCATCCACAATATTGCAGATTTGAGAAAACTAAAAACGCAGAATCATAGATAATGACCATATCTATCAGTTTATAGCCAAAAGCAAGAAATCAATTTGTAGTGGCTACGCAGCGCCCGACGTCACGCTCAGACTGATTTTCTGTCTCTCTCGCACGCACTCTTTGTCGTGTCGTTAAATATTAGCGGCGTCTGCCGGAGGAGAGCCATACTGACTTAGTATCGGGTATAACCGTAGAGTTGCGGTGTCCGCAGCAACTCACAACGTTCCCCCTCGTTTGTTTTGTTTTTAATTGAATTTTAAACTAAAAATTAATATTTTAACCATTTTAAACCTATTTGGCATCGAATCGACCAATTTTCCTGTGATTTTCCCAAAAAGTTTTCATGCAGAATAAAAGTATTTTATGTACCAAATTTTATCTCTATATAGTTGAAAATATTTAGCCAAAATAAAACTAGAGATAAGTCTTATATATTTTTTTTTTAAGGAAACTGTGTCCACAAACCCCTTCCAAAGACTGGGCATACCCTTCACATTCCGGGAATATACCGTGGAATGCAAATTTTGCTTTGAGTGGAAGAGGAGACTCAAAGGGGGAGGTGGAGGTGGAGCTGAAGAAGGAAGAAGAATACATGGCAAAATCGACGACAGGACGTCGCCTGCCATTGTTGTAAGTATTTCCTTTGTTGTTGTTGGTTTTTCTAGGGTGTGGGGGGGGGGGGGGGGAGAAAATGCCAAGAACGATTGACGACAGCGCAAAGCGGAGACCGCGCCTGATAATGATAATGATGAATGGTAATCATCATCATTAACAGTTTCCTTTTTCCCCAACAATGGGATTGGATTGGCCTTCTTCTGTAAGAATTCTGCAATTGGTTTTTGTTGTTTTTGTTGTTGTTGCTTTTCCTGCTTATTGGTCACCTTTTTTTCTGCTCGCTGAAAAATTCTCTCCGCAATGAAATTAAACGAACTGGAAAGTGCTTCCTTTTCCAGCAGCAAAGCAAAAAAAGAATACAAAAAATAACAACAAAAAACTACTCCACAATGCTGGCAGCATAATTAATGAGAGAAAACCAACAGCAACAACAAAAGCCTCGGCAATAGAGTATGGAACTATTTGTGGCCTGTAGTTGTGGCACTTTATTTATTGTATTGCTGATTGCTCATAGAGGGGGAGAGAGAGAGAGCAACAGAGAGAAGGAGAGAGAGAGAGAGAGTGAGCACTAAGGGGTATCACAGCAGTCTCTAGAGTCTCGTAAGTGTTTTGTTTCTGGACTTTGCATGGTATTTATGGGGAGATACTTCTGTGAGCCAGGGTAAAGGTACGAGGAGTACCTGGTATTTATTTGGTATTAAAAAAATGTACATTTTAAAACATTAATTAATTAATTTTAAAAAAAATGTAAATTTTTGACTTGCTTTTTGGTCAAGACTATCTGGAGAACATTTTTTCCACTAATATATGATATATGGAGTACCTATTCATTTTCCAAGTTAATGAATGTAAAAACCTTTCCTTTTTTCAATGATTTTTGACCATTATTTGGGTTTTTTTTTTAGGATAAGTCCATATTTTAGCAAAGGAGAAATTTTATCATGAGTAATATGTATATCTTTCAAATAAATAATAACAAAAATAGAATAAAAAAAATATAAAAAAAAATAATAGAATAGAAATTAAATTCAAAATATAGAATATATAAATATAAAAAAAAAAATAGAATGAAAAAATATAATAAAAAAAAATGAATAGAAAAAATAAAATAAATAGAATAAAAAAATTAAGAAATAGAATAAAATCAAATAAAAAAAAAATACCAAAAAAAATTTTAAAAATTATATTATTGTTAAGTTTCAAAAAAATTCCGAAAATAATATTGAAATTGTAATATCGATAACAAATCGATAATACGGAAATGTGTGTGGTTTTATTGAGTTTTGAATTTGTTGGTTTCGGTGGATCTTTCCATGACAAAGCTCCTACTCATACATACACAGACACACACACACACACACACACACACACACACACACATGTACTTGGGTATGCATAGGTATCGGTGGGCAAACATTACTCGATTTCCTGTGCAGCGTTGCGTTTCGATTGTTTTTTGGGTTTGTTTTTTTTTTATTGTCTGTTTATAAGTCTCGTGTTGGGGCTTCTTGGGGAGCTCTAATTGCATTTAATCAATCACTCAATCGCACCTTACATCAATCAAAAGCTTAACTGAATTGAGCCATCAATGGCTTCCATTTTCCATTCGTAATTAAATCTCCACCTTCTCTTCTCTTCTCTCTACTCTCTATTCATGCTCTCTCTCCGTTTCGTTCATTCATTCGTTCGGTCACTCGTGCGTTTCGTTCTATGGCTCTCCAACTGTAGGGGCATTAGCAACAAAAGCCGAAAATCGCTTTGTCATCGGCCGAAAGGAGAGCACGCCACTAATGAGCAATTGGCAGCAGCAGCAGCTCCGCTCATGGGAGGCATGAATGATGGGATGGGATGGGATGGGATGGACAGAACCACCGATTCCCATCACCCATTACCCGTTCCTCCCCCCTGGATTCCTCTCTTCTACTCTCCCGTCCATCTCCCGAACGATCTTCAGCTGGTCTCGTTTTGAATACCCTTTGATGCCCCATTCGTGCGGGTATATGCGACACGATGGCGGATGGGGGGGGGCAGGATGGGAGCCTAAAATCTCTGGAGTAGGGTGCATCTGTATCTTCTATTGCATTCGAATGCCATTCATTCCGTTTGGCTCGTTTCGAGAGTCTTGCGTGTTCGAGTCCAAGAGCTGCTTGACTGGTCCATTGTTTCCGCTTCTCTCTCTCTCCCTCTTCATCTTTCGACTGTGCTTAAAACAATAGAAGCCACACATAGATACACATTTGCACACATATTTGTGTGTGTGTGTGTGTGTGTGTGTGTACACAAATCGGTGTTAAGTTCGTTCACCATTTCACCTAATTTTCGATGGGTTTTTGTTTTGATTTGTGTGTTCGGTTCCGTTTTGTGATCTGTCTGTTCTCTCTCTCTCCCTCTCTTTATCTCGATTGAAACCATTTCTTTGTTTGATTCATTTGTAGGGGCGTGCCAGGTGGAGGATGCACTTGCTCCGCTTCGATTGGCATTACCCACCACGTGGGCCACGCTCGTTTCCGCTCCGTTGACCTCAAGGTCACAACACACTCCCTCCCCCAGCTCACTCTTTCTCTTCCCGGCAATAGCTAGCAAACTCTCTTTGTCTCTTTTTCTCTCTTTTTATCTCCTTTTAAAACCTCCATGTATCTGGCGCCACCTAGCGTGTAAGCGGGCAATCACACAGTAGAGCCCTCTGTTGGCAATATAATCAACTACTATGATTTGTTATTCAGTCAATCTAAAACTGTAATTGGAGGATTTCTCAAGTCCTGGAAACTGTGCTAAACATTAATCAACAAATTAATTTCGAAATTAATTTTTATTATAAAAACTAAAAATAAGAGTTTTTTATTTGATTATTAAAATTCAAAGTTTTGATTGGGAAACAAAACTCTTACTTTTAATTTTTATAACACAAATTATGAAATAAAAACAAATTTCTGAAACAAAACCTCATATTTTTGTATGAGAGATTCTCTTCCAACCAGCTGCTGGCGCCACCTACACGCCTAGTCACTAAACTTCGAGCGCGCCGTCTGCCGCCATTGCATGACTCTGGAGCCGTCTAGATGGCGCCACTTGTTTAGAAACATTGTTTAGACACAATTTCCCGGCTTATCTTTTGCTTTTGTTTGCGTTTTGTTTTTTGGTGGCGGCGTGCGAGGGGCGGGGCCGCCCCATCGCGCGGCATAAATAATTGATTAGTTGTTACCACTTGGGGCCCTACGGTCGCCCTATTTTTGTGGCTTGCAACATCGATTGATAAGATATGCCGACTCTCCCTCGCCCTCGCCCTCACCCACTGCCACCCCCTTTCTATGGGAGGTTCAAACTGGAATCTCTGCATTCTGAGCAGCTTGCCGCAGTGCCACATCACGATCCACTGCACCCATGGCATGTGTCGGCCATGGGCTTGCATTTCATTTGTCAATTGTTGTCGGTTGTCGGCTGTCGGCTGTCGTTGCCGATGTCCCCTCTCCTGGCCGTTCAACTGGGTCATCTGCGGCATGCCTTACCTTACCACCAATTCTCCTGCCGTTCCTGCCTCTCCCTCTCCCTCTCCACTTGCTCTAGTATCGCTTCTCTCACTCTCTTTTCCTTCATTCCATTCAATTAGCTCTTATCTCTGGCGCGCTGTTCTGGGGGTTTTTTTTCGCTCTTACCTAAAAGTAAATAAAAACGAAACAAAAACAAAGCATATTAGTTTTTTTGGTTTTTTTTGTTTTTTTTGGGGTAGGCTTGCGGCAAAGTGGGACGCATATCGCGGCGCGTAACCCAATTTTCTCCAATAAAAAGATACCAAATAAATAATAATAATAATTATAGCCAGGTTAAGTGATAACAAAAATGTTTGTTCTACTTAATTTGTATTTTTTATTTCGAGTGCCACGCGTATAAAAAAGTTATGTTCGGGTTAAATAATATAGTTAATATATTTTTTAAATATTTGTATTAAATTTGTTAATTTATTTATGTATTTTGCTTTTTTATTTTCATTCCGAGTGCCACGGAACAATTTCTTAATGTATATAATTATGTATAATTTATTTAATATATTTTTTATATATTTATTTTAAATTGGTAATTTATTTATGTATTTTTCTTTTTTATTTTTAATTTTTACTTCGAGTTCCACGCGTTTGAAAAAGTTATTTTCGGGTTAAATAATAAATAAAATCTCAAATATTTCATATATTTTTTAAATATTTGTATTAAATTTGTTCATTTATTATTTTTATATTTATGTTGCATTATTATTTTTATTTATTATTATTATATATTATTATTATTATTTATTATTATTATTATTTTTTATTATGATTATTAATTATTACTATTTATTATTATTATTTACGTATTTTGTATTATTTTGTATTAATATTGTTGTTGTTGTTTTTAATGAAGTTTCGGCCAATTCCCATTGATTTCATTAAATAAACCAATTTATTTAATCTTTATATACAAAAACATACTCATATTTGTAGAAAAACTCGCGTATAATTATTAAATTAATATAAAAGATTCCCCTGCGCCTCGTCCGCCTCCTCCTCGTGTATCTTTTTCTGTGGCTAGGTTTAAAAGGCATCTTCCCTCATTTTGCCAATTGTTTTCGGCTACAGTACATCCTTTTTTTTCGGAAAGGAACCTCTTTATCTTTATCTCTGTCTCTCCCTCTCTTGATTTCTATCTTTTTCTCTATCGCTTTCTTTCGATGGATAACGTGGATGGATTATTGTCGTCTGCCGCCGAACTTCTTATCAACTTTAGTTTTTTTCCTGTGACACATACAATTTATTCACTCTCTCTCTTTTTCTCTCTCTCTCTATCTATCTATCTTTCTTTTGCTAATTTCTTATGCGTCACCCTGTAAATAGTATTAGAGTTTTTCTACCCTTCATTTCAGGTGCTCGACCCCTTTGATTCCTTAATTTGGTAATAAAAGTACATTTTTGTAAATAAATATATCAAATAAAATATACATAAATACATCTTTAAGCCTATACTATATATAAATAATTATTATATATTTATTTTGGCATAAAAATAATAAAAAATATATTCCTTTTGGTAATCGAAGAGTCCCTGGGCCCTCAAATATTTTCCCCCTCCAGCACTCCTCCTCTACCCTCCCCCTCCCCCTCAGCCCACTCCTCCCCTCTCCCCCGTTGGTTGGAAAACATTTCTGTGACTTCAAAGCCACGCAGAAGGGGGGAAGGGGGGAAGGGCATGCATTGAGAGCATTGCCCCACACCACACGACACCCCTCGTCCCCTCCGCTGCCATCAACTTGTTGCATTACCCTACCTGCCCCCCCGCCTCCCTGCCTCTGCCTCTACCCTGCTGTTTTTGCCCCTTAATTCTCTTCCTCCCTCCCTTCCTCCCTCCCTTCCTCCCTCCCGCCACATGCCACACAATCTGACTTCTTCCACGTCTCATTTCATTTGACACTCGCTGAATCTCTCCCCTTGTGTGGCTTCCCCCCCACTCTCTCACCCCTCCACTCTCCCCCTCTTAAGTGGATTTGCTGTTGCTGCCACTGCCACTGCGTGCGCTTTATTAGCCGCCGTGCACCAGTTGGCGTCTTGTCTGGGGTCTCGTCTTTTGTGGCACCAGCAAAAAGAGAGAGAAAGAGAGAGAGAGAGAGGGGGAGAGAGAGAGAGAAAATGTTTTTCTAATGTCAAAGACACGATCAATTACAAGCGGCTTAAGTCGGTGGCTCGTGACTCGTTTTTGCTGTTTCTTTTGTTGCTGTCGTGTGTTGCGGGTGGGGCTCCTCCTCCCCCTCCCCCTCCCCCGTCCCCAGTAATCATGGGAGTTGCAACTCCCTCCCGTTGCAACACGGCACTCTGATTTGACACGCAGTCCGCGCAGAAAACGTGAGAGGAATCGCCAGTGCCAGCGTGGGAGGAGAGGGCAGAGGGAGCGGCAGAGGGCAGAGGGAGGATCTGGTTTACAGGGAGGTTAAGGGTGGAGGAGGCGGAGGAGGCGGAGGAGAGCCCAACCCAAAGCCAAACCCAAACCCCTCCCTAGACATTTTTTAGGGAATGTCTGCCGTCTGCCTTTATTTATGGATCGACTTGCTCTGAATATTAATATCGTGGAGCGGTGCGGGTGGGGGGGGGAGCAGATTAGCTTAGATCCTGGTGCCCCAAGCGCGTTTCATGCCAGAAATCTGTTACAGATCGGTCGGGGTATGGCGATACTCCAAAACATGCTACTTTCGAGTACCCAAAGGGATTCGGCACCTCCTTCGACGGTTCGGTCACCCTCTTTAATGGCATTACACCCCTTCGAGGGCACATGAGTAAACAGAGATCTCCCCAATCTCAGATCCAATCGAAAACTTGTGGGAAGATTCAATAAACGAATTTGGATAAGCAAAAATTAAGGAAAAATCATCCAAATATTGAGGCACCTAAAGAAACCTGCCAGACGCCTATTAAAAGTATTAAAAGCCAAAAAGAATTATAAAGGTGACCAGAAATAGAGGTGGTTACACTGGATAATAGCTAGAAAGTGCTAATTTAGCTTTAAAAAATAAATAAAATATTTAAGCTGTTAAAAAGTATTTTTTCTTTAGGATTAGGGTAAGAAAATCATTATATTTAAAAGCCTAACTATGTGAACTCCATGTGACTAGCGCCTTAACACAAAATAGATTTACTGTCGCGTTAGGAATATATATATATTTTAAAAAATAAATAAATTAATTAATTAATTAAGTGGAGTTCAAAACTTGAAGTGTGCCTGACATTGACTCTGAAGTACAAGAGGATTTCCCTTCTTTTATAAGGGTTTTAAGTTTTATTAAAAACAAATATTTAAGGATTTTTATTTTTTATTTTTTTTATTTATTTGAATATAAAAGTTTATCACAGATACTGTTTCATAGCGGCTTATAAAACAGTCGCAATAATTAAGGCATAAACGGGAACTTATTTCAAGTTTAAAAACCTTTTTCTTACGTATGTAGATGTGTGTACCTATTCGTATGGTCATGTGTGTACTCGATCGAGCCCATTATTGTGGAGTGCAATCGATTTATTATCGATACGCGATTTGATTCAATAAACCAATGTTTAATTCCAAATATACATACATAAGTCTAACAACCATCTATCCAGTATGTTCGGCGCGTCATGCGGCAGTGCCCCTCGATCGGGAGGCTGCGTTTAAAGCAGGGGCTGCGCCTCTTGAAAGAAGCAGTCAACCTCCAAGAATTTCATGGCTGGTTATCGAATACTTATAATCTTAAAGGGTGTCACATAAAGTGGAAAACAAACAGAACAACAAAAAAAAACGTTAGATCATGTCCTGGTCTAATGATTCGGCACTATTTGGGCCATTCATTCATTCGTCATTCGCTTTTCGTTGTTTTTTTGGGCAAGTCATTTAGCGCCAACGTAACAAATCCGACCAAAAAGGTGACCCAGAGACAGCTCTCGTGCCACACTCGACTCCCCGGCACTCCACTCCCCTCCCCTCCACTCCCCTCCCCACTGCTGATTCCCATCTTCCACTAAGTGGAATCGACTAATACAGTGGTGCTCATAGGCTTAAGCCAACAGGATCTACACCAAGAATTTAAACGAAAATCAAGAAAAGTTTTCATTTTACAGCTCCAATTTTTTGTTTCAAATTGGTTCTATATATTCGGTGAAATAATTAAAAAATCTGAAACCATCTCCAAAATGTTTTGCTCCACCTGGAAAAAAATGGTTTAAAAATCTAAAATTTCCCCGTATTTCTTGTATTTTTAATAAATTTAATTTAATATTGAGTGGGTATGACCTTTCTGCTTGAGAACAGTGGAGCAACGCTTTGGTATTGGATCTACAAGATTGTTGAGGTACATATACATATTCCGTATATATTCGTATATTCCTGGAGTATCTGTATCTAATCGCACAGAAAATACACTATTTTTTACTTTTTTTTTTGGGAAGGAACGCCGACGACTGCCTGCCCCATCTACCCTCCTTCCTCCTAGGGTGTCCCAAAATCACGAATAAAAAGACAAACGATAAACGAAAATCGTATCGGATATTGCGCAAGCGCCATTTTCTTGTTTCTTTTTTTTATTTCTTTTTTGTGTTTTGTTTTGTTTTAATGTGTGTGAATTTCCGCAATGCCGTGTCCCCGGGGGGGTAGAGGGGCTAGAGGGGTTAGAGTGCGGGTCAGGCCGCGGCAGGTCAACAAAAGTTCATTACAAAAGCTTCGTCTTCGTTTTCCTCTGTCCAATTATTGAGTTATGCAAAAGCATCGCTCGAGAGCGAGAGAGAGCAAGAGAGAGAGAGAGAGAGCGAGAGAGAGAGATGACAATACGACGGAAACGCATTGCAATGTGCTTTTCAAGGCGAACAGGCCACAGCTGAGGCGGAGGCTAAGGCTGGAGTCGCAGCATCACTCAATCAATCAATCAATCAATCAATCAAGCGAGTAAGTGTGCTGTGCTGTGCTCTCCCTCTCCCTCTCGCTCCAGCAGCCGTCAAGCAAACAAAGAGATAAAACCCAAACAATAAACGGTGCATTGGGAATTCCTCTCTCGCGCGCTCTCGCTCTCTCGCTGATCCCTTTTTTTGCTTCTGCTGCTGTTGGTGGTGGGAGAGAACAAAAGCACAGATCCAAGAATGAGAAAAAGAAGCAGAAGACGAAGACGAAGACGGGCATATGGGCGTGCCTGCCTGCCTGCGTGTGTGTGTGTGTGACAGCCACAGGTATCCAAAACAATATAATTTATTGTTTGCGGAATTGAAAGGGCGAAACGACAACCAGAATACGCGCGCGGGGGGGGAGGGGGGAATGTCGCATGACACACACACAGAGAAGAGAAAAGGTAGGCGGGGGTACAGTGAACACTGATAAAGAAAGGTGGGGGGAGAGAGCATCGCAAATGTTTGTCCCACTGTAGTTCGGTAGAAAGCGTTAAATGAAAGCCTCCTTTCATCCGCACAAAACGTTGAGACGGGCAGGGGGGGGGACGGGGGCCAGCAAACAAAGGGATCGCGATTTCATGCTAAACGACACTTGATGCTGGAGGAGTACAGTACTGCCGGGCCAAAGAACAATCACACAACAAATAAGCCTTTCTATGCCATCCATACCATCATATCATCTTCCATCAGACGCAGGCCCTCTCTTCCAGTTCTAGGAAATTCCAGGCGACAGGCGACAGGCGGAGAGGCACATTAAAAATAGATTACACGCAGTTTATGGCAGCGGCAGGGAGAAATGAGTGCCTGTCGGTGGTCTACGCCGTCTATGAGGTGGATTACGGGCCGGCCAGAGAACCGCAAGGCCAGGAAGCAGGAAATCGCCTGAGAATATTTTCCAAAAAGGGCTGAAAAGGCTCTGAACGCCTCAAGCCCCAATTAAAACAAATAAAAATAGCCTCAACTATGACAAATCTTTTTTTCTCAAACTGTTTTCTTGATAGAAATAAATAGCTTTTGTTGTTGTTGTGGCTTTTTGTTCATGGAAGTGAAATTAAAAGCCCAAAAATGGTTACAACAGAGAAGCCGAGCAAAGGAAATGAAATAAATGGAAAGTCTTTGGTGACATTTAAACAATAAATAATTGTTGCACGCAAAGAGACACCAAAAGAGATGGAAGAAAAGTGGACTATGGAAATTGTTTGTCTACCGACCACATATGTACATACATATGTACATACATACATATGTATGTAGATATGTATGTATTTGTTGACTAATCAGAAACCGAACGGAACCCAACCGAAAGCGCGTCTCTCTATCTCTCTCTCTCTCTCACTGGTTTCCGTTTACCGTTTAACCACAGATGTTCCCTTTCCTTCAAGATTCAAAGAAATTTCCCAAGAAATGTCCCCTTGGAAAAGGGCATTTATTTGTAGTTGCTTTTTTTGCTATGAAATTTCAAGGCCAAAGCTCTTGTTGTTGTTGTTGTTGTTGCGGCATGTGGGTGCACACAAATCGAACACGCGCTCAATTGGAACACCGCCGCGTCGTCGTCGTCGTTGTCCGCCATTTGCCGAGTTTGTCGCCTCAGTCTTTTGTAAGCACAAAAGAGAGACAGCGCGACAAGAGAGCGACAACATGGAATGCAAAGAGAGAGAGAGAGAGAGAGAGAGGGATGGCGAGATCATCGCCCCCGCCGCAAATTATTTAATTAATTAAGCGCACAGCAGGGGCATGGGGGAGGGGCGGCCACACGGCAAAATGCGCAATTTTTTTTCTTAGGCGTGGCACACCTTTCCCATGCGGGTGCGACAGAGCGAGGGAGAGGCGGTTTAACGTTGCTTGCACGTGCAGCGCCTACGAAAATCGTTCACAGTCCGAGAATACGTCTCAGGGGATACCCATTCATCGAGTTCTTGCATTTATAATCGAATACAAGCCATGGCACAGATATACTCTCTTGCAAGCCACAATTACACGGTATAAACCACAAGCAACAAGAATGTAAAAAAGCAAAAACAAAACCAAAGCCGCCGCCTCCCTCCCTCCCTGAGCGGCATCTTCGGCACTCTTCGGAATCGGGCAACCTTTGCCGATGGCCTTCATCAGCATTCTTGCGCTCGCTCTCCCTCTCCCTCTCTCCTCTCTCCTGTCTTTCCGCGCTCCTAACTCTCTTTCAGATGATTCATTTTTCTTTTTTTTTTTATTAAAGTTTCGCCAGAGTTTTTGTTAGAGGGAAACACCTGGATAAATAAATAGGAAATACATACGATCCGACTCACTTTTTAGGTGCAAATATGAGTCAACGCACATACGACTCTCGCATGCGGCCCCACAAATTGTATATATATATATATGTACATAATTTGTTAATATTAATGACAGCCGATTGTTCCCCTTGATTTCAAGAATTACTGTACACGATTTTGCTCCTAGAAATATACAGCAGGCGGGTATGTGTGTGCGTGTGCGTGTGTGTGCCTGACCTTACACAAAGCTCTCTCGAGCGCTCTCTCTCTCTCTCACTCTGCCACTGCCTGCACTGCTTGGAAAGCTCTGCTTTAATAACCGTTAATTCAATGCACTCGATACCCGAAGCCTGCTCATTAGAGGGCATAACAGGCAGAACGAAATATATTTGTCATTATTTTTTATCACCGAAACGTGAGCGACGTTCTGGGTTTGAGATTTTTGCGATTTTAGTTACGAGAAAAGAAATAAAAATCTTTTTTAGCAGAGGTTTTCTTTCAACGAAAGAATCGAATGCGAAGAGAGAGAGAGAGACCGTGTGTGTGTGTGCTTTATGACGATGACTGGCCATGGGGCTGGGCTATATGGCTATATGGTATGTTGACCCAAGAGCCAACCCTTTTGGCAAACACTGGACATACGAGAGGGCATATGTACATATATCAGACATGTGCGATCGGTTGAACGCTTTTATGGGGTTTACACAACCACATGCCACATGCCACATGCCCCATGCCCCGTGCATATATGTACTACCCGTAATGGCCCAAAGCTTCTCTGTTTATATGCTGCAAACCGTGCCTATTTTGCGCTTACTCATTTCCCAAAAACGTCACGTTGCTGCACACCAGAATGTGGAGCCAAGTGGGGCGTGAGATGCAACTGGGACTGGGGGATCAGGACCACGCCCACTTCGGACAACGGACCGCCACAGATCGCTGCATTGTTGGGCCTTTGTTTGTATTTTTGTTGTCAATTCCGTTTGTTCAAAGCCCCCAAAACAAACAACAACAAAAAAACAAATTAATATATATACTAATAAAACTAGTCAACAGGCGAAACGAAACAACAACAAAAATACAATTTATTACAACTTTTTCTTTAAATTTTTTAAAGTCTAAATTTCCAAGAAATCATTTTTTTTTTTTTTTAAATATGAAAAATCAAGTCCAAAATTGGGGGAAATGAATGAAAATCTTCCAAAAGTTAAGTAAATTTATAGTACAAATTTGTAATAAAACAAAAAAACGTTCACATAATGATAATAATATACCATAAAAGAGGTAAAGGTTAGGGTCCGCCTCCATTCCGCCTCCATTCAACCGATGATAAGCTCAGGAAATAAATGAAGGTTGAAGGTGAAGAAAACATCGTGCACTTGACCCGTGGTTCCACTTCAATGGAGCTCGCTCCAATGCCCCCTCCATTGCCCCCCCCCCCCCCCTGGAAAGCCCTCGCAAGGGCGGGGAAGTGGGCGTGTTTCCGGGTTCCATGTTTCCGCTTTTTGGGCAAACGAAACGTCAATAGTTGAACAAATTAATTTGCTGTTTGCATTGCTGTTGCCAGGCAGTTGCATGCCACAAAAACAGCAGCTGTCCCACCACCAACAAACCCCTCCCCCTCCCCCCAATCCCACCCTAATTTCAATGGCAGGCGCCCGGGTATCCGGGGATCCTTAGGCGCTACCGAAAGGTAGTCATCGACTGCATCCCAAAAGCGGAAGCATAAAACGCAACCGAAAGCCATCTGGAGCACACACACCACCGCACCGCACCCAAACACCACAGGAATATGCCATACGACCTACTCTTACGACTAGAATATACCCCGTCAGAGGTGTTCCCATTAGAGATCTCGCCAGGAACTGGGATTATACGAAAAATGGACTCCTCCTTCGGTTCCTCTTTTTAAAAATACCTTTGTATATGCCTAGATTCATCGAATCTTTAATCGTATACGTGTCACGCGTCATACGACAGCGCCCTTCGGTCGTAGCAGGTCTTAGATCTCCTCAGATCGAAGCTGAAAATACTGATAATACCCGTCGAGAGCCCACATATCCCAGAGGAGACACGGCATACCCTGCAGGGCCGGGCATAGGGCATGGAAAGGGGAACGGGGAACGGGAAGGGGAACGGAACGGGAAGGGGAACGGGACAGACACCCACACACGTGCGTGCGCGTGTCCGAAAATAGATACTCAATTAGTGTGGCAATAAAACGTTTTGTAATTCTAGAATGGAACGTATATCCCCCGCCCCTCTCCACTCCCCTCCCCTCCTAATGCCCCTCCTGCAGGCATCCACAAAAAAAAAAAAAAAATCGTGCAATCGTGCGAGGCGGCAGCCAAATGGAAGTCAAATAGAAACATACCTCAATTCCATCTTTATCCCTTGACTTTTTCACCTCCTCCCTCCTTTGTCGCCAGCCCTCCCTCCCAGAACCGAGACCTAGACCGAGTGGCACTGCCGCACGTAAATTACTCTCATTTTGGAGGATTTTTCCTCTTCCATTCCTTAGAATTTCACAATTCAATTGAGGTTTTTGGCTGCCAATCGATGGATGGATAGACTTTTGTGAGTTCTAATCGATCGATAGAGCGAATGTGGGCGATAGCCCCAATGAATATTTCTTTTCTGTGGCGAGTGGGTGTCGCTGTGGAAATTATTTTCAATTACCAGAAGATATAAAGAGAGACAAAAACAAAACAACAAAAAACATACACATTAAAACCGTAATTCAATTGAATTTTTCGCTCCTAATTTGGTATCTGGACTGCCACAGACAGAGAGAGAGAGCCAGAGCCAGACAGTGAATCAGCAAAGCCCACAATGCACTGCCAATAATAATAATAATAATAATAGTATCTACAGATATGTATCTACTAGTAGAAAGAAAAAAAGTGACGCTATAAGTACGTTCGGGCCAGTCATTACACACATATGTATATGTATTTGTACGTGGATTGGTATAAAAAATATATATTTATATGTGTATACCTTCAGGTGGCTGTCATGACAACCGACAAAACAGAAACCGAAACAAAAACTATTATTATTACGAGTATAGGCCACTGCAGTCGCAGGGGGTTGCCCTGTTCTGTAGTACAGTGCTACCTGACGGTTGAAGGCTGATGGCTGCAGGAGGAGGAGGAGGAGGAGGGATTGTCCCCTGACGCTGCGTGTCTGCCACTTGAAAAATAGACTCATTTTCTTACAACACTTTTCTGGTTTTGTTTACATTTCTTCTAGAACGATTCTTGCCTGACCTATGACCTGCAGGCCAGGCTCGTTTTGCCATCAACGAATATTTGTGGAGTTTTTTGGAGACTTTAGTATGTGAGATTATTATTATTGGAAGCCACAAGGGTGGAGGATGATTTGCTCTATACTTTAAAGATTTATACCCATAATAAAAATAATAATAAATAAAAATAATAAATAATAAAAAATAAAAATAAATAATAATAATAAAAAATAAAAATAACTAATACAAAATAAAAATAAATAACAATAATAAATTATATTAAAAATAATAACTAATTTAAATATATGTATATTTATCTTTAGAGCCCATGGAAAACGATAAAATACCACTTAAGAACATGTTTTTTTATTAATTAAAAAAAAACAGAATTTTTGGTTTGAATTGAAAATGTAAAAAATATGAACAATTCAAAGTTCTCATCCAGCCTAATTTTTGTGTCATTTTTATAGTTAAAAAATTATTTAAATACAAGATACATATTATTTTTTGTTTATTTTTTTTATATATTATATAATTATATATATTATTATAATATTATTAATATTATTAATATTATTATTATTATTATTATATTATTATATTTATATTATATTTATTTTATTATTATTATTATTTATTATATATATTAATATATTATATTTATTTTTTATTTATTTATTTCCATAATATTTTAAAGTCCCCCTAGACCTTTTTTGTCTTTATAGTTATGCCCTGCACTGTACTTTTATTTTGGTGAAGCAAAAAAATTGATTTTCTTCTAGAAGGAAAGGAAGAAGAAACAGAGAGGGAGGAGGGGGACGGGGAAGGAAAAGAGATTAGATAACAAAAAAAAAATAGATGTACCTAGCAGGCAGGAAAATATAATGGAATCGAATAGAACTAGAACTAGAGGTAGTTTGAGGCAGGTCGTAAAACATCTGCCATGGTTTTGGTTTTGGTTTTGTTTTTGGTTTTGGTTCTGGTGTCTCCCCCTCTTTTGAGCCTCATAATTGGCTTTCATTTGGCCATGGTTTTTGCTTTTGCTTTTTAAATATTTTGCCTCGTTAGAGAATCAAAGAAAAAGAATGAAGGAGAGCCAAAGGGAGGCAATGGGAACCTGCTTCCCTATATATGCCGTAATCTATCCCCCAGTTTGGGTGTAAAATCCATTCAGATGCGATCCAACCCCCCCTCCGAGCCCCCCTCGAAAAGGAATTCCATGCGAAATTCCATGAAAACTTCTCAAGGTGTTTGCTGCTTGGTTTTATTGATTGTTTCGTTGCCCACCCCCCACTCTCCCCCCACCCCGCTCCGCTCCGCCTGTACTCATTGTCGTTCCACATTCCACACAGTGCCCAGTACCCCCCTCCACCTCCCTCCCTCCCTCCGCGCAACGCCTTCATTCTCCATATGGGAGGTGCTGGCTGCTACCATATTTTCATTCTAATTATTGGTGGAGGGGAGGAGGGGGGGGAGGGGGGCTTAAACCAATTAGAGCGCACTCAAAATACACTAACAATTAGTGGGGGGAGGGGGGGAGCGGTTGTAGAAAAATCCACAAATTTTAAGTGCAAAAAATACATCTATGAAAGAGACAGAGACAGAGAGAAAGAGAGAGAGAGAGAGCGTTGGATATTTCTCGTTATGACTGAACAAAAAAAAAATGTACAAATTGTTCAAAAACTGGTTTTCTGCTGTTGCCACTTAATGCCAAGAATTTCAGCAGCAGCGGCAGCAGCAGCCCCACACAGAAACAGAGAAAGAGGCAGAGAAGGAGACAGCGACAGAGACAGCGACAGAGACAAGCGAAAAATGCTCAATGAATTTTTTGTTGTTGCTAAGCTTTGCGTTTGATGTCCCCCCCCCTTGCCCCTTGCCCAAAAGGGTATCTGCTAGTCGGCAAATTGCTGCTGCAAATTGCACGACGAGATGGCACGGGGAGAACAGTTCCTACCCCTTCCCCTTGCCCCATGCCCCCACAACAGAGCGGGCTTTTATTTTTTTTGATAAGAAACGTCGAAACGCCCACTAAAGCGGCGCTCGAACAAAGGCGTTCTGGGGGGGGAGATCGTGGAATCATGGGAACGGATTAAAAATATTTAAAAAAAAATTTTTAAAAAAATAAATAAATAAATAAATGTAGATGGATTGTTTCATTTACATTTTCGACAATTCAATATTAAAAATAATTAATTAAAACAATATAAAATAAAAATATTTTTTGAATTAATTGATTATTTTTAATTACTAAAATTTAATATATAAAATATACACACATATATACAAATATATAACATTTGTGGGAAATATATTTAATTCAAATATGAAATATATTAAATTATCTATGTATATTTTATATTTAAATTTGAATAATAATAACTTTGAAAAATTGAATATTTAATTTAAATATTTATCTCTAAGAAAAATAAATATATGTAAATATTATGCCAGTGGAGATTGTAAAAGAAGGATTGTTTTATGTACGTTTTCGACAATTCAATATTAAAAATAATTAATTCAAAAAATATAAAATAAATACATTTTTTGAATAAATGAATTATTTTTTATTCTTTAATTAATAATATTTAATATATAAAATATATATATAAAAATATACAAAACTCGTTAAGGTCAAAATAAAATATATGTATTACATTTGTAGAATATATTTAATTCAAATATGAAATATATTCAATTACATATGTATGTATATATATTTTATATTTAAATTTGAATAATAATAACTTTAAAAAATCGAATATTTCATTAAAATTTTTATCTCTGAGACAATTAAATATAAATATTATATAATACTAAAAACATTATTCCAGTGGAAATACAAAAATAAGGACATTTTCGTGTACGTTTTCGGCAATTCAATATTAAAAATAATTAATTAATTCAAAAAAGAAAATATAAAACGAGGGGGAACGTTGTGAGTTGCTGCGGACACCGCAACTCTACGGTTATACCCGATACTAAGTCAGTATGGCTCTCCTCCGGCAGACGCCGCTAATATTTAACGACACGACAAAGAGTGCGTGCGAGAGAGACAGAAAATCAGTATGAGCGTGACGTCGGGCGCTGCGTAGCCACTACAAATTGATTTCTTGCTTTTGGCTATAAACTGATAGATATGGTCATTATCTATGATTCTGCGTTTTTAGTTTTCTCAAATCTGCAATATTGTGGATGCAACAGATTTTCGTCCTTTGTGGGGGCGGATGGGGGTGGGGCGAAATTCTGAGATATACGTTTTATAGTGACATCTTAAAGGAGTGTGTGTACCAAATTTGGTTACTCTAGCCTTAATAGTCTCTGAGATTTGTGGTTGCCTCAGATTTTCGTCCTTTGCGGGGGCGGAAGGGGGTGTGGCGAAATTTGGACATGAAACGGTCAAGGTCCGATATCACAGGAGTGTGGATACCAAATTTGGTTGCTCTGGCTTTTATAGGTTCTGAGATCCTTGAACTCATATTTTGCAATTGGCAAAACCGACCATGAAACCTGTGTGTTAGAGTGAGACAGAGCGATAAAGAGTGAAATTGTTTTCTTGATTCTGCCTATAATATTTATACGATCTGGTTCAGATTTTGCACTCTGTAAGATATAGTCATCTTCTACGATTCTGCGTTTTTAGTTTTCTCGTATCTTTAAAATTGTGGATGCCACAGATTTTCGCCCTTTGTGGGGGCGGAAGTGGGCGGGGCAAAGTTTTTAAATATTTTTGTAGCAGTGACATATCACAGAAGTCTGGATCCAAAACATCGTTGCTCTAGCTCTTATAGTCTTTGAGCATTAGGCGCTGAAGGGGACGGACAGACGGACAGACGGACAGACGGACGGACGGACGGACGGACAGACAGACAGGGCTCAATCGACTCGGCTATTGATGCTGATCAAGAATATATATACTTTATGGGGTCGGAAACGATTCCTTCTGGACGTTACACACATCCACTTTTACCACAAATCTAATATACCCCAATACTCATTTTGAGTATCGGGTATAAAAACTCTTCAAAGTAAAAATATAATATATAACATTTGTAGGATATATTTAATTCCAATATGAATCATATTAAATGAAATATATATTATATATTATGTATATTTCACATTTAAATTTTAATTGATTAATTAATGATTTTAAAAATACTGGAAAATATGTTGTTGGGGTACTATAATATTTTTTCTCTCAGAATGAACAAATTCAAAAATTAAATGCAATCGAAACATTTCCGGGATTCAGTTAGTAATTCTTTAAAAAACAAACCACGTTTATCCATTGCTCCATAGCCCCCCGGGGGTTGCATTCCACAGATACTGGTAGTGGAATAAAGTCCACAAATGCCACCCACATGCCCACATGCCGAATAAAACATATTTAAATGCCATAATGGGACTTATCTTGTATCTTGTGGCTAGAATATGCAACTGCAATTGGTTTCAATCTGTTTCTGGTTCTGTTTTTGGCACTGACACATGCTCGAAACAAAAGAAAGAAAAGCGAAAATCCACACAAGAAAACCATGACGAGCGGAGAGATAAATAATAAAAAGAAAACACAAAATAGAGCCAAAGCAGCTGCAAAGCACAAAATGGAATCGGAATCGGAGTGAAAATATGTCCAAGCAGTGCAAGCAGTACATACATACATACATATGTACATCGGGAGAGGAGACCGACCGACTGCCGTAAAGAATTCCAAAATGCAAAGCTGGGAAGACATTTGATTTTTGTCGAGTTTGCAGAAAAAGTTATTCAGAGCGGGGGGGAGGGGGCACGGGGCACGGGGTACGGTTACGGGGTGTGGTATAATTTAATTGCATAATTAGCAAGTTGTAGATTTTGTGGGGAGTTTTTTCTTTTTTTTCGATTTGGTTTGGTCTGGAATCTGCCGCCGGTGCCGCCGCCGCCGCTGCACACGTGATCGCGAAATGGAGAGCGTCTCCAGGTCTCACAGTCTCATCTCGTTCTTCGCTGCACAGCTGACACAGTTTTCACATCTTTTGCGGCCAGACAATGGAAGCAAACCGAACCGAATCGAAATGAACGGAAAAATTCACACAGGTTGCACCGGAAATGGAGCCAGGCCCGCGGCCCGCGGCCCCCTACTGGAGCACATATCCAAATAATTCATATAATGATTTAATCAAAATGGAAAAGCTACAGCTCCACTCCCCACTATTCGAAAATTGATTTCACTGGAAAAGCCAGACCTTTTTTGATTAATTATACTACTCGTAGGATCCCAACCCAACCGAAACCCAAAACACACACAAATTTCCCATTAATTAGGGTTCCACATCTCCAGATCTGGATCCCCATAGGGCAGCGCCCGGTGCATCTCGTCTCCCACTCCCACTCTCACTGTGGCGTTTTTGTTGTTTACCTGTCGCTGCCTCGCACACACACACACACACACACGCCGCTGGTTACTGTGGTTGTAACCCGGGATGGGTTCAAATGGGTTCAGAGAGATATCAAAAATGTTCTTTTGATTGCCGGCTTGCCCTTTTCTCTTACATTATTATAATTCTCATGCTTATTTTGGCTCTTCTTTGCTTCGTCTCATTCTTTTCTTTCTTTTTTTCTTTTCGATTTGTTTGTTGTTGTTATCATCTCTACGAAATTCCTCGTTTTTTTCGGTGTTTGTTTTTATGGCTCACTCACTCTGCCCCTGCTCCCTCACCCTCTCTTTCCATCACTGTCTTATCATTATTCAAATATTTTACCTACACACACACACACACACTTATGCACTCTTCTTCTGTCACTGTTACTGTTCATTGTTTCTTGTCTCTGTCTTGCCGCAGAGCGCCGAGGGGCTGGCGGCTCCCCTTCCTCCCAAGAAGAACCTTTTTTTGTGTGTCTTTCGGATCGGATCGGGTCTTTCGTTTTGGGCTTCACTTCAGCTATTTTATTCTTATGTAATTACTCTCTTTCTCAAGTGCAGCATTTCCGCTGTCGAATAGAATGGGGGGGGGGGGGGCTGCTTCTTACCTTTCCGGCTGCCTTGATGTAGCGCCGCGTTGCCTCCTTGACCAATTCGCTGACGAGAAGTTCTCCGGAGCCGCAGGGCACCAGAATGCGCACATCGCCGAAGCAAACGGTAACCTTCATTTCGTTTGTATTGCTCTTGTTGTATTGGTATTTTTACACTTTACTGTTTGTTGTTGTTGTTTTTGTTGCTGTTAATGCACTTTCTATTTCACTCACACGCACGCACATGTATTTCGTTGTTGTTTTAGTAATTATTAATTATATTAATAATAATGCACACGTTTTTTCCAATGGAATGCTCTTCTTTATGCTTGTCTGCCCGCTGCCGCTGCTGCTGCTGCTGCTGCTGCAGTTTGTTGTTGGCATCCTCTCTCTTCTTCTTGTTCGTGGTTTTTCGGTTTTCAGTTGTTAGAGAGGCAGCTGCAGTGGAGGAGAATAGTGATCTAGCGTGCGAGCGAGATGGCCTGCTAGTCGAACGAAAAAGGACTTGGACGTCGCAGTCGCTGCCGCTGCTTCGGCGCACTTGACAGCTGTACAACTACAACACACCTCTGTTCTCTCTCTGTCTGTCTGTATCTCTCTCTTTCCTGCTCACTCTCACTGAGCGCGATCGTGGTGTGTTTTTGTGTATGGCTTTTTATCTTGCGCTCTCAATCGAGGATGCACGCGTCAAAGAAGTATTTTGTGGCTTCTACTACTCTCTTTGCCCTGCCACTTATTTACTTAGCATATTTCACTCTTTTTGTCGTTTTCGTTGTTGTTGCTGGTGCTGTTGGGTTGCATGAATCACACATCACACGCGCGCACAAAACGAGTTACAACAACACGAAAGGCAAACAACAACGGGCCAAGATCATCGGAAACGTCGTAACAAAACGAGCGTCACACCAGCAAAAAAAAAAAACTATATACACAAATATACGTATATATCTGCAATAATCTGCTTTTGTAGTCGATTGCCGCCGCCGCAGCGCCAGCCAGAGCTGCAGTTCTCCTTTGTGCGTTTAAGCCGTGGTTTTTAGTCGTTGTTTGGCCTAAAACTACAACCAAGATTTGGCGCATAGATTCGGCTTGATCATTTCTCGTTGTCAGCGTCGCTGTCGTCGCGTTTCGTAGTGGGTTATTTCCCTCCCCGCTCACTCACACTTATTGCCGTCTTAACGTATTTTTTAAACTTAAAAAAATTAACAAAAATAAACGAGCTGCCAGTTAAACATCGCGCGAGCTTTTCTTCACGAATACATCAATGGAAAAAAATTCGTCACTGTTTTCATTGTTTTATTCCGACGCGCGCAGCAAGAGTGTGACCGGCCATCCGACCGTCAGAAATATACCGAAACATACCGTCTCATTTAAAAAATATACCGTCAATATACTGACGAACTCAAGTTCTACTATACATATTCCTCGTTTTCTTTGTTCCGTTGAATATTACTAGCTATATAGAACATTTAGCCGTGCCCACATAATTTAAGCCTATTGATGAATCAATTTTCTACTTAACTGGCTTATTTTAAACACTTGCTTTTATTGTATTTTGACTAAAACAAGGTTCACGAATACATCAACGGAAAAAAATTCGTCACTGTTTTCATTGTTTCATTCCGACGCGCGCAGCAAGAGTGTGACCGCGGCCTTATCGATAAAATATGCCATCCGACCGTCAGAAATATACCGAAACATACCGTCTCACTTAAGAAATATACCGTCAATATACTGACGAATTCAAGTTCTACTATACATATTCCTCGTTTTTGATATTCCGTCGAGTATTACTAGCTATATAGAACATTTAGCCATGACTACTTAGTTTTATACGATTGATGAATCAATTTTCTACTTAACTGGCTTATTTTAAACACTTGCTTTTATTGTATTTTGGCAAAAACAAGGCAATAACAAAGTAGTTCAACAAAAAATCAGTTGCAATGTTGCTGGTATTTAAAGACATGATGCGTGTATAGGCCTATGTGCACCCTATTTCGTTAATTTTCTATGTAGATCAAACGCAATTTATTAAGACCTTTTCTCAAATTGATATTCTTTAGACATATTCAAGTACATTATTAGTATCTTGTATATATTTATCTCGATCCTGAGCCTTGGAAGACAAACATTTTCTCAATTCTATAACATCCATTTCCCCCAGGGTATGTGTGCATGGAATTAGCAACATGTTTGTGTATGGAATGAGACTCATTGTTGCAAAAGCAAAACTGCGGCGAATCGGGTATTGCCTATATTTCAAGCTATAGATGCCCACTTAGCTTTATCCCATAGATAAATGCATTTTCTACAAGATTGCTTCTTTTAATTACCTTAATGTATTTTATTTTGACTAAAATACGGTTTTCAAGTAAATGTTGCCGCAACTTTTGTGTATGGAATGAGACTCATTGTTGCCAAAGCGAATTGCGGCGAACTGCGGCGAATTCAAATTCGATTAAAAAAAACGACCAATTCCTCATATTCTTTGTTCCGTTGAATAATACTATCTATATGGAAGATTTAGCCATGCCCACTCAATTTTGTACAATTGATGAATCAATTCTATACATGATTGGTCTATTCGAAATACTTGCATATATTGGATTTCTATATAACATTGAAAATTAAATTAATAGATTGATGAAAATTGACAAAAATACCATGACAGCGCGGCGAAAACCAGTATTTCTACAGTATGACCCTCAGAACAGCACCGAAATATACGGTCTTATTTGAAAAATATACCGAGTGGCGCGCGCCAAATCGAACTTTTTTGAATGTGAGCGACAAGGATTTTAATGTTGTCAACCGGGCCTTTATATATGCCCACATAATTTTATCCCATTGATGAATAAATTTTCTACAAGATTGGATAAATTTTAATCCTTGCTTTTATTGTATTTATTGTAAATAGTTCAACAAAAAAAACAGTCGCTATGTTGCGTGTAAGCCCTAGTCTAGGCCTTTGTATACCCTAATAATACCCCAATAATAGTTATTCAATAAAAATCAAGAATAACAATTATAATAATAGTTATTCGATAAAAATCCAGAATAACAAGAAAAAGTCTTCTTTGGAGCCTGGGATGAAAAAGCTTTTCTCAATTCTATAACATCCATTTCCCAGGGTATTAGCAATGGGAATGGGACTCATTGTTGTGCACCGGTTATTGCCAAATTTATCTTCCGTCGAATATTACAAGCTATATAGATTTTTCAGTCCTGCCCACTTAATTTTATCCCATTGACGAATACATACTACTTTTAATTACTTTTATGTATTTCATTTTCACTAAAACACGGTTTAAAAGTTTAATTTACTGGCCTTTTTAAATCGTATACAAGTACGAATTAACTTTAGAATCTAAAACTAAAACTTACCACGCTTTGCTTTTTTCGAGACTATTTTGGATGGTGATGGAGAGGCTGCCGCTTCAGTAGTATTGGCCGCAGGAGCAGTGGCTGGTGGAGTAGTTGGTGCTGTAGTCTCCCCAGAATAGGGAGTCGTGCCATCAATCACTTCAGAGGCAGCCGCCGCTGCCGCAGCGTTCGTAAGCTGAGTCGAGATGTGGCTGAAGATCTGCGAGGATATACTCTCCGTTCGTCGAAAGGTGTTGCGCAGGCGATCAAATGAAGAGCTGGGCGCAGGCGCTGGTTCGGCTCCCGTTGGGGGCGGAGGCGTTGTTGGCAACGCAGTTGGCGAGGAGTCGTAGCTTCTATCATGGCGAACAACCAGCAAATCGGTCGTGCTCATTTCACCCTCTTACACATACTTTTAGGGCTTTAAAATCTACTGGCTACTCTTCAGATTTCAGCGCTTATATTGATTGATTGGCGTTATCTAACGTTATAGCATCTGCGTGGAAGGTTTCCGGGTGATAATTGCGTTTACTTTTTATCGCCAAGGCCACCAGAGCCATTCGAATACATTGAAGACTAAAGACTGAGACTAAAACTACTAAGCACAAACAATTTATTAATAATATAATAATATAATTCTAATAATATAATAATAATATAATAAAATAATGGAGTAATATTGAAGTCCGATTTTAGTCCTGGAACTTTTCGCACATTTGGCAAAGCAGTTCCAGATTTCTGTGGAAGAGACATTAGAGATCATATTAGATTTGTTAGAATGTTAGAAAAAGATAGATAGACTTACAATGCTCTTTTGGAAAAATCGCATGTGCTGCATATCAGTTGGGTGCACTTATTGCACGATGCACTGCATTTTGTGCAGGTGAACTCCGCGCAGGTGCTGCATGTAAGTTTGTCTGCATGGCAGCAGAGTGTTACAGCAGCGTTGGATGGCGGTATACTTTTAGCCTTAGGCTTCTTTTTTAGCGCATACTCCTTTGATTGTATATTGTTGTAGAAATTTACACGTTCTTGTCTCCCGCAGGTCCAATTGGAAGTTATTTCATTGGGAAATAACTCGGTTATTTCGTCTACAAGCTGGCGAGATTTTGACATCGTTAACTTTACATTTTGCTCAGAATAAAACGCCGTAATAGCTTTTCTGATTAACTTCCTGTCTCCAGGCGTCAATGGCTCCTTTTTAACTTTTTTTAAAACTGATTTACACTTGGCTTTAAGGAGAATCCCGTAAACGTTTATTATCAGCTCCACCGTCCGCACTGACGACACGCTGGCTACGTCGTGCCTTGGGGTTACGATACCACTCCATTCTCCTATTTCTGAATCTGAGCCAGAGTCGTCTTTTGGTGGCGGTTTAGGTGTTGGAGGCATTCTCTTGATATAATGATCTGGACTTATGGAGGGAGTTTGTGGAGGCGGACTATTAGGCTTTGGTGAAAAATTATTTGGATTCGGCGGAAAATTTGGTGGCTTTGGCGGACAATTTGGTGGCTTTGCTGGAAAATTTGGTGGCTTTGGTGGACTTTCGTGTTCGTGTTCATACGTTTCCTTCTTTCTTTTTGCATCTCCTTCTTCCTTTGTAGTCCACTCCCAAATTGTGCATGTTACTTTCATCTTGGTGGCGCAAAGGTAAGCGAAGAAACAAGTTGATAGTGGGGTCACTTTACACGATAGCTGTAAGCTAAACACAAACACACCCACGCTTTCAAAAGAGGCCGGCCGCCAGCTATTCCTGCGATTTTGGATAAACAATTCAACTCTATTCACAAACTGCGAGAAGACCTGCCTCCTTACCTGCTTTTCAATTGTGCCGTTAGTCTATCGAAGTGAGTGTTATTTGATAATTTGTTTAAAATCTAACTTGGGACGCCACCAATAATGTCCCGTTAACGGCTGTTTCTGGAAACATATGTGTCTGTCCCATTTGTGTTTTCTAGTGATCTCTGATGATCTGTGCGCGGTAAAGCCGCAAAGCTTTTCCTCCCACGCTGTCGCTGGTGGCTAGCTCTTTCTCCGGCTCGCGCCCATCGTACTCGAAAGGATGGCACTCGACGAAGATGTGATGGCGTCCTTCACCACCACCCATATATCTTGGTATATAGGGCAGTGGTTATGAATTAGTGGACTGTATAATCGTTTATATCTTGAGCTTATTTATTATTTATTGATTATTTAATATTGATGGTTATAGTACAGTTATATTACAAGAATAGCGGGGGGTTCGATTCTGCGGCGGTACAAACTATGCGTGCGGGCGGCTTCGTCTCGAAGTTTCTACTGCATCAACTCCGCGAAAAGAAGTCGAGCAAAAGGGAATTGAAAGATCACGCGATAAGACTCGACGCGACGGTTTCAATGCAAAACAACGGAACGCATCGCTGTGTGCGTGTGCAGCTGCGGGTCTGGCCATGCGTGTGAGAACATTACAGCTATGTTCTGGACCCGAGTAAACAACAACACAGCTATGCGCGTAAAAATAGTTACTTAGGCGGTGTACTACAATCATGAGCGTGTAAATAGGTCAATCGCAATATACAGGGGTGGTCAAAAGTATTTACACAACGAGTTTTTTTTTGCATGTTCAATTTCAGGAGCTTTTCCTGTGGTTGTTGAAAGCTAAATAAAAAAAAAAACTTTTAGGCCAAAAAGATTGATCTACTAGGAATTGGTTGAAAGAAGAATTGGAAAAATAACTGTTAATGGGCTAAAAATAGAAGCATGTGAACTGTTGTCAAAAGTATTTACACAAATTTGCATTGCTTCAGAAGTATTTACACAATGCAAATTAGAGCTTATTCTTAGACTTGGTTTGACTTAGTGCAGTCGTTTTTACGTTTATTGCAGTTGCAATAAGTAAATTTAATTTAAAATTTAAAATTAACTTAGTAAAATGGTGAAGACAAAGGAGTTGTCTGTTGAAACTCGATCCGAGATCGTTACAAAATTGAAAAGCGGGGTTTCAGCGTCGGAACTGGCCAAAACTTACAAAATTTGTAGAAAAACCGTTTATAATCTGGAAAAGAAAAAGGACACGAATGGAAATTTACAGAATTTAAAAAGAAGTGGAAGGAAACAAGCGATGGATGAACGGGAATGTAGACGTTTAATTGGCATAGTCGATAAAAATCCGTCGATAAGCCCAGTTAAATTGTCTGCAGATTCGCAACAATTGATTGGCAAAAAAGTCTGTGATGCTACAATACGTCGGAGATTGAAGGAGATCGACATACGAACGTATACAGTGCGAAAAATAATAGAAATTTCCGAGGCAAATAAAACAAAACGCCTCTCATTCGCATTGGAATACGTTAAAAAACCAAAGGAGTTTTGGTACAATGTTTTATGGACAGATGAAGTAGCTTTCCAGTTCCAAGGCTCATTCTGTAAAAGATTTATGCATCTACGACAAGCAAAAAAACAAAGTGCAGTGCAACCATTAAACAGATTTGGTGGAGGCACAGTGATGTTCTGGGGGTGCATGTCTTACTACGGATTTGGAGACTTTGTTCCAATAGAAGGCACTCTGAATCAGACCCGGTATCTTGTTATACTGAATGAACATGCTTTTGTGTCTGGTGACAGGCTATTTCCCATCTCCGACTGGATTTTACAGCAAGACAATGCTCCATGCCACAAGGGATCGGCACCTACAAAATGTTTACGAGATCTCAATGTGGCTGTTCTTCCCTGGCCTGCGCAGAGCCCTGATCTCAATATCATAGAAAAAGTTTGGTCGCTTATTAAAGGACAAAGAACAATTGATAAAAACCGAAAACGCGACGTTACCATCGAGGAAGTAAAGGAAATTTGGTCGAAATTGGAACTTGGATATGCTCGCCACTTAGTGGAATCAGTACCAGCCAGGTTGCAAGCAGTTATTGATGCCAAAGGTGGAATTACAAAATATTAATCATTATTATTATTATTCATCCAACAAATTAAAAAAAAAAATCATTAAATCATAATAAAAAATTAACTTAAAGTTTTGTGTAAATACTTCTGCAGCATTAAAAATGTGTGTAAATAATTTTGACAACTGATAAGCATCACTTAATTTGCTTCTCCTTATTCGTACAAACAGTTATCTTTTCCAATTCTTCTCTCATTCAATTGCTAGTAGATCAATCTTTTTGGCCTAAAAGTTTTTTTTTTTTATTTAGCTTTCAACAACCACAGGAAAAGCTCCTGAAATTGAACATGCAAAAAAAAACTCATTGTGTAAATACTTTTGACCACCCCTGTACATGTAAAAACTACGAGGCTCATTTCTCACCAGGCAGCATACATAAATTTACCGGATTTTCTTTTCATATCCTGCCATTTCAATTCTTTTAAGTCCGTTGTCACTATGTACTGTAGCTTCAAACAAATTATGCATTCCTTCAACGCGGTAAAACCGTTGAACCAACCGCTAGTAGTGATTAAAAGAGCCATTCGGCATGTCGAGCGACCAGGGCACGTCGAAGAGCTCAAACGTGGAAAAATAGACCTACTATCAAACCTTTCGGTTTTTACTGGGCAGCCATTTGTACTCATCTTCGATGAGCACCACATCCCACTGCTCTTGACTGTATTTCCACCATGCTGGAAAGTGCTAGCAATAGCTGGCTTCAAAGTGGACGGAACTAGCTTCCGTTTCATTTACTTGCGTGTGGTGCCCATAGCTCAAACACTTCCGATTGATGGTGCCCGTTCTAAACTGGGCTTAAAAAAAATAAACGCGGCCTTAAGTATCGTCCTGGGCTGGCGAAAATCCTCTAGCTGAACCCTCCACGAGGGTGCCGGCTGGGCAATGGACACTGCATTACCCCGGACAAGGGTAATGCACTGTCGCTTGCTCTTTCCGGGGTAATGCAGTGTCTAGCTAAGGCTATGGTCCGGCGTCTTCCCGATTCAAAGTCGGGGGAACCAAACCAGGGCCATGGCTAGAGGTGCCTGGCGGTCAGGCCTAAAACGCTAGGGGGTGGTCCCCCCGAAAAATATTAACCAGTATGGACCCTCGGGCCAAATATGGAGGCGAAGAAGGATAAAGCACGGGTTGGGATGTCAACCCAAACGTCGGTGGAAAGCGTGACTGCTACCACCGGCGGGCACGGGGAGGAGCAGTCCTCTCTGCGTGTCGCCAGCGGTCACACCTCAGACTTGGCGGGAGCAGGCCAGGTCAGTTGTAAAGCTACTGCCACAACAACAACAACAAGAACAACTCACTCCGTGCCCTGCAAGTTGAGCCGCACAGATGCCGTAGTCGATACAGACACGGATCTGGAGAGCGTGCAGGACGGACGAAGAGAGCCTTCTCCGCTCGCCGGAACCAGGCACCAGCTCCCTGCGTAGGGAAGGGCCGAAGCGTTCCAAGGAGGGGATGAAGGCCAAAGCGCAATACAAAGCGGCCCTCAACATAAAAAGCCGGCTGCAAGGCAAAGCAGACATCTCCCAGGAGGAGAAGGTCAAGCTAGCCTGGGCCGAGCAGAGAGTAGAGGAGGGTCGGCTACACTATGCCCAGATGCCACAGATGAGGGCGTCGAATGGCGAATATGCCAATAAGGTGGAGGAGATGATGGCCACCAAGAGGCAACGCTCGACTGAGAGTGCCATTAAGGACACTCCAGCGAGCAAGCGGCAACGCGGGCCCAGGAGTGCAGCCCCTCCACCGAAAGCGGCCAAGAAGCCGAAAGCGAAGGTCAGCGAGGTGACCAAACGACACCTGATCGTGGCACTCATTGACCGCAGCGAAGAAAACGGCAAGATGCCAGCGGCACAGTGGAAGCTGGTGCACGCGCGTCTTGTCGACGCACTCTTTGCACAGATGGAGGAAGACCCCGCGGCCCCAATGCCCTCGTTCGATGGTGCTGGGTGGCTAAATGGGGTTAAGATCCTGAAGTGCAATGATGACCCAACCCTAAGGTGGCTGACGCGTACGGTCTGCCAACTGGAGGCGATGTGGGAGGGGGCCAAGCTGGAGGTTGTGGACCGGGAGCTTATCCCGTCCAAGCCTAAGGCGAAGGTACTCTTCCCCATCACGATCCAGGGGGACCGAGCGCTGAAGCTCCTTCAGCGGCAAAACGCGGACGTGCCAACGGCCGACTGGAGGATCCTACACATTGGTAGCCCACTACCCAACGAGGGGGGCCAGTGTGTGATCCTCCAAATAAACAAGGAAGCAGAGGATCTGCTATACCCCAAGTTCGGGAAGATGGCGTGGGGCATGGGTAGCGTCTACCTGCGCCTCAAAAAGCGCCACCCTGAGGACAAGGACGCGCATACCCTGCAGGCAGGCGAGGTGGAAAAGGACCTAGGTCTCGAGTCCATCGTGGAGGTCGCCCAGGGTCTTGCGCTTGAAGATGAAGAAGAGGAAGACGGTGACCTGACGCTGGTAGTCAACCCGTCAGGTGCAAGCGAGCCAGCCACCCATGCTGAGTGTGCTGCAGCTCAACTTGCATAAAAGCAAGGTAGCGTCGGCGGAGCTCCTCATCGCCATGGAGCAAGGGCTCGCCGACATAGCTCTAGTCCAGGAGCCCTGGATTGCGACAGGCAATTCAGTGGCCGGACTAAAGTCCTCAAATCATAACCTCTTCTACTCAACATCGGTAAGCAGGAGCAGAACCGTCGTACTCGTACGAAAGGGAATCCATGCTTACCTTATGTCTCATTACAGCACGGATGACCTGACGGTTGTGATGCTAGAAAGTGAGGAAAAGCGCCTTCTGGTGGCTTCCTGCTACATGGCTCACGACAGACCCGCACCACCCGACGAACTCAGGAGCCTGGTGACAGAAGCCGGCACCAAAAACTATCAACTCGTCATCGGAACGGACGCCAACGCCCACCATAATGTGTGGGGAAGCACCGACATCAATGACAGAGGTGAGTACCTCTTAGACTTTATACTAGCAACTAATCTATATATAGCAAACGTTGGGGAGGAGCACACCTTCGTA
Source organism: Drosophila pseudoobscura (assembly GCF_009870125.1). Lineage (NCBI taxonomy): Eukaryota > Metazoa > Arthropoda > Insecta > Diptera > Drosophilidae > Drosophila > Drosophila pseudoobscura. Next base: position 16,954,839 of record NC_046683.1, read on the forward strand.
GGTCCGACCTCATCTAACGTGCTAGACCTAACACTTGCAATGGGAAACAGTACTACGGTATCTAGCTGGAGGGTCCTCGATAGACCATCCTTCTCAGACCATAAGTACATTCAGTTCAAGTGCGAATTCAAACACCTTTCGAAGACAACAGTCTATAGAAACCCCCGGAACACAAACTGGGCAAAGTTTAAAAAGACAGTTACTTCGAAGCTCGCGAATCCGGGCTCAGTGAAATCCGCGGAGGATATAGAGAAGTCCCTAAAGACCCTATCCAACGAGCTACTGAACGCCTACCATGCATCGTGCAAACCCTCGAGAACGAAGAGGAGGTCCAAGCCACTCTGGTGGAACCGAGATCTCTCTCTCCAAAGGAACAACCTCAAGGAATTCTTCAAGATCGCCAAACAAGCGAACGAGGAGATTGTCAATGAGGAATATAAAATCCTACTTAGGAGCTACAAGAAGGAAATACGTAAGGCACAAAGGAACTCGTGGAGAAACTTCTGCTCCAACATCGAGAAAGTGCCCGAAACCGCCAGGCTTCGGAAGCTGCTTTCAAAGCAGCCCACAGTACAGAGCCAACTAAAACTAGACAACGGACAGTGGACAGAGGGCAGCAAAGAAGCCCTAACAGCACTAATGGAGGCGCACTTCCCTGGATGCACCGAGGTCACTGACGCCAAGGAGCATCAGGACCTAGCAACCGAGGAACACCACCCTCCAATAGGTCTGTTAACCACGAAGAGAATACACTGGGCCATAGACTCCTTCGCGGGCATAAAAGCACCAGGACTGGACGGGATATTCCCAGCCATGATGCAGTTGACCAAAGAGGTTATCACCCCATGGCTCCTCGCAATATACTCAGCATGCCTAAGTACGGGCTATATCCCCATCCAATGGAGAACCTCGAGAGTTGTCTTCCCCCCTAAGGCAGGAAAGTGCAGCCACGTGAGTCCCAAGGACTACAGACCGATAAGCCTTACCTCCTTTATACTAAAAACACTAGAAAAGCTGTTGGATTTGCACATCAGGAATGAGGTAGAGGGACTGATGTCAACAAACCAACACGCCTACACTAAAGGGAAATCAGTGGAGACGGCCTACTTTTAGCCTTAGGCTTCTTTTTTAGCGCATACTCCTTTGATTGTATATTGTTGTAGAAATTTACACGTTCTTGTCTCCCGCAGGTCCAATTGGAAGTTATTTCATTGGGAAATAACTCGGTTATTTCGTCTACAAGCTGGCGAGATTTTGACATCGTTAACTTTACATTTTGTTCAGAATAAAACGCCGTAATAGCTTTTCTGATTAACTTCCTGTCTCCAGGCGTCAATGGCTCCTTTTTAACTTTTTTTAAAACTGATTTACACTTGGCTTTAAGGAGAATCCCGTAAACGTTTATTATCAGCTCCACCGTCCGCACTGACGACACGCTGGCTACGTCGTGCCTTGGGGTTACGATACCACTCCATTCTCCTATTTCTGAATCTGAGCCAGAGTCGTCTTTTGGTGGCGGTTTAGGTGTTGGAGGCATTCTCTTGATATAATGATCTGGACTTATGGAGGGAGTTTGTGGAGGCGGACTATTAGGCTTTGGTGAAAAATTATTTGGATTCGGCGGAAAATTTGGTGGCTTTGGCGGACAATTTGGTGGCTTTGCTGGAAAATTTGGAGGCTTTGGTGGACTTTCGTGTTCGTGTTCATACGTTTCCTTCTTTCTTTTTGCATCTCCTTCTTCCTTTGTAGTCCACTCCCAAATTGTGCATGTTACTTTCATCTTGGTGGCGCAAAGGTAAGCGAAGAAACAAGTTGATAGTGGGGTCACTTTACACGATAGCTGTAAGCTAAACACAAACACACCCACGCTTTCAAAAGAGGCCGGCCGCCAGCTATTCCTGCGATTTTGGATAAACAATTCAACTCTATTCACAAACTGCGAGAAGACCTGCCTCCTTACCTGCTTTTCAATTGTGCCGTTAGTCTATCGAAGTGAGTGTTATTTGATAATTTGTTTAAAATCTAACTTGGGACGCCACCAATAATGTCCCGTTAACGGCTGTTTCTGGAAACATATGTGTCTGTCCCATTTGTGTTTTCTAGTGATCTCTGATGATCTGTGCGCGGTAAAGCCGCAAAGCTTTTCCTCCCACGCTGTCGCTGGTGGCTAGCTCTTTCTCCGGCTCGCGCCCATCGTACTCGAAAGGATGGCACTCGACGAAGATGTGATGGCGTCCTTCACCACCACCCATATATCTTGGTATATAGGGCAGCATACATAAATTTACCGGATTTTCTTTTCAGATCCTGCCATTTCAATTCTTTTAAGTCCGTTGTCACTATGTACTGTAGCTTCAAACAAATTATGCATTCCTTCAACGCGGTAAAACCGTTGAACCAACCGCTAGTAGTGATTAAAAGAGCTATTCGGCATGTCGAGCGACCAGGGCACGTCGAAGAGCTCAAACGTGGAAAAATAGACCTACTATCAAACCTTTCGGTTTTTACTGGTCAGCCATTTGTACTCATCTTCGATAAGTACCACATCCCACTGCTCTTGACTGTATTTCCACCACGCTGGAAAGTGCTAGCAATAGCTGGCTTCAAAGTGGACGGAACTAGCTTCCGTTTCATTTACTTGCGTGTGGTGCCCATAGCTCAAACACTTCCGATTGATGGTGCCCGTTCTAAACTGGGCTTAAAAAAATAAACGCGGCCTTAAGTATCGTCCTGGGCTGGCGAAAATCCTCTAGCTGAACCCTCCACGAGGGTGCCGGCTGGGCAATGGACACTGCATTACTATGGTCCGGCGTCTTCCCGATTCAAAGTCGGGGGAACCGAACCAGGGCCATGGCTAGAGGTGCCTGGCGGTCAGGCCTAAAACGCTAGGGGGTGGTCCCCCCGAAAAATATTAACCAGTATGGACCCTCGGGCCAAATATGGAGGCGAAGAAGGATAAAGCACGGGTTGCGATGTCAACCCAAACGTCGGTGGAAAGCGTGACTGCTACCACCGGCGGGCACGGGGAGGAGCAGTCCTCTCTGCGTGTCGCCAGCGGTCACACCTCAGACTTGGCGGGAGCAGGCCAGGTCAGTTTTTAAGCTACTGCCACAACAACAACAACAAAAACAACTCACTCCGTGCCCTGCAAGTTGAGCCGCACAGATGCCGTAGTCGATACAGACACGGATCTGGAGAGCGTGCTCTCTCTAAGCAGGACGGACGAAGAGAGCCTTCTCCGCTCGCCGGAACCAGGCACCAGCTCCCTGCGTAGGGAAGGGCCGAAGCGTTCCAAGGAGGGGATGAAGGCCAAAGCGCAATACAAAGCGGCCCTCAACATAAAAAGCCGGCTGCAAGGCAAAGCAGACATCTCCCAGGAGGAGAAGGTCAAGCTAGCCTGGGCCGAGCAGAGAGTAGAGGAGGGTCGGCTACACTATGCCCAGATGCCACAGATGAGGGCGTCGAATGGCGAATATGCCAATAAGGTGGAGGAGATGATGGCCACCAAGAGGCAACGCTCGACTGAGAGTGCCATTAAGGACACTCCAGCGAGCAAGCGGCAACGCGGGCCCAGGAGTGCAGCCCCTCCACCGAAAGCGGCCAAGAAGCCGAAAGCGAAGGTCAGCGAGGTGACCAAACGACACCTGATCGTGGCACTCATTGACCGCAGCGAAGAAAACGGCAAGATGTCAGCGGCACAGTGGAAGCTGGTGCACGCGCGTCTTGTCGACGCACTCTTTGCACAGATGGAGGAAGACCCCGCGGCCCCAATGCCCACGTTCGATGGTGCTGGGTGGCTAAATGGGGTTAAGATCCTGAAGTGCAATGATGACCCAACCCTAAGGTGGCTGACGCGTACGGTCTGCCAACTGGAGGCGATGTGGGAGGGGGCCAAGCTGGAGGTTGTGGACCGGGAGCTTATCCCGTCCAAGCCTAAGGCGAAGGTACTCTTCCCCATCACGATCCAGGGGGACCGAGCGCTGAAGCTCCTTCAGCGGCAAAACGCGGACGTGCCAACGGCCGACTGGAGGATCCTACACATTGGTAGCCCACTACCCAACGAGGGGGGCCAGTGTGTGATCCTCCAAATAAACAAGGAAGCAGAGGATCTGCTATACCCCAAGTTCGGGAAGATGGCGTGGGGCATGGGTAGCGTCTACCTGCGCCTCAAAAAGCGCCACCCTGAGGACAAGGACGCGCATACCCTGCAGGCAGGCGAGGTGGAAAAGGACCTAGGTCTCGAGTCCATCGTGGAGGCCGCCCAGGGTCTTGCGCTTGAAGATGAAGAAGAGGAAGACGGTGACCTGACGCTGGTAGTCAACCCGTCAGGTGCAAGCGAGCCAGCCACCCATGCTGAGTGTGCTGCAGCTCAACTTGCATAAAAGCAAGGTAGCGTCGGCGGAGCTCCTCATCGCCATGGAGCAAGGGCTCGCCGACATAGCTCTAGTCCAGGAGCCCTGGATTGCGACAGGCAATTCAGTGGCCGGACTAAAGTCCTCAAATCATAACCTGTTCTACTCAACATCGGTAAGCAGGAGCAGAACCGTCGTACTCGTACGAAAGGGAATCCATGCTTACCTTATGTCTCATTACAGCACGGATGACCTGACGGTTGTGATGCTGGAAAGTGAGGAAAAGCGCCAGCTGGAGGGTCCTCGATAGACCATCCTTCTCAGACCATAAGTACATTCAGTTCAAGTGCGAATTCAAACACCTTTCGAAGACAACAGTCTATAGAAACCCCCGGAACACAAACTGGGCAAAGTTTAAAAAGACAGTTACTTCGAAGCTCGCGAATCCGGGCTCAGTGAAATCCGCGGAGGATATAGAGAAGTCCCTAAAGACCCTATCCAACGAGCTACTGAACGCCTACCATGCATCGTGCACACCCTCGAGAACGAAGAGGAGGTCCAAGCCACTCTGGTGGAACCGAGATCTCTCTCTCCAAAGGAACAACCTCAAGGAATTCTTCAAGATCGCCAAACAAGCGAACGAGGAGATTGTCAATGAGGAATATAAAATCCTACTTAGGAGCTACAAGAAGGAAATACGTAAGGCACAAAGGAACTCGTGGAGAAACTTCTGCTCCAACATCGAGAAAGTGCCCGAAACCGCCAGGCTTCGGAAGCTGCTTTCAAAGCAGCCCACAGTACAGAGCCAACTAAAACTAGACAACGGACAGTGGACAGAGGGCAGCAAAGAAGCCCTAACAGCACTAATGGAGGCGCACTTCCCTGGATGCACCGAGGTCACTGACGCCAAGGAGCATCAGGACCTAGCAACCGAGGAACACCACCCTCCAATAGGTCTGTTAACCACTAAGAGAATACACTGGGCCATAGACTCCTTCGCGGGCATAAAAGCACCAGGACTGGACGGGATATTCCCAGCCATGATGCAGTTGACCAAAGAGGTTATCACCCCATGGCTCCTCGCAATATACTCAGCATGCCTAAGTACGGGCTATATCCCCATCCAATGGAGAACCTCGAGAGTTGTCTTCCTCCCTAAGGCAGGAAAGTGCAGCCACGTGAGTCCCAAGGACTACAGACCGATAAGCCTTACCTCCTTTATACTAAAAACAGTAGACCTTCACAACAAAAAGTATGCTTTGGGAGCATTTGTGGACATCTCAGGAGCATTCAACAACGTGGCCACAACCGCAATAACAAGTCGCCTAGAAGCGAATAACATACACCTTGCAATCAACGTCTGGATCAAAAACCTCCTAAGTTGCAGACGGGTGCAATCGGAGTGGGGCACTGCTTCCATGGTAAAGGGGGCACACAGAGGCACACCTCAGGGTGGAGTCCTGTCGCCACTACTGTGGAATCTGGTGGTCGACGACCTCATCAAGATATTTGAAAGGAAGGCCCCAAAGATAACAGCTTATGCAGATGACATAAGCATACTTATTACGGGTGTATGTCCATCGACCCTCAGCTCCTTAATGGAGACAAGACGGACCTCATCCTCTTTACCAAGAGGTACAAGGTACCGATATGGACCCCCCCGAAAATTGACCAAACTAGGCTGACCCCAAAATCACAGGTGAAATACCTAGGCACAGTACTGGACAGCAAGCTGGCATGGAGGCCCAATGTAGTGGAAAGGGTGAAGAAGGCTACCATTGCGCTTTATGCATCCAAGAAGATGCTCAGCAGCACATGGGGCCTGTCACCTGCTCTAATGCACTGGATCTACATCTCGGTGGTGCGACCAACTCTGCTGTATGGAGCCTTAGTGTGGTGGCAGGCTACTGAAAAGAAGACATACCATAAGCTTATGGAGAAGACTCAGCGACAGGCTCTGCTCGGTATTACAGGGGCGCTGAGGTCAACCCCAACAAAAGCACTCGAAACCATACTCGGAATCGACCCCCTGGACATTCAAGCTCGCCTGATTGCGGGAAAGGCAGCACAACGCCTCATAGCATCAGGAAATCTATCGCCACAAGGATACGGGCATAGTTCAATCGGCAGGGAAATGACCAGATCAACTGACTACATGACCCCCCAAACTTGCCTTGACGTCAAAACAACCACATCTCTGGGACCTGAAGACTGGAAGATTGGAAGGGACCAAACTGAGCACCTCAATATATACACAGACGGCTCCAAGATGGACGGAGGAGTAGGAGCGGGCCTATACTGCACAGACCCCGTGATAAGGCTGTCGTATAAGCTACCCGACCCATGCAGCATATTCCAGGCAGAAGTTTTTGCCATCGGGAAAGCAGCGGAGGTCGCTCTCCTCACAGAACGAACACACGATGCGGTCAACCTATTCGTCGACAGCCAAGCGGCGATAAGATCCATGCAGTCGTCCGTGGTCAGTTCCAGAAGTGTCTTGGCGAGCAGGGAGGCATTAGACATCCTAAGCACGACAAAGACAGTGCGGATCTATTGGGTTCCCAGCCACCAGGGCATCGAAGGAAACGAAGCGGCGGACGTACTAGCTAAGGAAGGCGTCGGGCTGGAGAATAGGAGAACCGAGAACGTGCCAGTCTCCCTCAGAACGCTGCAAGGCGATCTAGAGAAGCAGGCTAGAGCACAGACGGATAGCAGGTGGAGGAGTACCACCACCTGCAGAACCTCGAAGATAATGTGCAAGGAGCGCAACGAGAAACTTAGCCACTACCTACTGCACCTACCACGAAAGGACTGCAGACTGATGGTGGGAATACTAACAGGTCACTGTCTGGCTGCTGCACATGCAGCAAAGCTAGGCATCACCAACAGAGACAGTTGCAGGAAATGTGAGGAACCTGGGGCTATCGAAACCCTGGAACATCTCATCTGCAACTGTCCGGCTCTCTCAAGGGCAAGGAGGAGATACCTGGGCGCCCCAGTGTTGGCATCACTGGAAGATGCCTCCAAAAGGACGCCTCAGGAACTGCTGGCCTATGCTAAAAACACCTCGATTCTCGGGGACTTTTTAAAACCACATTAACACTCCCGCGACGGTTCATACACCCCCCCATCCGGATAACTAAGGGCCATATTGGCCTATGCGCGGCCCCGCTGAGGGCCGTCCGGGTTAACCTAACCTAACCTAAGTATCGTCCTGCAAAGGACTGTGGATATGGGCCTAGCAGACAACCTAATGGCTGTTGTCTGCGATGGTTGCCCAGCCAATGGGCTAGCCGTCTCAAATGCCAATTGGAACTTTCCAGCTTTGTGGGATTTCCCCCATCTAGATAGGATTTTTTACAACAGCAAAAAAGCGCCCTTCTCCGATATCATTCTTATAAATTTATACAATTCGAGCTTCACGCCAACGAATTGGAGGGACGTCTTTGATAATTTGCCAGATTATCACCCAATAGTCCCCACGGAGTATCATGATTATTATACAACAGAGCTATTCAACATCAGAATGATGGTTGACAAATTTTTTTTGGTTCCGCGCGCAACCCCATTGGAGCTAAGGGACATACATTCCAATAAGCTCGAAGCAATGGGTTTCATCATTAAAAGGCTTGCGGCGGACATTGTAGATTATGCATCCCACATTAGCCAGCCTAATGAATTTCAAGAGGATGCTCTCTATTTTATAGCCCGCTTAGTCGGCACTCTAGCTCTATTAGCTCAAGGAACCGCGTAGAAAATCTCTTTTTCAAAGTTTTACTTAATTTGCAAGTTGGCTGGAAGCCCTAGGTCCTGTCGTAGTACAAATTCGACGATTAATATTACATTTATTGTTAATAACTTCATACTTTCAGACACCCCGACGATCGATGCCCCGCCCTAAAAGTAAATATAGTGGATTAGGCCTATTGGGGATACCACTTAAAAAAAAACGCGCCAAAAACTCGACCTCTTGGGTGGTGTGGAATGAGTTTATTACCATAAATAAATAAATCCGGTCCCGCAAGATTGCTGAAAGCGTTGGCCAGCTCAACCTTTAACTGAGCTCCGACGTAGCTCTATCTGGTCCGACGTACACGGATCCCTATGCCTCTCCGACCATACTCCGCTAAAAACTTGACTGCTGTTTCGTTAACGGGATAGCCAGATGCTAGCAACTTCGCCATAAAAGCAGGATTTGCCTCAGGGAATATATGTAGAAGGCTTGACTTCTTCCGTGCTTATTTGTTTCGGTTTTGTTTCCTTGTCCGCGTACTTTGCAAAGGCGTAGAAGGTTACCGGAGAAAATAACTTTCCCAATCTGTCAATGGTCGAGAATTAGCCAAAAATGTGTCATACAATTGGTGGTACTTATACTTACATTGCCTATTCATGCTGAAACTCTTCGGGCGAATCATCCTCTTCCGCTTTTGGCAACTTGTCCTTCGTTCGTTGGGGACAAGCGCGTACCTTAAACTGGTGTCGACTTCGGAACTTGGTGGGACACACCTTTCGTCACAGCGCCAGAAGGCGGATATACAGTCGTTCTTTATGTCACTACTCCCGCCACTTAAAATTATCTGTCCGGATAGACGCCGTAGTTCTCCTTGCCCTCCAGTAGCATCAGAGCATCAGAATCGGGCACGAGCATACGTCGTGAATACTGCGTGGCATACCCCGCTGGCCATGCAGATGTGGAAACACTTTGTGCGACTGTGCAGACAGGTGTGATTGCGCTCCTCTCCAGTCCGGTCTTATCGTCCGACACAAATCTCCCGAAGGCAGAGACCTGCGAGATGTGCATGGAAGCACGGATTTTTCTGTAAAGGGGGAACTGGAGATTACAAAGGTCCAAAGGTGTCCAAATATTGGTTGCTTACTAACATCGATACGCATGGGATATCGAACTATTGGCCAGAGGCGTGACTTCTTCCAGGTCCACATGCTCATTGCCATCGACTCGGGCCCGAATGATGGCCTGATGGCTGCTGATATCTGTCCAGAAGAGCAGACGCTTCGAGGCTTCGGCGAGTTCGCCCAGGAAGCTATAAGAGGCAACGTTTTAGAACACAGCTGAATAGGGAGAGAGAGCTCCACCTGGGCACGGATAATCTTGCCGGACACCGGCAGCAGCTAATTCGGGCAGTCTGTCGTAGCTGGGAGGGATGCAGGCCACGTCCTTAGCGAGGCTGCGGCTCTGGCCAGTCTTGATCAAAGTCCTCGGTGCTCCAGTCGCTCCAGTACACGTAGTCCTGCGCACTACGCGCTACGGTTCAAATCGTCATCCAAATATATCGATACCACACCTTCGATACATCGCACAGCGCTCGCTAAACACGGTGGGGGTTTTTTGCCAAGTACAGCGATGTGGCAGTACCGGCCGCATTGCACAGCTGATTGCAAATTGGAACACTCATCACTAGACTTTTTGAACAAACTATTATCTTTATTAAAAAACATATTAATAACTATAAGAGAAACGTTAGTTGGCTGCACCAAACGACAACTTGACTTGGAAACTTCAACCTTTGAAAAACCGCGTGGACAAGATGCAGGACAGAGTTGTTTTATACGGGATTTTGGTCTCGTTTCTAATAACAAATCAAACCACCGACGCCATACAGGCACGCAGCGACAAGGAACAGCCGCAAACGGTGGTCTCCGGCACGGCCGTGCAGTCAGTGGTCCCCGTACAGGCCCAACTTGGCTCTAGCTCCTCATCAGGATCGTCGTCCTCCAGCTCAAACTCTGCATTCCACCCATTGGGGCCGAATGTGATGTGCTCCTTTCTACCCCGTGACTTTCTCGAGTGCAAGGATCCCATAGATCATAGGGACAACATCACAGCCAGGATAGAGAAGGGCTATGGCTGCCTGCGCTTCGGCGGCTCCTCCTACGAAGCTGTGGAGCACACGAAGGTCCAGTGCACCGTCTACTCGGACATCGATTGCTACGGCGACCGCACCTTCTTCCGCGAGGGTGTGCCGTGTGTCCGCTACACGGATCACTATTTCGTCACCACGCTCATCTACAGCATGCTGCTGGGATTCCTTGGCATGGATCGCTTCTGCCTGGGACAGACAGGCACGGCTGTGGGCAAGCTGCTGACAATGGGCGGTGTGGGTGTCTGGTGGATCATTGATGTCATTTTGCTGATTACCAATAATCTGAAGCCGGAGGATGGCAGTAATTGGAATCCCTACGTGTAGGGATATCTTAGAATTTAATTAGCTTTAAAGTACCAATTAATTCCATTGTTTACAGAAACCAAGAATAGGTATCTGTATCGAGATATGTACATATATATACAAGACACTAATAATATGCATGAATATGTCTAACACATCAATCTAAGAAAATGTATTTATTAATAGCAGTTAGTTAATATTAAATGAATGAAGTAGAGTATAAAAAGGTCTCCATAAAAAGGTCTCCATATGTACCAAACATGTAGTTACCGTGTAGAGACCATGTACACATTTTACATTTTTGTAGATATTTTTTGTTTAAACCTTTTTTGATGCACAATACAATAAAAGGCGTCTTTAAAATGTATCAGTCGGATAAAAGCTTGTGGGCAGGGCTGAGGGTTGTAGTTAGCTAGTAACATTAGACGGAATATAAAAATCGAACCAAATTTCCAATCCTTGACGGATAACAATTAACCCATTGTAAACCAAAAGGGTATGTTAATATTCCACCGAAAAAAAGAAAATTAATCATTTGTTTCGTCGTGGTTTATTTTGAAGTTCAGAGGAAAGATGGCATGGATCTACAAGATATTACAATCAGTAAGATTTTCGTTTAAATAGAGGGGGCTTAAGTGGACCAAACTCGTTATTTCTGAGGGTCAGGCGGTTTATTCTATCGATAAGTCCGCGTCACAACAACAAAAATTGAACAAAACAGAACATAAAGACTCGGTTTTCAACTGATTTTCACACAGTTTTCAAGAAACCCCGCAGGCTGCCGATTCGACCGGCTCTGCCAGTATTATCAGTGTCAATCACCTAATCCGCGTCGTCATTTTCCAATTTTTTCGTTCTCTTTTGTGTGTGAAATTTTGCTTTGTCAGCGTAATTTTCGCTGGGAATAAAGCAGAAAAATGAATCTTCTGCTTTTGGCCATGACCATGGCGGTGGCTGTCTCCGCCACGGAGGGGCCTTCCATGCTATCCGATGAATTCATCGAGCTGGTGCGCAGCAAGGCATCAACCTGGCAGGTAAGACGCAAAACGCCAGATTTTTCCTTTGTGACGTGTGACACTAGTAATCGTGTTATTTACCCTACAGGTTGGCCGTAATTTTAAAGAATCCGTGTCGGAGGAGTACATCCGAGGCCTGATGGGCGTTCATCCCGATGCCCACAAGTTTGCTTTGCCCGAGAAGCGTATTGTTCTGGGCGATCTCTATGCGGACGATGGCATTGATATTCCTGAGGAGTTTGATGCCCGAAAGGCCTGGCCAAATTGCCCCACTATTGGGGAGATTCGTGACCAGGGCTCGTGTGGCTCCTGCTGGGCCTTTGGCGCCGTTGAAGCCATGTCGGATCGCGTAAGTCGCGTACAGGCAGACAAGAGACTGCAACGCAGACGGCGGCAGGTGGTGGTGGTTGCTTATCTGATACTCTGACCATTCGCTTATCGATTCGATAGTCGGCCTTTTGTGTTGCGCTCTGCTGCTGCTGTTGCTTCTCGACTCTTTGTTTTCACCCCTTTTGCTGAATTCGCTATCTTTTTTTTTTAAAGGTGTGCATTCATTCCGAAGGAAAAGTGAACTTTCACTTGTCGGCCGATGATTTGGTGTCCTGCTGCCACATCTGCGGCTTTGGTTGCAATGGCGGCTTCCCTGGCGCCGCTTGGAGCTACTGGACGCGCAAGGGTATCGTCAGTGGCGGACCCTATGGCTCCACTCAGGTTTGTGCTCATTTCATCTTGTCCTCTCGTTTGCCCGCTTGAATGGATTTGTCAATTCTATTAATTGTAGGGCTGCCGGCCGTACGAGATAGCACCGTGTGAACATCACGTGAACGGCACTCGTCCGCCCTGCTCTCATGGCAGTACGCCAAGCTGCCAGCACAAGTGCCAGGCCAGCTACAGCGTGGAGTATGCCAAGGACAAGAACTTCGGCTCCAAGTCGTATTCGGTGCGCAGAAATGTGGCCGAAATTCAGCAGGAGATCATGACCAATGGCCCCGTCGAGGGAGCCTTTACCGTCTACGAAGATCTGATTCTGTACAAGAGCGGCGTGTATCAGCATGAGCATGGCAAGGAGCTGGGCGGCCATGCCATACGCATCCTTGGCTGGGGCGTTTGGGGTGAGTCCAAGGTGCCATACTGGCTGATTGGCAACTCCTGGAACACCGACTGGGGCGACAACGGTTTCTTCCGTATTCTCCGCGGCCAGGATCATTGCGGCATCGAGAGCTCCATATCGGCTGGTCTGCCCAAACTATAGGCAAATGCTTAATCAATTTCCAGTTTTCCGTTCTATATCTGTTTTATACCCCAATACCACCAATAACGATTCAATTCAAAGCGAAAATCCGTGCGTATCTCCTCGAAAGGCTGCGCAATGACAATTGTAGTTCAATAATAATAATAAACTACAAAAACCTGATTGATAATAAAGTATTCTAATGTAAATGTATTGTATGATTATGGAGCATTGCCTCCAACCTCCTAATCGGTTTTCATGAGGCTAAAGTGCCAGTGCGGCGCTGGCTTTTTGCATCTAGTATAGCTGTCGGAATCAATCTGTGGAACTTGTTTTGCTTTTCCAGCCACAGAGTCCGCCATTAGTGTCTGAATTGATTAGTCAAACACTGAGCTCTGGGCATGATTAATACACACTGCGGTACATGATGATTATGCTATCAAATGGGTTCTATTTAAGGTTCATATGTAATGACCAAAAGATGACTGATCAAGCGATCGAGGCTTAGAATAAACGCTAGAGATTGAGACATCGGGATCGACTATAGAAAGGCGCTAGGAAAAGCAAACGAGAGAGAGAGAGACTGAAAGCACATAGAGCCATTGCATTTCGCTTGGCGACTTCTCCGAGCCACATGTGCCGGGTTTTCACAATTTAAATGCCTGCATGATTGCATGATTGCATGATATGCTCGTTATCAAAGTAGGTCAATAATAAAAAAACATTAGACATTGGAAAGATTCTTTCAGCACTGTAATTTCTTATGAAATACATATATGCAGGTAGGAATTAAGAAATACTGTGATCCCTTGAAAGCCATTGAAGAACAGGGCACTGTCACCGCAAGAATTTGAAACTGGTAGGAGATACACTCCCTTAGAAGCTGTGAAATGGAGCAGGAAATATTGGAGCACATCCTATGTAGAGAAGAAATTTCTCACATTTTCCTCTCACGGTATTTGGGATATAAAACACACAAAAGAATATAAAATCCAAGTACACTCAAGCCTTGTAATAAAAACAGAACAGAAATATTACATCTCCAAATGCAGAGAGCAAAGAGAAAGTTCTTTCTTCGGAATCTTAAGTGGTAATGGCAAGGGCAATCATAGATATAGTTTTTAGCTGAATTTTAGCTAAATTATGCGTACTAGCAATCGTTTTCATGGCATCACAAGATGATTCCCAAAATATCTTTAAGCTGAGATACAAAGTTTCGTATAAAGAGAAAAACCATCCTCATCTGCCGATCTGATGTGAATAGAGTATGGTACCTACATATATACATATTACCATATATAATTCAAAAGGTCAAAAATCATTATTTCTAAATCCAGAATGGACTTTGTAGGGGCCTATGCCTATGCACTTCCATCAGATCAAGCAATGCTATAAGCTCTGATATCTATAGAGCGCAATGCCTGACGCCCACCGATAAAAAAAAAACAGTTGTGCACTTCCCTGGGGCTCCAAAGGGGGCATTACTCACCCACCCGCCGTATGGTGTCATCAATTTAATGGTACGTTGGGCTTTCTCCCCCCTGGACCTCATCCCCGCATTGGTGTTTATTTTCCAGACACTGATTTAATACCCCAGAGAGCTATAGCCCGACTCTAACAAACATACACAAAATTTCTACAGGCTTGTTTTTAATTTCAGTTTCGCAAAAAGTGGGCTGAAAGGGGAATGTGTTTCCCCGAGTGTCAAATACTCTCGAGAGAAAATTAAACCATAATAGTAAATAAAAAACAGATTATAATCTTCATATACCCAGTACTCAAAGAGTACAGTGCCAGAGAAGGTAGCGTGTCCCAAACCCATAAAGGAAATATTAATCCACAGTATTTACTTATTCCCTTTTGATTAGTTCGATCAGTACGAATCCTTCCTTCAGTCGGATTCGAATCACTCCGAATCCGTAATCAAGAACTAAGAGGGCGAAGCAAATTTGTGTATTGCTTTCTCGTTCTCTCTACCCGAAAATCAACTAGAGAGTGAGCGAGAAGAAACATCTAACACAGTATAAATGAGGTGATTCATTCGCTCCATTCGAAGTTATGAGAAAACTGAATAATCGCTGATTATCTCGGGGTCCCGGAATCCCACCGATTGCAGGACTCTAGTCACATCATATCCGTCTAAATCTCAACGGAATCTCAATGGCTCCCGGTGTGTGCCTCGACAAAAACGTTTAAACTGGTTGGTTTTTTTTCACATAGCATGTTTTATATTTATTTTTCTCATTTGCAACATCAAATAGAACATTATTTGTTTTTGTATTCTTGTTTTAATTTATGTCTCATGAACCGCCTTGCTTGTTTTTTCGATTTTCTTTGGAAATTTTTAGCTGCTATTGCCGTCTCGCTTGCGTCGCACT